>NC_136060.1:330626160-331293660 GCF_964261635.1 Lissotriton helveticus | reverse complement strand
ATACATCTAAGTCACATAAATACAAAACATGTTGCATTCCAAATGCTTTAGGTGTCACATTTGCAAAAGTTAAAAGTATTGGCATTGTAAATGACAAAGCTATTAATTTCACTATTTTCAAAACCAACACATGAATAAAAAATGTGTCATTTACAAGACCAATAGCTCAAACTTTCCTAATGCGAGACCTATTGCATTGCAAATGCTTGTTGTTATTTGGTGTAAATCTGTTCAGTAGTTTGCGAGATATTAAAGGAAATCCGAATTTGTATATCTACAACCTTGAATAATTCACGAATAATGACAAACTTGTGCAGAGATCTTCAGACCTTTGATTGGCTGCCAACACTTCAACCAGGAAGTGTTGGCAGCCAACTTAGGACTTGGCTACAGCCGAGTACCAAAAATAAACACACACAAAAAGAAAAGAGGGACCCTGTCAGGGCAAAAAAGCACTATTTTGAATTAATTGCAACATTCATGTATATTCACGAATAACTCTGTGAATAAAAAAAAAAGCCCTGTCTACCGTCATAATTGTAACCCCTCGGTGAGCCAGGTCCTGGGGGCATTTTTAAAAGAAAAAGGAGGGGAGAACACGGAGCCTCCCTCCTAAGATTACCATCTCCCAGGTCTTCATGTAAATATTGGAGGGGGCCCAGTGGACCCCCCTCCTTGGTCTTGTTTGAGCTTCAGGCACTACCACCTCCCTGTGGCTTTATTTTTTAAATAGAGGGATGGCCGCACTGAACCCCTCCAGCGGATGGTACAAGTCCCAGGGACCCCACCTTCCTGATAAAAAAAAAACATTTATAGGGGGCTGTGCGGACCCGCGGGCCTTGGTGACCACCACCTCCCTGAGGCCAATGTAAGTTCTTGAAATGGGAGGGGAACTACGCGGCGATATACAGCTCCGGGAACCACCACCTGACCTGGTCAGGCTTGTGCAATTAAAGGCAGAGGCTGCAGGGCCCCCCCTCCTTGAGCCACTACTATCCCTGGGGTCCACCACCCCCCAAAACAGGCTCCTGCTATCTCCTGAGGTGCCCACCTTCAGGAGATAGCTATTTGCTCTGACTTGGAGGGACCTATCACAGCTCCCGCCAAATCAGAGCAAACACTAACTCTGCTCTCAGCAAGCGAGAGCTGTCAATCTGCTCCGAGTTACTGGTAGCAGAGTTTTCATCTGTTTCCCTGCCCTCTGTCAAGCAGGGAAACAGACAAAAGGATTGCACTCATACACAGGGAGCTAAATGTTAGCAGCTCCCTCTGTGTGGGAGCAATGCTGGTTCCGGCAGGGACCGCAGGGGCATTCAGATTTCCCCTGCGGTCCCTAACACTGGAAACAGAGTGCCCTGGGTGGGGCCAGAACCCTCTGAATGGAGGCCAAGCCGAAATCCTTTCTTTTTTTTTATGTATGGTTCCGGGGGATTGGGTCCCCAAGGCCGGAGGAGGACGTATCAAAATTATATATTTTTGAACAATCTCATTTCATTAATAACAAAACATCTCGTAGCACAATTACATTACATACAAAATTAATCTCACAACCTATAACCTCCACTCTTTCTCAAACTTTCTTCACACTATCTTATCTTGCATTCACCACACAACACACTGTCATACTCAACATATCCACTTCAACAAACTTTTAAGTTGTTATTTGTAGGAACAGCCATGGAAAATCTTATAACAACTAATTAATGCCTAAATTCAACACAGTTGCATTTTTGTTTTTAGTTCCTATAGCTGGAAAATGGTCTACGCGTTTCGAACTCCTAAATATTATAGCGTTCTCATCAGGACCACGTATCTGCAAAACAAAATACATGTATAAACTTCAGATGCCAACCTGCACCTTCTTTTGCTTTACGAGTACTTGCCCACTAGGCTTACCTTCACGCTGCTCTAATCAGTGCTCTTCGCAGTTGGAAACTGTATCAAGAAAAAACAAGAAGGAAACTCCAAATATATCACCTCTTTAAATCACTACCAAAAAAAATGCCACCAATGACATAAAACCGCCTGTTTTTTGAAAGGCTGGAAAGCAACTTACATCATAGTTCTCACGAGATGCCCATCTTTATCGACTGTATGTTGTTACTAGAAGGACCTGCATTTAACAGTATTGGATGAAAAATGAAGTCTGCTGATGTTGCCAAAATACAAAGGTCGCAATTTTAGTGTGTGCCTTACTTGATGCGGGGATCGGCCGCTCGTTGTCTGCTTTCTGGTTTTATGGAGGACGAATGTCAAATCAGGTCCTTGTGCTGATTAATGGAGATTGCCTGCAACCAATACCGAATAAAACATCCAATTTGAGCGTTCCATACTAAAGGTAACGAGACACGAATGTCTACTGTAGGGTTCGTGGTTCAGAAATGTTACCTGCCACGTTGTTCGGCACCCTCCTGCGATGTCCGATCGTGTCTTTACTTCCGTGTCTTCATGGACAAGTCGTCAGTCTGCTGGACGCTGTTGCACTTATTGAAGTGTGTCTCGCTGTGTGGCATGCTGGGAATTATAGTTTTCTCTTTACTGTTGTAGTGGACAAAACGGTCCTCAAAATGTCGATCTGTGGATTAGTTTATTTATACTGCTTTGGGTTGTCCTAGGGGAATGTTACCAATCACTTTATACCGTGCCTGACGCTTACATGCTATAACTCTTGGTGAGATAATGCGTCCGGTGGGTGGAAGTGGGCCAAAGAGACGCTTGCTGGGGGATGTAGTTTGTATATACCATTATTGGCAAGACATATACGTGTAGAACCAGTTCTCGTCATACAAATTCAGTTTGGTAGTATTCTCGGCTTGTTATATGTTTAAAATCCCCCGGATGGGATTAAAATACTGACTAATCCACTACAACACAGGGACTCGCATTTGATGTTTATTAACATTATGTGTTATTCATACTATCACCTCATATGGTCTTGACCCTGCACACAATTTTTTAGATCGTCATATTCCTCCCAAAGGGGCAATATAAGGTGTCCAGATTGATTGGATGTGGTCTCTTTTGGATTGTATGGATAAGTGTGGTACCTGTCACCACAGAGACTTTCAGACTCTTGTTTCCAACACAAGGACTCACACTTATTAGTAGTATCGCAATCTGTTGGTTGATCCTTATTGCACCTATCGAGTTCATGTTCCAATACCCATTTATATGGAAAATCTTATATTTCCTAAAAGGGGCAAATATGTTGTCCGGAGAGGTTTTTTAGCTGGATGGGATGTCTAGCGCCCCAAGGGCTCATGAAAGGTTTTTCATTGGTCCCAATATGTGCCACTCTATGGTGTGGGTTCCTATTTATGTTCTTAGACTGACTTTCTTGGTCCCATGAAATACCTATTATAACAGATAACAATTTGTACATCTCAACTCAATTTATAAATTTCAGGTATTTCGTTTAGGCCATCCACAGCTGTGTTAAACTTCATAATTAGCATCGCATCTCTCCTGGATAGTTTTTGTTCAATGTCACCCCCTCTGGGGTCCTGCTCTACTTTTGAGATAATCGTCCATCGGAGGTCTTTTTCTGTATGGTTGTTCAATCTCTAGTGGTTCACCAGTGGTGCTTTTTGAATATTCTTTTTTATCCTCGATTTGTGTTGGGTTATTCTCATTCTTATTTCTTGGTTTGTTTTGCCAATATATAGCAGGTTACACGGACATTTTATTCCATATACAACATTGCGGGATTTACAATTAGTGAATGTTTCATGTTTCCAGTGTATGTTTTTATGTTGAAACAACACTCCTTCTTCTGTCGTGGCGCAGCAAATACAGATACCACATCTGTGGTGTCCTTGTATTGGGGGTAGACCTACAAATGATCTTACTCTCGTCTGATGTTTTTGAGGTAGGGCTGCGCGCACTAGTTGGTTGGACACACTACTATCCTTTTTAAAGGCAAACAATGGTTTGTTTTTCAATGTCTCATTCAAGTTTTTTACCAAATGCAAATTCTGATTGATAACTTTCTTTACAAAATTCGAATTCGGACAGTAGGTAGATACACAAACTATTCTCTCAATGGGGGCTTTTTCTCTTTTTTCCAGAAGGACTTCTCTAGGGGTCCACCAGGCTCGTTTCATTGCCCTTTTGAGAAGTTTCTTGGGATACCCACGATCTTGCAAATTTTCTGTCCGTTTTCTGGCATGTAACATATATTCATCTTTATAGTGACAGTTCCTTTTTATTCTCAGGTATTGCCCATAGGGCAGGTTTTCTTTCAAGTTCCTGGGATGATCGCTCGAAAAGTGAAGTGCTTTATTACGGTCTGTTGGTTTTTTAAATAAAGTTGTGACAATACCTCCTTCAGCTGGATAAACCTCCACGTCCAGGAAAGGCATTTTTGTCTTTGAATGGTTTATGCGGAACTTGATTTCTTGTGTTCGATGATTTAGCCATTCATGGAATTTAATCAAGTCCTCCTCATTCCCAGTCCAAACCATAAAATCTTTGTCAATGTAATGACTCCAATTTGTGATGAATTCTGCATAAGGATTATTATGGTAAATATACTTCTCTTCATATTCTGCCATGAATAACACGCCTAACTCTGGGGCGAAAGGGCACCCCATTGCGACGCCCCTTACTTAGTAAAGAAATTCGCCATTGAAATTGAAATCATTTTTTCTCCGGGCAAAAGTTGCCAATTCCATGATAAAGTCTGTTGGAACTTGTATGGGTATTTCTCTTACTTCGAGATATGATGCAATTACCTCTAGGCCTTCCACTTGCGGGATCTGGGTATATAATGATACCACGTCCAATGTCACAAGATAGTGTATATTGTCTTCAAAACCAATTGTTGTTAATTTATTGATAAAATCCGTTGTATCTCTTAGAAATGATTTGATTTGAGGCATAAATGGTTTCAAAAAGAAATCCACAAATTCAGAAATTGGTTCTAAGAGTGACTCACAACCGGATACTATAGGTCTTCCGGGTGGCGATGTTTCGTTCTTGTGTACTTTTGGGAGGACATAGAACAAAGGAGTCCTTGGATTTCTACATTGCAAATATTCATATTCCTTTTTCCCCATATAGGCTTGGGTGTGGCCTGTTTCCAAAATAGAGTGAAGTTCACTTTTTAGTTCCTGTGTGAGGTCTTTCTTAATTTTTCTGTAGCACTCGCTGTCGTTCAATTGCCTCATCACTTCCAAAGTATATTCCGTAGTGTCCCAAACCACAATAGAACCGCATTTGTAGGCCTGTTTTATAATAACAGAATTGTCGTTCTTAAGGTTGTTCAAGGCTCCCATTTCGGATTTCGATATGTTATATTGAACCCATCTTTTTTTCTTTTCCATTTCTGTTATGGCCGATAGAAGAGTTTTTTCAAATGTTATTATCTCCTTTGAGACTTTATTTGAAGGTGGACAAAAGGCCGATTTTCTCCTTAAGCGTGTGATCTCCATTGTTTGATTGGGTAAACAGACAAAATATCGACTACAAAATATCGAATGGACATAATATCGAGTACAAAATATAGGCTGGACAAAATATCGAATGGACAGAATATAGACATCAAAAATATCGTTTTGAAGGTAAGTAATCTAATATCAAATTTTAAAATATAGATAGTCAAAATATCAAAGTACATAATATAGGTTACTAAAAATATCTAACATTTAATAATATCGAATTTTTTATAGTGTATTTTATGTGTTAAAAGTGTTTATTTATATTATAATGTAATTTAAGTAATGAATTTAATGTTATTTAAATTTTGCGTAATTTAATTCTGTAGCGGGTTGTGGGTTTATAGGGGAATAGGGTGGGAAGTAATTTAATTATAATTAATTAAATATGTTAATTTATGTAGTGTTATCTATTTATAAATAATTGTTAAAAAATTGTTATTTGGTGAATAATAAATTTTTAATTGCCAATTAATTTTATTTAATTGATTAATTGATAATTATGTTAATTTAACTATTTTAATTTTTGTAGCGGGTTGTGGGTTTATAGGGGAGTAGGGTGGGAAGTAATTTATTTATAAATAATTACATATGTTAATTTTTTGGGGTATTTATTAAATTTTAATTGTTAAGTAACTTTTTAATTACTAATTAATTAATTGGTAATTTGTAATTAATTAGTAATAATAGATAACTAATTGTAATGAATAATTTAAATTAGTATTTGTAATTGATTAATTATTATTTATATTAAATTGGTAATTATTTTTAATTAATTTTTTATAGATATTAATATCTATATTTGTTTAATTAATATATGAAGTATCTACTTTCCCTACTGTTGCACTCACTGGAGTGGGAATAGTAATTTTTACCCCTACGCTATCCAATGCTTTCCCTACTGTTGCACTCACTGGAGTGGGATTAGTAATTTTTACCCCTAACCTATCCAACGCTTTCCCTACTGTTGCACTCTCTGGAGTGGGAATAGTAATTTTTACCCCTACGCTATCCAACGCTTTCCCTACTGTTGCACTCTCTGGAGTGGGAATAGTAATTTGTACCCCTACGCTATCGAACCCTTTGCCTACTGTTGCACTCTTTGGAGTGGGAATAGTAATTATTACCCCTACGCTATCCAACGCATTCCCGACTGTTGCACTCTCTGGAGTGGGAATAGTAATTTTTACCCCTACACTATCCAACGCTTTCCCCACTGTTGCACTCTCTGGAGTGGGAATAGTAATTTTTACACCTACGCTATCCAACGCTTTCCCTACTGTTGCACTCTCTGGAGTGGGAATAGTAATTTTTACCCCTACGCTATCCAACCCTTTCTTTACTGTTGCACTCTCTGGAGTGGGAATAGTAATTTGTACCCCTTCGCTATCCAACCCTTTCTCTACTGTTGCACTCTCTGGAGTGGGAATAGTAATTTTTACCTCTACGCTATCCAACGCCTTATCTACTGTAGCACTCTCTGGAGTGGGAATAGTAATTTTTACACTTCCGCTATCCTACGGTAATAATATTGTATATTTTTTAATTATATTATGTTACTATATATATATGTTTTAACAAATATGATTGTAAAAAAATGTTTTATACCTTTAATTAATTATTTAATTAATATAAGGTAATTTAAGTATTTTTATGTATATTTTAGTAATTAATTTTTAATATTAATTTAATTTAACATTGTTTTTAATAAAGTCGATATTTTTATAAACTATATTTTTGTAAACGATATTTTTTACTCGATATTTTTGTATTTACCTTTTTGTAGATACAAATTCGATATTATGTCTGTCGATATTTTGTCGCCGATATTTTTGCTAGTCGATATTATGTCCCTCGATATTATGACAGTGATCCGTTTTATTGCAAGGATTGTCAGCAAAAAATGTTTTGAATCTAATTTTCCGGCAGAATTCAATCGCCTCTGTTTTGAGTCTGACAAAATCTGTATGTTTTGAGGGGACGAATGACAGTCCTCTTTCAAGTATGCTTTTCTCATCCTTTGTTAAGATCTTCTTTGATAGATTGTATATTGGTGATATTCTCAATTTTTGTAGGTCTGACGACGAGTTGACATTTCCCATGGTTGTTGGTTGTATCTTGGCATCCTCATGCTCTTTGGTGGCCTCTCTCTAAAAAAGGAACTTTTTGTTGCTGGAAAGACCCTTTTCTATTTGCGTTTCTTCGTGTGTCACCAGTCTCTCCTTCTCTGCCACTCGAGGAGGATGAAGTTTCAGAGAATGTTATAAAATTGTTCGCGGACCTTCCTTGGAATTCTTGCCGATGTCTCCGTGATTCCGGTCTAGATTAGAAATCCGATTGTAGATATGGGTAAACTTTTTCGAAAGTGAAGTTCTTTTTATCTTTTTCGAATTGATTCCCTTTTTGATTGATAGTATAATCTCTAAACTCAGATATCTCTCTTTCTACTTTTTCTAACAAGTTTTTTGCGTCAGTTATTAGTTGGTTAGTTTTGATCTCGAATTCCAAGACCTCTATTTCCTCAAATTGCTGTTTTGAGATCCTTTATGCGGTCTTCACCGTTAGGACCATCAGGTCCCTACTACATTTGGTCTCTATAAAGCTGTATCCTTTTTTATAGAGTGGATCCTCCGTGAAAATCACTGGGACATTTTTAATTTGCAGGCCTCCTGGAATAGTCCCTGCCTTCAGATGTTATAATAAAAAATGTCCATGCAAATCCGTTCTTATCTGTTTTTTCTTTAGTCTCAAAAGTGTATCTGTCTCGTTTTGTTTTTTTGCCGAGGCACTCAAAGAGGCCGAAGCAAACAGAGGGGGGGGCGTCTAGAAGTTTTTTGATATGTTCTTTGCTGTATGCAAAAGTTAGATTTTCTGTCATTCTTCACAAAACACCCTACAACACAATTCGTTCTGGATCTCGTTTTCACCTTACTTTACCCAACAAACAATTCGCTGAACTTTTTCCGCAACACACCCTAATCAGCCACCTATTCTCTAGTCGCCGCTGAACTAGCAACCTCGCAGATATCTATCTGCTAAATAAGCTAATAACACCACTGGGTTAGGACTCTCAGCAGTAAGGCCAAGCACTTCTTTGGCCACAGGAGCGATCTCAAAGCATCCCGGGCACCAGGCGCCATCTTAGCATTATCAATAGCACGGAGAATCACAAGTCTTATCTCAGCAAAGCCGGAACGGAGGAAGGCGATATTGGTCTTCAAATGATCAGCCTGCCATTCGGTAGCTGAATCATTGTTCCGAGAGAGATACCAGACCGGCGGGATGCCAATCCAGAGGCTGGTAGGATGGTTAACCGAGGAGCATCAGCTTTAGGCAGCCATAAATGAGAGTAGAAGAAAACTAGCAGTACTGGCAGTTGTATAGTTGTGTTGTTACAATATAAGAGGCAGGAAGGTACATGTAAACAATCAAGAGTAACTACAAAGGAGACATATACATAAAATGAAATATCACAGCAGGAGAAAATAGACAAAGTAAAAAAATTACACAGTCACAGGTGTCCAAACCTCCTTCAGAACCTTAAGTGTCCAACATGGTAAGCACAGCTATAATTTCACAGTCAAAAGTGATCACACATTCTCCTGAGTTATAAAATGTCAAGGACGTAATATACAGGGCGAAAATTCACCGATATAAAAAAGGCCTAGCATTGAAATGGACCAGGCCGCCGGGCCACGGATTGACAGTTAAGCCACGGCATCAAGTGGCGAGGCCAGATTGAGGTAAGAGTTTCTTCATTAGGAGCCTTTTGGCTTCTTTCTTGAATGGAGCTTGGAAGGATTCGTCCTGAGTTCGGGGGGAAGGGAGTTCCAGATCCTTGGAGCCATTCCAGAGAAGGCGCGGTTGTAGGTCTTTTTTTCTTGAATTTATGGGGTTTGAGTAATAGGGTGCTAGCACTTCTGTAGGCTCTCGAACCACAAGAGGGCACCAATTTCAGCACTAGGTATTGCGGAGACTGGTGGTGGATGGTTTTAAGTGCCATGCATGCGATTTTTAAGTGTATCGGGGCTTCATAAGGAAGCCAATTAAGGGCTAACAAGTCCGGAGAGATATGGTTGATTTTTTTGTGCCAGTTATGAGCCTCGCAGCAGAATTGAGGGCAGCCCTAAGAGGAGCCATCTTCACTCTGGGCAAGTCACACAGCATAGCACTACCATACTCCAGCTTTGAGATCACTTGGGCTTGCACTGCAACCTTAAGGTCAGGAGCAGGAAGATAGGGTTTGAGTTTTCTGAGGATGTTGAGTTGGTGGTTCGCTCCTTTGGTGCAGTAACTGAAGTGTTTCTGCATGTTTAGGCTTTTGTCTAAGATGATCTCCAGAGAGAATGCTGTGTCCACTCGGTGAGGTGTGCAATTCAAGGCAGTAATCTGGGACATCCATTGGTCCATGTCCAGGGATATTTTCTGAGGAGAGATTAGGAGGAACTCAGTTTTTAAAGCATTAAGCTTCAGGTGATTGCGTGTCAGCCAGCATTGTGTTTCCAGCAGGATTAGGTTGAGGGATTTCACATCCTCAGCGGAAGCGATCTTCAGGTAAAGTTGGGTATCGTCCGAGTACATGTGATAATGAATGTTGGATGATTTCAAGATTTCTGTCAGAGGCTCCATGAACAAGTTAAAGAGCATGGGAGATAATGCTGACCCTTGTGGAACTCCAAGAGTAACCGGGCCGGGCCGGGTGAGATAGAGATTGGTTCACTTTGATGGATTGTGATCTATTGTGAAGGAAAGAGGAGAACCAGTTAAGTACAGGGCCAGACAACCCCATCCTATGTTCCAGGAGGACAGTTAGGTTATCGTGTTTGACCGTATCAAAGGCTGAGGACAATCAATCAATCAATCAATCAAGCATTTATATAGCGCACTACTCACCCGGAGGGTCTCAAGGCGCTTGGGGAGGGGGGTCCGCTACTGCTCGAACAGCCAGGTCTTGAGCTGCTTCCTGAAGGCGAGGTGGTCTTGGGTCAGGCGTAGGTGGGTCGGGAGGGAGTTCCAGGTCTTGGCAGCCAGGTAGGAAAAGGATCTTCCTCCTGTGGTGGCTCTTCGGATGCGGGGGACGGTGGCGAGGGCGTGGCTGGTCGATCGAAGTTGGCGTGTAGGAGTGTAGAAGTTGAGGCGGCTGTTGAGGTATCTTGGGCCTCGGTTGTGTAGGGCTTTGTGTGCGTGGGTGAGGAGACGGAAGGTGATTCTCTTGTTGATCGGGAGCCAGTGCAGGTCTCTCAATCAATCAATCAATCAATCAAATCATTTGTATAGCGCACTACTCACCCGGAGGGTCTCAAGGCGCTGGGGGGGGGGTCCGCTACTGCTCGAACAGCCAGGTCTTGAGCTGCTTCCTGAAGGCCAGGTGGTCTTGGGTCAGGCGGAGGTGGGTCGGGAGGGAGTTCCAAGTCTTGGCGGCCAGGTAGGAGAAGGACCTTCCTCCCGTGGTGACTCTTCGGATGCGGGGGACGGCGGTGAGGGCGTGGCTGGTCGATCAAAGCTGGCGTTTGGGAGCGTAGAAGTTGAGGCGGCTGTTGAGGTATCCTGGGCCTTGGTTGTGTAGGGCTTTGTGTGCGTGGGTGAGGAGCCGGAAGGTGATTCTCTTGTTGACCGGGAGCCAGTGCAGGTCTCTCAGGTGTCCGGAGATGTGGCTGCGGCGGGGGATGTCCAGGATGAGTCGTGCTGAGGTGTTCTGGATCCGCTGGAGTCTCTTCTGGAGTTTGGCGGTGGTTCCGGCGTAGAGGGAGTTGCCGTAGTCCAGACGGCTGGTGACGAGGGCTTGGGTTACCGTCTTCCTGGTCTCGGTGGGGATCCATCGGAAGATCTTACGTAGCATGCGTAGGATGTTGAAGCACGACGAGGAGACGGCGTTGACTTGTCTGGTCATGGAGAGGGAGGAGTCCAGGATGAAGCCCAGGTTGCGTGCGTGGTCTGTGGGTTTGGGTGCGCTGCCCAGGGCGGGGGGCCACCAGGAGTCGTCCCAGGCGGAGGGTGATGATCCCAGGATGAGGACTTCCGTCTTGTCCGAGTTCAGTTTCAGGCGGCTGCTCGACATCCATTTGGCTACGTCTGTCATCCCTACGTGCAGGTTGGCTCTGGCGGGGTCATTGGTGAGGGAGAGGATCAGCTGGGTGTCGTCGGCGTAGGAGATGATGTTGAGGTTGTGCTGGCGTGCGATGGCTGCGAGGGGGCTCATGTAGACGTTGAAGAGTGTTGGGCTGAGCGAGGAGCCTTGAGGGACGCCGCAGATGACTTCGGTGGCCTCCGATCTGAACGGGGGGAGGCGGACTCTCTGTGTCCTTCCGGCGAGGAAGGAGCTGATCCACTCCAGAGCCTTCTCCTGGATTCCGACGTTGCTGAGGCACTGTACTAGGGTACGGTGGCAGACAGTGTCGAAGGCCGCGGAGAGGTCCAGGAGGATGAGGGCCGCTGTTTCTCCGTTGTCGAGCAGGGCTCGGATGTCATCGGTAGCTGCGATCAGGGCGGTCTCGGTGCTGTGGTTGGCCCGGAAGCCAGACTGCGAGAGGTCGAGGGAGCCGTTCGTCTCGAGGAAGGTGGCCAGTTGCTTGTTGACGGTCTTCTCGATGACTTTTGCCGGAAACGGGAGCAGCGAGATGGGGCGGTAGTTCTTGAGGTCGGTGGGGTCGGCTGATGGTTTCTTAAGTAGAGCGCTGAGTTTGGCGTGCTTCCAGCTCTCCAGGAAGGTGGCGGTGTCGAAGGAGGTGTTGATGATGTCCCGCAGGTGGGGTGCGATGACAGCGTCGGCCTTGTTGAAGACGTGGTGAGGGCAGGGGTCGGTCGGAGATCCGGAGTGGATGGAGTTCATCGTGCGGATGGTGTCTTCGGTGCTGATCTGGGTCCAGGCGCGGAGGGTGGTGGTGGGGGGCGCTGGTTCGGTCGTGGCGTGCGTCGGTTGGGTGCTGAAGCTGTTGTGTATGTCCGCGATCTTGTTGTGGAAGTAGGAGGCGAGGGAGTTGCAGAGGTCTTGCGAAGGGGTGATGTCGTTGTTTCCGGCGTTGGGGTTGGAGAGCTCTTTCACGATGTTGAAGAGTTCCTTGCTGTTGTGTGCGTTGATGTCCAGTCGTTCCTTGAATGCAGTTTTCTTGGTGGCGTGGATCAGTTGGTGGTGTTTTCGGGTGGCGAGCTTGAGGGCAGTCATGTTGTCCGATGTTGGGTCTCTGCGCCAGGTTTTCTCGAGTGCTCTGCAGTTCTTCTTGGAGCTCTTGAGTTCGTCGTTAAACCATGGGGCTCTCTTGCTGCCGGGTCTGCTCGGCGGGGTCTTCAGAGGGGCGAGGTCGTCTGCGCAGACGGTGATCCATTTCGTGAGGTTGGTGGCCGCTTGGCTCGGGTTCGTTGTGCTGGTGGGAGGGTTCTTGCTCAGGGAAGCGGCGAGCTGGTCTGCAGTGATCTTGTTCCAGCTTCTGCGGGGAACCTGTTGCTGGTGATGGTGGACCGTGGTCCTTCTGAAGCTGAAGTGGACGCAGCTGTGGTCCGTCCAGTGGAGTCCCGTGGCGTGGCTGAAGGTGATGTCCTTGCTGGAAGAGAAGACCGGGTCGAGTGTGTGTCCGGCGTAGTGGGTGGGGGTGGTCACCAGTTGCTTGAGTCCGAGGTTGGAGAGGTTGTCCAGCAGGGTGGTGGTGTTGCGGTCGTTGTTGTTCTCCAGGTGGAAGTTGAGGTCCCCGAGGAGGATGTAGTCGGCGGAGGGGAGGGCGTGTGGGCTGATGAAGTCGGCGATGTCTTCGCTGAATTGTGTGCGTGGTCCCGGGGGTCTGTAGATGAGGGTGCCTCTGAGGGTGATCTTGGGGTTGACGTGGATCTGGAAGTGCAGGCGGGTGCGAGTGTATCGTCGGTGTCGGTCATGATGCGGATGGTGTTCCTGTGGATGATGGCGATGCCTCCTCCTGTCTGGTTGACGCGGTCTCTCTGGATGATCTTGTAGCCCTCTGGGATGGCGATGTCGGGCGCTGAGGAGGCGTTCATCCAGGTTTCCGTGAGGAAGGCGACGTCTGGGGCTGTGGTGTCGAGCAGGTTCCAGAGCTCGACGGCGTGTCTGTGAACGGAGCGGGTGTTGAGCAGGATGCACTTCAGGTGGGTGCTGCTGGAGTTCGGCTTGGTGGGTGCTGGTGTGGCGTGGGTCCGGTTGCAGGTGAACTTGCAGGAGTGGCAGCTGAAGGGTCCGAGGGTGCGTCTCGGTGTGGCTCGGTAGCAGCCCGGGGTTCGACCGGTGTTGAGTGCGTTGAGTTCGTTGGCGTCGTAGGTCCATCGGGTCGGCTTCCGACGGTGAGGGCCAGGGGTCCTAGCACTGGGCGCGGGCCAGGCGCGGACGGGCGCAGACGAGTTTACCTTTGGCGCACCTTCGGTGCTCATTCGGTGCTCCCGCTGCGCGCGTCCGCTGCGCGGTCGCTCTGGGGGCGTCATAAGTAAGGAGCCGGGTGGGCGGGTCAGCTGGGTGGCGGGAGCGGGGCAGCCAATGGGCTGGTGGTGGGCGGGGCCGCAGGCAGGCAGCGGCGGGAACCTCTGGCCGGCAGGCGGTGTCCCTGGGTCAAGCGTGGGAAGCGGGGGAGATCCGGGCGGCCCAGCGGCGGCTGGGTCGCTCTGCAGCAATCAGGAGTCCGGCAGGAGGCAGGTAGCAGCAGTGGCAGGCGTGGGAAGCAGGGGGGTGACCCGGCCTCGTGAAAGGCGCAGGTGTCCGGAGATGTGGCTGTGTCGGGGGATGTCGAGGATGAGTCTTGCTGAGGCGTTCTGGATCCGCTGGAGACTCTTCTGGAGTTTGGCGGTGGTTCCGGCGTAGAGGGAGTTGCCGTAGTCCAGTCGGCTGGTGAAGAGGGCCTGGGTGACCGTCTTCCTGGTCTCGGTGGGGATCCACCGGAAGATCTTACGTAGCATGCGCAGGATGTTGAAGCACGACGAGGAGACGGCGTTGACTTGTCTGGTCATGGAGAGGGAGGAGTCCAAGATGAAGCCTAGGTTGCGTGCGTGGTCTGTGGGTTTGGGTGCGCTGCCCAGGGCCGGGGGCCACCAGGAGTCGTCCCAGGCAGAGGGCGACGATCCCAGGATGAGGACTTCTGTCTTATCTGAGTTCAGTTTCAGGTGACTGTTCATCATCCACTTGGCTACGTCTTTCATCCCTTCGTGTAGGTTGTTTCTGGCGGTGTCGGGGTCATTGGTGAGGGAGAGGATCAACTGGGTGTCATCGGCGTAAGAGATGATGTTGAGGTTGTGTTGGCGTGCGATGGCCGCGAGGGGGCTCATGTAGACGTTGAAGAGGGTGGGGCTGAGTGATGATCCTTGTGGTACTCCGCAGATGACTTCGGTGGCCTCGGATATGAACGGGGGGAGGCGGACTCTCTGTGTCCTACCGGCGAGGAAGGAGATGATCCATTCTAGTGCCTTCTCTTGGATTCCGACGTTGCTGAGGCGCTGCGCTAGGGTGCGGTGGCAGACAGTGTTGAATGCCGCGGAGAGGTCCAGGAGGATGAGGGCCGTGGTTTCCCCGTTGTCCAGCAGGGCTCGGATGTCATCGGTGGCTGCGATGAGGGTGGTCTCAGTGCTGTGGTTGGGCCGGAAGCCAGACTGCGAGAGATCGAGGGATCCGTTCTGAAGTACCGAAATTATATTATCGCCTGCCAACAATTTTCGTTACCAAATCCCCTTACCAATACCAATAAGCAGTCGATCGGAAGTGTAGAAGGTTCAAGCGTTTATTAGACAAACACAAACTCTGCCAGAGGAGCTCCTTGCGACCTAACCCGCGAGGTCTGCCAAGAAGACTGCTGGCACATTGTCAGCACATCATATATATACAGTTGCATTGGCATCATCATAGCCTAACATGGAAAAATACAAATTGGTACAAGCTAGTACAGTAATAGGAAAACCCATATATGGCACACAAAGAGCTCCTTGCTTCGCTCAGGCAGCAAGGTCAGACGGGTGACTCCCTTCTGTCTTCTCAGAGACAGTCCACCCTGCACCCCTCCCGGAATGTGCTTATCGGCCCTTCCTCAGCTAACTACGACCTTGCCGAGTCTAACGAGCTGAAACAGCAGTTTCTGCAACAGTTGGTTTCTTCCCCTAGAGCAGGGTCTTTGGAGGCAAATGAGAATAGGGCCTGTACATGCACGATATTAAAGAAGGCCATAATATGGTATTCATATAGCGTAACGTGGTGTGAAGCTAAGTAAAAGTAAATACCGCAAATACTAATGTTGCATGTCTACGGTGTGAGTCTAGGGACACCATGCTAATTCTAACATATCGATTATCAATATTACATGATCAAGAATCGATTCTAGTACCTCAAACCCTCCTTTTAGCGTGGTGGAGCTAAATAACGACAAACAGCTACTCCTCGAATATTTCTTCATCGATGGCCATCATGTCATGTACCTCTTTCTGCAGCATTTGGGCTTTAATAGATACAGGGGATGGAACACACAGTGTGATGATACGGGAAGCACAGTAAGAACAGCAGGCAGGACCGCACTGCATCAAGACACAGCACGTAAAGATGATGGCAGCTGCACCTCCTAAGATCAACATCAACTTCCATCCCCATGTGGACAGAAGTCCCCACAACCAACCTGATAATGACCAAGACCCATTTTCAGTATGCATTTCAGAGGCAATGCGGTGCAGCTTTTGGATGGCTAGATGGACCGAGGGGGCGGAGTCAGGAATATACACGCAGCAAGAACTGCCGATGACGCGGCATGCCCCACCCCGATCGGCTAAGATAACATCTAGAACCATACGATTTTGAAGCGCTACAAGCCTAGTAGCCTGAAGTTCCACTGTTAAGTTTGTTAAAATATCAGTGGTGATATTTATGACATTCTCCACTATTCTAGATAATCTCCTAATTTCCCTACTATTGAAAATAGGCCCCCAAAAAGGTAGTAGACCCTTACTAAAATCCGTAAATTGCTGCAACGAGGTATCCGTTTGATCCACTTCCGTCATATCGAACTGTCTACGTGATCTGTGTAAGAGTGCAAAGCTTGCTACTGGTGTACTTGTCACCGGGTTGGCTGTATTCCCATGATGGGATCGCATCGGGTACAACTGATGCGTTTTGTGATAGTTGGAGGGGGCCATATAAACAGGAGGGAAAAGAAAGGATAGATAGCAACGTCCCCCCCAATTTCGTGGTAGCCAAGTGTATGCGTGCTCCCCACACACAAAATACACATTGTGGGGAGTAATAAATGGGGGGCTAATACGTTTCCGCAGTCGATAGGTATAATTGCAGATGCTATTCCCCATTTGTACCCTACCCATCCCTTGCACACAAAATCCTGCAGAAACATTCAAAATCGGAATAGGTACAGTGCGATCTCTGGTAACATTTCGTTCAATGAAAATCTGAAAGTATTGAGTGGCATTAAAGTCCTTAAAGTCATACAGTTCATCTTGCAACCAAGTTTTGTTCATTTCCGCTAAATACAGCTGTATGCAACCTTGTGGGTCAATGGTCACCTGACTCCCATGTCCCGTTCTATTATAAGCATAGTGTGCTCGAACATAATCAAGAATAATATTATGCTCATTGACATCGAGATCCCTGTGATGCTCACCCCCATGCCGGTATATTGCCAGAAACAGTTTGTACCAAGCTTCACAACTACCTAGATAAGACAGAGGGCGGGAGAGAAACAGATCATGATTGCGTACTACAGATGGCAGGAGCCCACAAACCCAACAATCCGTAGTGTTAGTAACATTGTGTGTTTGGTGTAACATTTCTATGAATACATTTTTAGCATATTTCTGGCGATGTCTTTCTTTGTGAGGTGCTAGGGTGAATAGGAAATGTTCGGGGGGTGCAACAGTAGTTGGCAAAAACTTCTGTAATGGGTATTTATGTTCTAAATATATACGAATAGACTCATGAACACAGCTACTATAACAGTTATAGTCACAACAAATGCTACTTTGACCTTCGTGGTCCATGTGGAAAACATCGGTTCATAAAAAGGTATGTGTCGGGGTGCAATAGGAAACTCCTCTTCTACAATAACACGACCAAAAGGGTACATTGCTAGCTAAAAGTCCAAGAATAGGCCTAGCAGTCCGACCTGCCAGAGGGTTCTTCTTTCCGGCGTCCGTCAGAGTCTCACAAGCAGACTCATCTCCAGAATCTTCTTTCTGAACAGAGCACACTGATCAAAAGTTCCAGCTCTCAACGAGTTCAGTCCAGTGTCCCGCTCAGCGCCCAGACCTGTAGTCTAGCAAGCCCTATCTTATGCAATGAAGTCCTTCCCTATCTCCTAACAATGGGGTCTGAGGCGCCGCGTGCCGGCTTCCAGAGCCGGAAATTGTATCGCTCGCGACCCAGCACTTCAGGGTCGGAAAAGAGCACACCCGGGGCTTCCCGTACTTGTGAGATTTCGTCGGCTGGGGTACTTGTAACAGGATTTAAAGCTGTTGCACGTTCACTTGCAACTTCAGTGGAGACCAAGTCATCTGATCCCGCCGATCCCTCCTGTGGCCTACGCTCAATTTCGCAGGCGTCAGAAAAGGGCACGAATGCATCAGCTCTTTCAGTTTCCTGCGTCAGAATTTCCCCTGGACGTGACCGCTCACCAGGGAGTGGAAGTGGTAGTCGTTTAAGATGCGAAACATGGATCCAATGCTTACGACCATCCACTTTAACCGCCGTCCGGGTGGCCAACAAAATCTGTCGTGGCTCAGACCATCTAGGAGCCAAGCTGGTGTCCCGCTCGAACTTTTTTACCAGGACCCACTGGCCGGGCTGCAAGCGATGACCGGGGCCCTCTGGCAGTGGCTGCAGTACAGAAGCTACCTGCTGATGAACAGAACGAAGGTCTTTAGTCAAAGCATAAAGATAATCAATCAACATAGGATATTCAATATCTGCAAAAGAACGAGGTCTAGGTACCCCCCACACGTTAGCAGGCCTCCCAAACAGTATCTCATAGGGAGAGAGACCCGATCGGGAGTGCGGGGTGACACGTAAAGACATAAGGGCTAGGGGTAAAGTGTCAGGCCATTTCAACCCCGTGCTCTCCTTTATTTTTGCCATTTTCAATTTTAAAATGCCATTGTACTTCTCCACGAGCCCTGCTGATTGGGGGTGTCGGGCAGCATGGAACTTTTGTTGTATGTGTAGGCCCTCACAGATATGCTGAACAAGGGCTCCATTGAAATGTCCCCCGTTGTCCGACCAGATCAAGCGAGGCAATCCAAAGCGAGGCACAAACTCTTTCAGGAGGGCTTTTGCAGTTGCCAATGCTGTGTTCTCCTTGGTAGGGTATGCCTCAACCCATTTACTAAATGCACAGACCACAACCAGTACATACTTCAAATTGTTGACGCGTTCCATATGAATATAATCCATCTGGAGCACTTCAAAGGGCAATGTAGGTGGTGCAAAATTCCCGCTCAGAACATTTTCTCCCTTTCCGGGATTATGCTGCAAACAAACCATGCAATATTGGACCAAACGGACAGCCGTCCGTTGGATATTTGGGTTATTCCAAACTGGATCTAAAAGCCCACAGATACCTTTTGCTCCTATATGTGCTGGTCCGTGTGCCATTGTTACCACGGCCTGTACCAGTGCATTGGGCAGTAGCCACCTTTGTTTGTCGGTCAAGTCAATCCAACAATTATTTTCATCCAATCTCCCTACCTCACGTTCCCATCTCTCTAATTCTGCGGAGGTGGCTTCCTTCTGTAGTATTCTCACACTTTCCATAGTATTATCAAATAGGCCAGAGTCCCCCCCCACCCATCTGGCAGAGGAATGGACATACATGGGTGACATCAGTGACTGTGCTGTCTGCTTGGCCACCTCGTCTGCAAAAGCGTTGCCTTCCCCCACCTCATCTACAATTGCTTTGTGAGCGCTACATTTTATAATAGCCACTTTCTTGGGTAGGGTGAGAGCATCTAACAACCTCAGAACTAGCTGTCCGTTCTGTATTCTCTGACCATGTGAAGTAAGGAAGCCCCTCTCCTTCCACAGCCGCCCAAAACTATGGGCTACACCAAAGGCGTATTGGCTGTCGGTGTAGATATTGACCTCGAGTCCCTCACTCAGCTCACAGGCTCGCAACAAGGCCATAAGTTCAGCAGCTTGAGCTGATCGGTGGGGTACTCGGAGTGTTTCAACAACCGTTTTTAGGGTCGTGATCGCATATGCAGCTGTTGTTGTGCCATCTGTTAGTTTAAAACAGGAACCATCCACATATAGCTCTCCCTGGGGGTGGTCTAAGGGGGTGTCCGTGAGGTCAATCCTACCCTTGGTCTCATCTTCTGTGCGATATATGCAATCATGTAAATCAGTGTCCTGTCCACTCGTAGGGATCGGTAATAATGTGGCTGGGTTCAGAGTTGCGCATCGAGTAATTGTAATATGTGGTGCAAATAGGGTCAGCTCGTACCCAGTAAGACGTGCACTCGTAAGATGCTGCGTTTGTGTTTTATTTCGTAAGGTGTCTACTGCATGCGGCACCATTATAGTCAAATTGGAATTCAAAACGAGTCCTTCTGACTGCCGGATTGCCACTGCCACTGCAGCCGTAGCCCTCAGACAGCTAGGAAGTGCTCTTGCAACATTATCCAATGTCGCTGACAAATAGGCGCACGGTCTTTGCTTACCTCCAAAGGCCTGCGTTAAAACAGACAATGAACAACCGTCGACCTCGTGTACATATAGTACAAAAGGTTTACGATAGTCTGGAGTACCCAGAACAGGAGCGGAGCATAAAGCAGTTTTTAAAGAGTCAAAAGAGAGCTGACATTCTTCCGTCCAGGGTAGGGGTTCATGCACATCTTTAGTAGTCAAATGCAACAAGGGTTTAGCCAGAAGTGAAAAATTAGGTATCCATTGGAGACAGTAAGATGTGATGCCAAGAAAAGCGCGGACTTCACGCTGCGTGCAAGGTACAGACATGCTAGAAATGGTGGTAATTCGTTCAGGTGTTAGTCGTCTACCCTCCTTCGATAAGAGATGACCTAAGTAGTCACCTCCTTTCGACAGTACTGAAATTTCGATAATGATACCTTGTTCCCCTTAACAGCCAAATGGTGAAACAATTTAATCGTAGCTTCTTTACATCCGTCTTCCGTATCAGACGCAATGAGTAAGTCATCCACATATTGCAAGAGGACGTTGCCTTCCGGCAAGTCCAGGTCATCCAACAGAGCCTTGAGAGCCTGGCTATATATACTCGGACTTTCAGTATAGCCTTGAGGAGCGCGACAGAAGCGGAAGCTGCGACCAGATATTGAAAATCCGAAGATCTGTCTACTATCAGGATGGATAGGAATGCTAAAGAAAGCATTTTTCAGGTCGATGACCGAAAAATACTGTGCAGTCGGAGGGATCATGGTGAGAATGGTAGTGATATCGGTCACCACAGGATACTGTGGTACCACAACCTTGTTAACGGCTCGTAAATCTATTACGAAACGATAGGCAACACCCGTCTCCCCACCATCATGGTTCCTTTTCAAAATCGGTAGAATCGGGCTATTGCAAACATTGGTATTCGTTTCTTCTACAACCCCTTTGTCAATTAGGTCCTGAATGATGTGCAATAAAGCCCGTTCCCCCGCCGGCGCTATTTTGTACTGCGGGATGCGTGGTAATTTCGCACCTTGTTTCAACGTGATGTGAACTGGGGGGATGTCCAGTTTACCCACATCTGCGTCTCCTATTGCCCAAAGGGAAGTCGGAATGTCATCGAACTCCGGTGGGAGTCGTTCATTTTTCGTAAAATATTGTTTAACAGGGTTTACAGAGGGGCGTATAGTTAAATAGACCCCGTCCGCAGAACAATGTATAGTTGCATTCAATCTCTTCAGCATATCCAATCCTAACAGATTCTCTCCACAATTCGAAGTCAATAAGAAAGGAGTATCAATGGTGGCTGGACCAATCGTAAAAGGGAGAGGTTTGGAGATGGGGCTTACGACGGGGACTCCGGAGAAACCCACCGAAACATTATTTCGCCCGGACAGAGCTGCCCCTGGAACCAATGATCGAGCAACGGAACTGTTCATTGCTCCTGTGTCAATTAGAAAATCCTCAGAGGTCCCCAATACTTCCCCTTTGACATAAGGTCCCCTTTGATTGACCGGTATCGACACCTGGCCCCCGCTCTGTCCCTGGCTGTCCTATGCTGGGGCGTATTCATCGTCATTCCCTTCGGCATAGTCGCCATGGTAGTACTGTCTGTGTTGGGGATTATCGAAATGATTCTTTTCCAACTTGCCTGTCTGATCGTCTCTGTGCATATCACTTCGGTCGGGGCCCCCTCGTCCTCTACCACGTCCCCGAATCGTTCCGTTCTGGGCGGCCAAGTATGGACACTGTGCCTTCCAGTGTCCCTCCTCTCTACAATAGGAACACTGGTTGATGCCGATAGACGGGGCTCCTCCTGAACCCCTTCCTGTCCCCGCCCCTCTTGTCATTGGGCCCCGACTACCTCTACCTCCTCCTTGCCCTCGAACCACTTGCTGTAACAGTACTCGAGTCTTCAGATCCTTAACCTTTTTATCCACCTTATCTTTATTTTTATTTTCTCTATGCTCGTAGTACTGGGCCATGCTTAGGATTACAGACGGGGAAGAGGTAGTCCAGGTACTCTCTGCCGCCTCCAGTCGTGCTGAAATTTCCGGGGCCAGGTTCGTAACAAACCTGTTAACGAACAACCTCGTGCCCCCTTCCGTTGCCAAATCTTGCCCGCTAAAATCAATAAAAACCTCTTCGAACTTGGTAAAGAAGTCGGACACACTTTCATCCTTCTTTTGTCTACAGGCGGACAGTTTATCCCAGTTGACTTTTCGGGGTGGGATCAGAGTATGCATAAAAGTTATTATTTTCGCTGGAAGAGAAGTTATTTCCACTCTTGGTTTGTCCCCTGGTTTGCGATCCTGGTCCCAGCCCCTCAGCTCCTGCCATGTGCCACCGAACTCAACATGATTAGAATCGTGCACCTGTCGCCATATATCAACCGGTACTAGTAGTCCGAAGAACAGTTCAACATCGGCTAAAGTCATTACAGCGGAGGCGGCTGCCTCAGTCAATTCTTTGTAATATGCAGTAGGATTCTTTCGGGGATCTGGCAGTTGGGACTTCAACGCCAGTACTTCACTTCTCTTCCATGGTGTATAAACCCACTGTTCCTGGAACCTAGCCGCCACCCCTTGCCGTATGACTGTCTGATTACCATCTCGTTGTTCGGGGATCTCGGGATGATAGACGGGATGCACCTCTCGCATAGGGTGCTGCGTAGTCCACTGCGGACTCTTCAAGAATAATCTGTTTCGATATTGTACCAAAGTGTCTATATTCTTAAATACTTCCTCCGGTGCTAGGCTAAATTTATGAGCCCAATCTCTGATAGTATACAGGATCTGAGGGGCCATCCCATCCCTGAAGCTTGTTTCCCAAGACCAAATAAGTGAATTAGACATCTGGTATAGCACATGTTGCTGCATGACCGGTTCTAAATCCTTCACCGTACTCCATATGTCGGTCATAGTGTACACGTCATTCCGTATCCATTTAATTGCCTGATCTTCTAATGCTTCCTTTTCGCCATATTCCACGGATGATCTAGTGAACAATCGCTTGCTATCTAAACCCCCTGTAGCTCCCCTCGGGGTCTGTTCAGACCCGCCAGGTGTGATGCATACCTGAGGGGAAGGTATCTCCGGCGTTGGGGAACTCAATTGCGACTGAGGGGATGTGATTATTGGTGCAGACTCGGGGATAAGCGAAATCAAAGCCCCCCCATGAGGAGAGGGAACACCGTGATTCCGCTCTCGAGTAACGGGGTCCTGTTCCTCTGGTGCGGATGCCCGTGGCCTAGCTTCGGGCTGGACAGGTATTGCGGGATATATACGCTCCGGGGCATATGGCGGAGGAGGCCTTGCATTTAGCAATTCTTCTATCTCATCTTCCGTTCCTTCTCTAGCTACATAACATTGGTCTACTTGAAGTCTAAATTGTCTATCTGCGATTTCGATATTTCGTTCTATCTTGCTTTTGTCATATGCAATGGCCTTCTGAGTAACAGTCTGTCCCTGCTCTATTTTTAGTAATTTTTCAGATCGAATGCGTCTTCGTTTTGCTTCTTTCTGCCATTTGTTAAGGGTGTCGAACATTGATTGCCGACTGCGCTTAACAAAAAGGCGTTCTTGTAAATACGCAATTTTCTTTTCATCGAAAGACCCGGTTTTCGGCCATTGTAATTCTATATTGTCCTTAGTGTATTTATGCCACAAAGAGTTAAAAATAAGGGGGCCAATACCATGCTTACAATACATATCGTGACTAGGCGTCCCCTCCGGTGGGGTCGGCTGACTCTCGTCTAACCTCCCTTCCTCACTACGGACACAACCAAAGCACAACTTGCTAAGGCACGGCATATTGGATTATCTCGTTTCTGGCTGAAAAGGAATTTTTCCGTTAGTACAAATTCAATAAAATTAAGTATCACGTCATCATTGTGCTTTCATTCTCATGGCCATGACATCAATCATTCTCCCATCCGTCTCTCATTATACATTTGACAAAGAATATGGACGTAAAACGTAACACATAAATTCCAACAGTTGCAATCAAAAAGTGGAGCCCGTCGGCTCCCACTTGTGGAGAACTCTTCTGCTACTATTCACAAGGCTGCAAAGAACACTTCCAACAACAGTCTCATCCTCAGACTGCCTAAAGATAGTCACACAGGTTTTAAACCAGAGACCGGTCTACAGGCCATCCGACAGCATTCATGGTTCACTTCCCGAACTATTCTGGGTAAGCCCGCGTTTTAGCGCCGCTCCAGATTTGTCCGGGTGCTACCCAATCTCAACCATCGGCTTTCCCGAGAACAGTCCGGCCGAGCAGGAACCGCAGTTCCCCTAGGCGTGTAATCCTTATCTTTAGTATACCCAGAGCGTCCGCACGTGCAGTGTCACACTGCCCCCGTCGGACCTCTGCCCAAATTCTCTCTGTGGTAACTAATGCAAACTCCGAGTTCCTCCGTGACCACAGGCCACCAAATGCTTAGATTCCGCTATCCAAATCTGTATATGCAATCCAACATACAACGGGACACAACACTCACCTGGTGCACGCAGGTCTGCCAGAACGTTCTCCACTGCCGACGTTTCGTTAGCACCAATGTTGCAGGTTCTCGGGTTACACCCGAAGGACTCCGGCGTGGGGTTACTAGCAGCTGAAGCCCTCCGGACCGGGAGGGCAGAGCAAGACCCCAAATTCTTACGTATCCGGTCTGCAACCCCCCCAATCAAGAGAACCCCTTTCAACGTCACCTGTGGTTACACAGGGACGACCCCAACGCGGAGTCCCGGCGGAGTCGCCAACTGAAGTACCGAAATTATATTATCGCCTGCCAACAATTTTCGTTACATTACCAAATCCCCTTACCAATACCAATAAGCAGTCGGTCGGCAGTGTAGAAGGTTCAAGCGTTTATTAGACAAACACAAACTCTGCCAGAGGAGCTCCTTGCGACCTAACCCGCGAGGTCTGCCAAGAAGACTGCTGGCACATTGTCAGCACATCATATATATACAGTTGCATTGGCATCATCATAGCCTAACATGGAAAAATACAAATTGGTACAAGCTAGTACAGTAATAGGAAAACCCATATAAGGCACACAAAGAGCTCCTTGCTTCGCTCAGGCAGCAAGGTCAGACGGGTGACTCCCTTCTGTCTTCTCAGAGACAGTCCACCCTGCACCCCTCCCGGAATGTGCTTATCGGCCCTTCCTCAGCTAACTACGACCTTGCCGAGTCTAACGAGCTGAAACAGCAGTTTCTGCAACAGTTGGTTTCTTCCCCTAGAGCAGGGTCTTTGGAGGCAAATGAGAATAGGGCCTGTACATGCACGATATTAAAGAAGGCCATAATATGGTATTCATATAGCGTAACGTGGTGTGAAGCTAAGTAAAAGTAAATACCGCAAATACTAATGTTGCATGTCTACGGTGTGAGTCTAGGGACACCATGCTAATTCTAACATATCGATTATCAATATTACATGATCAAGAATCGATTCTAGTACCTCAGTTCGTCTCGAGGAAGGCGGCCAGCTCCTTGTTGACGGTCTTCTCGGTGACTTTGGCCGGAAACGGGAGGAGCGAGATGGGGCGGTAGTTTTTGAGTTCGGTGGGGTCTGCTGACGGTTTCTTCAGGAGAGCGCTGAGTTCGGCGTGCTTCCAGCTCTCCGGGAAGGTAGCGGTGTCGAAGGAGGTGTTGATGATGTCCCGCAGGTGGGATGCGATGACAGCGTCGGCTTTGTTGAAGACGTGGTGAGGGCAGGGGTCGGTTGGGGATCCGGAGTGGATGGAGTTCATCGTGCGGATGGTGTCTTCGATGGTGGTTGGGGTCCAGGCACGGAGGGTGGCGGTGGGGGGCGTTGTTGGGGTCGTAGGGTGCGTTGGTTGCGAGCTGAAGCTGTTGTGTATGTCTGCGATCTTGTTGTGGAAGTAGGAGGCGAGGGAGTTGCAGAGGTCTTGTGATGGGGTGATGTAGTTGTTTCCGGCGTTGGGGTTGGAGAGCTCTTTGACGATGTTGAAGAGTTCCTTGCTGTTGTGTGCGTTGTTGTCCAGTCGTTCATTGAATGCGGTTTTCTTGGTGGTCCGGATCAGTTGGTGGTGTTTTCGGGTTGCAAGCTTGAGGATGGTCATGTTGTCTGGTGTAGGGTCTCTGCGCCAGGCTCGCTCGAGGGACCGGCAGTTCTTCTTGGAGCTCTTGAGTTCGTCGGTGAACCATGGTGCTTTCTTACTGCCGGGTCTGCTGGGTGGGGTTCTCAGTGGGGCGAGGTCGTCTGCGCAGTTGCTGATCCACTTCGTGAGGTTGTTGGCGGCCTGGCTGGGGTTCGGTGAGCTGGCGGGGGGGGGTCTTGGCTCAGGGCTGCGGCGAGCTGGTCGGCTGTGATCTTGTTCCAGCATCTGCGTGCGATCTGTTGCTGGTGGTGGTGGATAGTGTTCTTTCTGAAGCTGAAGTGGACGCAGCTGTGGTCCGTCCAGTGTAGTCCGGTCGTGTGGCTGAAGGCGATGTGCTTGCTGGATGAGAAGATGGGGTCGAGTGTGTGTCCGGCGTAGTGGGTGGGGGAGGTCACCAGCGGCTTGAGACCGAGGTTGTCGAGGTTGTCCAGCAGGGTGGTGGTGTTGCGGTCGTAGTTGTTCTCCAGGTGAAAGTTGAGGTCCCCGAGGAGGATGTAGTCGACGGAGGGGAGGGCGTGCGGGCTGATGAAGTCGGCGATGTTTTCGCTGAATTGCGTGCATGGTCCCGGGGGTCTGTAGATGAGGGTGCCTCTGAGGGTGGTCTTAGGGTCGGTGTGGATCTGGAAGTGGAGGTGTTCCGCAGCTGCGAGGGTGTCGTCAGTGTTGGTCGTGATGCGGATGGTGTTCTTGTGGACGATGGCCATGCCTCCTCCGGTCTGGTTGATGCGGTCCCTCTGGGTGATCTTGTATCCGTCCGGGATGGCGATCGCGATGTCGGGCGCTGAGGAGGCGTTCATCCAGGTCTCTGTGAGGAAGGCGACGTCTGGGGATGTAGTGTCGATCAGGTTCCAGAGTTGGACGGCGTGCCTGTGGACGGAGCGAGTGTTGAGTAGGATGCACTTCAGGTGGTTGCTGTTGGTGCTCGGCTTTGCGGGTGCGGTGCAGGTCCGGATGCAGGTGAACTTGCAGGAGTGGCAACTGAAAGGTCCGTGGGTGCGTCTCGGGGTGGCTCGGTAGCATCCAGGGATTCGGCCGGCGTTGAGGGCGTTGAGTTCGGTGGCGTCGTAAGTCCGGCGGGTGGGCTGGTCTCCTCGGGGGCCAGGGGTACTGGCGCTGGGCGCGGTCCAGGCGCGGACGGGCGCAGACGGGCTTGCCTTTCGCGTGCTTAGGGCGCGCCCGCTGCGCGTCAATGCTGCGCGTTTGCCACTCTGCCATAAGTGGAGAGTGGGGGGGCGGAGCGAGGGTGGGTCAGCTGGGAGGCGGGAGCGGGGCGGAGAATGGGAAGGGTGCTCGAGGTGAGGGGGCGGAGCCGCAGGGGGCAGCGGTGGGGAGCGGGGAGGTGGCGGGAAGCGCGGCAGGGGCTGGGTGCGACCAGGGGAGAGCAGGGACAGAACATAACGCACAGATGAAACAACACGGGGCACAAGGAGATACAGACAGCTAGACAAAGGTGCACAGGGTAAAGGTAATCGCAGCGCTAGCGGGGCAAGATCAGCAGCAGCAACAGCGGAGTCCCAGGATCATGGCGGCAAGGTCAGCAGCCGAGGTGTGCCAGGATCGCAGCTGCGGGCAGTGGCGGCAAGGATGGGCAGCCTGGGCTCACTCACGAGGAGTGTGCGCGGTGGGTGGTGTGACCGGCCCAAAGGGACAGTGGCACTGCTCACCACCGCGCGCACTCCATCCTTTATGGTCCAGTGGGAGGGTGGGTCAGCTGGGAGGCGGGAGCGGGGCGGCGCATGGGAAGGGCGCTCGAGGTGAGGGGGCGGGGCCGCAGGGGGCAGCGGCGGGGAGCAGGGAGGTGGCGGGAAGCGCGGCAGGGGCTGGGTGCGACCAGGGGAGAGCAGGGACAGAACAATAACGCACAGATGAAACAACACAGGGCACAAGGAGATACAGACAGCTAGACAAAGGTGCACAGGGTAAAGGTAATCGCAGCGCTAGCGGGGCAAGATCAGCAGCAGCAACAGCGGAGTCCCAGGATCACGGCGGCAAGGTCAGCAGCCGAGGTGTGCCAGGATCGCAGCTGCGGGCAGTGGCGGCAAGGAGGGGCAGCCTGGGCTCACTCACGAGGAGTGTGCGCGGTGCGTGGTGTGACCGGCCCAAAGGGACAGTGGTCTAGAAGGATTAAAATGCAGGCTTCATTATGGTCCAACATTCTAAGTGCATCATCTACGATGTGCGTCAGCGCTGACTCTGTACTATGACCCGCGCAGAATCCAGATTGACAGTGGTCCAAGAGTTGGAAATGATCGATATGGTTACAGATTTGGGCGAGCACATATTTATCAAGTAGCTTTGCCAAGGTGGGGATGTTGGAAATTTGGCAAAAGTTATGAAGATCCGTGGAATCCGCAGATGATTTCTTTAGTATCGGGTTAACTTGGCCGGCTTTAAGTCAATCAGGAATATCACCTTGACTAAGAGAAGCATTTACGATCCTGGTCAAGAGTGTTAGTAGGGAGGATCTGACTTTCGGGAACAGGTTCGCAGATAAAGGGTCGGTTGGCCTAACGGCTAAGGCGCTCGACCTCGGACCTGGGGATTTGGGTTCGAGTCTCGGTAACGACGCCAAAAACCACCTGTGATTCTGGGCAAATCACTTAATCTCCCCGTGCCTAAAATGAAAGTGTGTCCTCATGTAACGTAACTGGTGCTATGTAAAGTGCTCTGATAACTGATTGGGTTCGGTTCTAGTTCGCGCTATATAAAACTCTGCAAAAAAAAAAAAATGATTGGAAGTTTTAAAGGACATCAACATTTTATGAATAGTGAATTCATCCACCATTTGGAACGAGCTCCAGGAAGCATTGTTTTTGGGGAGGTAGGGGAGCATATGGAGAGTATCTGCACTCTGGTGATGTAGGGAGGGTTGTGGGCAGCTCAACAGTTGCTTAAGGGCAGGGCATAAGTCAGATTCCATTTTCAAGGACTTCTCCAAGAAAAAGTCCGCAAACTGTTCACAACTCCGCAGCGAACCTTGAGCCAGTGGTAAGAGATTGGAATGACTGTGAGTTTGAGACTTGGTGATTTCGAACAGTTTTTTAGGCCGGTTTATTGCTTGGTCAAGTTGCGTTCTGAGGAAGGTAGCCTTTGAACACCTGATGTGTTTATTGTAGAGGCATCTCGGGGATCTCAATTGGTGTACGTGTTCGAGGGAGGGATGGGAACACCATCGCCTTTCTGCCAGTCTTAAGTTTCTACTTTCGGAATTAAGACTCTCATTGAACCAAGGTTTGGAGGCCTTTGCAGACTGTATTTTAAGCTATACCGGTGCAACAGAGTCGAGTATATTAAGCATAGCCTTGTTATAGTTGTCCTTAAGGTCATGGACGTCTGACATGTTTGATGGCGGGGGCAGGATGTTATCGCAAAGGTCGGTCAAATCTTGTGAGTTGATGTTCAGTAGACATCTTTTCATCTGTTTTAGGTTCTTAGTCTGGGCTCCCCTTGCACCTCCTGCAGTCAGGGCAAGGAAGGCCATGCAGAAGTTATCTGTCCAATCACAAGGAAGGATAGACTCCAGAAAGATGGCGTTGGGTTTGGCAATGACAAGGTCTAAGGTAGCTCCTTTTATGTGAGTTGGACTGTCACAGAGTTGAATTAAGTTGAGGTCAGAAAGGAAAGATTTAAGGCTATTGACCCCCACATCATTTCCATCATTCCAATGCAGATTGAATTCTCCCAGGAAGATCTGAGTGCCATGGAAATCATCATTGTCTGCAATGATGTCCATGAGCTGTTCAATGAAGGGAAGGTTGTCTCGAGGTGGGTGGTAGAAAGTGTGCAAATTTGCATGAGTGCTTATTTTGACCGGATACTTCAATATACAGGTATTCACACGATGGCAGTGGGTCAGCATGCAGTACGTTCACTGATAGATTGCTACGGTGTAAACATTAAATGCCTCCCCCTTGGCCAGTAGCTCTGTCCACCCTGATGATATCAAAATTGGGAGGCAATAGGAGGTCAAGGATGGGAGTAGCTGAGTCATTTAGCTAGGTTTCCGTATGCATAACAAGGTCGGGATCCTGGTCAAGGAGGAGATCAGCAATGTCCGCTGCATGTTTAACAGCCGACCTGCAGTTAAGGAGCAGGCATTTGAGATGAAAGATGTTGTGGAAGAGGTGTGGCGCAGCGGCCAGGGCGACGGACGCTGGATGCTGGGGATCACGATTCGATCCCCGGCTCAGGCGGCAGGGGTCTGCCCTGCACCATGTGACTCTGGGCAATAGGTCGCTTAATCTTCCCGATGGCCCCCAGCGCCCCGACACCTTCGGGTAATTGTTCACGCTTTACAAATACTGGACATTTACATTTATTTACATTTATGTTGGTGTAGGTAGGGTGGTGGTGATTCCCGTGAGGTTGTTCTCATTTAAAGATCTTGAGTTAGGCCTTGTTTCCCTAAAGAGATCTGAGAGGATGGGCTCAATTTGTTGCCCGGTGATGCTAAGGAGGGGTCACCCATGCCGTAAGAAGGCAGGAGAGACTGAATATTCTTATCAGACAATGAGGCTCTACATCTGTACGGGCGGATAGGACTGTGGGAAGGGATCTTGGGGCTAGGCAGGGCGGTGTTGTGAGCCGAGGTACAGGGAGGGCAGGGAGGACTGGTAAGGATGGGGGAGGAGGGGTCCGTAGGATGAGGACCCATAGAGGCTGGGGGGAGGTGGTCAGACTTGCGGTTAGGACTGTGGGCAGGGATCTTGGGGCTAGGCAGGGCAGTGTTGTGACCAGAGGAACATGGTGAGTTAGAAATATCTAGTGGTGAGGTGGGGGGAGGGCAGGTGGGCTGGAGCAAGGACTGTACTGTTGTGACTCCGTCAGGGCAGGTATGGATGTGGAATGAATATTTTGCGTTAAGATAGCAGGCGGTGGTCCCTTTGCAGAGGAGCTCGGTTCAGAGAGAGGAGGGGGAAGGGTGAGAAAAAGATTATGCGCCTTATTCAAAACAGCCCTCGGGGGGTGGGGGAGTGATTAATAAGCTAGCCGCAGGTGGTCCCTTCATAGAAGAGCTATGTTCAGCAAGAAGAGGAAGGGGGCAGGTGATAGACTGAGCGAAGACTGGGGGGCTGTTTGGGAGCCTACCCCACCTAGAAGGACGGGAGTGGAGTTAGCCACTGCATTCCTGATGGTGGGGAAAACATTATCAAAAATCACTGAATTGCGATCAGAAGCTTGTATAAGTATGGTTCCGTTTTTATAAAGGGCGATGGTGACTTCAGCCATGAAGGACGGGGAGGGCGCAACCAACAGTCTGAGACCATGTGGAGTTTTCACGGCAGCAGAGATCTTGAGTAGAGAGACCAAGGCCTTCCGCCATTGAGCATGGCATTCGGTGTAGAAGATGAGGTAATTTTTTATGGTAGCACCCTTTCTGAAGGAGAAGACAGGATCAGATATAAGGGTTTCCGGATGGGATTTAAGTAGTCTATGTTTGAAGTTTTTTGCAGCATTTTTAGAAAGATTGGGAGGTAAATGATTCGGAAAGCAATCAGGCTAGACTGCGTCAGGTTGGGAGAGATGCTGATCGACCTATTGGGATCCTTTACTACCAGCATGTAGTCTCTGAATAAGCTTATGAGAAAAAGTCAGATCTCACCAAGGAGGCAAAAGTTGGATACAGCCAAGGAGGCAGAGGAATGCCAGACGTCAGGACATACGACAACAACCACCCAGCTAGGCCGCAAAACTAGTAAGTAGTGCTCACTTAGGGCATGAATCACTATATAGAAGGCAGATTGTGCAGATAATTTCAGTGGTGTAAAGGCGAAAGCTCCCAAAACCACGCCGCAGTGCAAAGATTTAAAAATTAGTGAGACCTTGTGGAATGTTAAAGCAACTATTTGAAGGCCTCGAACGCTACTCTATAGAGATCGAGTGGGGACAGTAATCATTCTGCCTTTAAGGCTCCCCATTTTAAAGTCAGTCAGAAAATCGTAGTCAGGCAGAGGACAACTCGGTGGGTTTTCAATGAAGCTGTGTCCCAAGATATCTTACGCCGCTGCAAACACATTCTAATGACCCAGAATTCCATGCATCGCTGCCAAGGCCATAATCCCTCCGTCAGAACAAAGCAATTCATGAGCAACTAAGGGGCTCATAAGCTGATTATAATCCACATCAGGAGACACCGTATTGCAGAGACACAAATCCAGGGCCCAGTCGAAATCGCAACTCAGGCAATGAAAGACAGGCTGGACACATGTAAAGTAGGAAAATCGAAACGATAATCCATAAGCCGCACTCAAAGTAGCAAGAGGCAGCGCTCCATAGTACTCAAGCATTCGGTTGCGAAACAGCGCCAGTCGTGACAGCTCTTCTTGTAACACAGTACGTGCATCCATTTTAAATTAAACAAAACAGCTAGAGCCAGTAGTAAGGGAAATCCACCAAATAGGCTGGAAAAAATTGAATGAAAGAAAGCAGGGAAGACACCGAATATAGTTTGAAAAGAAGTCACAAGGCCACTGCTTATAACTTTAAAAAAGTGGGCCAGCCCCGTTGTGGAGGATGCATTAAAGATAGTGTGAATTAATTCACCGAAATGCAAGGGCAAGTCAGTATCTAATAAAGCATGCACCTCTGTGCGGGTGTTTGCCACGTGAACGACGAATGTCTCACGAGCAGATGTGAGGGCAACTTCTTTCTGGGACAATGGAGCTCTTATGCGACTCATCTTGTTGAACTCTGCTTTCAAGGTCGGAATCGTGGGCCAGATGGAAACATCAAGCTTCCATGCGGGGGAGGATACATTACATTCATACAGCAAACCACATAAGCAATTCCTTTTATTAGCTCACAGCCCTTAATTACATTGTTTTTTCAGCCCACTTAAAGCCCTGGCTATCCACAAGCATAAGGAAGATGAGTACAGCAACCTGCTTATGGGGCACATGAGGAGCACCACTGGCCACACTGTGCACCCTCACAAAAGGTTGGAAAGGCAGCCATAAGCTCTTGTGAGTCATGGGCTGAAATGGCACCGCTACCACCAAGAAAAATTCTGGACTGGGCAGTGGCATTGAGCTGTCCACTGGGCAAGATACGGTGACGAAGGAAAAGACCAAGCCCCAATCTCACCCACTTTTTAAAGCCACACCCCCACGGCCCCACCCAACACCATGCCGCAAATGCAAGATGGATGACAGTGCAAGGGCCACAATAATCATGTTTGTTGGGCCACCTGCCCCACCCCCCAACCCAGGGGATTTCTCCTTGTGACTCGTCACAAAGAAAATGGCACCCGCTCCCACCATGGCCCCACATATCCTACGGCCTGCCCCCATTTGGTGTACACCATGTGACATCTACTCTATGCCTCTGCACTCTACACCACTCTGCTCTTCTATGCACCATTCTACGCACCTTCACTCTGCGACACTGCACCCTGCACAACTCTACATCACTGCACATGACTCTGCACCACTCTACTCTACGCCACTGCACTACACTGAATGCACTCTGCCACTGCAGTCTACTCTACACAACTCTATCACACTGCACTCTACGCCACTGTATGGCACTCTGCTGTGCACCACTCTGCTCTAGGCCACTGCACTCTCGGCCTCGCAGCCATCACACGCCAACACAACCTAAACATCATCTCCTATGCAGACGACACCCAGCTGATCCTCTCCCTCACCAAGGACCCCGCCACCGCCAGAGCCAGCCTCCAGGATGGAATGAAAGACGTCGCGGAATGGATGAAGCTCAGCCGGCTGAAACTGAACCCAGACAAGATGGAAGTCCTCATCCTGGGAACATCCCCCTCCACCTGGGACGACTCCTGGTGGCCCCCTGCCCTGGGCACCGCCCCCAAGACCATGCACGCATACCTGGGCTTCATCCTGGACTCCTCCCTCACGATGACCAAGCAAGTCAACGCCGTCTCGTCATCCTGTTTCAACACCCTGCGCATGCTCCGAAAGATCTTCCGGTGGATCCCCACCGACACCAGGAAGACGGTCAGCCAGGCCCTCGTCACCAGCCGACTGGACTATGGAAACACCCTCTATGCTGGCACCACTGCCAAACTACAGAAAAGACTCCAGCGCATACAGAACGCCTCTGCATGACTCATCCTGGACATCCCCCGCCACAGCCACATCTCTCCCCAGCTGAGAGACCTGCACTGGCTCCCCATCAACAAGAGGATCAAGTTCAGACTCCTCACCCACGCACACAAAGCTCTCCACGACATGGGACCCAAATACCTCAACAACCGCCTCACATTCTACACACCCACCCGACAGCTCCGATCCGCCAGCATCGCCATCGCCACCATCCCACGCATCCGCAGAACCACCGCCGGAGGAAGATCCTTCTCTTACCTGGCGGCCAAGACATGGAACTCCCTCCCCACCCACCTACGACTGACCCAGGACCATCTCTCCTTCAGGAAACAGTTCAAGACCTGGCTCTTCGAGCAGTAGCGGACCCCCACCCCCAGCGCCTTGAGACGCTTACGGGTGAGTAGCGCCCTTTACAAATTCCCTGATTGATTGATTGATTGACTCTATGATACTCTACTCTGCACCACTCTACTCTATGCCACTACACTTTTTGCCACACCACTCTACTCTAGGCCATTGCACTCTACACCACTGCACTCTATGACACTATACTCGACACCACTCTACTGAACTGCAGTCTACGTCACTGCATTCTCTGCGACTCCACTCTACACCACTTCACTCTACGCCATTCCACTCCACTCTACTCCACTCTGCTGTACGACATGGCTAAAAGACATCGCAAAGTCAATAACTCTTACTTAGGTGGAACTTCTGATACCTTCGGTTCGAGTTTGCTCTATATAAAACTGCAAAAAACCCCAAAACTATTGGATTTGCCAATGCTTGTTTTAAAAGCAACATGCATTCATAAACTTTGGGCATAGAGGTAAAGCTATCCATGGTTACCATGAGTAGGTGGGTGTATATGGTGGTTTTCCTTGCTTATTAATTGTCCAGGAGTACTCACAAATATTTACTAAGGGGCCACGGGTAAAGTTTTGGTGTTTGACCGAGGGCTGCCTTGGTTGGGGGAGCAGGGCTGAGGACAAATCATAGATGCAAAGTAAGATTGAAAACAGCAACTGTATGCTTTTGTCTGAAATCTACTTAAGACATACATTTTTGTATATTATGTTATTTCCTCTTCTTGTTCCTGTGTTTTGCAAACCAGAGAAAATAAGTTGAGAAAAGTTCACCTAGAAAAGCAATCCTGAAATAAGTACATGATTTACATTTTAAAATGGTACTCTGATAGGCGAACAGGCCTTAGAAATGAGTGACTTTCCTGTTCGGTACATTTCTTTAGTGCCTCTTGTGTGTATGGAATTGTATAATTACATTTCTATAATAAAACAAGGAAGCACTCTGAAATGAAAGTGGCTGCATTCACTGGTTCAGGCTTCAAATAGCAATGCAGTGCTCACAAGGAGGGCCGTAAGTGGCCCCAGGTCATACGAGTATCAGTGCTCATTGTCTGTGTCAGAGATCACAAGAAGGATTCACTTAACTAGGAGCCAACTGCGTCCTTGGTGGAAGTCCAGGTCTCTTTCCTTCATTTGTAATACAACCACCAGGGCTATTTCTTTTCTCTTAGTCCTGCGCTACCAGCTCTAGGCAGATGATCCTGGATCCATACAGTATGCTTCTTGATTTCTTCTGCCTTATGAGTTTTGTCTTTCTGAGTTTATGACGAAGCACAATCAGGCTGATTGCTTATATCTTCTTACAGAGTAAGCACTGGGATGAGGAAGATGATGAAGCAGTAACACCAGGGCTTTAAGTGGGCTGGGTCCTGCCAGTGCAGAAAACCGGCAAATCTAAAAACGGGTGCTGAAACCGGTCCCGACTGGGCTCTCCGTTTTTGCCCTCACCCTCAGGGTGCAAAAAATCTTCTGCAGCAGCACCACCCTTCACTGCCTTTGATGTAATGTCAAAGACATTCCTTATAGTTCTTTCAAACTCTCATAATTTCAGAATTGAAGCATTGAAAATTATACACAATGAAGCCAAAGTTGTTGCTTATTTAGCTTATACAACTAACAACCATTGACAAAGTCAATAGTCCTGATTTATTCTAGGTTAAATGTTATTTGCATTGTTTATCTGGATACAGTGACAGAAGCAGCAAATTTACCAGTTGGGCTGCACACTGTGCTAAGCACAATTTTTGGGGTGTATGTGTTTTTAAGCCACGCCTTTAATTACATTGGCCACTCCCCTTTGAAAGACCCCCCAACCCACTTAAAGCTCTGGGTAACGTGTCAATTACTTACCTGTAATCTTGTCAATTCAATCCTGACTTAGATGTTTTTGTAAAGCTTTAGAGTCCATAGAGGTTGCATAATAGAACTGGGGAGGTTTAATGGTGGCACAGTAAGGTTAGAAGCCGTTAGTCCTGAACCACAAACACATTTACTTCAAGGAATACTCTTTTATGTATTCTCACGTGCATTTGTTAATGGACCTGACATGTCCAACTCCCTAATAGTAAAAGTGCTAAGAGGGCACAGTCCTTGCTATTTGTACTAGTTGAGTATGTGTATTGTTCAAAGTTCTTCCTATTTTAGGTGCTTTGGTGCCAGCTCACCCAAGCATGTAAACGTATTTAAAAGAGTACTCCACAAGTCCTAGAAGGGGGATGGGAGCACACTGCTTCATCACCCAGCCCAGTTCACCCCTTAGCATTACGGTAAATGCAGTTCACTTTAAATGCTTACTTGAATTCTTGCTGAAGTGTTTCATCAAAGTTGGTGCAGGTTAGTGCTGTTAATCTCTAGACACGTGTTTCTGGATATTATCCTTCATCAATAGAGATAAAAAACAAAATTCATCTCGGGTTCCTAAGAAAGCTGCCGCAATCCTCTCAGGTCCCTGAACCTTTCCCTGGTGCACAGGTGCATCTCTAAGAGCTTGTCAGCTTGGTGGCTCAAATGTGTCTTTTTAAACAGAAGGGTGATGGATGCCCAATGCCTCACATTACCATACATGCCAACATTTAAGGACCAGGAAGTGGGAGATTTAAAAGAAAAAATCGGGAGAATGAAAATTCCCCATCGACTTCTGTTGTAGAAAATACAATTTCAGTCGGGAGACAGCCAAAATAAAGCCATTTCTGGCTTTTAAAATCGGTAGTCTCCCGCCTGAATCGGGTCTGTTGGCATGTATGCATTACAGCATACTTCACCCTTTAGAATCCTGGTAAATGCAGTTCAGATTAAATGCTTACTTGAACTTTTGCTTAAGTATTTCACCAAAGTTGGTGCAGGTTAGTGCTGTTAATCTCTTGACATGTGTGTTTCTGGATATTATCCTTCATCAGTAGATATTAAAGAAAACTAAATTAATCTGAGATTGCTGTGCGCCAGGGAGAAGTACAGAGACTTGAGAGGATTGTGGCTTCTTTTTCAGCAACCCCCAATGAATTTAGTTGTTTATCTCTATTGATGAATGATAATATCCAGAAACACATGTCTAGAGATTAACAGCACCAACTTTGGTAAAACACTTCAGCAAAATTTCAAGTGAGCATTTAAACAGAACTGCATTTCCCAGGATGATATGGGGCTAACTGTGCTGGAAGGTGAAGCAGTGTGTATCCCCATCTCCCTTTTATCTACACAGGCACTACTTTACATACTTCAAAATGCATTTGTAAAATAGGTCCCATTTTCTTTGATGTATAAGGTTTAAACGAGATAAGTAGTATTTTCATATTTGATAACGTAGCGCTATAACAACGTCCTTAAAATCGCACCTTTTCGGAGCTGGTGAATGTTGGTAGATATAAACACTTATTTTAACCCTGCATAGGACAGCAGCTGAGAATGGGGAAGGAGCGGTAGCACTTGGTGCGTTTTTGACTCGAGGGTGTGGCTTAAAGGCTAGAGCAGCTGATTTTGCAGCTGGGAACCAGGTACGAGTCTGGCAGAAGGCTCAGGCATCCTGTGATTCTGGGCAAATCATTTCATCTCCCCATGCCTAAAAATAAATGTGTCCGTTTGCAATGCAACTGGTGCTCATGTAAAGCGCTCTGATAACTTCGGGTCGAGTTCGCGCTTTATAAAATTGCACACAAAAAAAACCGACTCCCCTCTTTTGAGCTCGTTTCCAACATGCTCCTGGGGATGTAAATCATTCCTGCCGCATAAATATTTTGCTCATAGAACCTTTGGTCTCCCCTGACCCCGGTGTCATTCTTCTTCATGGAATCCATTGTTCCGCTTTCTTTGGAACGTAACAAGTGCGACTGCGTCGGGGCTGAGGGGGGCAGACAGCACGGCAGACAGTCGCCAGAAACAACAGTTGGCCAGCGAGCCCGGGTGGGAGTGTATGAAGTGCATTCATGCGTGCCCGCCTTCGACCAAGCCATCATTATCTGGGGGTTTTACAGCACGTCACGCCTGTCCCACACATGGCTCTGCGCGAGATAACAACAGACATCAAACAGCGACCTATCTCATTGTCATGCCTGGCTTGCATAAAGACCTATATCAACTCTGATAGCGCCGAGCGTGCAGGACCAATAAGTACATAAAATGGATTACAGTGTTGAGGAATCTCGAAGCGCTCCTCATGTTAAGCCATGGAAGCGCTTTATTGGGAGTCGTGTGCAACACAGGGTCAGCCCAGTGTCTTCTGTCTACCTTTAAGTTCTCCTCCCCTAGTTCAGAACTCTGCACGTTTACCAGCTAACTTCCCTGAATATCTGTGGCAGGCGTCGCTTGCCGACAAATTAATATTTTAGGATGGATTGGAATAACGATAATATTTCATTTCCCATTCTGCTATGATAGGGCGCAAACCTTAAAGTGGGTCCTGTTCCCGAAAAAAACAGCTTCCATCGTTTTATAAACATAAACGATGGATGAATGCTTTGCCTACAGCTGTCGTGTTAAGGTTCCTTAGCCCGACACAGTAGAGTAGGAAGCATACTATGGGCCCTGGTACACGCAGGGAAAGCCTTTAAATGCTACTGGGGTAGTAATTTACAGCAACCATCGGGGCTCATTGGGCCCCTCAGCACTGCGTGGCCGGTGCCACTGCACTTGCTTCACCAATGGTAGCTAAGCGTCTTGCTTCTCAGTGAATACCCGGTGGCTGAGCGCCATTTTAATAAGAGCGCTCATTGCGGGGATTTTCAGGAAATCGAAACAACACCCCTTACACTGATTAGCCGAATTAGCGTTAAAACACAGAAGGGCCAATAAACCCATCATTAGCATTGCATAAGAAAGCGGCAGAGAGCTACGCCTCTTGGAATTGCAGTCTATTAAATCGCACTGTAAGGGCTGTTATTACACCGATTCCTCTTTATCCCATTGAATTGGTGTTACTGTTTAACATCTGTCCCACATTTCATATACTTCTAAGTGTTTTATTGGGGTCAATTTAGTAGTAAGCGCACACCCTGTAAAACCACATCACATACAGCTAACTTCCACTGAAGATCCTCTGTTGGGGAGGATGGCTCCACCGGGTTACAGTAGATCGGTTACCACTAGTAAACCTACTCACTCCACAATGACATACTAGAGGAACTTATTGTTGCAGTGTGCATTGTGTCCTTTGACTCACCTCTTAACGAGTTGAAATATTTACAGTTTTACCGTTGCTGCTCACACAATTCTTTTTTGTGTAGTATGTTCTATTCAGCAGAAAACCCTCTGCCTTTCTTAGTATTTTATTTATTTTATTTTAAAAGTTTTAAGTATTTGTTAAGGAGATGGAGTTTCAGGTCCCTTTTGAAACAGGAGAAGGAGGGGTTGCATCTGAGGACTCCAGGGAGAGCGTTCCATATCCTGGGAGCGTTGCCAGAGAACGATCGGTATTGGGTGGTTTTCTTTTTCATTTTTAGCGGAATGAGAAGGAGTGAGTTAGAGCTTCTCAGTGTTTTGGATTGACCTGCTCTTATCAGTTTGTTGTCAGGTAGTTGGAGGCCGGAGAGTGGAGGGTTTTGTGTGTGATGCAGGCCAGCTTGTAAATACATCTCCCTTCCATGGGGAGCCATTTGAGGGAGTTGAGAGCTGGAGTGATGGGTTCAAATCTTTTTACCCCAGATACAAGTTGAGCGGCCATGTTCAGCACTGCCCTTAGAGGGGCTAGGTGAGCTTTTGGAGTCCCTGTAAGGATGGCGTTCCCGTAGTCAATTTTAGAGAGAACCAGGGATTGAACTACTGTCTTGAGGTCATCATGGGGAAGAAAAGGTTTCAATTTCTTGAGGTGTTTTAGAGAGAAAAGAGCACTTTTTGCAGAGTTTTTGATGTGGACCTCCATCGATAGGTTATTGTCAAGGGTGATGCCTAGAGACTTAACTGAGTCCGATAGAACAAGGGGGCAGTTTAGGGCAACCAGATTCTTGAGCCACTCTTGGATAGGGCGATGGCTGGTTTTTGGAGAGAATAGGATCAGTTCCGTTTTATCTGGGTTGAGCTTTAAGTGGTTAACGGTGAACCAAGTTTGGATCTCCGTTAGAGTGGTATTTAGGTGTTGGATGTCATTGGGAGACTTGATTTTGAAATAGATTTGTGTGTCACCCGCGTAAAGGTGTTAACTCACTCCAGCTTTTTTCAAGATGATTGTGAGGGGCTCCATGAAGAGATTGAAGAGGGATGGGTAGAGGATCAAGCCTTGTGGTACCCCAAGTGTGACTTTTGTTGGCTTCGAGAGACAGGTGCTGATTTTAATTTGTTGCGAGCGATGTTGGAGGAAGGAGGTGAACTATTTTAGTACAGTACCATTTATGCCGGAGCGCTTCAACAAGGTCTCCAGAAGAGCTGGATGATTTACTGTGTCGAATGCAGCAGATAGGTCAATAAGGATGAGTAGGCAGGCATCACCATCATCTAAGGCCTTGTGAATGTAGTCTGTGATGTTAAGTATAGCTGTTTCCATGCTACAACCTTTCCTGAATCCCGATTGAAAGGCGTTGAGGAGGTTGAACTCATCAATGTGTATATTGAGTTGGTGGAGAACACATGCCTCCAATGTTTTTGCAAGGAATGGGAGGTTGGAGATAGGTCTGAGGTTGTTAAGATCATTAGGGTCGGCCCCTGGTTTCTTGAGAATGGGTGTGATTTGTCCTAGTTGAAGGGCGTCTGGGACACAGCCTGAGGTGAGAGAGGCGTTGATGATTTTTGTCCAGAAAGGGAAAATGGTGTGGTTGAGTACTTTTATAATTGTGGAAGGGAGGGGGTCCATGGTGTGGGAGGAAGGATTTAGATTAGAAATTATCTTGAAGACCTCGTTTTCCGACATTAGTTCAAAGTCAGACCAATGTGCATTGTTTTTTAGCTGGAGGCCGGTCAGATTGTCCTTTTTCAGAAGACTTTCCGCGTGGTCAGGGGAAGTAGAAGGGGGGCAGGTTATGAGGGAAGGAGAGTTCGCGGTTTGTATAAAGGATTGATCCATTTTAGAGACTTTATTAGAGAAGAAGGTGGAAATTTCTTCATTTCGCTCATCTTTGGCTTCGATATCTTGAGAGGGAGTGCTGTTGGTTTGGCTTTTGACAATGCTGAAGAGTTCTCTCGGTCTGTGTTTTGCCAGATATAGTTGGCTGCGGAAAAAGGACGCCTTTTCATTGAAAATGTGTTTTTTGTATGCCTGCCGAGCAGATCTAAGTTGCGTTAGGTGTAAGGTTGAGGGGTTAAGCCTCCAAGCCCTTTCCCCTTAGAGGGGCTAGGTGAGCTTTTGGAGTCCCTGTAAGGATGGCGTTCCCGTAGTCAATTTTAGAGAGAACCAGGGATTGAACTACTGTCTTGAGGTCATCATGGGGAAGAAAAGGTTTCAATTTCTTGAGGTGTTTTAGAGAGAAAAGAGCACTTTTTGCAGAGTTTTTGATGTGGACCTCCATCGATAGGTTATTGTCAAGGGTGATGCCTAGAGACTTAACTGAGTCCGATAGAACAAGGGGGCAGTTTAGGGCAACCAGATTCTTGAGCCACTCTTGGATAGGGCGATGGCTGGTTTTTGGAGAGAATAGGATCAGTTCCTGTTGGACAGGCCGCATGGTCCCGTCTAACAGTTCCGTTTTATCTGGGTTGAGCTTTAAGTGGTTAACGTTGAACCAAGTTTGGATCTCCGTTAGAGTGGTATTTAGGTGTTGGATGTCATTGGGAGACTTGATTTTGAAATAGATTTGGGTGTCACCCACGTAAAGGTGTTAACTCACTCCAGCTTTTTTCAAGATGATTGTGAGGGGCTCCATGAAGAGATTGAAGAGGGATGGGTAGAGGATCAAGCCTTGTGGTACCCCAAGTGTGACTTTTGTTGGCTTCGAGAGACAGGTGCTGATTTTAATTTGTTGCGAGCGATGTTGGAGGAAGGAGGTGAACTATTTTAGTACAGTACCATTTATGCCGGAGCGCTTCAACAAGGTCTCCAGAAGAGCTGGATGATTTACTGTGTCGAATGCAGCAGATAGGTCAATAAGGATGAGTAGGCAGGCATCACCATCATCTAAGGCCTTGTGAATGTAGTCTGTGATGTTGAGTATAGCTGTTTCCATGCTACAACCTTTCCTGAATCCCGATTGAAAGGCGTTGAGGAGGTTGAACTCATCAATGTGTATATTGAGTTGGTGGAGAACACATGCCTCCAATGTTTTTGCAAGGAATGGGAGGTTGGAGTTAGTCTGAGGTTGTTAAGATCATTAGGGTCGGCCCCTGGTTTCTTGAGAATGGGTGTGATTTGTCCTAGTTGAAGGGCGTCTGGGACACAGCCTGAGGTGAGAGAGGCGTTGATGATTTTTGTCCAGAAAGGGAAAATGGTGTGGTTGAGTACTTTTATAATTGTGGAAGGGAGGGGGTCCATGGTGTGGGAGGAAGGTTTTAGATTAGAAATTATCTTGAAGACCTCGTTTTCCGACATTAGTTCAAAGTCAGACCAATGTGCATTGTTTTTTAGCTGGAGGCCGGTCAGATTGTCCTTTTTCAGAAGACTTTCCGCGTGGTCAGGGGAAGTAGAAGGGGGGCAGGTTATGAGGGAAGGAGAGTTCGCGGTTTGTATAAAGGATTGATCCATTTTAGAGACTTTATTAGAGAAGAAGGTGGAAATTTCTTCATTTCGCTCATCTTTGGCTTCGATATCTTGAGAGGGAGTGCTGTTGGTTTGGCTTTTGACAATGCTGAAGAGTTCTCTCGGTCTGTGTTTTGCCAGATATAGTTGGCTGCGGAAAAAGGACGCCTTTTCATTGAAAATGTGTTTTTTGTATGCCTGCCGAGCAGATCTAAGTTGCGTTAGGTGTAAGGTTGAGGGGTTAAGCCTCCAAGCCCTTTCCGTTTGTCTGAGTTGACGCCTTTCATCATTCAGCTCCACATTAAACCAGGGTTTCGATTTGGTTCGCCTCTGTTGTTTGAGTTTGAGTGGAGCTACTTGGTCTAAAACCTCTGTCATTTTTGAGTTAAAGTGTGTAGTGAGGTCATCAGCCGTCCATGATGAGGAATGGAGTTGAAGATGGGGATAAATCATGGATTCAAGTTCGGATAAAGGGATTATTTTGATGTTTCTGGTCAAGAGTTTTGGTTTGACGTCACAAATAGATTGGTGTCTGACAAGTGTGTCAATCCTAAACAGAATGATGGTGGTCGGACCAGTCAAATAGGGAAATCGCTCTCAGAGTGATCTGTTCGTTGTTGGTAATGATCGCATCTAGTGTTGCAACTTTGATGTGAGTTGGCTTATTGCAGAGTTGTTTGAGTTTATGTTGAAAAGGTTCATGACAGTGGAGTCTTTTTGGTCGTTCCAGTGGATATTGAGGTCACCCAGGAACACGTCTTTGGTGTCTGTCAAGGAGAACTGTGTTATTAGGTCTGTTAGTTCTTCGGGGAAAACGGTACGTTCTCCAGGCGGATGGTAGTTGGTGTGGACTTTGATGGGTTGTTGTATTAGGGTGTTGACATTTGTTTTGCGGGGGTGGATCCTCCATTATGGCAGAGGAGCGTCGCCCCACTGCTGGAACCAGTAAACGCATGTAAAATAAAATGATAATAAAGAGGGGCGGCTCCTCCGCTATGGCAGAGGAGCATCGCCCACCGCATTTAAGCATTGAGAAACATAAAAAATGACAATAACTTAAAGTTATTGTCATTTTATGTCTCCTGTCCTGCTACTTTGCAGTGAACAGGTGGGCAGGGCTGCTCAGCTCTCCAAGCACGGCAGTGGTGGAGTGGTTTGCCCACTCCAGACTGCGCAATAACTGTTTGGTAGTACCTCTCAAGCCGCCCAAAACATTCATGCACATTCCCCTGTTCTCCATGCAGGTGCATTACAGCCTACATGGAGAACATGCCCATCCATATAGCCCCTGGCTGAGCGCCGTGTCATGGCACTCAGACCAATCACAACACTCGTTGTGATTGGCTTAAGGGCGAGAGCCTGGCTGCCTGCTGCCTGCTCCTGTAAGAGGCAGGAGAGGGAGAAAGCAGGAGCACAGAAGACGCAGGACCCGGCCTCGAAATAAGTTTTATTTTTAAATTTGTTTAATTTCCGATCCCTCCTCCCCTTCCTGCGCGACACCCGATTTCCCCCCGCAATCGCTCTCCCACCCCCCCACCAGCGAGCCATGCCAGCCACGACTGATAATATAGCAATTAATAAAAGTGCTTTAATATCAGGGGTGACTCCAGCAGACCCATGTAAAATAAAATGATAATAAAGTAATTATGATTTTATTTAACACCAGAGCCACAGTGGAGTCTTGAGGGTGGGCTGGGACATCCTCTGCGGGACAGCAGCAGGAGGAGTGGTGGACACGAGGCACTGCAGGGTGCACGTGTCGGTTTAGCCAGTCGTACTAGGCTGGCCAAACCGTCATGCGTACTTGGATATTTCCAGGCTGTTGCTTGGAGATATCAGCAGGGCTCTGGAGCGCAGGCTCTCAGTCCCTGCTGGAGCATGGAACCACCCCTCCATTCAATCCCGGTGCTTCTCTAAAGCTGGGTAATGCCAGCATTAGAGCAACATCTGGATCGGCACAGGGGAGTCTGAGAGCCTGTGTGGAGCTGAAGAGGTGGTGAGGCGGCAGGCGGCAGGCTGCAGGTATGTTTAATTTTTTTGTCCCCCTCGCTGCACCACCATTTTTCCCTGCTAGCGGGTGTCACTGTTGTTTTGTCACTTTCCGCCATTATTATGACATGGCATTGCATTTCCAATCTGGGGGGCCTTTGGAACGGAACTGAAAATGCAATCAAATAATTGTGACTGGTTGTTGGTGTCAGGTTTGTGGGGTCAGTAGAGAGTTTGTTTAATGCTTAGTTTGAAGTTGTTTGTGGTCCGGTTCAATGTAAAATTAAAATTAGTTTTATTTTGGAAGATGCTTGTGGTACCTCATGGGAAGGGATAGGGGTGCCAAATTACTTTTCTGCATTTTCTTAGGATTGGGTGGTCAGTTGTATGTTGCTAAGCTGGGTTAAAGTTCTGCCCAACTGGAGTGAAGTGATTCTCATATCCACATATATTGCAATCACTTTTGAGGCACACACCTGTGATGCATTATTGTGAATAAGAATGGGAAATATTTAAAATAATTTTATTGCAGGGATTCTAGGATGTATGTTGGTGTTGTACACAACAGTGCTGTTGGTTTGGCAGCGTTTTTCCAGGTATAAGGGTTTTGTGTCATATTGTGCTATTAATGGTATAAGGGGTTTGTCTATCATTTGCTTTTTGGGGGATGGCATTTTGTTGGTGGGTTGATGAGGAGTGATCATGTTGTTGAGTGGATGATGGTCTGGTAGATCCATTGAATTCCAGATAATGGGATACTCAAAGAGCATTGAGAGCATGTATTAAGGACTGCCTATAAAACGAAGGTGAAAAACGGACTCGGTCACGTCGCGGAGTATGGCGGTCATGCTGGTCCCCTATGTTTCGGCAAGGGGGGGACGCACGCAAAGTGGGGCGGGCGGCCCCTATTGCGCCTATCTCCTGATTGGCCCAGGAAGGTTGTTGACCCGGAAGCAATCAAGTGCTTCCGGGTCCTCGGGCGAATCAAGCCGGGAAGCTGGTTTCAGCCAGCTTACTGGCTTTGCAGGTTTAAAAGGGGGCTGTGGAGCGGCGGGTCGGCCTTTCGCGGCGCCGCTGCACAGCCAACAACGGTATTGGGCCGGTCTCCAGGACGGAGACCCTTTTGATGTTTTTCCTTCTTTTTTCTCCTTCTCTCTCCCTCCCCCTTTCTGTTTTTGTACAGGTCGCGGATTAGAATAACTGCAACGGATCAGATCCTGCGAGCCTGTGGCCTGTCCTCACCTGTGTAGTCCTTCTACAGCAGGGAGCCATGCTGCTGAGTGTATAGTCGCTGGTCCCGGACGATTATTGTTGTGGTGGTGGCTCCAGCTGGGTTGGTGAAGGCACACTGTTTCACGGCGGGCCCTACTGTGCAGAGATAAGGTGAAGGGAAAAGGGGGTCTGTTTTTTGGGCTTTTAATCTGTTGAGAAGTGTTTCTTGGTGCCACAGTACAAATCCGATTTGGGGATTATTGGTATTTAGTGCACTGTGGTGATTCTTTGGCAGCCATCTTTTTCAGAGGATAGCAGTTGCTTTTACGCTGTGGGGCAGACAGTACTGGCTAGTATTTGTTTGTATCGTCCGGTACTTGCCTAGGGCCCCCTCCTCTTCACCCACAGGGCTCATCCCCCCTTTTCCCCCAAGGCAAACAATTCAAGCACCACACAGTTTTGTGGATTAGCGGTCAAAAACTCTGACCGTATTTTATTACATAATATAAGCAAACATTAAAAATTAATATTATGCACACAATAAGCAGAGAGTCCAATATATTGATATGTACAAGATGTCAATATGGCTAACCTTAACATGCTTCTAATAAATATCTGTTCCTATCGTAAGCTAAGCAATGAAGATATTCTCTTTCTGCATATTCCTGTTAGAGCCTACGGCAAGGTCAATGACTGGCTGCCCAGATCCAAATCAAGCTAAGACGCAACCTCCAACTAGAGTGACCTTGTGCAGGGGGTCCAGATTACCGGATGGATACCTCCACTGGCCCACCACTACACCCTCAAAAATTCAGCTCCATAAAAGGGGGCCGCTGCAGTTATGCATCCATGTACCCTTGAGTGCATGCAAATGCGGGGATTGACCAACCAGCCTACTGGAAGCGTGACTTCCCTTCCCCGGCACCATTCCAGCCTACCGGCTGTAACTGCCCCGGGAGTTCCATGAGAGACCCTCTGTCTCCCCCTCTGGTGTCCCCATTTTGACCATGGGTATGCCCGCTAAGGACCAAAAGCTATGCTCACCAATCATGACCTTACCGCCAGAGGCCAGTATAGTTGACCGACTATCTGGCCTCCCCTTCTGAATTCTAGAAAGGTCATGCTTCAGTCATAGTTTTCCAGAAAACACTTCATTACCCAGTCTAGAATGGTGTCTGCCAACTGGCAGAGGCAAAAGCTTGCACTGGGTGAGCTCATTACCTATAGTCCACCATTTCGCGGTCCAGATAATTTTTTGGACCCAGCGATTAGAACTTCCTTTTAGTAGGTGATTCACAGGCCCACACGGACTCACTCCTTTTCCCTTGGGATCTTCCTCTCCCAGTGGCAACTTGGACCCCTATGTGGCCCTGCTATTGGCACCTCCGGGCATCCGTTGCTAATCACCCAAACTCCTTACGTAGGGTCTCCACCATGCCCTTCCTACCGAAGTCTCATTAACCCTCAGATAGCCATAAGTAGCTGGGCACCTGTCCCTGTGCGCAGAATTGAGACTCACAACATCGTCCACCTAGTCTTCCTTTTGGAAATATCTGATAACAGTAGACCTCATCATCGCTAATATGCCAGGCCCAAATGTGACTTAACTGTGCACTTTCTGCGGCCGTATTACTTTAGGCGGAAATAATCATCCTTGAAATTGGCAGAAAGGCTAACCAGAAATGACTTGATATAAACCCGAGCAAACCGCTGTTCCGGGTGTCGTCTGGTGTGTGCAACCCAGGACTCCCTGGGAAACAGGGTCGCCCTGCGCAAACCTGTAACATGGCAAGGTCCATATATACTTGAATGTACACTGGCTCTGGCGCCGAGAGGAGACCCGAGTCCGCAATGGCTGAGTTGTAAACATTTCTGCCCTGGGAGGATTGTAGAATACGTCAGCGCCACAGTACTTTCTTCCACCATCTGGCTGGTACCAAAATTACCAGGCCATGCCACCCTACGCAGAATCCCTCCTATATACCTGACGTATGTCATGCCAAGGCGGGCAATCGCTGAAAATATCCCCCCAAAAAGGGGAGGGGTGATATCATCTCGCACCCCATCCAAGCGGCTGATGCTTCCGTAAGAAAACTCTGTACCGGAACCTGCTCAGGGTGCCTCCATCAACACTAGGTACAGGCATATTGCCTGTTCTCTGGCAGGGCAGGAGCTGGCTACCCTAACGGACTTTTGTACCAGCTGTATAACCATTCACCTTAACTTGGGACAAAGTAAAAGGAGATTAAAAAATCATATAGGACCCAATAAATGGCCCGCATTGAATAGAGACACATTGCGCCAGGCAGGAGACACATTGCTAATTTACCTGCACTAAACCCAACCGGGTTGGTGCCCTACCGAAATAGTGGCTGATCCTGGGAAATCGGAAAGAATCGGAAAGAGACACATTGCGCCAGACATGAGACCCATCGCTAATGTACCCGTACTAACCCAATCGGGTTGGTGCCCTACCGAAATAGCGGCTGATCCTAGGAAATCAGAAAGAATACGGAGACTAAGAAGGGGCGGTTCCCCAAGGACCTCCATTAGATCTTCTATAAACCTAGCCAAGGAATGGAAAACTGCACGCCTGGCCAATAGGTTTGGGGCTAGGCTCCGAATGAACGTCTTTCCCTAATAACTACCTGCTTGCTTCCTTATCCTTACAACAGGAAAAACTCATACTACGGAGCATTCTAACACCACGCAGTACCCACCAAGATGGCACTTGTGTGAACAAGCACATTAAGACATTGCTAAACCAGAATACCAGTTCAAAAAGGGGATGCTGAGGTGCTGCAGCTGTGCGTTATCCCTGAGTGTGGTCATGCTTTTTAAGACATATACTCATGTATCGCAGCGGAATGCTAAATACCCCTGCTGATGAAACTTCTGGTAGTCCTTATCTATACCCAATTGAAGACAGTGCATGGACCGCAGCATCTCACCCATGTCTGCTGGCACCTCGGAGCTTTTTTCTTGATCGCCCCTCACACTTGATGCTTGCCACACCCGTTCCGGATCTTCTGGTCGAACTTCCTGTAGCCATCTTGCCATCAATTTGGAGCGGATCACCTCCCAGGCAGCACAGCCCTGGATCCAGTCATAAATAAAGAAACACAAACACAGTTGATTAGTGCTCTTAGCATCTGGAAACAGGGGTATAATTAACAAGCCCAGCCCCCTTGACTTCATCATGAAACTGTACCCCCCTTACAACCCACCCACGGCAACTCGAGCCTCATTCTTACAATGAAGGCTACCAGTGAAAGGGAGGGTGATATTCCCACCCAGTGATGTAGCACCCAACGCAAGCAACATTGCGAGAAGCCGGTGTTCCACTATAAAGAAGGAAACTGGAGGCTGGGAAGTTATCCTGCAATTCATGTGCTTCTAGTGTGTCTTCATTATACCAGCCCTACGGATATGAGCTGATCGAGGTAGCGTGCCCCATCCATCTGACTGCCCACCCATCTGAGAAACTATAAGCGGGACAGGCCACATTATTTGTGACCAAACAGCAACCCCAGGAGCTATCCGGTGATACATTTTTTGATACATGTTTTCCGCCTCATGGTGTAGCTCCCACCCTACTGGAGTCATGTCGATCCCTGTAGCCCCCCTCTAGTATTGCGTGACATGGCCACATAGCTGTTTAAGATTCACTTGTGATTGCAAGGTGTGCACCGCACCCCCCCACAACCTCCCTGGGTTTTTCCACTGGATATTTGCTCTAAAATGAAAATTGCTAAGCATGTCTGAGGTCCACCTTCCTAAAATAAAAATTACTAAGCATGTCTGAGGTCCACCTTCTTACTACACCCCTGTCATCCAGCCCTTCGCCAACCGCAGGTCGACCCGTTGCGTGGCTTTGCTGAAGACAAAACGCTATGCGGTAGTCTGTCGAATAGCAGTGGCGCACCCCACGGCCTCTTTTGAATTGAAACAGAATGAGGGGAAGGAAAGTCTTGAATCTATGCCAGGCAATTCTGCAGAGAACCAACACTCTTGACAAATGTATTAGCATGAAATGTTCACTACATTCCCTACTTGCTCATTTACAATAAACCTAGGGCGTAACACTGAGCCCATCCTTGAGTCGCCTGCTGAAGTCTAAACTTTCGGGGATTCCTTTCATTATCTGATGCAAAAGTGAAATCTATTTATCTTAATCGGGGCTAGCCTGTGGTTCAGCACCTAGCGGTGAAGGGAGGTGCGAGAGTGTTAGCTAGATTTTTAGGTCTCGTCCAAGCCATCCCGTAGGGATGGCGGGCGAGATTATAGTAAGGCTTTCGAAAAGTCTCTCCAAACTGCGGATTAGGTACAGTTCATGTGAGCTGGACGGTGCACAGCGCCAGCCACATCGCACACCATCCATTTGTCTGAGCCTCGGCATCAGACTTCAAAGGAAGCCGCTCCCCTGCCCCGGCATCAGACTTCAAAGGAATGCGCTCCCCCGCCACATCAATGCCGAGAGCTTGTTAAATAAAAATGCAAAGCAGCTTTCTTCAAAGGTACTGCAGTATAAAGAATATATTTTCTTAGCAATATTTATTAATTCCTGACGTCATGCAAGAGTAAACTCCTCGCATGATGCTCCATAATGCCCGTGTCTTTTTATATGTTGTACCTGCGAGAGAAACCCTCGCCCCCCCCCGGTGCGCGGTTCTGTTAGGGGCTTGTTGATCTCTCTCTCTCTCTCTCCCTCCTTCCCCCTCTCGTTGCGAGTCTGTTGATTTAGGCCCTCTTGATTATGGATTTGACAAAATGTATTTCATTCCCTCCTGCACTATCATTAATCCCCTTTTGCAGGACTTGATTCTAGCGTCTGGCGCATGCGAGCGTGCGCACATATACCACTGCCCATGAGTGCGTTCGCCCTTTGAAGTCAAATCATGTGATTTTAGAAGCCCATGCAGTCAGCAAAATGCCATCTGATCACACAGCTGACTCGGGATAAAAACTGTTTTAGCTTAATTAATCGACCGCCTTAAAGGGTCCTTGTGGTGCTCTCGAGCCAACCCTCCCCATTCTTCATAAGCCGAGCATGCCCTGAAGCCTGTAACCCTGCAATAAAGAAGCTTTACAGAAGCAGTTCTTAAGGACCGGCCATGTCAGCTGCACGCTTGCCTGCTGAAAACCTATGAACTCCCTGCGAATTAACTCCAGCAAGCACCTGAGGCTGCACACGGTTTCCCGCCATCACCCAATGCACCCATCCAAATAGTCGGTGCTCTACCTTGCTAGGACGCCCACTACACATTTCAGCCAGCAGGTAACTTTTCTGTGTCATTTCTGAAGTTTACATTATTTCATTCATCCCACTTACAATTTTTTTTCCTGCCAGTCAGTCGCAGTAAAATGTGCAGCGTATTTTGTGATGGAGCTCTTTCTGTATTTATTTTGTATTTAGACAAAACGTTGCAGGGAAGAGCGGGCCAGAATAGTTATCTTTCATTGTTGTCTCTGACCACTGACCAAATTATTTACCCCAAAAATGCAATGCCGTATGTACACCTTTGCAGTTAATTCAAGTTATAGTAGCTGGTTTTTAGCTTTGGCAACCGGATAGCTTTAGATGAATACCTGTTGTGTACAATATCATTATTTGCAGGGTGTTTTGCATCAGCCCATTGCTTACAGTTTATTGGGGTTCTAGTCACTCACACACTGCCCCCTCACACACTGTGCCCTCTCACACTGCCCACTCACACAGACCACTCACACACTGCCCCCTCACACACTGCCCCCTCACACACTGCTCACTCACACACTGCGCACTCACACACTGCCCCCTCACACACTGCCCCCTCACACACTGCCCCCTCACACACTGCCCCATCACACACTGCCGCCTCACACACTGCCCCCTCACACACTGCACCCTCACACACTGCCCCCTCACATAGTGACCCTTCACCCACTGCGCCTTCACACACTGCCCCCTCACACACTGCCCCCTCACACCCTGCCCGCTTACACACTGCCCACTCACACACTGCCCCCTCACACACACAACCACCTACACACACAAACACACAAACACACACACGCAAAATCGCGCACACACACGCAAACCCCCCCGCACACACAACCCCACACACACAACCACACACACACAACCTCACACACACAAACAACCCCCCACATACACACAACCCCACACACACACGCAACCCCACACACACATATACCCACACAACCACACACACATACCCACACACACACCCACACACACACATAACCCCACATACACAACCCCACACACACAACCACACACACACACAACCCCACACACACAACTCCACCCACACAACCCCACCCACACAACCCCACCCACACACAACCCCACCCACACAATCCCCACACACAGAACCACACACACACACACAGCCACACACACAACCACACACCAGGATTGCAAAACATAGCATAGCAAAACAAAACATAGCATAGCATAACAAAACATAGCATAGCATAACAAAACACAAAAAACAGCATAACACAACACAACAAAACATAGCATAGCACAAGAAAACATAGCATAGCATAACAACACATAGCATAACAAAGCATAGCATAGCATAACAAAACAAAAATAGCATAGCATCACAAAACATAGCATAGCATAACAAAACAAAGCAAAGCATAACAAAACATAGCATAAGAAAGCATAGCATAGCATAACAAAACATAGCATAGCAAAACAAAGCATAGCATAATAAAACACAACAAAACATAGCATAGCATAAAAAAAGAGCATAGCATAACAAAGCAAAGCATAGCAAAACACAGCAAAACATAGCATAGCATAACAAAACATGGCATAGCATAACAAAACACAGCACAGCATAACAAAACAAAGCATAGGACAGCAAAACCTAGCATAGCATAACAAAACAAAGCATAGGATAGGAAAACCTAGCATAGCATAACAAAACAAAGCACAGGATAGCAAAATCGAGCACAGCATAACAAAACAAAGTATAGGATAGCAAAACATAGCATAGCATTACAAAACATAGTATAGCATAACAAAACACAAAAAAACAGCATAACAAAATATAGCATAGCACAGCAAAACATAGTATATCATAACAAAACATAGCATAACAAAGCATAGCATAGCATAACAAAACACAACAAAACATAGCATAGCATCACAAAACGTAGCATAGCATAAGAAAGCACAGCATAACAAAGCAAAGCATAGCATAACAAAACATAGCATGGCAAAAGAAAGCATAGCATAATAAAACACAACAAAACATAGCATAGCATACCAAAACAGAGCATAGCATAACAAAGCATAGCATAGCAAAACATAGCATAGCATAACAAAACATAGCATAGCATAACAAAAGAAAGCATAGGATAGCAAAACCTAGCATAGCATAACAAAACAAAGCATAGGATAGCAAAACATAGCATAGCATAACAAAACAAAGCATAGGATAGCAAAACAAAACATAGCATAGCATACCAAAACAAAACATAGTATAGCAAAACACAACAAAGCATAGCATAGCATAACAAAACACAACAAAACATAGCATAGCATAACAAAACATATCATAACAAAACAAAGCATAGCATAACATAACAAAGCATAGCAAAACAAAACATAGCATAGTATAATAAGACATAGCATAGCATAACAAAACACAACAAAACATAGAACAAAACATAGTATAACATAACAAAACATAGGATAACATAACAAAACAAAGCATAGCATAACAAAACAGCATAACAAAACACAACAAAACATAGCATAGCATAACAAAACATAGCATAGTATAACGAAACAAAACATATCATAGCATAGCATAACAAAACCCAACAAAACATAGCATAGCGTAACAAAACAAAGCATAGCATAGCAAAACAAAGCATAGCATAATAAAGCACAACAAAACATAGCATAGCATAACAAAACATAACATAGCATAACAAAGCATAGCATAGCAAAACACAACAAAACATAGCATACCATAACAAAGCACAGCATAACAAAACAGCATAACAAACCAAAGCATAGGATAGCAAAACTAAACATAGCATAGCATAAAAAAATAAAGCATAGGGTAGCAAAACAAAACATAGCATAGCATAACAAAACATAGCATAACATAACAAAACATAGCATAACAAAACACAACAACACATATCATTACAAAACATAGCAAAACACAACAAAACATAGCATAGCTTAACAACACACAACAAAACATAGCATAGCTTAACAAAACACAACAAAACATAGCATAGCAACACAAAACATATCATAGCATAGCAAATCATAGCATAGCATAACAAAAGAAAGCATAGGATACCAAAACCTAGCATAGCATAACAAAACAAAGCATTGGATAGCAATACCTAGCATAGCATAACAAAACAAAGCATAGGATAGCAAAACATAGCATAGCATAACAAAACAAAGCATAGGATAGCAAAACAAAACATAGCATAGCATAACAAAACAAAACATAGCATAGCAAAACACAACAAAGCATAGCATAACAAAAAATAGCATAGGATAACAAAACATAGCATAACAAAACAAAGCTAAGCATAACATAACAAAGCATAGCAAAACAAAACATAGCATAGTATAACAAAACAGCATAGCATAACAAAACACAACAAAACATAGTACAAAACATAGCATAACATAACAAAACACAGCATAACATAACAAAACAAAGCATAGCATAGCAAAACATAGCATAACAAAACATAGCAAAACACAACAAAACATAGCATAGCGTAACAAAACATAGCATAGTATAACAAAACAAAACATAGCAAAACATAGCATAGCATAACAAAACATAGCAGAGCATAACAAAACAAAGCATAGTGTAGCATAACAAAACATAGAATAACAATGCATAGCATAACAAAGCATAGCATAATAAAACACAACAAAACATAGCATAGCATAACAAAACATAGCATAGCATAACAAAGCATTGCATAGCAAAACACAACAAAACATAGCATACCATAACAAAGCATAGGATAGCAAAACTAAACATAGCATAGCATAACAAAACAAAGCATAGGATTGCAAAACAAAACATAGCATAGCATAACAAAACATAGCATAACATCACAAAACATAGCATAACAAAACACAACACATAGCATAACAAAACAGAGCAAAACACAACAAAACATAGCATAGCTTAACAAAACACAACAAAACATAGCATAGCAAAACAAAACATATCATAGCATAGCAAAACATAGCATAGCAAAACAAAGCATAGCATAACATAACACAACAAAACATAGCAGAGCATAACAAAACATAGCATAGCAAAACAAAGCATAGCATAACATAACACAACAAAACATAGCAGAGCATAGGAAAACATAGCATAGCATAACAAAGCATATCATAGCAAAACATAGCATAGCATAACAAAACATAGCATAGCATAACAAAACACAGCATAGCATAGCATAACAAATCAAAGCATATGATAGCAAAACATGGCATAGCATAACAAAACAAAACATAGGATAGCAAAACAAAACATAGCATAGCATACAGCATCACACATCACCACCACAGCATCACTCAGGGGCACCACAAGATCGCTATGTGCTACCACAGCATCACTGAACACCACTGCATCACTCGTTTGCCACCACAACCTCACTCAGCGCCACCACAGCATCAATCTGTGCAACCATTCAACAAAAACTGGTTCATATATGTTCTCTCAATGTTTCAAGCTTAATTACAAATGTCAAAAAAGATGTTAAAATTACACTTCTGTTCTGGGATTTTCGTCACAATAAAATACACTGAACATAATCTTCACAAAAGTTATTTACAAAAGTTTAGGCTATTGCCATTATAAATTACAATAACTTATTTAAGTATTAATTATTTAAAAAAAATTAAAAGCCATTGTTATTTGTAATATCAATACATGTAAGTCACGTAAATACAACACATATTGCATTACAAATGCTATAGGTGTCACATTTGCGAAAGTTATAACTATTGGCATTGTAAATGACAAAGCTATTACTTTCGCTATTTTCAAAACCAACACATAAATAAAACATGTGTCATTTACAATACCAATAGCTCAAACTTTCCAAATGCGAGACCTATTGCATTACAGATGCTTGTTTAACTAGAGATTGTTCTGCAGGTCTCATGATAAATTCGTGGTTTCCCTATCCGTGGCTTTTACAGCAGTGGGCCCTTCGAATTATTGTTCGGCCATTTAAAAAATCAAGACACATGATAGGCCTAGTTTATTCCTGACCTTAAATCTGCCGGATGCTGATGTATAATGAGAAAAACAAATCATATTAGGAGACCCATGATCACTCATTTGTGAAAAAGGCTTCATGAACCATGACACTTGGTTCCCTAGAGTTGCCAGTGCTTGCCATTTTCCCTGACTTAGACGCAATCCGTTAAGAGACTGCGCTGACATGAGCCGTGCTCTGCACCGGGCACCCTAGCAGTGTGCAGCACTTAAACAGTGCTGGCCTGGAAGGAAGACGCTCACCCCCAAATTTCGAGAAGAACAATGCATACTTTGATTCACATGCAGGCTAGAAACAGTAATCCCGTTTATGTAATTCTAGAACACTCCTGACTCTTGTCGCATCTGTGCCTAGTTGAGTGCATGGGGTAGGATGTAAAGTAACCACACTATTCCCTCCCTAAATAAACTAACAACGTTGTGGAAATGATTATACCCTCTGTCCCACAGCAGCCAACAATAATTCAGTTGTTACAACCTGAAAAATATAAATAATTCATTTGCATCCGGTAGCTTCTACTGTCACCCGACCCACTTTTATTAATAACTTTAGCCAAGTGCAACTAATCACAACATTGGAAATGTGCTTTCCATGTGCTAGACGGCTGTTCCAATACACAGGTGATAACACACAGCAACTTAGGGTCAGTTCTATGGGATGCTCTTTCCCGCCCAAAGAATTTCAGATTGCGAATTCACACGGATACATTCCCAGGCCAAACAATTGCCAAGCCATCTCTGTTGTGGCCCATTCCTTTACGACATGAACAAATGGAATGGAAGGGCAATTATAGAGCGCATGGCTACCCGGAGACCTCCCAGCGCTAAGTCACCAACACAGGGAGCCAGGGAACTAGGAAAAGAGCAAGGTATTTAGTTGCTTCCAGAACGCCATGTGGTCCTGAGTTATGCGTAGGTGGAGAAAGCCATGTGGTCCTGAGTTATGCATAGGTGGAGAGGCAGGGAGTTCCATAGACTAGAAGCATTATATGAGAAAATTCTGCCACCGCTCCTGGATCTCTTGATCGTAGGAGTCTCTGCGAGATGAAGATCATCTGAACGAAGGGGGAGTGGGGGTGCTGCTACTGTTTGCAGAGCCGGGTCTTGAGAAGCCTCCTCAAGACCTGGACGAATGACTGGACGAGTAAAAAAAGTAGCCCTTCAAACACCTAGGTACGCCCTTGAGCCTGATTCCTGTGTAACTCCTGCTCTTTCCTGCCCGACATCCTAACATGGATCCCCATGTACTGAATGCTCCCGGAGGCAACGAACACTCAAGGGCGGGAAGCTTGCGGAAGCACAGAGTGCCACTCCCTATGTTTCAGCCCTTCATTCTTAATGCAAATTCAAACAGACTCTGTTTGAAGAACCAGGGTGCACAGTTCACAAGCCCTTTAAGGTGCCATTCATTCACCACAGACTATGAGCAGATGCGGGGCTCCCACCGCAAGTTGGAGGACTACTCTTTTTTTCGGAAAGACCCGAGCCTCACTCCTACTCTTAGACCACTTGGCCACGCACCCTTCCTAGCGGAGCACTGCCCAGGTGACCCAACGAGCCGCGTCACAAGAAGATAGCACCCGCCCTGGATCAAGGATACAAACACCGGCCACAAATACGTTCCCTAGCAAAGCAGCACACACCTCCCCAAAGCCTGTCCACAACAACTGGCATGCATAAAAAAATAGCAACAACCCTTCAGGGCTGTAAGCATACTCACCACAACTCTCTAGCCGCAGCAGCGGGAGGCACGCTCTATGGCCGCCAGCGAGAAGCCGCAGGCCGCAGTCCCCCAGCCGCGGCAGCATGGGCACTTCTCAGGCTGGGGGCTCCCTCGGGCGAAATTCAAAAAATAATTCTTGGGGCCTCCGTCAGCGGCCCAGACCCATCGTTTGTCATTCCAGGCTGGGGAGCGGCAAAAAAGAGAGGCCGCCCACTCCGCTCCCCAGCCTCTTATACACTTGCACTGGTGGTGGGCAAACCAGTTTCCACCTGCTTGCTCGACGTTGCCAGAGCACTCGACCCGGAAGCACAAATAAGTGCTTCTGGTTCACGTGGGCCACCAGCCAATCACCAGCAGTCCTAGGGGAGGCTGAGGCGCAGCATCACCAATTCTGCGCAGCGCACCCCCCACCTCCCATGGCTGCGGGGGACCGGCACGACCGCCATACTGGCGTCCCCGAGTCCGTGCCCTGCCTTTCAACTCTGATTGCTGAGGGTAGTGGTGAGCCATGGTGAAGAGGTACACAGGGAGCAAAAGGGGAGGGAGTGTTGTTTTGCTGAGGAAACAAGGCTGTTGTAGCTGGGCGCACAGTGTTAATTAAAGTTTTATACTGTAAGGCTGTGGTGCTTTGTTGGTGTGTAATGGTGCCAAAGGCAGAGAGGAGTAAGAAGTGCTCATGAATGGAGGATTTTATGGAAACCATGATTCAAAAAATGAAGGATATGAGGCAATCTTTAGTGAAGCTGAGGAGCCGAGTGGATGGGCAGGATTTGGTGGAGGAAAGGCCCAGACAGGCAGGGATGGCCCCTAAGGCGGCATTCCCTCCGGTGCCCAAGAGGTCTAGAGCTGAGAGAGTTGGGGGCCATACCCCGTGAGGAAAAGTGTTTTTCTGATTAGCATCATCTGTACCGGGACTCCATTGTTTTTTTATTGCCGTCTCATGTCAAACACTTCCACACGAACCACCTGGTCATTTCTGCTGATGCCTGAGGAAAATCTAAACTGACACGACAAAAACCATATTGCAGCCTGCAATTCTGCCCAGGAACGTTCGCACACCCAACCCCCTGTTCTTTGCAGTTCAACAGAAAGCCATGAGACACCCACGCCCTGTGTAAACAAGCTTGTTTTCCATCTCCTGCTCCCAGCCTGGTAAACATCTTTGACACCGTGATCAGGTTATCTAGACAATGGTCTGACTGTTGGGCCCTGATCAGGGTGGTTAAACAATGACTTGAAGGACCGGGCTTTGATAAAGGCAATTGAACAAAGACCTGAAAAACTGAGCCTTGATCAAAGCTGAGTGAACAATGATCTGTGTACCAAGCCTTGACCAGGTCACTAACTACAAACATTGTCTGGATCTGGTTATCAATTGTAAACACTGCCCTGATTAAACAATAGTCTGACAGGCAAAAGACTAGGATAAAACATGTATAAAAGGCGTGTAAGCTACAGAGTGAAGTAGCAGCCTCCTGGGTTTTGTCTCTGACTAGCTTGGGACTCTGTTCCATAGCCCGGGCTATTGAAATAAATCTGGGTTCCTCCAGCAGATGAAGGCTCCTGTGTCTCCTTTTACTAAGTATGGAAGGTATGGAAGATTTGGGCGGTTCCCCCGCCGCCGAGACCCAGTAAGTGGGTATTCCCGGTTCTTCAAATGGCGCCTGAACAGGGACTCCACGAGCACAAAGGTCAGGCCCAGTGGATGTGAGGAGGTGCATGGAGAGACTCCGACGGAGGCGCCCTACCCGAGGGATTCTTGTATTTCGGTAGACCGAACGACTCGCCCACTGTCCCTCCACACCCGGTCTGGGCCACATGACCGCGTTCTTGCTGAAGTCCCCTAGCAAATAATTTCTGGAGCAGGACACAGCCCTACGTCTGAAGCAGAGAACTACCCTTGTAAGGTAAGGGTGGACTGATCATGCACCAAGTCTGTATGATTCTGTTATTGACTTTCGCAAAAGCCAAGTTGTTATTGACTTTTGCCAAAGCCAAGCAAGCGAGGTGAAGTTTTAAAAACCCGCTGGTGTCTGTTCTGTATGATTCTGCTGTTATTGACTTTTGAAAAAGCCAAGCAAGCGAGGTGAGTTTTAAAAAACCCGCTGGTGTCTGTTATCTGTTTTTAAGCATGCCAGTCAGTAGTAAGTTCAAGAAATTATGTTGTTGTATGTGTACGCAGGACTCCCCGCTGGAGGCGGCCTGTCCGCTTCCTCCAGAAGGGACCCCTGGCCATACAACGTATGTTAAACATGGCCCTTCTGCCATAATGTTTTCCTCATTCTGGGTAATAAAATACAAAAAAAAAAGTAACGCACAGTTACAGTGGCCACTTTATGGCTCCTTTAATTCCCAAGTTCTCCCCAACTTAGAGGAACAATTAATGAAAAGAAAAACACGCCCGTCTATGTTTGAATCTGTCCGATTTTGGAGGAAAGAGATAGAGCAGAGAGCTAGAAAACAGAAGGCTCAAGAAAGAAAACAGGATCGTATGTCAATGGCCGACCACACCAGAGAAAATTTACAAAATCAAATGACGAAATCAGTAGAAATAGCCGATAGGGAGCATGGGGCATGGGTACAAAAATGTTATCCAGCTCGTGAGGAGAAAGGAAAGGGCCATATGAATGGGGGAGAAGAAGGTGATTCCTTGCTTGATGCCATGCTAGAAAGCCCTCCTGCATATGCCCCAAAGTACCCTGCCCTGACGCCTCATACCCCGCATGCGCCGCCACCACCACCCACTCCTGCCCCCACTGCCCCTCCACTGTTCTCCCTGTCACACCGACCCTCCCGACTAATCCTATGACACCAATCACGCCTGTTAACCCTGTTCTCGCTGCGGGAATGACAACAAGTCTCCATCCGCCCAACCCCTGCAGCCTTACCCCTACCCGCCCTTTTCCTACTTCCCCGTGGTCTACAGGTAAGCAGGATTTATATAAATTGTTGAATTCCCCCCGACTGGCCTCCCTGCGCTCTGCAGTCAGATTTTCATCCCTACGAGAAAATGACCTACAGAGGCAATAGTGTAAATGTTGGATAAATAACAGGAATATTCATACCTTTAAAGAAATATGGTCCACCTTTTCTCAGTGGACGATTATGGAACAGACCACCTGGGCTGAATATATGTGTACTTTGGTCATGCAAAGATTTGAGAATGCGCTTAAACAGGTACCCACCGGATTAATGGACCTTAGATCACAAATAAAAAGAGGCGAAGTTCAGGGAGAGGGGATGTTTGGCGCTATGTCTGCTGTAATGGCTTACCGTGATATGACAGCTTTTCTCAACACCCCTCTGGAAACAGCTATGCCAATAAGAGAGGCGGCCCCTGTCTTTGTTAACGCACTCACCGATGCCCACAATAATGCCAGAGGGGCTGTTGAAGCACACTGGCGCAGGCTTTGGGTTCATGTTCCTTGGAAAAGGTCAGAAGTAATGCAGTGAATAGGACAATTACCAGATCCCCGGAAGAATCCAGCTGCCTTTTACTGAAAATTAGGTCAGATTATATCTGCAGGTACTCTCGTTCTTGAGGATTTAGATTTACTTTTTGGTACAGTTGTCCCCACTGAAATTTGGGACAAGATTCGAAATACTGACCATGAAGTGGCATTGGGAGGTAAATGGGCTGACTTAGAGGCTATGGAAGAAGCAAGGGTAGGTGGAACTAAACCACAAGCTGCCATCCTGACTTTGCCCGGTAAAATAATGACGTTTATAAAAACACTTTTGCCAGAAACTTGGATAAAATAAACGCCTGTAGGCAGCGAAAAGATGAGAATGTGGCTGACTTCTTTACCCGTTTTGAGACAGAATTCAAGGGACACAGTGGTTTGGATCCTCGGACCCCAGGTTCTGGCCCAGTATTTGTAGATAAGTTTGTCAGCAACTTGCTTCCTGAGATCTCCGCCAGGCTTAAGAAAGTTGAAAGTACGTGGTCTGCCCAAACTATGACTGGTATCTTGGCTATGGCACAATATCACGAGAATAGGGAGAATGAAGATAGAGACAGGGAAAGTAGGAAGGTTAGGGATCTTAAGACTAAGGCACTTCTGCAGCAGGCTTACCCTCCCCGAGGTCCCGATGCCCGTGGGAATTTTAGACCTCAACTCCAACCCCTTCCGAGGGCTCGCCAGTCTACCCCCTCCAGCCCTCAACGCACGGGAGCCCTCCAAACAGATCAGTGTGCTTATTGTAAGGGGTATGGCCATTGGATAGATGAGTGTCCCGTGTTAGCTGAAAACATCCGAACAGGGACGACTCAGCCTAGCGCTCCTAGGGAAGTGAGGCCGACTAGGAACCATGGCCCGCCCCATCCACAGGATAAAGAACATAGGCCCAGGGATGACGCTCCTGTCCGGCCGCGCCCAGTCAACAGGTTTGATGGGTACGAAGCAACACGCACTTATTACAATGATGATTATGACGAAGTTGATGAGACAGGATCCTACCAAGCAAAGGACAGCCAGGAAAGGGGTATTACCAGAGTGCAAATTCCAGTGGATCAAAGGGGCCCGTATGTTTAAATGTCAGTTGTGGGGAATGATAAGAATTTTCTTTTGGATACTGGGGCCATCAGGTCTTCTATTGCACGTCTGTCAGTCCCGGAGGCATCCCTTTCTGGCAATATGAATGTCTCCGTGGGTTTTGTAGGAACACCTGTGACCAGCCCTGTCTCTGAACCCCTCCCTCTCGATATTGGCCCTGCACATTTTGACGCAACCTTGGTCCTTACTACAGGTTGCAGTGAAAACTTGTTAGGCATGGATTGACTGAAAGCTCTGTATGCGACCATATCATGTAACCCCCAAGGTGTATCCCTAACAATTTCTCCCACCGCAGCTTCCTACATATATCTGTCCGGTCCCCTCCCACCAGAGTTGCAGTCTTTACCTTCCTCCCTCTGGGCATCATCAGACACTGATGTAGGGTGTCTCAACGTTCCCCCTCATGTGGTACACATCCAGCCAGGTGCACTTCTCCCCCGCCTCCGACAGTATCGACTACCCGCGGAAGGAGAAATGGCCCTTTTGACAATAATATCTGAATTGATGGACAAGGGCGTACTGGAGGAAACACGTGGCAATATCTGTAACAGTCCCATTATTCCTGTTCTTAAAAAGACCAATGGAGATGCTCTCTCCCCTAAAATATACCAATTTGTGATTGACCTGAGAGCCCTTAACAAAATAACAATCTTCCAATATCCTGTTGTCCCCGACATTACAGCCCTCTTAACGATGGTCCCTTCTGAAGCCACGCACTTCTCTATCATAGACCTGAAGAATGCTTTTTTCAGCATTCCTATATATCCTGACAGCAGACATATTTTTGGTTTCTCCCATGGTGGGCGGAGCTTTAGATTCTGTCGCGCACCTCAAGGTTTCACCGAGAGCCCCAGTAACTATAGTCGAGGCCTTAAAAGTCAACTAGATTCCTTGGAGCTCCCTGATAATTCCACACTATTACAATATGTAGATGACCTCCTCATTGTTGCAAATTCTGCCCCAGCATGTAAAGAAGCTACTCTCTGTTTGTTACGCCACCTTGCCCTCCATAATCACAAAGTCTCTTTGAAAAAGCTTCAATTTTGTCAAGAGAAGGTGACCTATTTAGGTCATCTCCTCTCTAAGGAGGGAAGGCAGCTCACCGCTGATCATGTAGCCATTATCAATGCTATGATGGCACCACGAACACAAAAGCAGGTGCGAGCCTTCATAGGCCTAAACTCGTACTGTAGACAGTGGATTTCCAATTTTTCGGCCATGGTCAAGCCTCTTCTTGCCCTCACCACTAAGGACATATCAGACAGTTCCTTTCCATGGACTACAGAGCATGCGCAGGCCTTCCAAGATTTGAAGAGGGCCCTGTGTACTACTCCAGTCCTCGGTACTCCTGACTATAGCAAACACTTTTTTCTTTTTGTACATGAGACAGACGGCTGTGCATGCGCTGTCTTGACCCAGATGTTTGGAGGTCACCAACGGCCATGTGCCTATTTTTCAGCCACCTTAAATCCTGTTGCAAGGGCTCTCCCAGGATGCCTACAGGCGACTGCCGCGGCAGCCCTCATGGTCCGTCAGAGCGCGGGAATCGTCATGAACTCCCCCCCGACTCTGATGGTCCCCCATTCTGTAGATACCCTCCTTAATAACACCAAGACACAGTACCTCACTAGCGCACGACTCACAGGATATGAACTGACACTCTTTGCCAGCCACATCAACATCAAAAGATGCACTGTACTGAACCCCGCCACATTACTTCCACTGGATACTCAGGATGCCCGCTTAGATCCACATGACTGCATATTAAGGACAGAGGAGGAGACAAAGGGACGGGTTGACTTACAGGATACCCTGATAGCAAAACCAGAAGGTACACTGTATGTTGGCGGATCATGTCTCAGAGGGCCAGATGGTAACACCTCAGCCGTCTACGCCCTCACAACATTGGGGCAAGTAGTAGAAACAGCTCATGTTCCGCAGTGCTCTGCTCAGGCAGCAGGATTAGTGGCCCTCACTAGAGCCTGTGAGATAAGCAAGGGTATAACAGTAAATATCTATACTGACAGTCAGTATGCCTTTGGGGTGGCCCACAACTTTGGGAGATTGTGGAAATAAAGGAATTTTCTTACTTCCCATGGGACCAAGATCCAACATGGCCCCCCTAATTCACAGTCTGTTAGACTCCCTGACACTCCCTAGAAAGGTGGCCATTATACAATGTAAGGCCCATAAGAAAATGTTGGGAAAGGCAATGCCCTGTCTGACCAGACGGCCAGACAAACAGCTCTTAGGAAAAGAGAAGGCATGGTTGAAAACACAGTAACTAAGGGTGTGGAAGGAGCAATTAGCAAAGGAGGGAATTGATGGTTGCTGGGTCCGTACGACTATGGAAAGACAATGGATGTAACCTGATAGACACGTGCCACCAGTAGTTACGATGGCCCATGGTCCTGTTCACATTAGTGCAAAAGGGATATGCATGCTGTTGGAACCTACGTGGTACAACTCTAAGATACCAGCATATGCTGAAAAGCTGGTTAAAACATACATGATTTTCCTAATGTATAACCCAGGAAAATGCACAGTTACTCATAAAGGAGGATTCTCTCCTCCTACCTTCCCTTTTGAAGTCCTCCAAATGGATTACATCCAGTGAGGACATACGAATTGTAACAGTGCCAATTGCATTTACCTGCTGATATGCCCATGTGCATTATACTACATTGGTATGACAACTCGCACCATGAAGACACGAATCTCTGAACACCGGAGTAATTTTCGGTGTAAGAAGAGCAATATCAAAATGTGCTGACACTACATTGAACTTAACCACACTCCGGACTCACTACAGTGGTTGATACTGGAAGCAAGTCCAAGAATATCCAAACAGAGCCTGTTCTTCAAGGAACAAAGGTGGATACACAGGCTTTCAACAGATAGCAAAGGGTTAAATGAGGAAATTCCATGGAGTACATTGTAGGGGAGCCCCCATACAAGTATCAACAAACTAGCTCACTACGGCTGACTACTCCAGGCAATTATTGTTTACAATACACTGTAGCATGATTAAGAGAACACATGTGGTAATACCTCCCGCGCTACACACACTGAACAGGGATCTATGTGTATTGATCATCTGCCCCCATAGGAGTTATCAAATTCCTAATATCGTTCATTAAATAAACTCCGACAGTCAACCAGTCCGTGGATCTGACTGTTATATAAGCAACACATAACTATACCCGAATCATGACCTGAGTTACTGAGGTATGATGAGTTACAGTAAGGATCTTTAGGACGATAGTGTAAACGACCCCACTGTAAGATGGCCGCCACTATCACTATAATGATCATGTGACATTTACTGTTAGCACAGTCACGCTACCACGTGACCTCTAGCGCGCACTGACGAACCACAGCCGCCGGATCCTCAATCACCACCCGGATCTGGCGGCGAGGGGTAGGTGCCGTAGGAGGCAGCACAGGAACATACAAGTAAGTGATAATACCCACTGGCGAGAGGCTGGTTTTAGAACCAGGACTGTTTCAACTGACGCCTTAACCTCCTTAGTAACTAAACCCTGGGCACCCCTTGACGGTTGTGACAGAGTTACCGGGCAGCTCTGGCTACCGCCCCCGCTCCCCCTCCTGTTCGGAACCAACCCCAGGGCACCCCTTAGCGAACAACAACCATACGGGGACAAAGCTTGACCCATTTCTTTAACGATGACTCCTGCGCTTACACGTTACCTACGTGGGGGGCTCATTAGCGCAATTGTGTTCACTATTGTAATGACTGCATCGATGCTGATTTAAAATAGCAATACCGGCACCCATGATGCACTATTGGGACATTAATATACCCTCTATCATCAAGCACCAGGGAGATTGTTGCCTTAAGTGTCTAATGACTGATTAATGTAAAAATACCCTTTAGGCAAGATTAATATAAACGCGCAATAGCGATGGGAGTAATAAGACTCAACACAGATGGTTTTAACATTAGGTTGTTGACCTAACGAACCCATACCTTTCTACCTACCCACGCATTTACATTACAAGCACAGCAGCTATAGAGCAGAACACTTGGCTATCAGCCGCCCTCATTCACGGTCATATGAACACTAACTTACTCAAACCACTACATGACAAGGGTGTAAACTATGGTTTCCTTCCATGACTAGCCACTTGTTAGATGACTTTACTTTTACTTAATGCTTAACCCGCTGGATACTGTTGTTGCCTGTACACTGTACTAATTAGGTGAGTTAGATACCGCATCACCTACTTGATTACTGCTGCATTTGTTTTAATCCAGAACTGTTATTACCCATCTGTCCACAGGAGCATGCCCACAATGTGGCACACTAAGAAATTTTGAACACCATTGCATTGATTTTAAAATACATGCTAGTAGCACACATTCTAGCATGTCACAAGGACTGTACGGAGTCACCCAATGTTGTATTATCTACCTGTTGTGATTTGCTCCTTTTTCTCCCTATTCAGGTAGATGCAGCTCAACGCAGGTATAATTACAGGAAATACTTTTTTCTGTTAGCAATTCTACTAGACTGTACACTTGACATTGACACTAGTGAGAACACTTTCACGTAGACAGTCAATACGTTAGATATATTCTTTTTAATATTCTTTGGTCCTGAAGAATCGCTAGTTAATAGACACAAGTGAGAAACATGTCGACCGAGTAAGAGCACCAACTGGAACGGAATTCGTAACTGGAAGCATAACATTTCAGCGAGTACCTTTCAGGCTTATTTTAATTAGAGCAGAGGACCACCAGAATAAATTCTTTCAATGCACCCTTAGCTTTATTTTAACCCACACTTACACGTCTACGCTCTCCTGGCCCCACACCCGCACTTCATCTAAACGGCAGTTGGATAGAAGATCTCCGCTAAAGAGCCCCTCTTTGAGGCCTGTTGGGTATTGCACCGCCGACCCAACGAGGAGCAGCCCAGATGATGAAGCATGATACCTGAAAGGGTGTGTGAAGGCATTACATCCAACAAAATGGATGCCCAACGGTAGGACTCTTTGAGACCTTACAACATCCGACACACTGCAGTGACACGTACCTTCCTTAAAATTTAGGAACAGCCCAGCAATTCTTGTTTTCACCCAGTTGATGAAATACCATTGGAGGGATTTGTGTACTCTCCTTTGGGAGAAGGACCGGGGGAGTTCTGTTTAATTAATAATTAATCCGCTCCCAGGGGTATGTATGTATTTGTATGTATTTTAATGCTTATTAAGCGCAGCTGTCACCCAGCGGGTATCCTGGCGCTGAGATCAGTTCCACCATCTGGTCTACAATTTATTCTGCTCTAGGGAAGAGATAGGTTTTAAGGTCCCTTTTAAATAAAATCAAATTTTGTCTGCTCCTAAGTGTTAAAGGTAGAGTGTTCCACATTGTGGCGGCCGTAAAACTGAAGGCGCGGCCGCCCATTCTCACTCTGTTTATTCTTGGGATTTTCACTAAGAAAGCTGAGGCGGATCTCAGAGGTCTGGCAGCCTGATACCACGAAAAGAGGTTTTGCAGTGGTATTGGTCCTTGACCATGCAGAGCTCCAAAAATCAGGCATAGAGCCTTATAGGAGATCCTCTGCTGGACCGGTAACCAATGTAATACTGCCAGAGCTCCGGCAGAAGAGGCAGAGCGAGACAAGGACAGAGCTAGTTTAGCCGCCATATTTTGGACCCTTTGTAATTTAAGGATCAAGACCTTTGGGGCTCCTAGAAGTAGTGCGTTGCAGTAGTCTAACCTACTGAGAATGGTACTACGCACTACTTCTACTCTGGCTTCCCGCGGGAGAAGCGGCAGTATCTTCCGTAGAGCACGGAACAGACCCATACATGTCCCAACAGTCCTATTCACCGAGACGTCCAATTGCAGGTTTGATTCAAACATGACTCCCAGATTGCGGGCCGAGTCTGCCGCCTCCACCGAGCCTGGAATGGAAATAGGCCAAAAGTCTTCCGGCAATGGGCGAGGGAGTCGGTCTGAAGAGCAGTGCAATATCTCCGTCTTTGCGCCATTGAATTGGAGTGAATTGGCTTGCAACCACTCTGCTGTGGCCGACATACACTGATGGAAAGTGTCCCTCGACACTGCCTCTGAACCCTCAAAAGAGAAAATCAGTTGGGTATCATCGGCATAATTGATGACTTGAATACCGAAAGACCTTATAAGTTGTATCAGGGGCTGGAGGTACAAATTAAAGAGAATCGGACTTATCGCCGACCCCTGGGGGACACCCTGGTTCACCTGGCGTATGGCAGAGCGGAAAGGTGGTAGTGTTACTGCCTGTTGTCTATTATCCAGATATGATGATAACCAGGCTAGTGCCGAGCCCGTTATTCCCGCATTACAGAGACGGCCCAAAAGGGTCAATCATTGAATGACGCCATTGATGGGGACATGTGCACATTCAGATATGCACTGTTTGATCAGGCAATTGTAATGCTTAGGGGATTGGGACCGGGTGCATTGCTAGCAAAATCAGACATTGAATCAGCTTTCCGCTTATTGCTAGTGCACCCACTATGCTTTCACCTGCTGTGTTTCCAGTTCTAAGGGAGATAATATATGGACAAATGCATGCCTATGGAGTGTTCTGTTTCCTGCTCTTACTTTGAGAAGTTCAGTTAATTTCTGGAGTGGGTTTTCAGGCAGGTGACAGGCCACCGGTCAGTCTTGCACTACCTGGATGATATCCTTTTCTTAGGAGTGCCTGGCTCTCAGGAGTTTGGCAGGGCATTACAGAGGTTTTGTGCACTCATGCATGACTTTGGTGTCCCTTTGGCCGCAAGGCAAGACTTGGGCCAACTACGGAAATCGAATCCCTAGGCATAGAATTGGATTCAGTGAATGGTATGTTACGACTCCCCTAAGAAAAAATTATAGCGTTCACTTTAGCATTACAGGAATGTTTGAAGAAGGAGAAGGTTACCCTGCACCAGTTCCAAAAAATGGGTGAGACAGTTAAACTTTACTTTAAAAGTTATCCCCATGGCGCAGCCATTTTCACGCACCATTGCGCATTCAATGACAGGTCTTAAGGAAAAGCATCACCACACCAGGTTGTCCAGCAAAGTCCAGCAGGTCATGTATATTTGGGTGGCATTCCTGCGGGTTTTTAATGGCAAGGTAGTGTGGCTCAGCCCACCCCGATCAAGCCAGGAGAAGGTTCTGATGACGGCTGCGGCAGGTAGCGAGGGTTTTGGCACTATTCTAGGCCCAGCATGGTCTGCGCAACATTGGCCAACATGGTGGGTGGATTCCGGGCTTGCAGATAACATTGGCTTCTTGGAACTGTTTCCCATTCTATTGGCATTATCCATTTGGCTGAGGAACCACTCTGAGTTTTTTTGGTCTGACAACATGTCTGTGGTGGAATGCATTAACCACCAATCGGCTAAGTGTAAAATGATACTACGACTGTTGAAGGTATACTGCAGGATGGCGTGCATCTCTCCAAGCTCAGTAATGATATATACTTGGAGAACTTACTTGCCTGGTTAGTGGGAGCACGGAGCAGGGTATGAAATTCTTGGTGCAAGAGGGGGCCAGATAGTCGGGAAACTATGCTGGCTTCTGGCGGTGAGGTTATGATTGGTGGGCATCTTTTACAGTCCTTACTAGGCATCACCATTGTCAAATGAGGACGCCTGAGGGGGAGGACAAATGGTCTCTCATGGAACTCCAGGGGCAGTTACAGCCGGTAGGCTGGAAGGGTGCGGGGGAGGGGAAGTTCAGCTTCTGGTAAGCTTTTGGGCCAACCCCTGCACACTTGCAGTGGCGCAAGAAAACTGGTCATAACAGCACAGCCCCTTATGGAGATAATATTGAGGGTGTAGGGGTGCCCTGGGGGAGATAACCCACTGGCGAACTCGGCCTCCTGCACAAGGTCACTCCGGTAGGAGGGTAGGTCCTAGCATGATCCTGGACCAGTCATTGACCTTGCCGCAAGCTCAGACAGGGATACGCAGGAAAAGAATGATGTTGGTCATTGAGCTTATGACAGGAAGGGCTATGTATTAGAAACATGTTAAAGTTAGTCAAATGGAAGACTGTGCATATCAATGTAATGGACCAGACTTTCCTGCGTATTTTGTAATTAGTGTAAATATGAAAAATTTATGTTTTTTGTTATTGTTTTGAATAAAATATGGCCAGGGTTTTACGACCCTTAACCCAAGCCATGGTGTGTTGTTTCCATTGATGCCTTGGGGGAAAATGGAGGAGGATACGTGGTACGCCCACCAGTAACTGTCACAGTTACTTGGCCCCAGCCCAGTGGATGTCATTGGTGTCTCTGGCCTCACACTGATGGGCAGGCATGAGCTCCTACTGAAGTGGTGGGTGGCCGAAGCACATGCTGTGCTCTGCCAGGACACTTTGAGGTTGGACCCATCACCAAAATGAAAATCCACCCTAGGTCATAGCACTGATCCAACCGAGGTCGAGGAGGTTAAGGAGATCCAGTGATGTGGACTGCAGTCTTGTGGTAGTGCCCATCATTTACAGGCACTTTGTGACCTCTGAAACACAGTCAGTGTTCTTTGTGGCTACATCATCAGAGGTGCTTAATTTTGTTATGAGGTGTTGAGGGAGACAGTGGGATGCTTTTTTCAAAAACATCAAGCCTTCACAGGAGATTTAACTTCAGGGCACGTCACAGCATCCACAGTATGCAAGGTCTTACCACCCATCCTGACAGTGTGATTTCTTCTCAATGTTGCAGTTGGCCGAGCCACACACCTCCTGCCTTAGCTTCTAGCAGAATTTCATTTCAAGCAATGTCTACTTCAAGATACATCCACTCTTTAGCAGTCGAACATCTCTTTCACTCCTCGCAGGTTGCAGAACTTTTCAGATTCCTGGCATCAATCCTGATAAAGGGGAGATGGCATTCAACAACCTCAACCCTGGTACACAAAAGGGTTTCCAAGTTTCCAATGCTGTCAGATCCCTAATTTCTGTTACAAAAACATTGGAACACTGGTTGGTAATTTCTGTACCATACTTGTAATAGGATTATGGACAGAGTGAGGTAAATTATGTGCACCCCTTTTCTGAGACTTTACAGGACTGACAGTGGTGGAATCATCAGAATGCAGCAGCAAGGTGGTCCTTTTTACTTGCCACCTGCAAGAGAAAGTTGCCTACTGGCCTCTCCTGTATTTTTAAATTGACCTGCCAGTCCCTGTCAGTGGGTCAATTTCTACATCAATGTTGAAATGTCTGGTGCGTTTGTTCATGTGTGTATTCCATGCATGTGGAGAAGGCTGTGTGAGTCATGTGTCTATTATATGTGGCTGTGGCCACATAGGAACACATTTTAAGTTTCAGCATTAGAGTGGAACCTAAAATGGAGGTTTGGAGAGAGGTCTAGACAGCAGTGTGAATTGCAGGATTTCTCCCCAGTACTTCTAAGGTTCTTTTGATATGGACCAGACTTGTGACGGATAGGAGGCACAGGATCCCTTTGTATTTCCCACTTCCGGCTACAATCTTTCCCAGGCCTGTCACCCACCAGGTTAAGTGGTGGTTAAGAGGTGGAGCCTCCACATCTTTTGTGCCTTTGTTTTGGGTCTTCCCTGGCAGAAGACTTTCAGCTTTATCCTACCTTCCTGCTGACACTGCAAAACAAAGACTATGGCTGAGCCAGTCTGAAAGGAATACACAAAGCGCAGGAACTGCCTGAAACCAGTTCCAGATGTGGACTTGAGTAATACACACAGAGCAGTGGTCTAGTTTACATTCTATGTCACATGGAGCCCGCAGCGCACATTCATGATTGTCGCATGTGCTGAGGTAGAATGTAAAAAATCTACAGAACAGACTATGGACACTCAATGCTCTTGCATGCTCTCCACAACCATGTGGAAGACCTTTTCCATCCCAACAGTTGGGAGTAGACATGAAAAGACCAACTGGCCCCTGTTTTTTCTGCCTATCCCCAATACTCCAGCATAGTGCTTTTGAAATGCAGTTAATTAGAGAAGTTGAGAGCATCTCAGTACACTTTTCAGAAGATAATTAGAGGGTGGCAATGACCAATAACAGTTGCAATGTAAATAATTGTTTGCATAGTCTCGAAAACTGGAACAATTATAACATAATTTATAAACTTTAACAAACAGAAGTCTTTAATCAGGTCCTCAGATATAGAGTGCACTCAGTTACAGGCTAGACTAGGGGAATATCTAAATGTTATTATTTTGGAACATACAATCCTTTGATAAATGATGAAATATATACATTAAGACAACTTACATTCAGCTAAGGCTAGGGCTGCTATTAGTGCCATTATCATTCATAACATAACATGTATTTGTAAAGTGCACGTTCACCCAGAACGGTATCTTGGCGCTGAATAATAGATGTTTATTGTTACCCAAATCAATGGTACTCATTTTATCGAACTCAGAAGGATGAACGAGTGGGTGGACCCGCCGAGATTTGACCCTGTGACAATGAGTCCGCTCACAGGCCCCTATAGTGGATGTATCAGTCCACTAAGCCACCAGACCCGGCATAAGGGACATGACTGTGAGCCAGGATCTTGTAAAGTTGACAACGATTAAAAGGTCAATTCAGAAGATATACCTATATTTTACAGGCTCAAATGAGTTTTTAGAAATATACTGAGCTGTCAAAATCCTTGTGTTGTCGGAAATTCGGCCTAAACAGTGACAATTCATACTACCTGTGATACAACCATTAAAGGCACTAGACAAGGAGGAATCTCATTTAATAAGCATTGGAATGTTGAGAGCACCATTGAATACAATGGAGTGATAGCTGCTAAGTTTCCAGATGGCTTATGTGTGACATTTTGAAAAGTTTAGTGAAATTATGACTGGCATTCAACGACTTTGAGTGGCCCATGCTTACGAGCAAAAATCAAGCAATGAAGAGGAGGAAAGCATATAAATATCCGAAATGACACCCATTTGAGCAACCAAAAACTGTAAGAAGATCCTAAAATTGCTGCAACTAGAAGGGCACTGTGGTACCTGACTGTACCAAATAGGATGTGTGAGGGTCCCAGCCTGGATGATTTCAGCTTCCTGCTAATAAAATATCATAATTCCTATGTTACTACAGTCAGCCGACTCACTGACTTGGAGTGCTGCCCAGCCTGCTGGAGCACAGAGCTAAACCCTCGGGAGAGTCACCTACAATATTATTATTTTTTTAACTTTCTTTATTGGCATTTATTTAATAATACAAACAACATGTCTGGTGATGCAGTTGATATTGACTTACAGGCAAGATCGCACAAGCATACCCTATGCTTGCATTAGAATGTGCTGACCTAGAGCCACCTTCATGACTTGGCCACCCTTCATTTAGTCCATCATTGTCCCTCAGCGACTTTGGGCTCACCCACTGCACCTCCCCCAACATTGCCCTTTGTTTTCCTTCATATTGTGTCTGTCTACTATCAAGTCCTCAGCCTCCTGTAATACTAACTGTGCAGCCAAGCAGTGCATCTCTCTAAACCAGCACTGCTAGTAAATTGCATTCTGAGCCGAAGGTATGCTGGTACTGAAAAGTGGACACAGAAGCACTCCCTGATTTCCCCCATGATTGAAACTCTCTCATTTCACACACAGCGCGTGACTGCTCACCACGCGATAAAAAGTTAAATCAGATACAATACTATGAAAACTAAGGTGGTGTTGATTAAACTGTGCAGAGTGAATAGGATATCCGCGCTATTTACTAGCAGCCTCCACGTCACGCAACTGAACGGAGGACTGAAGTGGTAATAGTGGCACTTACTGTAGGAGCAGTGACGTTCACGGTGGGGTCAGTCCTCTGCCGCGATGACTTCCCTCTGCACGCTGGGATCGGCTGCAGCTGCTGTCCAGGAGTTGAGTCAACAACTTTCACACTGCGCCGCCGCCTGCCACAGTATTCTCAAATGATGGTTGCTTCACAGACTCATAGTGCTGCCAGACTGCACTGGGAGGCACCACCACTGCTGCGGTCCGGGTCGGTCCGCCACTGCGGGATGAAAGTGTCACATATATTGATTGGGGAATATGGGGAGCGACACAGACCACCAACACCGGAATAGTGTGAAAAAGGCCACTTTTATTGAAACAGGTGCACATCACAATTACAAGGCCCTTGACCTAATGCCTAACAAAACTACAACCTCACTATACAAGCTGTTACCTATGTTACGCTACCCCCACACCTAAGGTTCTCCCACACAACATTTAAAACCTGCCATTCAGTACCATCTACTGTGACCTTTCAGTTTTTGACCTTTGAACTTTGAACGTTACCCTTGGTGTGACCTTTTAACCTTTTCCTTTGAACTTTGACCTTTGAACTTTGCTGAACTTTGACCTTTGAACGTTACCGTTTTAACCCTTGCTGTGACCTTTTAACCTTTTCCTTTGAACTTTACCCTTTTACCTTTGACCTTTCAACCTTAACCTTTACGACTATTAACCTGTCACTAACCTAATAACCTAAAGCACCTTAAAGATCCTACCTCGTGAACTTGTCTGCCCGTACCCTTTCAGCCTGGATTGCCTCTGTCAATAACAAATAAACTTGGCTAAAACATGTCAACTTGAGTGCCAACCGCCACCCAGAAAAAAGCGGGGGTAGACTCCCCTTTTTCCTGCCCCCCAAAAACAGGGAACCAATCGAGACTCTGCAAAAGAAACCTGCACCTGACACTCCGATCCGACGAGAAAAGGAAACCACTAAAAACCCAAAAACCATCCTACGATTCAGGAATAATGCCAGCCACATGAGCGTCTAAAAAAGAAGTCCTGGCAGCATAAACCCCTTCCATGTCTTCCTATTGGCATGTGTGCGGACCCAACCGATGCCCCACATGGCCAGTCCACAACCCACCTGGCCGTCGCTCAACCGATGGCATGACTCACCTGTACAAAAAATCCTAACCCCTACCCCCCGCCCACAACAGCTTATTTTAAGAGGGTAGCAGCTACCTCCCCCCCAGGCTTCCCTCTCCTACACGATGCCATGTGCAAAAAATATGTAGAGAGTCACAAGAAACATAAAAAACGCCTTTCGTTCGTGCTAGTCTCCCAATACCAATGACTCCTCCAGTAACCAAACAGACACCCAGGAGCCTCCAACTATGGCCGAACCTGAAAACAAAGAATCTTTCAGAAAATGAAGTATCTAGAAACACTCCCCCCCTAACCAGTACACATTGCTAACGGCAGTACATGCCCGGGTCCCTAATACCTCATGCCCGCTATGCTCCGCACCCATGGCCAGCCTCCCAATACCCTGAGTGCCAGAAAACCCCACAGCAACGCGGTTAACCTAGGACCAATTCACCCCATTGCCACCCCATTGCGCCAGAACAAGCTCCTGCCCATGGAAAACTTTCACACAGGGAAGAGCCACACGTCCCAGAGCCCAAGCCACAACAACAAACTACATACCTGCGCCCTGCAACCCCACCTAACCCTCTCCGGACATATGAAACATGTCTAAGAAAAGAAAACCTACTGCCAGGAGATACCTAGGTGAAACATATAACCTAAGAGCTCGGATACCCTAAAGGCTCCAGAAGTAAACCACCCTGTTCATAAAACAAACGTACTTCAAAAACCCTCCCTGCAAAATACAGGCAACGCCTCTAAACTGAAAAACATCCCCTGATCACCCCCTTGACTCCTCCCGCTGACAAGCAGCAGATGCCATACATTTTCTCCAGGCCAGAGCAAGAACTGCGTTCTTCAAACTGGAATCCAAGAAAACCCCAATCATCCGGATGTACGAGAAGCAAGTGAAATGAAGATTTTATGTCGCTTTTTGCCATATCTGTAGTTGCACCCGCGGTCACAACCAATGACATAGCAACTTAAACTGGGAAATATAACACTGAGGCTGCCTCCTCATCCATGAAATCATTTACTGAAAACTCCTAAAGGCACGATAGGTGTTGTCTTAGTCTGTACTGACCCAATTATTCTTTGGGAACACCCCTCCTAATCGAAGAAACAAATCAAATCATCCACTGGGCCGCCATCAAATGGACCTGCCATCCTTCCTTCACGGACTTCTTTGTCCAACTTGTGTTGCACCCCTGCCATATGTTCAAATGCTGACTTCGAAATTGTTTGGCCACCGCCTCTGCTGAGGCCCCTTTTAATCCCAACGAAACCCCTCTTCAAAACTCTCCAACAGGACCTGTTCTGCTTCCAAACCCTCCTCTTCCCTAGACCCTGACGCCAAAGCTGTTAGTCTGACTGGTGTAGAAGCTTTTGCGCCCATGTCCCTGAGATCCCTTACCTCCCCTACCACCCGGGGATTGTTGTGGTGGCCCAGATGTGCAAGCACCTGTCTGTTGCCCCTGATGGTTACCTTGCGCCCTGCCTCCCCAACACCTAACCAAGCGATGTTTCCTTCCGCACTGAGAGAACTCGGGTATGAACTTACACTTTTCCCTTGTGCCCATGCCTTCATAAAAACTCCCCTCACGCTCTTGATCCTGACTGTGTAGCTATTGTCCTACCCACCCCTCCCCGGGTAGGCCTTCCCTGAAAGGGCCGGTACCTACAGGTAACCACTTACGGTAAGTATAGACCTTCCAGTTTACATTTGTCAACGGCACCTTAAGCCGCTCGGCCAGCTCATACCTCTCTTCCTTAGACCCTTCTTTGGACCGCATATCCTTGTGGAGTAGCTTCAACATTTCAACGTATTCCCCTCCTTCAAACGTGCTCTTTCATAGCCAACATCAAATGCACAACTGGGGGCTTTGCTACACCCATGTACAGGAGGTTTTTATTAAACTTTAGCTCTTTACTCTGCAAGGCTCTTTACCTGGCACCTCCGTCCAGTATTCATGCCACTCTCCACTTTAGTGCCTGATGCCACCACCTCACCAGTCCCCACACCTCGGTCTCTAATATATTTACCCATGTGAAGCTTACCACCCGGCTCCTCCCATACATCGTCACCCTTTGTCTCCACCGACACCATTTTTGGTTTGGCCCGTGGAACAACCATCTCACTCCGCTCTTTAACCGATTCACCTACGGAGCTTACCACCCAGCTTCTCCCAAAAATACTTCATCCCTTGTCCCCACCGACACCATTGTTGGTTTGGCCCATGGTACAACATTTTCACCTGGCTCTAACAAGGCTGCCCGACCAGGCGCCGATCTCCATGCCATTTGCTCAACCGGGTCCACCGTCTGAGGAGCCCTCACCGAGGGCCGCGCTCTCTTCCGGGCCCCAACGCCACTGCCCTCCTGGGCTGCACCGCCTCCGGTGCCTGTAAAACTCTAGGAGACACATGAGAAGGCACCCTCCTACCTCATTGTCCCTCCACTACCCTTCCTCAGGGATGTCATCATAATACAGTACACACGATTCCTCTATCTGTAGAGGATCCATCATAAAACCCACACTGCGGGCCTCAGCTGACCCAATATTGCCTACACCAGCCCTAACGTCCCGTGAAAATACTCCTGGCGGGGGAGCCGGCTGTACACGGCGGTACTCCCCCCTGCGGTGACTGCAGCGTCTGTTTTACATTGGGGCCAGCGAGGTCGCGCCTGACCTTCGTTTGCTGGCCGCGCCGCAACCGGTATGGAATGTGCCGCGCAAGGCTCCACCCTCCCTTCTCCTCTGTGCATTGGGGCCGCACTTCGCCCTGCTGACTGAGTCCTGTTTTACGTTGGGGCCCGCGAGGTCGCGCCTGACCTTCATGTGCTGGCCGCGCCGGGCCCCCCCGGTACGGAATGTGCCGCGCAAGGCTCCACCCTCCCTTCTCCTCGATGTATTGGGGCCGCACTTCACCCTACCGAGTCTGCTGACCTACGGTGCTCCTCAATCTATGAAAACCAAGTTTGGACTGGAGTGCTGGGAGCTCCCAAAAACTAACTGGCCTGCAATCTCCCCTGGCCCAAGGACCATCCTCGAAAAAAACGATCAGCACCCTGCCCTCCAGAGCCAGAACTCACCGTACTTACCCGGGAGGGCGGCGAGGGGGAGGGGCCCCCTCCGCCACATCCCCACTCCACACAAACATCCTGAAAGAACAAGGCGCGGGGGCTGCCCCAGCGTGACGAACTCCCCTCTCACCCTAACCAACCTCAAAAGACCCCAACCTCACTTCCTCATCACAATGACTGAAATGCTGAAATGCGCCCCTTAAGGGGGGCTCACTCTGATGGGGGGTACTAAGGTACCTGTAGCCCCCCAAACCCAAAGCCCCTAACCCCCTTTCACCCAAGAAGAAAAGAGGATCTATGCTCTCCCAAGGGTGCACCCCTGCCACCAGAACCAATTCCCCCTCTGAAAATCCAAAAGACCTCACCTCACCCTCTCCCCCCTTCAGGACCTGCTAAGGAGACACCCCCGAGGCTGAAACTCCCCCTACCCCCCCAAACTGGGCCCATTCCCCCTCCCCTACAAAACTGCCGCCCAATGACACCACCCCACCCCCCGTTTACCTCGCCCCCGCTGCCTTCGCCACCGGACATGATATGCCAAACTGGGGCCGCTTTTAGACCGCAGGCGGTCCTGCTTCAAAACCGGGGTCATTCCTAGGCATTTACGACGTGCACGCAGCCCCCGCCGCTGCTACGTCGCCAATTAACAAATCTCTGTGAACTGCTCTGTCTAGAAGCCGAAGCGCTTAGAGCCCCTAAAATTTCCTGATGCCATCGTAAGACACTTGAAAACTCTACCATAACAAGCCAAAATACCTAAATTTAAGCGCAAAAACTTCCCTGACTAAAACAAAAAATTCCCTGACTAAATGCTCCCAGCCACCAAGTCACCAAAGACAAAATTGTGAAAGAAAAATTCTAGAAAGACTGGGGACCAGCTACCGGGAATACTCAAAATGGTGACAGGAACACACAAAATGGAGGAATAAAAATCCCTTGGGCTACAAAATAGCCCAAACAGCACAAACAGCCCAAACAGCCCAAAAGGGGGCGTAGCAGAGTCCCGTGCCGCTCCCATTCCCCAAACATCCCGGGGGCAGACCTCTCTATGCTTGGCTGCCCCCCAAGACCCCCTTGCACAGACAGTGAGAGTCAAAAACGCCCGGTCTGTGGTGCTAGCAGCTGTGAGTTTGCTGACTAACTTAAACTAATGCCATCCCGCCAATTTTTCAATCACTCATGAGAGTGTCTGTAGGCTTCTGGCTGTCTCTGAAGTAGCACATGGCCATTTTGCATATGGCCCACTGGTCACGTGACATGAACAGTCACAGAGAATCTGAATGCCATGGCGCCAGTGGGTCAATTAACTACTTTTGTTACAATGTTGCTTCAGCCTGCCTGCCTAAGTGAGTTTAGAGCGAGCTGAGTCAGCCGCCCCAATTCTGCCGCAAGCAGCGTGGATCGCGCACTGCAGCCAGCTTCCTGGCAGTGGTGCTAACAGTGCTCCAGCATGACAGATGAGGTGGCACTATATATGCGTGACTTTCCAATTCAGTGCAGTGATGCAGATCACCACACTGAAATGCGTCAGTCTAACGCCTGATGCGTGGTACTTGGCAGAACTGTGAAGTTGCTACGGGCTCATAATAGCTGGTATTAGCCCAGAGCTCCAACATTCCAATGTTTATCTTCAAGTTTCTCCCTTTTTATCTTAGAACATTCATCTCTCAGTGGGTGGAAAGTTCTAATAGCCTTATAGCTCTTCTGTCTCAGCTTGTATCAGTTGTTAAAGGCCCTCACCACAGGTTCAGGGCCTTTAAAAACGAGCATAGCCATCGGCAGCGGGCTATAAGGCTATAATATCTACAGTTATTTACTCTGCAGTAAATGACATCAGAGTGGAACCTTTTTGGTACAAACAGCAAAATACTGAAACACAGTCACCTCAAATAGCGTGGCTTGCTCAACAAATTCAATTAACAAGAAAAAAAGGAAAAAACTGTTGGTTGACACTCATGTATTAATATCACCTAAGTAGTATTGAATAAATGGCGATTCCTTCATATATGTTCATATTACAGTGGTCCTCCCTTATTAAAATTCTTCAAATCAAAGCAAGATGTGTTTATAAAACTGCCTGTTTAATCTACAAGATTTTACACCTAAGCACTGCCATATATCTCTTCAGAAACGGACTATCTTCAGGCAGTGGTAGCTGGCATGTATGGCGAGTGGTGAGTGGACAAAATATGGGTGGTGGTTATGAAATAAAAAAAATTGAAATGGCACTTACATTTCTGGCTTGCCTCACAACGTCTTACTCATTCAGGTGTTGTCTTCTCTCCTCGAGGCTCTAATGAGGAACCCAGGAAACTCCATCAACCAATCCTGGTGCTGCTCTCGTGCTGTTAAATAGCATGAGAGCAGTTCCACGATTGGAGGGAGCAGCCTCTCTCAGCGCTCTTAAGAGCCCTGGAGGCCTGTGATTTCTCTAACCCAGCTGTGTTAGACAGCTCGGTTAGAGAGGTTTAAAATGTGTATGTCTGGCTGGTCATAGCAAGACAGCAGCCGCCAAAGAGACATGTGCACTTTAAACCTAAGTGCACAGCTCGCTGCTGCCAGTCAGCATCAATGGCCCTGCGTCGTCCTTAGACTCGGTTCAGGACGGCCGGTGCTGAAAATAAAATGGTGATAAATAAACTATTCATGGCAAAGTGAGCTAAAGAACGATGATAGATTCAACCCAGATCTGTCACTGGGGTGAGAGTGTGAGAAGTTTCAGCGCTACACCCATCATCTCTTTGTGTTTGCTTTGTTCACCCTAAGTTGGCAGGGTATGCCCAGACGTGGGCCCCTTTCTCACTTTGCCACTGGATTCACTGGATTCAAGTTAGCCTGACCCCGAAACCGGTCCTAGAATGCTTGTTTCCGGTCACGGGAAGACCTGGTTTGGCAGTTCGGGCTGGACTGTTCTTGAAAGGAACAGGGTCAAGACTGATTTGCATATGGCTGGGTCTGAACTGGGGTGGGGAAGTGAACTTAAGAACGACAATGGATTCAACCCAGATCTGTGACTGGGGGTGAGTGTCTGAAAAGTTTCAGCGCTCCGTCCATCATCTCCATGTGTTTGCAATAAATAAACGATTACCATTTTATTTTTCAGCCCTGGGGCTTTTGTGGGGGCATCTTTTAAGGGGGATGACTCTCCTCTGCTCTAATAGAGTAGCCGTTCTTGTCTTCAGGAACTCCAGCATGATTAGAAGTAAAATAAAATATTTTCCCCTCTTTTTCAGGACACCTAACATTTGGATGACCTCCATAATGGACATTAAATAAATAAATTAAATTGATCAACTGCTTCAATTTATTGAAGCATGCCCTGAAATCTCGCATACTTAAGAAATACTTTAATACTTGATGCCCCTCTTTCTTTACCTGGATATCTCGAGTAATTAACTATATAACCAACTAAATGTTTAGCAGCAAGTAAACACCCTCGATGTATCTTTGACACTGGATACTCTCGAGCATATTTCGTTTGGATTGGTAAAGCAGTGATAACTCTTTAACCCATATGTTTTATTTCTTTAATAATATGTGAAACTGTTTCATACATATCTCTTGTTGTATAGTGTTATATGGCGTATGATTTACTTCACATATGCGAGGTGCTCTCACATCTCTTGAGCTTGTTTGTGCTTATATAAAACCTTCTACATAAATTAATAAATAAGTAAAGAACAGCCTAATAATAATTACATTCTCATTAACTCCCGTACCATACTTATTATGGTATGTATGAAAAATCAAAATATATATAGAGGGTCATCCCAATGGATCTATATATTTTTTTTTGATTTCAAAATATTTTATTTATAAAGAAGTGACAAAGAATAGAAGGAGCAAAATACAATAGAAGTGATACAATTGGATCAAGATAAATACGCAATCCGGGGCTAAAAATGAGGTGTAAGCAAAGTAAATGCGTATAAAAGGAAAAGTAACCTATTATAGAATACAGAAACCGATTAGGTAAAAGTTACCATCAAAGCAATAAACAAAAGTATCACTATCAAATTTTGAAACAGAGACAGGGGAGGAAATAGAATAAAAGAAAGAAGTCCTTAGACTCGGTTCAGGACGGCCGGTGCTGAAAATAAAATGGTGATAAATAAACTATTCATGGCAAAGTGAGCTAAAGAACGATGATAGATTCAACCCAGATCTGTCACTGGGGTGAGAGTGTGAGAAGTTTCAGCGCTACACCCATCATCTCTTTGTGTTTGCTTTGTTCACCCTAAGTTGGCAGGGTATGCCCAGACGTGGGCCCCTTTCTCACTTTGCCACTGGATTCACTGGATTCAAGTTAGCCTGACCCCGAAACCGGTCCTAGAATGCTTTTTTCCGGTCACGGGAAGACCTGGTTTGGCAGTTCGGGCTGGACTGTTCTTGAAAGGAACAGGGTCAAGACTGATTTGCATATGGCTGGGTCTGAACTGGGGTGGGGAAGTGAACTTAAGAACGACAATGGATTCAACCCAGATCTGTGACTGGGGGTGAGTGTCTGAAAAGTTTCAGCGCTCCGTCCATCATCTCCATGTGTTTGCAATAAATAAACGATTACCATTTTATTTTTCAGCCCTGGGGCTTTTGTGGGGGCATCTTTTAAGGGGGATGACTCTCCTCTGCTCTAATAGAGTAGCCGTTCTTGTCTTCAGGAACTCCAGCATGATTAGAAGTAAAATAAAATATTTTCCCCTCTTTCTCAGGACACCTAACATTTGGATGACCTCCATAATGGACATTAAATAAATAAATTAAATTGATCAACTGCTTCAATTTATTGAAGCATGCCCTGAAATCTCGCATACTTAAGAAATACTTTAATACTTGATGCCCCTCTTTCTTTACCTGGATATCTCGAGTAATTAACTATATAACCAACTAAATGTTTAGCAGCAAGTAAACACCCTCGATGTATCTTTGACACTGGATACTCTCGAGCATATTTCGTTTGGATTGGTAAAGCAGTGATAACTCTTTAACCCATATGTTTTATTTCTTTAATAATATGTGAAACTGTTTCATACATATCTCTTGTTGTATAGTGTTATATGGCGTATGATTTACTTCACATATGCGAGGTGCTCTCACATCTCTTGAGCTTGTTTGTGCTTATATAAAACCTTCTACATAAATTAATAAATAAGTAAAGAACAGCCTAATAATAATTACATTCTCATTAACTCCCATACCATACTTATTATGGTATGAATGAAAAATCAAAATATATATAGAGGGTCATCCCAATGGATCTATATATTTTTTTTTTGATTTCAAAATATTTTATTTATAAAGAAGTGACAAAGAATAGAAGGAGCACAATACAATAGAAGTGATACAATTGGATCAAGATAAATACGCAATCCGGGGCTAAAAATGAGGTGTAAGCAAAGTAATTGCGTATAAAAGGAAAAGTAACCTATTATAGAATACAGAAACCGATTAGGTAAAAGTTACCATCAAAGCAATAAACAAAAGTATCACTATCAAATTTTGAAACAGAGACAGGGGAGGAAATAGAATAAAAGAAAGAAGAAAGAAAGAGAGAGCGATAGGAAAGATGAAAAGGGATAGATGAAGAAAAGAGAAGAAGGAAGAAGGACCAATGGATCTATATATTAATAAATTGTAACCCTATTTTCTTTGCACAGCTTTACAACATAAATTCACCTAGCACAATTACAGGTTCTCCGCTAGAGCACCCCTTTGGTCCTTAATACCTACCTCCCAATACTTCCCAATAGGCCACATTACAAGTGTGCACAAATTCTCAGAGTTCACATGCACTTCACTTTACATGCACAAATATTCTTTCATACAGATGTATATTTTCATTAGAGGTGTGCAAAATTCATGTCTTTTGCTTTTGCGCAATTATGTGAAATTTCAGGAAAATTACTTGAAATTATACGTAATTGCGCTAAATGCAAAACTATCACTTGGCACTATATTTTAGTGTGAAATACAGCCTCTTGTTATGTTATAAAATGTGTAATTGTAAAGCGCATTATCATCCTCGAGGGTATCCTCGCACTGCCTAGCCCTGCCTATGGTAGCTTGGTTAATTGAAAAGCCAGGTATTCAGCTTCTCCTCGGAATTCAAGAAGAGAGGAGGAGGCTCTGATGTGGAGTAGGAGGCCATTTCATGCTTTAGTATGAGAACTAAAGCATGAAATGGCCTCCAGTAAGAGAACACCCCTTCTCCTGATCTGATTCTGTGTTCGAATGGGATGTGTGCAAATAGGCATCCTGAGGAGCGGAGGTGTCTGGGTGGTTGGTGAACATGACACTTTGGATGCATGGATGCAAAAAAAATAGTGCAAAGTAACAAGAGCAATGCGTGACCAGTGTGCTCAAGATCACATTAAACCATTTTACAAAAATCGTTTAATGTGAGTAAATCTTCTGATAGGGGCAAAGAGTGGGCGTTTCAGAGTAGGGATGTAGTGAACATTTGGAAATGTCCAAAAACTGATTTGTTTGTTTTGCGAAAGCTCTTCTAAGATTTTTCCCACTCTGGAAATGCTGTGAGGTTTGCTGCTGTAAAGGGCAATAGTAAATTATTTTCTAGTAGAAAACCCTGCCAAAACTGTTTGGGGTGCATGGGAAAGGGTGTTCTCTATTGGAAAAAAATATTTGCCCAGTGTAGAAAAAAAGATCTACAGGAAAGTATCTGGAAATGTGTAAGTATCCTGATAGTGATTTTGGAAAGCGTTGTAAATTCCCAAACTTTGCAACTCTACACCTAAACGTTGGAAGAAAACTACTGATCAAGATTTACAATTTTATATTGAATCGACAGGCTCCAATTTTCACACTATACCAGCAGATCCCATGAACTCTGAATATAAGCCTTGAAACCCTGTCTTTCATTCCTTCTTTCTGACCTTCTTTCTTTTTGTATTTCCTTCTTCCCTCTTTCTTTGCTTGTTTCTTTCTTTGCGTCTTTGTTTCTTTGTTCCTCTTTTTTCCTTCCTTCTTTAATCTTTTTCCTTTTTTCCTATTTCGTTCCTTCTTTCTTGCGGCTTTCTTTCCTTTCTTGCCCCTCTTCTTGCCGTTTAATTTTTTTCTTTCCTTTCTTTCCTAATTAACCTTTCTTTTTTTATCCTCTTTTCTTTTTTGTTACATTTTCTTCCTTTTTCTTTCTTTCTTTCCTCCTTGACTTTTTCTTTCTTGATTCTTTATTTCTTCTTTCCTTCTTTCTTCTTTCTTTCTTTTTCTCTTGGTTCCTTTGCCTTTCCTCCTATCATCTTTCTCCCCTTTTCTTCTTTCATTCTTTCCTCTTCCTTCCTTTCCTTCTTTCTTGCTTTCCCTTTTCTTTCTTCCCTTCCTTTCTTTCTTTGCTTTGTTTCTGTCTTTTCTTTCTCTGTCTTTCTTTCTTGCCTTCCTATATCATTCGTTTCCCTCCACTTTCTTTCTTGCCTTCCTCTTTCATTATTTCCTTTCTCTGGCTTTCCTTCCGCTTTCTTTCTTTCTTTCTTTTTTTAATTTTCTTTCTTTCTCTCTTTCTTTCTTTCTTTCTTTCTTTCTTTCTTTCTTTCTTTCTTTCTTTCTTTCTTTCTTTCTTTCTTTCTCTCTTTCTTTCATTCCTCTTTCTTTCTTACCTTCCTTTATATTTTATTCTTTGTTTCATTCTTTCTTGCCTTCTTTCCCAAAGTCAAGAGGCTCTCAACAAATACCTGACTGATTGAAATCAAGTCTGTGTTAGCCAAATCTTTTGATTTCACTAAAATAATGTGTATAATATAGTTTGCTACAGGGGTAGTCAGCAAGACATCACCCAACATTGGCAGCAGAAGGAACTTGCACACCCCACAAATTCAAAAGGCAACAACAAAATCCCCCTAATCATTAAAAAATAACATCACTCAAATTATTAAATACCCAGGAAAACTGTTAAACAAAATACCCCCAGGTATTAAAAGCCCCCGTGTCAACAGTGAAAACTAAAATAATACACACTGAAAGTGAATGAGTGCAGAGGACTGAGGGATTTAACATATTCCCCCCAAAAGTGCAGGTGTAAAAGTCATGTAAAAAATAAAGGAACAGAACTAACAGATGCGTGTTTTACTGCTACATGCAAGCATTAGCGTTTCCCAAAAACATTTGTAGTTATATTTTTGTTTTTGCATTGGCAGGTTCCCACGTGCCGGAAGTGCCATCGTGTGGCCCAGGAGCGGTGTGGGGAAGCAACCGGCCCAACCTATCGACGCAAGAAGACAGGTGAGTGAAATACTTTGTCTTCAGGTAAACGCAAGTTGTTTGTTGTTTCCTGTATGGGGATTACTGGATTTGTACACGAAGATGCTTGTCTGCTGGATTTCAGGTTGTGTGGATGTTGATTTGCAGAACGCGAGGTTGCAAGGATGCTGTTTGGCTGAGGGCTTGGCTGAGGATACGAAGAGGCTGGCTCCCTTCTGACAGCTGGATTGCCTAGCAAGGTGTAGTTGAGTGAGGCTGCCTTTCATAGAGTTGAGTTTCTGGATAATTCCTTACAGGTTTCTATGGCCACATGCAAGTCCATGGAGAAGGTATTCTGGGTTGTTCATCATTGTTTTCTAAGGGTCCATGTTAGTCTAAGGAGAAGGGATTATTGAAGGTTCCTCATAATAGTCCATGAGTTCCATGTTATCCAATACAGTGCCAGAAGTTTCCACATTTTAGACCATTGCACGTAATTCTATGACACTTCTTTTAAGTAATCATCAATTTCACATTTCATAATATTATAATAAATGCCAGTCCCCCAAGGTATCATGCTCCGGTCCTTTCAGTGTTAAGGGGAACCAAATGAACTAATGTCATCTCTTTTTGTGGGTGACTGTGACATGTACACTATAAGCCTATCAGATATGGATACCTCACTTGACACTCAAACCCAGCGTGATCATAATGTGGTTGTCACCCATGTTCAAGAGGTAAAAACCAGTTATAAATGTGCCCTTTCTACAGTGCACCCTAGATTCTGTGCTTTTCTGATAAACCTTTTTTTTCCTGGCTATTGAATTCTGTGCACTTTACTCCTGCTAAACCACAGGCAAAGTGCTTGTGATCCTCATTTCAACATGGTATAATGGGTAAACTCCTGATTGGCATCTTTACCTTATGTATACATCACTATTATATGGCACCAAGGTGTACCCAGTACCTACAAGTTAAGTCATAAGTAGACGAATATAGCACTTTGCAATTCGTGCTTTTTCTACGCAGTATTTCACAATGCAGTTGTTACAACGCCTGCATTGTTACCACGCAATGCCATTACGATGCAAGTCATTACATCGACTTGCAGTAGATGGTGCCGTAACATTAGAAATGTATCATTTACTATTCCCACTCCAACCTACGTAACAGTAGGGAAAGATTTGGAATAGTAAACTACATTAATCCTTATGTTAGAGCGCCATCTACTGCAAGTCGATGTAATGATTTGTGTAGTAATGGCAACCGCGTTGTGATTGCATCGCGGTGTAAAATCCGCAATGTAAAGGTTGTTTCCCTAAGTAGACTGCAGTACCAACTGAGCCATCCACTGTAGTTATAATGTAAACAGGCCTGCCACCAGTAGCCTGGCTGCGCAGATTTTAACTATAAATTCGGCTTGTCAAAATAAACCCTTTGGATAGACCTTAACCTTCCTTTCAAATATTTATGAGTCACCCCTAAGTAGTCCTTATCACCCATAAGGTAGGGTACATAGCATTTGTAATTAGGACATGTAAATGTTAAATGTTACACGTCCTTACAGTGAAAAGGCCTAAAAGCTTTTTTCACTGAAGCAAGACTGGCTACCTCCAAAGGAAATCTTTGGATTACACTATTAGACTAGTTATGGCTAATTTCGGGTTGGTAACACCTAGAGAAACATTACACGGAATCTTTCTAAGAGACAAAATCCAATTTAATGGTAAATTCTATTTTTATGTAAATATTAAGGAAATGTTATTTTAGACTCATTACCTTTTCCCTGCCTAAAGCATCCAAGGCCTTTCTACAAGTATTCCAACTGCCACCTGTCAGCTGATGGCTCTCTGAAGTGAGGTGTGAATTACTCTCAAGACAGGGACTGAGGGTATAGTTTGTGGAGAGGTGTTGTTGTTCCCTTGACAAATTGGCCTGGGAACTGGTCCCAGGCACTTGGCTAACTTCGAAGGAGTTAGATGTAGCTCACCTGGATCTGCCCCCTCTATTGTGCTTCTAGTCAGGATGGCGCCAATCTCTGTGGAATGCGGAGCTGACCCCTAACTGATTTAGAATGACTACATTGGAGGGGTTACCCATTTCCACATGACCACATCTCTCAGTGGGATCAGGGAACTCTTACCAGAGAAAGAAGGGTTCTGACATATTGGATTTAGGGAGCATGGGGCACTGTGGGATTATTTACAGTAAAATATACAGGAAGTGCTGCAAAAGTTGGTAGGGTCACCACTGGGAACCTTTATCCCATTAGGTAGGAAGTAGCCTGGGGTTATCCTCACCCTAAGGCTGGTGTCAGACATAAATGTAGTACCACAGTACCTTACTCAGAACACTGCTGGGCCTGGGAAAGATTCAGAAGAGGACTGCCCTGCTGTTTCAAGGCCTGAGAAGATTGGACCTGCTTTCCTTGTTCCAGGAACCCAGAAGTTACTTCAAGTGTCATAAGGCTGACCTCATTTTTGACCTACAGGGACACAACATGCTTCAAGAGGCTTTATTCCTACATTCCCAGCTGACCAGTTCCAACTGTCCTGGACCCTGCTCCTGGCATCTGTTGAAGTGAGCCTTTCCCCCCTCCCCAAGTGTTTCCCCTAAAGTCTCAGACCTTCAGCTGTAGTTAAGGTGTACTTCCCTTGCATAACCCTAAAGCCTGGAACCTATAAACTTTTTGAAAACTTTTTGCCTGGTGAGCCATCACAAGACCGGGACTAATCTGTCACACTGATCCTATGAAGTTGCATCGCCACTGAGTCTAAGTTTGCCATAACTTATTCAGTCTAAATTTTTCTCTCTCAATCTTTTACATTTGACCCTGGCTCGTTTGTCTACTTTCAAACTCAAGGATAATGATCTGTGTTGGAGTTGTAATTTAGCTGCTGGTACATATCAACATATGTTCTTTGAATGCTCTTTACTCCAATCCTTTTGGGAGCTGGTTCACAAACATCTCCTACTAATTTTCAATATTCAGTTTGAACTCTTGTTACCTCTAATTTTGTTGGGCCCATGGGCCACAACATCGCCATTGCCTTTGGATCCTCTTGATATGCAATTGCTAGACTTGTTGCTGTCAATTGCGGTCAAGAATATATTAACAGAATGGAAATCCTTTGGGTCCATATCCTATCATACATGGTGGGCTTGGGTATTGTTTCTCCGAGGGGCTCCGAGGGGCTCATACTTCTATGGAGGAGAAACACTATACACCCTTTGTTTCTAGTGGGGTCTGGAGATCTCTTGATAGATATATGAACTTAGTGGCGCAATATCCCTTTGTCTCTTCTCCTTACCTTACCCTCCCTATTGTAGCAGGGGCCGGATTCCTCTTTTATCTCGGCCATAGTTCACTCGTACAACCCGTCTTAGTGTGTTGTTTTACGGAAAACAACCCGTCTTAGTGTGTTGTTTTACGGAAAACAACACACTAAGACGGGTTGTACGAGTGAACTACGGCGGAGATAAAAGAGGAATCCGGCCGTTCTAATTAATAAAGCAATTCGATCAATATTGGATCTCAACAGAATATCAACATATGGATATTATCCACAAAAAGAAAATCATCTCGATCGAGGCGCTTCGCGTCACAATGGTCTCGAATAAAAAATGAGAATAATCCCATGAGAACATGCCGAATGATTGATGAGAGATATTTGGTACTGAGGAGAATTCCTTGTCCAAAGGAATTCGAAATGCGTCGACCACGGTTTTGTTAGGCCAATCAAGTCATCATTTCAAGAATTATTTGATTTTTCTGTAATTATGGATGGCCTATTGTAGAGATTTGTAAATATATTGTGTATGGTTTTCATTATTTAACAATTGAGTCACTTTAGTATTGAAAAAGATTAGTTGTGTGTACCCCAAGGTGGGTCTTGAGTGAATGTAAGTAGGATATATGTATGAATGTCTGAAAGAGTTTGAACACAAGTATGAATGTGACACTACATGTGAGTCTGAAGGAGAAAATGCTGTTGACAGTCTGTTGAGTAAGGGACACTAATTAGGTTCCAAAAATGTGTGATCTTTTCTATGGGGATTTTGTGTACAGTTTGTATTGTGATTAGGAATTTTGTAAGGACTTTGAATTTGAATGAATTGACTTGTATTTTTGAAAACTAAACTACTTAGAAATGAAAGAGTGGTTAAGAGGGAGTGGTTTTATTCTGTTCCCTCTTTTTCGAATTAGTATAATAAGTGGCAGTACTGGCAAGTATAGTTGTTTATTGTTATATTGGCTTGGCCTTGCTGCATAGTAGCCAAACCCTCTCATTGATAATTCCTTTGAATTAACTCAGCGTGTTTTGCGGCAAATTAACTTGCGGCACCGCGCTGTTTTAGTTTCTCATAAATAAGCCCCCTAATTTCTTGCATAAGCAATGTGTGGTAGGTTGCATGCTGGTACTTGTAGAGCTAGATGTGGCCTTGTAAATTCACACTAAATACGTGGAGCAATATATGTACTTTTCACCAGATGTGTCTAATTCTTTATGCTGGGGAGTCATCAATAGATACTGAGTTATCGTATTCAGTGACTTTCGAGGAATTCACCGTGGATAAGTGTAAAATAGACCCCCAATTCTCATGTAAGAGTTTGCTAAGTCCTGGGCATCGTGAAAATGCTTCACTGTATTTTATACTTTTGAATACAAGCAGGGCACAAGTCCTAAAAAAGGAAGTGGGGGGATGCCCAAGTTAGGTGGTGTCATAGGAAGTGACGTCACGACAAGAAGTGATGTCACGAAAGTAGTCCCCTGTTATTATAGGGAGTTCCGCGGCACTTGGCACCTGATATAGCCTGGCTGCTAGCAACTTCGCATCGCAATATGGTGGCAGACATCAAGTCAAGTGCAAAATGTAAATGGAACACTTGGTTGTTTTTGCCGTACCCTGAAAGTAAAATCTTTGCGTACTTCTTGAATACTTCATGGCACTTTTGAGCAGGGGGGACGGCGTCCACCCGGTAAAATAAGTGGGGGGACGCCGTCCACCCGTGTGGTACCCCGACTCGAGCCCAGAATACAACATTCAACTGACAGCAGTTGAATGAGTTCCTCATGCACATTTCGTGTTGTGCATTTTACGCATTCATACTAGTTTATGCTCCACATGAATTCTTAAACTCTGAATTTAAAGGGATTTTTTGTGAATCCATAAAAGACCTTGCATATCTATGAAGTGTTCTGTTTGCTGCGTGCTCGCGCAATCTGATACACCCGTTCATGGAAACATCAGGTACGTTTCTTTATAGAATACATTTGTGTGCCAATCCTTTTCTGTGCCCATTTTGCCCGCATTCCTTTGCATGCGATTTATGAGAATACTTATCAGTGGTTTGTCATTGTGAGAGAACGACACCTTTTTTTGGTTGGACTACGCGATTTAGAGAAATTGTGCACTTTGCCTATACTGGACTGTGGAAATATGTGCACAGCTTTGATTTATACGGACCCGGGCAGGTGGGATATATTTATATTTCAGAATGACGCCCAAGTCCATTCGTGTTTACCGAAAGCGTGCTGCGTCATAAATGCCGGCCACCATCGCCACTGTCTCAGCGTGTCCGAGTTTGCACATTTATTGGAATGGGCACCGGATTCTTCTTTGACACCACAGGGATGCACGGGGCTCAAAACAACAGCTTGCAAACAGCAAATGTAGTACCGGCCTACAGCCAGCTTTAATTAACGTGAAGAAGTAATACTGCCTCACAATTTGTCGGATAATTTGGGAGGGGGTATAAAAAGCAAATCCATCTGTTGCGCTCTGAATTTCCCTCTTTTCTTGGGTGCAAAGAGGACATGGGTTCTGACACTGCTTGTGCCTTTGTCCACTAGGTTAATCAATTACTTCCAGCACAAAGGCCTGTGTTAGTAAAGATCATCTGCGGGTTTATTGTTCCCACACCCCTCGCCCCCTGCGAGGAAGAGCCTGCAGGCTTGCAGATGTCACTGCAGTTTTCACCAAAGCGGTTCCAACGCACCATACAATGAGCCCGAAGCAGGTGGCTAACACACATATAAATAAATGGACGTCATTGATGTCAAGCACAATCCCAAACAAAATGTATGGTATTAAGCCTGCAGGTCACCATCTTCTATTAATCAAAATTAGACCTGGGGGTGTGATGCACTGAGTTGGTTCCACATTACATTATATTAATGGTAATGGTATTCCTGTATTGTGTAAACCTTTATTTACATTAATTGTAAAACCACTGCTTTCACAAATTCCATTGCGTCTTTAATTCCTTAGCATCGGTGTCAACTAGAGGTAAGGGGGGTGGGGGGTAAGCTATGATGCCCAGGCTTGCCCTTTGTACCCTTGTTCTGCTTTGCTACCCCTGGGCTTAAGGGTCGTAAAGTTAGTGGCAAAAACAAAATTCACACATGGCTCAAAGAACCCTGTTCGCTTTCTAAAGTTTACATTTCATGCCCTTCCTCTACAGGTGAAGGACTGTAGTGAATCCGGTCGCCTAGGAACTATGACAATGATTGCACTCCAAAAAGCAAAAGTGAAGCGGAATCCCACTGAATGAAAATGACACACTAACAGCCACCATTCTTGCATTAGAGAATGTACAAATTCTCTAGCCATGTTTATTACACTTCTTAAGCGCAACATCAAAACTCCACTGTTATCTCCATTGATGGTCACTTTTACAGTGCATACAAAATTGATATGATAGTAATTTTTTTATCAATACAAAAATGTCCTTCCAACATATTCTCACATTCCATTAAGAGTCATGCATAACCACCCCTCAGGTCCCTGTGGCATTGCTTAATTCATATGACTTGGGCCCGGGTAATTGTTTGTGGTCCCCCAACAAATTGTTGTTTACAAGGCGAACTCGCCACTCACTTGAGATAGAGTGAGCTAGGGCCAGCATAGCAGCTGACCTACCAAAGGAACCATACCAGAACAACCTAATGAAAGGATACCTCTGGAACCAAACGGGGATTCGGGCCAAATGGGCCATACCTTGGTCCCTTGGCACAGCCACCCCACCCCCACATCCCTAGTGGCGTATAAAGGATTTCCCTAAGGGGCTATGGACAATCACTGTAGCATATTTCACCAGCTCTTCACTAGTGACTGTGGCACCCCTGCACTGGGTTAATCCAAAAAACTTAAAGAACCAGTTGTACATTGAATTTACCTGCACTTAGACCTGTGATGATAAATGTGTCAACCTGTTTTGTGGTCAAACATGACTTCTTAACTGGCACAAGAATGGTTGGTTCCCCTACCAACCATTACTGGACATTAGTGGAGAAGTGTGGCTCAGTGGTTACAGGGGGCAGACCCGGAAGCTGAGATCGGCCGTGGACCAGGGTTCGATTCCCCGCCTCGGCGGGTCTCGGGCTCTAAAAATTCCACGGACTCGATAATTCTCTCTCCGGTGCCTACTCGACTCACGGGGTCACACTCTGCGACTCTGGGCAATAGCTTGCTTAATCTCCACTACGGCCCCTCGCAGCGGGATGCCTTGCTTTCACCTTGTGGATACCCTGCCGGGGTATCTCACAGGGGAATACCAGGACGGGTTCCCTAAGCAAGCGCTTAGATACCGTGTCAGTGATTTGCGCTATATAAATACATGTACATTTACATTTACATTACTCCCACCAGGTGCCATCACCTAGCGATGTGAGAAATGCTCTATTGCGCAGGCCACCAAGTTGCCGGCAAATAGCTCATTACTCTGAGCAACAGATGGACCCCATCCATGTGAAAATGTCCCTCCCCCCAAAGGCAACCATGGAAATTTCCTTTAGCCATGCTGAGTTCAGCAATCACTTTAACCAGCTGTTCAAATGCCTGAATTATTTATTGAGGCCCTATGAAGACCTCCCAAGCTTCCAGACTTTCCTCTGGATGATATGGGACCATGCTTTGACTGTGCTAGGACATCTTTAACCAACCATACAATTTCAAAAATTGAATAGGGTCCTTCTGCCCACTGCAGCCAAATCATTGCTGATGATCTGGAGAATGACAAGTGCTGGTGGCTGTAGCCCCCAAATTACAACCTCCTCAACAAGCTTGCATAGTCCATACAAACGAAGACCACCCATACCTTTCCAGTGAAACAGAGGACCTGCATTCACTGAGAATCTGCATTAACGACTCCGGTTTAAATTTGACTTTGCATGACACACGAAAGAATGCCCAAGGATCCGCACTAGTAGCCATGTGCCCTAATGCAAACATACAGAGGATTAAAAAGCATTGTCATTACTTAAACACTCCCGTGAGAGCCCCTGTGCAAATGATGGACGGAATGCTGAACAATGCAAACATACACCCCCAGTCACAAGGATCTGGGTTTAATCCAGCATTATTTTGCTCACCATGCCACCAAAGTTTGGACCCAGCTAAATTAAAATCACTCTTGACCCTGTTCCTCATCGGAACAGTCCAGCCCAAACTGCCAAGCCAGGTCCTCCCTGGACTGGAAAAAAGCATACTGGGATCTGTTTTAGGGCAGCACCCTCATCTGCCAGGCTAGCTCGAATCCAATAGAGCAGTGAGCACAGTACCCATGTCTGGGCATACCCTTCCCACATAGGCCAACAAAAGCAAAAGGAATAAATGATGGACGGAATGCTGAACAATCCAAACATTCACCCCCAGTCACAAGGATCTGGGTTTAATCCACCGTTCTATTGCTCACCACGCCACCCCAGCCATATGCAAATCAGTCTTGACCCTGTTCCTCATGGGAACAATCCAGTCCGAACTGCCAAGCCAGGTCCTGCCTGGACCAAAAACAAGCATCCTGTTGCTGGTTTTATGGAATCACCCCTCATCAGCAAGGCTAGCTTGAATCTAGTGGCACAGTGAGCTTGGGACCCACGTCTTGGCATCCCCTTCCCACATACGGCAACAAGAGCAAAAGGAACAAATGATGGACGGAATGCTGAAAAATGCAAAAATTCACGCCAAGTCAGAAGGATCTGAGTTTATTCAATCGCTCTTTTGCTCACCACGCCACCCCAGTTTGGACTCAGCCATATGCAAATCAGACTTGACTGTTCCTCATGAGAATAGTCCGGTCCGAACTGCCAAGCCAGGTCCTCTCTGGACCAGAAACAAGAATGCTGTGACCGGTTTGATGGCATCACCCCTCATCAGCCAGGCTAGCTGGAATGCAGTGGATGCCCATTATGGGCAGGGTCAAGACTGATTTGCACATGGCTGGCTCCAAACTGAGGTGGCGTGGTGAGCAAAAGAACGATGGATTAAACCAGATCTTTGTGACTGGGGGTGAATGTTTGCATTTGTCAGCATTCCATCCATCATTTGTTCCTTTTGCCTTTTATCATATTGAGAGGCACATACCGTTTATAGCAGTCCGACTTCCACATGTCAATCCTCTTGACCACTTCTGTGTTAAACCCTGCTCCTACCACGGAGGTTACTGCACCTATCCTAAAGGAATGGATGCTGAAAGTACAATGGATGCCTGCTGCCAGAGGAGTTTTGCATAGCACTTGAGTACTGATGGAGCAGGGGAGAGATAAAACTTTTTGTGTACCCCTTGTAAAATCAATTTCGCATAACAATAACAAAAATAACAGTGTGATGCATGAAATAATCAACAAAACGCACTTCGACATTTTACATTACACGTGGGAAACTAATGGCTATTTGCAAAAATAACATACTAAATAATTGTTTATGAGTCATACTAATATAGTGCTATAATAATATACTTTTATACAAACAAACATGTGTGTTTATGCTTTTTATAATGTTATTATGTGTAGTGGCAAAAGAAAGAAAAAGCACTTGGTAAGTAAAATAATGCTATCTGTGTTGCTTAATGCTAGGTAAAAACTAACTGGGAATATTAGAATGGGGGAGGTAAACAGAAGGGCTATAATTCAAAATGGCTGGTGACTGTAGCGTTGACATCAGTTTGAAAGAAAAGGCCTCCACACATGCGTGCTGGTGAAAGCGAGTAAATGGAATGGCCTGTACGCGAAGCGAGTGAGGTCAGCTTGGCCTAGGGCACGAAGTATGCCAAAAGATGCCTGTATCTGAAACCGTGTGAACGGAACAATAAGGAGAAAAATAAATAACAAGTGATGTTACAAAAGGAGAATGACGAGCATAAATCAGAGATGAATACTATGGGATATTTTGTTGATGACTGTGCTAAAAAGCAGACTGGTTTAAACACGGATTGAATGAGGTGATCATCACCACCCCTCTAATGAACCAATCAGAATGAACTGTGGACCCTAAAAGTTTCAATTCTAAGTTAGATAGTTAGAGAAAAAGGGTATAAAAGAGCTTGTTCGAAAGGGTGAAAAAAAAGCTTGCTCCACGGATTTTATTTTGCACCACAACATGCTGTCGGTTTGAACAATTTTTATGGTGCTAGAGACTTTTAACAATTTAAGACTTTAACTTTTGATGGAGCAAAGAAGGTGATCGAATGCAGAATTTTCATTATGGAAGGGAGGCATTGAGGAGAATAGAGAGACAGTTTGGGAGTTTGTGCGCATCTGTTATTTTCATGTAACAGATAGGTAATATTTCTTTTATAAATATCACCTTGCTTTAACATGTACTAAATGAATTGCTTTAATTTTGCTTGTCTAAATAAAACTTTAAAAGTTTTTTTTTTCTTAAATGAAGTAGATGAAATCAATTTAAAATTTAAACTCGAGTCTGGTTTTAATTTTATGAAATGTCATGACAGAATAAAACTGCTAAAGTTATAGGATTACTATGATTAAGCTGGTCTTAGTCGCCATCAACTAACTTCTACTAGATGATCCATTGACCAAATAGTGGAGTACCTTGATGCAGACTTTTCCAGATAACATGTTAGCATAAGTTGTGTTTTACAAAATATGTATATAAATGTATAAAGTATAAATCTTAGGTACCCCGCTAACCAGCAGCTCACCTTCTTTATCTCTGATTCGGGAGTAATGTTGAGTGTGCGTGTGACTCGCGGTGTTATGGGCGCCACCGATGAGTAAATCTAAATTGCTCCAGAGTTAAGTGAAATGAGTATTGAGGGTTGTTGGAGAGCTGCGCTAGATCAGATTTCTTGGTAGGAGAGGTATGGTTTCTATAGGTTAGTTTGGAGATTATTGATGTTTTATGTTTTAACACTACATGTTGAGTCTGTATTACGTTATATGTAGTCGGAATTTTGAAATTTCTGGTAGGTAGTGTCGCAGGGTTTATGTTCTCACACAGAACTGTGCACAGAGGATTGGAACCTCGGAGAATTAGGGTGACCCAAAACTCACCTAAGTACCCAACAAACCCCTTACCGAGCTAGCTACAGTGTCTCATTGGTCATAACAAACTCCCAATGTTTAGACAAACCAGAACATGAACTTACAGTACCTCAGGATACGTGGAACTCATGAACACTCTTTCGTTATACTATCATTACAAACCAGAACATGGAGTAAAGAAGAACACATGTGCATTTGAAATGTTTATTTACTAATGCCGTCTTCTCAGGCGCAGTATCTTAGATAATACAAGTGAACATATTATCAATAGCAAAGTTACCAGCATAGTTACTAGTACATAAACAGCGAACGGTGACAGCATGATAACATGCTGTAAAACAATAAGAGTTAACAACACTTATATCTCACCCTCCCTAACACACATATTATATTATTAGCTAAGAAGGTCTCTTTGGGTTGTATTAGGGCGGGCCCATACCTTAGTGTCCTAGCATGAAGGAATCACATCAGCATACACCAGCTCTCTCTTCATGTGAACCGCATCAAGTGTGTTATTGTGCCTCAAGCAAAGCAATATAAAACCAGCCTCAAGCCCAAAGTTGGCAGAAGCTGCACTTATGTTATGTCTATGAAGCCGTGAAGATCAGACCTCATAACAAATCTGTATCGTGTTGTTCCTGAAACTTCAGCACTCTCTGTACAGACATAGTTTATTAAGCAAAGCTGATATCAGAGTAATAACATATTATTCTCATGTAAACCACAACGAACTACTAGGGTGAAAGCTAAATCAACAATTAAGTGTCGTGTGCAGAAGTTGCAAAAAGGAAAAATGGCGTTTAAACCTCTAATGAGCCTATGCTAACTTAAAACGATATAAAGATATTCAGTAGCTACATGACACCCCCCCATGATCCGGGAACGGACTAAATAAGATAACAGAAGTGCCATCACATGAGAGCAGAGTGCAACATTATATGAGCATGGTTCTCAAACCAAACATTAAAAATACCTCAAAATTTGTAATAAAATTTAATGCTAAAAAATAGCCAAAAAAATAATAATGGCTCAAGCCAATAGGCAAAGGAATAATAAAAAACTGCGACACATAAGTCAATAAGTGTCAATGACATGCTAGCACTTCAGCACGTCAATACACGGAAGTGTCTAGGACATAACTGTGTATGCAAAATAAGCAGCAACAGCCTCCAACAGGAAATCACCGTCTTCATCCGAAAACAGTTCAGCCATCCAATTTAAAAGTGGAAAAGAACATACGTGTTCTCCCAGCACCGGATCCTCTATCACCATCAGAGGACAGCTCGGTGGGCTTTCAAGAAAGCTCAGTTCCAAGAAATCCTGTGCTGCCGCCAGTATATTCCAGGGACCAATTAGTCCATGCATAACTGCTAAGGCCATAATCCTCTCGCCAGGACAAACCAACTCGTGAGTAATGATAGGACTCATCAGCTGATTAAAGTCGACGTCAGGAGAAACCGGTCCGCAGAGACACAAATCAATGGCCCAATCGAAATCACAGGCCAGGCAGTGAAATACAGGCTGGACACAGGTGAAGTAGGAGAATCGAAAAGATAATCCATATGCCGTGCTCAATATCGCTAACGGCAGCGTGCCATAATAGTCAAGCATGCGATTGCGGAACAGCGTCAGCAGCTGCCGGGCGGTGCCTTGTACAGGAAGGACATCCATATTTAAAGATACAGAAAACCACCAGAGCGCCCGCTGCTAATGCAAGTAAAACTGGGAATCCACCAAACAAAGATGAAAAATAGAATGAAAGAAAGCAGGGATGACTCCAAAAATTGTTTCAAAGGAAGTCACGAGACCACTGCTAACAGTTTTAAAAAAATGTGCCAGGCCCTTTGTGGAGGACGCGTTAAAGATAGTACGAATCATCGCGCCAAAATGTAAAGGCAAATCAGTATTTAAAAGGGCCTGAACCTCTGTACGGGTGTTCGCTACGTGAAGAACGAAAGTTTCACGAGCCGAACTCAAGGCCACCTCCTTCTGGGACAAAAGAGCCCTTATTCTTGCCATGCCGCTGAATTCTGCTCTCAAGGTTGGTATCTGTGGCCAGATGGAAGACTCCCTATGTTCATGTGTGGGTGGATACAGAACATTCCTACAGCAAATAACACGTTCACTTACTGTTACAATATAAGGTACACCCTTTATTAACCCGCAACAGTCTTCATTATTTAAAAGTAAATAACTACCATTACCTAATAAGGTAAATGTGGGGATGCTAGCAGGAACCGGTGTGCCTTTCAAAACACAAGCCAAATTCGGTCGGTGTTGGTTGCATGAACCGTGTAACTGTATGTGTCTACACATCAATGAATGATCTGGTGTCTCAGTACACTCCTCCCCATTTAGATAAACTTCTTGACCATCTTTGAAACACCTGTATGTGTATGGAAGGGACCAGACTTCATGAAGAAAACCACTACCCAATGGTTCATAACGACCAATTGGTACATATTTCATACAATTTGAAAATTATATAAAGCAAAAGGCAGCGTTATTAAACTGTGGATAAGCCACGTCGCAGCAGTGGCCTCTGCCACGGAAAAAGGCGAAGATTCTAACCTCTCAATATGTAACATACTAAAGGTAGCATCACGCATTGAAAGCAAGCGTTGTTTGTCAGTCAAATTAAACGGGGCAAAGAGTGAAGAAACGTTCATGTACGTCCAGGGAACCTTATTATTTTTCAGAGTCTGAAGGGTCCACGCAAATTGCATGATTGACCGTAACTGATTTTGACCATGGTACAATACTGACACTTCATCATGCACAATATCCACAACGGACGACACAATATTATCCAAAGTGTAAATACGGGAAGAAAGCACGTTAATACTATTGTCAACAACTGCAAGCACTTTCTCCAAATTTGCCTGATCAATGGCCCTAAGGCGTGTAGCAGCCTCAATCTGTGATGTTTTCCAAATTTCATTGTAAACTGAATATATCCACCTTTTTGACCTGCCACTAGCCGGACCTTTAATGAAATCATTTAAATCCACGTCTGCATTCAGTTTAGAAAGGTGACTTTTAACTGCAGGTAAAGTAGAATGTTTCAGCCAATTTTGACACAATTTGCCTACAGAATAAGTTGTGACAGTGTGGACTAAGTCAAAACGGGGATCAGACCTAACAGTTTTAAAACCGTCAGATAAACCTAAGAATCGATGCTGACAAGAATCAGCACCACGGTGCCAAAGCAGCCAACCTTTTGGATCCAAACTGGAAATGTTAAAGGAAGAATTAAGGAGTAGGGCCTGTAATTCTCTAATGGACAACTGAGTAAAATTACTCCAACCATCATATTCCTCCAAATCCGGGACAGTAGGGGTGTTCAATTTTTTTGAAGTAGCCAATCAAAAGCAAGTGGTCTGCGAAATGGTGTCATTTAAAAACAACATATGATTCGGGATGAGACATGCACGGTGCAAAGCCTCTATGCCTTGTACCTGCCAGGCTCGTGAACCCCAGACTGATTTAAGGTCTATTGTTTCCTTCCATATATCGTAGCCTCCAATAACTAATTGATCAAGGAAGGCCTTCGAATACAACAATTTAGTATCGGTAAGGCTAACCTTGGAATTTGGCAGTTTAATAAATTTAAAATAAAACGACTCGGGATTGGACTGGTTAAAGTCAGTGAAATAAGCATACTTTTTCAGAAAAGTTCCTGAACTGCCTAGAGCAGGCGCTGGGCAATGTTCCCACTGTGTAAAATTAACATTATCCCTTCGTGATGATGTTTTATGTAAGAAGTGGTTGCCATAATGTTGGTAGCAAAATAAATCACCATAATTAGCAGATTCTAAATATAAATCCTCAGCATCAAAGGCAGCATAATATTGCAAATCAGAAAACAAACTTTCAACTGTATTAACATCCCAGTCATCAGAACGAATGTTTTGTTGCACTACATCCCCAATATTCACTCTAAGTACATTAGGAACGTTAACGACTTCCGTTGGGCCATGAATTTGAAATCGAACCGCATCCCACACAATTCCATCAAGGACTGGCCATGCTGTGATGTTAACCAAAGTTAAGTCTCTTTTAAATCTGTGTGTAGAATGAGACGAGGAAAGTGGGGCCAAAGTTCCATTTAGATGTGTAATGCACGTTCTTTCCTCGACATAGTGTCCATTGATGAGTCGAAAAAAATAAAACACAAAACCTATTGACATAAAGAGGTAAACTGAAAAAAGGACCAGCCAAATGTATGTCCAAGGGGGAATCAAAAAATGTTTTTTAAACAGGCTGGCATAAACTGCAATACGAGAGGGTTTCTTCGAGGCAAGGGAAACAGAGTCAAATGAAAATCTGGATTCCGTGGCTAAACGTGCTTGCAGGTCAGGCATGGACAAATCAGTGGGGTAGGTATAGTCTATCTCATCATTGTTAGTTCCGGGTAAAGTATTTAACAAAGGACTGGAAACAGCAGGTAACTCGATGGCCACTTCAGGCTCAATATTAGAAGCAGTGGGCATAACTGAATTTCTCACAATGGAAGGACATGAAACAGCCGGTTTCATGCTAAGAAGAATCGGCCACTCTGTGTATCTTGGCATTGTCAATTGAAATAAACCTGTTTTCCTTATGACCAGGAAGTGGTGGTAAAATGACTGTTCTGGTGCCCTTCACTCCAAGGACTGGAACCGGAGCTCGATAGGAAGGACCAAATTCTTTCTTGCTATCGATCTTCTCGCGAACCAGTTCTCCAACTTGGGGTAGCCAGCCGACTACCGGGATCTGCAACGCATCATCCGATGTGGAGGGCAAATGTTCCTTTGCAAGACTGTCTCTGGTCTTTTGTAGATTCTGTAAAACATTGCAATGTTCATCTGCGTCAAAGGAAGTGGCGCGAACCACACAGTCTAGACCGTCAAGGTCAGGGACGTACATCTTGATGCCAAAGAGCATTTCGTATGGGGTCCGCCCACCCAGAGACCTTCTAGGGAGATTATTAAGAGCACGCTGCACGCCATTGAGGTGGATCAGCCAGTTTCTGCCAGTGCCTATAACTCGAGCTGTCAATGATTGCTTTAAATCACGGTTCATTCGTTCCACTACACTGTTACCCTCAGGTCTGTAGGGAGACGAAAACTTGACTTGGACCCCCAACGAAGTCATGGCATCCTTATACGCCTTAGAGGCGAAAGCCGGACCCTGATCCGAATGGAAGGTACCACAGGCAAAAATCCCTATAAAGACACGCAAATCTTTAATAACAGTCCGTGAATCCGCGCTGCGATGGGGCCATACCCACACAAAGCGTGTGCATGAATCAACTGCAACTAAGATGTACTTATACGCAGTATCAGATGAAAAAGGACCGCAGTGATCTAAATAAACACAACCCAGTGGTTTATTAGAAATGTACAACTGTGTCTGTGGCGGACGCGTAGCAGTTGAAGGTTTAATCTGCTGGCATATGTCACAAAGAAGGACATAATCACGCGTCTGTTTGTACAGTCCCCGCCACCAGAAACGTTGTTGTAATTGAGTTACAGTGGCCGAGACGCCCGCATGCGCAGACGCCACACCTTCATGCGCCGCTGTAATCAAGCCAGCCCTGCGATCCGAGTTGGGAATCAGACGTTCCCCAACATCAGGAATTGTCACAAAAGGAACCTTTTTGGGACTTAAGTGGTATTTGTACTTCGAAGGGAATCCCGAAGGATGTTTACCTCCCTTCTCACAGGCAGCAACTGCTGCCAAGATGTCGCTATCAATCTTAGTTTTGGACCTAGTAACTGCTGCAACTAAGTATGTAGATACTGCTGATTTCGCCGCTTCATCTGCAAGCGAGTTACCGACAGCGTGAACCCCAGGACGCTGATGGCCAAGAGTATGAATTACATAAACGAGTGGTAACTTATCCTTAAGTTCCGCCACTCGAACCCAGATCAATTTATGTTTTATTGTGCTACCCTTGGAATCACGAAAGTCATTCTGAATCCAAAAGAACAAGTTTTCATTGTAAGACTGGACACAGTAAAAAGAATCACTTACAATAAGAGTAGTAACACTAGGATCCGCGTACTCCAACGCTAGTAAAAGAGCACGAAGCTCTGCCAATTGTGCGGTGCAATCTCCAAGAGGCAATGTGTGCACCTCCCTGGATATGAACTCATCGTTCAACATAGCACCGACCACAATGGCGCATGCGGAAACGTAGGCATGTTTAGAGCCATGCGCAACCTGCGCCGAACCACGTTGGGCGCCATGTCGCAGGGTTTCTGTTCTCACACAGAACTGTGCACAGAGGATTGGAACCTCGGAGAATTAGGGTGACCCAAAACTCACCTAAGTACCCAACAAACCCCTTACCGAGCTAGCTACAGTGTCTCATTGGTCATAACAAACTCCCAATGTTTAGACAAACCAGAACATGAACTTACAGTACCTCAGGATACGTGGAACTCATGAACACTCTTTCGTTATACTATCATTACAAACCAGAACATGGAGTAAAGAAGAACACATGTGCATTTGAAACGTTTATTTACTAATGCCGTCTTCTCAGGCGCAGTATCTTAGATAATACAAGTGAACATATTATCAATAGCAAAGTTACCAGCATAGTTACTAGTACATAAACAGCGAACGGTGACAGCATGATAACATGCTGTAAAACAATAAGAGTTAACAACACTTATATCTCACCCTCCCTAACACACATATTATATTATTAGCTAAGAAGGTCTCTTTGGGTTGTATTAGGGCGGGCCCATACCTTAGTGTCCTAGCATGAAGGAATCACATCAGCATACACCAGCTCTCTCTTCATGTGAACCGCATCAAGTGTGTTATTGTGCCTCAAGCAAAGCAATATAAAACCAGCCTCAAGCCCAAAGTTGGCAGAAGCTGCACTTATGTTATGTCTATGAAGCCGTGAAGATCAGACCTCATAACAAATCTGTATCGTGTTGTTCCTGAAACTTCAGCACTCTCTGTACAGACATAGTTTATTAAGCAAAGCTGATATCAGAGTAATAACATATTATTCTCATGTAAACCACAACGAACTACTAGGGTGAAAGCTAAATCAACAATTAAGTGTCGTGTGCAGAAGTTGCAAAAAGGAAAAATGGCGTTTAAACCTCTAATGAGCCTATGCTAACTTAAAACGATATAAAGATATTCAGTAGCTACATGACAGTAGGAAGTTGGTCACTCTGTTTGCAAGCAGAGGAAATGTGTGGCAAGAGAAGTCACACTCTACATTCTCTGATTTCAAGGGGGTAACATCGTCGTGTGTTATCGTTAGGGACATTTGCCATGTGAAAGTGGTGAATGTATAGCAAAGGCAACCTGTGAAATTTCTGCCTTAAGCACAGGAGTCAATTGTGTACTCCGACTAAAACTTATCCCTGGGAGAGTAATAGGTTTTCCCCTAAGCTTGAAAGAAGGGTAAAGTAGAGGAAAGTGCTACTTCATCGGCGAAACTAAAATTATCTGGTAGAGAAGAGGTAAGCGCTGTCTACTGGAAATACAGAGTCCTTGTGAGTTTGGACAAACTATCACTTTGGTTTTAGTGAAACAGACTATGGATATGTTTTGTGTCGTAACTAACTGATTTAAGTTGTATAAAATATAAATATATTGTCCCGATAAATTTGTAAAGTTGGCGTCAGCAGAAGTAGGAGTATAAGCTGACGTGACAAGAGTCGCGCTGGGATTGGTCCACGTGACTGTGACATTTAAAGTTCTGATTGGTGCGTTAGTGTGAAGACGCCCTGGGATTGGTTAGCAACTGTGTGAAGTAAATTGTGCTGATTGGTGCATTAGTGTGGGACGCGCTGGGATTGGTCAGAGAATAGCGGTACAGATTGAAAGGAAATATACGATCGTCTTGAGACAAAGAATACATAAAAATGGTTTATTATTATCAAGAAGACAGGGAAAAACCTTCATGGTTTAAGAAAATTAAGAATCTGTTTAAAAAGGACAAGAAAATAGTGACAAGAGAGGGAAAATTGCTTCATCCACTGAAAACGCCAGCATCATACATGATGACGAAATATGGCTATCATACTTGCATATGGTTAGAAAACTGGGTGAAATATACTAAGGATGACGAAGTATTGTCATTTCAAGAAACAGGTTCATTTAGCACAGCAGTGTTACACAATTTAAGAGAGAAAATTATGGGACTTGAGTCGAGACCTAGGCCAACACAGTTTGAGGGTCTAATGGAATGGGAAGATGAAATGTATGAAAAAGAGAAAGAAATATTCCAAGATGTAAGAGAAAGTAGAGGCAGTACAAGAGGATTATGGGGAATGACTCATGAGAGTAGGATGAGAAGATGGAGAAATGCTGATATGTGGGATGGTGTGCATCCAATGCGAACAGTAGAAGAGAATGTAGGTAGAAAATGCACTGAAAAGAGAAATAATCAGGTATAAGAGAGAAGTGGTTATGGAATGAGTGATACATAGGATGAGGTGCTGGAAAGCATTCTGAATGGAAGACCGCCACCATATCAGTCAACTTCTACAGCGGTGACTCCAAATGGAGAACGATATAATAGAAACCCCGAAAAGACGTTTAGAAGAAAAACATATCTCTGAAAAGTCTGAATTTACACAAGTTGAGAAAAAAGTACATTAGAATTAGAGAGATCAACAAAAGAATTAGCGGAGAAAATTAAAGAATTAACTAAAAATGTAGAAGCTGTGAGAGCACCTGTAACAATAGGTCCTGTAATACCAGTTTTTGAAAATCAAAAAATAGATGAGCATTTTTTAACTATTCCTTTAAATTCAAGTATGCAAAAAGTCAGGGAAAATGTTTACACAGATCTAAATGAAACTAAGAGTACTGTTGGGACGTCACCACCTAATTTGACTATGAATCAGAGTCCAATATATAGGATACCCATGGGAACAGAATCAGCAACCGAAACTCAGGAGAAAAGCTTCATTGACATAGATTTAACTAAAACTCCAGTAGGACCATCAGCTGAGGAATTACTTGATTGAGTTAAAACATTACAGCAGAAAGATACCGACGTTTTAGATGTGGTTAGGTTGAAGATAGATATGGAAGAACGGATAATAGGACCAATTGGAACAGAAAAATTAAATACATATCAAGATGAAGAGCTGATGTTTATGAGTAAAAGTACAACATGAAGAGCTAAAAATCTTAATAACAGATTGGAAGAACTTGCAAATGAATTCGGTATGGAATTTGCAAAGGTAAAAATGTTACAGAAACCGTACAGAGTAGATTTCACTGAAAAGGATATAGACAATATGAACACAGCAGGGAGGTTGACCCAAATAAAAGAGCTAGTAGTATTGCTGAGAAAATGGGGAGATGTAGATCGATGGAGAAGTAGATGGACAAAGAAAAAGGAAGAAATCAGTAACAAAACATCGTTAGCATTCCTTGTTAAGGAAAAAGAACCAGTAGTAGCAAAAGAATACCCTATGAGAGAAAAACCGGGAGGAGGATAAGTACATGTGCCTTGGAGTAGACGGGATATATTGTCATTCATAACTGATTTTCCAAGATTACGAGAAAAAAGAGTAGAATGGTATAGGCAAGTAGACAGGTTTGTGAATGTATCAAAAGTGTTATGGGAAGATTTAGATGGGTTATTGGACAAAGTTATACCAGCAAATGTATGGACTGAATGTAAATTTACCATAGATTGGCCAACAGAAGAATACCCAAGAGATGCATAAACAGGTACACCAGGTCCAGAAGTAATGAGAAAATATGATCAAGTAATAACGTTTTTGAAGAATAAAATTCCGGCAAAAGAAACTGATTGGTTGAAAATTGATAGAACTAAGAACCTAAAGAATCTGTACATGCTTATTATGAAAGATTGCTCTTAGTTTTTAAACAATATGGTGGGTATGAAAACCTAAGTGAAAAAGATATGAGTAATTTTGTATATAGATTTGTGTTTGGTTTGAGACCCGAAATAGGACACATGATAAGACACCACATGATGTGCTGGCAGTCCATCTCAGTGGATGAAGTTTTGAAATATGGGAAGTACTTCAGTGATGATATTGAAGCTAGGCAGCGTAAGTTGAAAGAAAAGGCAATGTGGGCACAAGTAAAGGTCAGAGAACAACAAGAAGCACAGATTACTAATCAGAATAATGATGGGATTCAGGTAAAATTTAAAAATTTGAGTAATGGAAAAGGACAGATGAATATTGATGAGGCTAAAAAGAAATGGCCATATCATAATTGCGGAAAAATAGGGCATTGGAGAAACAAGTGTAAATTACCCCAAAAGGTTAATCTGGAAAATAAATCATTGAATTCGCAGGTGCAGAATGAGGTAAATCAACAGTCTCCACCACAGCAGCAGGAAGTCACACAGCAAAAATCAGGTACCATTACCACCTCTTCCACAGAGTGTTAATCTACAGAAATACAGTGCAGAGACAGGATTCTGCAAAGGAGAACAGGTGAAAAGATCACCGAGTGTGACTGCTGTTCCGCAGTTTTGGTTAAGATCAGATGGAAATGAATCAGATGAGAGTTATTGACGGTGCCTAGGAGAGGAAGTGGAGTGCGTGCTTGGCGCAACTCTGGAGGTAGATCAATCTGGTCCTTTCGTGAATGGAAAGGTGAATGGTGTAAATGTTACTTTCCTAGTGGACACAGGTGCTACCCGCTCTACGGTTAGATCAGTAGAGATTCAAAACCTTCCAATCTTGGGTGATGAAATCCAAGTTGTAGGTGTGACGTACAGACAGATTAAAACTCCCTTGACACAACCTGTAGAAGTAGAAATTAGCAATTACAAAGAAATGCATCGCTTTGTGGTATGTGACAGTAGTCCTGCAAATTTACTTGGAAGCGACATATTGTGTAAGATGAACTGTGATATTTATTGTTCACCAGATGGCATAGCTTTTCAAACAGCAGATGATGATGGTCTGTATAAAATGACCATGTCCATAATTGATTCAGAATGAAGTGAAATCTTCCCCCTATATCCAAACAGAATTGAAAGAAACAGTTAAAGAAGTGTGGGATTTCACATGAGAAGAAATAGGGCTAATGAAAGGAGTAAGTCCTGTAAGGATTACAGTAAAAGAAGATGCTGTATATCCAAATATTTCACAATATAAATTGACATCAGAAATAATTGAAGAAGTAACACCAGTGATTGACAAAATTATTGAACAAGGAATTCTGAAAGAAATAATGAGCAGTCAATGTAATTTGCCAATTATGGGGCTGAAAAAGCCAAATGGTACATTTAAAATAGTGCAAGATCTGTGAAAGGAAAATATAATAGATGTCCTATGTTGTCCTATTGTACCAAATCCAGCAGTGATATTATATCAAATTCCACATGATGCAGAATGGTATACTGTTATTGACTTGGGCAATGCATTCTTTACAGTTCCGTTGCATCCAGACAGTCAACCAATTTTTGCATTTCCGTTTGGAGAGCGTGTCTTGGTGCCAAATTCCTCAAGGTTATACTGAAAGTCCTTCAATTTTTAATCAGATACTAAAAAGGTCATCAGAAAATCTAAACATGCCAGGAAAATCAGTATTGGTGCAATATTTTGATGACCTATTAGTGGCATCAAAGACCAAAGAAGGTTGTATTTCAGATACTGTTGCACTGATGACCATATAGCAGAAGGCCTAACCAATTTGGGTCTGATTTCGGCAAATGGGCGATCGCCGGGGGATCGTCCCCAAGCAGCAACCTTCCACAACTCGATCACATCATCGGCGATCGACTACACCTTCTTGTCTTTTTCACTGTTCGCATTGGTGCAAGACTTTAAAATCGGAATATCTGACTGCAGTGACCACCTCCCGCAAGAACTGTCACTGAGGGCACAAGGGACAGGGCTAACATTTTTAGCAAATGGCCCAAAGCTGACGACCTCAGCAAAATGCAACAGAATTAAGTGCAACACTAGCGACCCAGTTCGATTAATGCAAGAAGTAAAGATGTGCTGGGAAAGTGCTGCTGAGCTGAATGATAACAAAATACTCGCCTGGGAGTCCTTCTTGAAATCCTTTGGCCTAAAGAACACTAAGCTTAATGTCGCTAAAGAAACCGACGTATGGGCAAGCCAAAATAAAACATCGCCTAGCCCGACAAGCAACCCAAATAATTACCCTCAATCCTCTCTAACGCCTAATCTGAGGGAAGTAAAAACAGCCATCAACAGAACACTTCGCGAGCTGCGGAAAGATGGGAGTGACAACGACTCAGTGTCTAAATTGAGATCACTAAAGTGCAAAAAGAATAAAATCCTTTGGCGAATCAAACAAGAAGCCGCTGAAAAAACTTGGGCAAAACTTCTCTATGATTCAAAAAATAATAACAGTGCAAGATTTTGGAAAACTGTTAATAAAATAGATAATCCTAATGCCCCTGGAGTGAACTCCCACATCACAGAGGTATCCTGGGTAAACTATCTGTTCAAACACTTTAATGATGAAGTACCAAGCATGGGCCATCGAAATCCAGAATTCTGTAAGCCGATCGCGACAGCCCTAAAGCCCCTAGCTTCGGACTCCAACTTCCCAAGTTCGATTGAACAACTGAAGGGACGAATTGCGAAAGGACAGAAGGAGGGAGCCCCAGGCCCAAATGGAACCCCTCCCATTGTCTATAAACAAGATCCAACCTATTGGGCTGAACAACTCCTCCCGCTCTTTGTAGAAACCTGGAAGGCTGAACAATTTCCGTCCTCCTGGAGGGGTTCAATAATAGCTCCAATCTATAAGAAAGGCAACAAGAATGAGGCTAAGAACTACAGACTCGTAGCTCTTATAGATATAGATGCAAAATATTTTTTAGGGCTACTCTTGGAAGAACTAACCTCCTGGGCATCAAATAAAAAATTAATCCCTATCAACCAGACTGGATTCCAAAAAATCTAGGGACCTTGACAAATATCCTAGCCCTCTCCCTGCTGATAGATGCTGCCATTAAACATAAAAAACCATTATATGCATGCTACATCGACTTCTCAGCCGCTTTTAATAGCATTGACAGAGGGAAACTGTGGTCAAAACTTTCAACGTGGGAGGTGGACTCCAAACTGCTCAACTTATTGATCTTACTACATTCAGACACCTGGATCCAAATAAAACTGGGGGCCGGCAATTGTTTATCAAAAGAAATTCCGACCATAAAAGGGCTGAAACAGGGGTGCGTCCTCGCACCGACCCTGTTCAACCTTTTTATGTCTGACCTTTCTAAAGATCTGGACAACTGCTACCATCACGCCCCAAAGCTAGGAGGTCTTACACTGTCGAACGTATTATATGCAGACGATCTGATACTAATCAGCCACACCCCAGTAGGCCTGCAACATCTTATTAACACAACAAGCACATTCTCTGATAAAAATGGCCTGACCATAAACATGGAAAAATCGAAGGTGATGGTTTTTAATCAAAAATTTCAATGGTCTCTGCATGACCTCAAAATGGAAACAGTTAAAGAATATAAATATCTGGGGATAATTTTTGATTCCAACGGCTCATTCCAGCGACATGCAACAACAATAAAAAACAGAGGTATTTCACTGGCCATCGCTTTAAAGAATATCAAGAATAAAATAGCGGGCCCAAACTTAATCCCCTTGCTGGACATATTTCGCGCAAAACTGCTACCATCAATAACATATGGCAGTGAATGCATGAGAGGGAGAGACGAGGACACTCTACACAATGTGGTCAGTAAAACACTCCGAATACTCTTCTCACTCCCCCCTACACCTTCCCAGCACAGTTAAGGCTGGAGTTTGGCTTACAGAAGCAACAAATTGCACGTAAAGGCGCATATGCTAAATGCTGGCACAAAATAAAGAACGCTGAGCCAGACTCCTTGAACGCCCACCTTTGGAAAGAGCAGGAGACAAACAAGGGATCCCCCGCAACGGTGTACCTTCAAGCAGCTATAAAATCCCTTGCATTAAAAGACCTTTGGCACTCGAGCTGTTCACACAAGTGCTTCAAGGGCCTTGTCAACAAGTCAGTGAAAATTCTTTCCATGGAAGAAGACAAAGCCGCACTAACCAGGAGATCACATGGGTGGTTCGTGATCCAAGGCTACACTAGCACCCAACCTCAGCCATACCTCAGTACCAGCTTCTCAAGGAAGGTGAAGGAAGATTTCCTGCGGCTGAGGATGGGGGTAATTCCGTCAAAAGTACATCTTCCCCCATGGAAACGCCTGGAATCGAATTCCAATTGCAGGCTTTGCGAAAACCCAAAGGAGGACGTTCTGCACTTGTTATGTAGCTGCAAAGCTCTAGACAGTGCCCGAAGGGGCCAACTAACACAGCTCTGGAATCAAAATGGTGTGCGAACTCGCAGACAAGCCCTGTTGATCAGCTTCAAGGGAGAAGATATCCAATTAGCCTGCAGTCTAGGGCGCTTCATGAAAACAGTTAACAAGATCCAAAACCCAGAGGCCAGCGATTGAACTTGACTCAAAAAGACCTGCTTTTGCACCTTAAGAAAAGTCTCTTTTGATTAACAAAGACTCAGTAAACCTTGAACTGCTCTTTTTTTACAAACACAATGTATTGCATCAGTTTGCACGGATCTTTCGTCCATATTTTTAACTCTCTTTTATTGTTTTTAACTGTTTTTGTAAAACTGTTGATCATGTATCTACTCCAATGTTTTTTAAAGAGTCATTGCAAAGGTTTATTTAAGTTATTATTATTATCATATAGCAGAAGGACGACATAAGGTGTCCCCTTTAAATTTACAGTTCTGTCAACAAGAAGTACAATACCTAGGTCACAAGATTGGAAAGGGAGTAAGAAAAGTGACCTCAGAAAGAATCAAAATTATCAGAGGGATGAGTCCACCAAAGACACGGAAACAAGTAAGAATGTTATGGGCATGGTTGGTTACTGTCGTCAGTGGATAAGTGGATTCTCACTAATTGCAAAACCTTTTCAGAGATTGACAAGAGGTGATGTAAAAGACCCTATAGTGCTGAATGAAAAAGAAATGGAAGCAATTGAGCAGTTGAAAACAGTCTATGTGAAGCACCAGCACTGGGCATACCTGACCATGAAAAAGAATTTGAATTGTATTGCAGTGAAAGAGAAGGATGTGCATTATCAGTTTTGATTCAGAAACATGGAAGAATGAGAAAACCATTGCATATTTTTCAGCAGTGCTAGATCCAGTAGCAAGAGCATTGCCTGGGTGTCTGAAAGCTGTTGCAGCTACAAGTGTGAGTTTGGAACAAAGCGAAGGTATTGTGATGGTATATCCGGTTAAGGTGTATGTGCCACATTCAGTGGAGATACTCCTTACTCGGTCAAAAACACAGTACATGACTAATAGTCGCCCGACCAGGTATGAAAAGGTGATTTTGGGTGCAGACAATGTGACCGTTGCAAGATGTGTCAATGTGAATCCTTCCACTTTGTTACCTGATACTTTGGGTGTGGAAGCAAAAGATGATATTGATCATAATTTTTGAATGTGCTTGAATATTGTACCAAACCAAGACCTGACATTAAAAATGAACCTTTGGAAGAATCAGATTATGTGCTGTTTGTGGATGGTTCCTGTTTAAGATCAGATGAAGAAACTTTGAGTGCTGCATATGCTGTATGTACAGTGGCAGATGTTATGGAAGCATCTTGTCTGAAAGGAATACAGTCTGCTCAAGTAGCTGAACTGATTGCTTTGATTCGAGCATGCAAATTGGGAAAGCATGTCTGGGTTACCATAGTATGGATTCGGAGTGGTCCATAACTATGGGCAACTGTGGTCCCAAAGAGGCTATATGACCTCTGCTGGATCATCTATCGGGAATGGTGAATTTGTAAACATGTTGCTTGAGGCGATACATCGCAGTAGTGAAGTGTGCTGCACATAAAAATAGAGATGGTTATATTACTGAAGGTAATAAATTTGCAGACGTGATTGCTCAATATTGCGCCAGAAATTTTACTTCAATCAATCGAGACAGAGAAAAAGAACATGTTTAAAGTCTTTTAAGGCTTACTAACATTGTTGAGACTTGGCAGGAAGTAAAACAATTGCAGGATGAGGCAAATGATGAAGAAAAAGATAGGTGGATAAAATCAGGTTGTAGACAAAGAGAAGAAGATGAAATGTGGGTGTACAAAGATGAAAGACCAGTTATGCCTGATAGCATGATCTCAAATATGGCCCGAATGTACCATGGTCAAGCACACATATGCAGGGACGCTATGATTAGGATGTTCAAACAAACTTGGTATAATCCCAAGTTCTGTGTCATTGCCAAGAGTTTGTGTCAACGTTGTTTGACTTGCCAACAATTGAATCCAGGAAGAAAACCTGTTGTGAGTTGAGGAACCATAGGACGGGAGGGTGGTCCTTTCACATGAATGCAATTAGACTTTATCGAGATGCCACCATGTAACAGACTGCGTTATGTATTGGTGATCATCTGTTTATTTTCACGATGGGTAGAGGCTTTCCCTATCAGGAGAAATGATGTAGTGACTGTAGCAAAACTTTTGTTAAGGAAATTGATACCGCAATTTGGATTTCCAGTAACAATTGAAACAGACAGAGGGAGTCATTTTCAAAATGAGTTGATACAATGACTTTGTGAAGCACTGTATATTCAACAGAAATTACATTGCGCCTACAGACCAGAGGCTTCTGGGGTAGTTGAGCAAGTTAAAGGAACAATTAAAAACAGACTTGGAAAGATGTGTTTGGCAACTGGACTAAAATGGCCTGTTGCTTTGCCACTTGTTTTAATGACCTTAAGAAGCATTCCAGACAGAAAGACTGGTTTAAGTCCACATGAGATACTGATGGGACGAGTAATGAGACAAGCATTTGTACCTTTCAACAAACTGCTAGCTATAAATGATGATATCATATTGGATTACTGCAAAGGCTTGTCTGATTCCATCAATTCTGTGTTTCACGAGGTTGGAACTGATGCATGTACTAAGGAAAAGCATCCAACCCATGATTTAAGTCCTGGAGATTGGGTCCGAATAAAAGTACACAGAAGGAGAAATTGCCTAGTCCCTCGGTGGGATAAAACAAGACAAGTGATTCTGGTGAGCACTACTGCAGTGAAATGTGCAGGAGTTAAGAGGTGGGTACATGCTAGCCACACTATCCGAGTACCAGAACCTGAGAATCAGCAATTGGAAGAAGTGGATACAAGTTAAGACTCTGATGCAGAAGAGAGAACAGACAAAGTTCTAGATAAGAAGGATCAACCTGTGAGGCAACATCTGGAAATATCAGATACAAGTTTGGCATCAGAAACAGACACTGAAATAATTGAAATTCTAGATCTTGAAGATCGACCTGTAAGTCGACATCTGGAAAAAGTAAAAACCAGTTTGGACACTGAATGTGAGCAGAATAGAACTGGTAACAGTGGGAATTCTGAAAGTCAAGTAGAAAGTTCTAAAAGAAGGCATATTGATCTTGAAACTGGAGAAAAGGAAGTAACTCACGATAAGGATGAGATTCCAATTACCAGTTAGGAAGAAATTCCTTGCAAAAGAACTGAATTGACAAGAGAAAAACAAGACTCAGAAGCTGAACCACAAATAATAAAGTTCAAAATACGAGGCAGTAGAAACAAATCCGAAACTGAGTCTGATGAAAGTGACGGAGAAACTACTTCGAGAAAGAGTCCCAGAAAAAGGGCTTGGAAAGTCGAACGTGAAACAATTGAACTTGTGATTAAAAAGCCCAAAAAGGGAGACAATTGGCCTGTGGAAATTAAAGGACTAAAATTCATATTGATAAATATAAATGGAGCACCACAGGAACAAGTAAACAAAATATCTAGCCAAGAAGGTCAGAAAGAAAGTAATAAAGACATTTTACAAAGACCTATAAGAGTAAGGAGACCAAATCAAAAGTATAAATCCCCTGAGTGGGTATATATCTCATTGCCTGACATACCGGAAGTTGAAAGTAACCAAGAAAATCAAAGTGACTCTGGTGAGTGAAAAAGAAAAAGAAAAAGAAGGTATTATGTTCTGAAAAAATCAAAAAGTAAAAGTGGCAAACCAAAGGAAGAGTCAAACATAAAATTCCAAATAACGGATCTAAAAAGGATACATATTTTTGTGTGAAAGTGTGGAAGAGACACTATAAAGGTGTAAAAAAAATGCCTGCAAATAATACGTCTAAATGTGGGATGTTACACAAATGGTGTAGAATGTGCTTGATTTTCACTGCTATATTAATGCTTATAGGGATTATTTTAGCAATATTAATTCCATTTCATACACGTTTTGAGCATTTATATAGAAAGAAAGGTGAGAATGAAAGTGAGAAAATACATGATGTAAAGAATGACGTGGAAGGAACTAATAGATACAACTGAATTACACATATATAGATCTATTAATGATTTTTTTAAGAATGTTTTTTCTAGATTGTTGAAAGAACATGTAGAGACTATGGATGTACAAGACTGCTATGTCTGTATGCAGTTGCCTGCATCTGTATCAGAGGGGGTAACCCACCTTCACCTTCCTTTGACTTATGGAATGACTTGTAGTGTTATAGCTAGTTTATTTTACAAAACTGGGAAATTAGAGTATTATTATTCTGATGTTGATGACATTTTTGCTAAAGTTCATGTAGTACATAAAATGAACAACGTGAAACCTGCTAAAGTTTTAGGTGAATTTTTCCTGAAAATTAATAAATTGACAATAGAATATGCGCTCAAAAATAATTTAACCTGTAAATTAAAGAAAGCAGAAAAGGTGTTTTTAGAAATGGCAGAAGACAGGAGGTTAGTTTACCAAAGAAAGGCTACAACAAGTAAATTGAAACTATCCTCACAAAATTTTGATGAAGAAAATTTTGTAAATGGTGATACTAATGTCGCATTAGAGATAGATCTTCGCCAACAAGGAAAATTTTGTATTCGAAGAGATAACACAGTATATGATAATTATTTTGTAGGAGCAAGTGATTGCAAAGACACTTAAAGAATTATTGGGGGATGGGGATTTAAAGGGGGAAATGATCCTGTTTTTCCTGGATTGTATTTTATATGCAGCAACAAAGCTTTTTATAGATTGCCTGATCATTGGTACATGACCTGTTATGTAAGTTTGGTCTTTCCTAAAATTTTCCATGTAGATCGAGGTACTAATGGAATTCATGAAATAGGTACACCATTAACACGTAGGAGAAGGGAACGTTTTCTAGAAATAGTAGGTGATATTTTTGATGCACTGATACCAGCAGTGGGTAAATCATTTAATGCAAATAAAATTTGAAAATTGTCATCGATAGTAGATCATTTATCAACAAGCACAGCAGGAGGATTTCTAATGGTAAATACTGAAATGGTTGCTATGAGAGCTATGGTAATGTAAAATAGACTTGCTCTTGATATTTTATTGGCAAAAGATGGAGGAGTCTGTTGAATATTGAAAGTGCAACATTGTTTGTACTTATATTCCTGATAAAAGTCAGAATATACAGAGATATATTAGAAATATTACTGAATTACATAAAGAAATAATCCCACTGCAGGTTGATGGTGTTCTAGAGAAACTTGGTAAGAGTTTTTCTAGTGTAAAGAATTGGTTTGCTGAAATAGGTAGTTCATTAGTTGGAAAGATATTAATACCAGTAACAATAATAATAATGACAACGTTAATGATAAGATTAAGATGTGTTTGTATTAAAAGAAGAAGAGCAGAAAGAAAAAGAAAATTCAACATAGAAAAAATTAAACAAAGAGAACGTGAAATGGGTGAAATCGAGCTTGAAGAGTTAAAGGAGAAAATGTATAAGAATCAAAGAGGTCAAATTATGAAAGATACTAAAGTCTAAAACTGAAGAGCCTGAAACATGAAATTTAGGTGGGATGATTGTGTGGTGATAAAATCACCAAAGGGGGGAGTTGATGGAGCAGGGGAGAGACAAAATGTTTTGTGTACCCCTTGCCTTGTAAAACCAATTTCGCATAACAATAACAGAAATAACAGTGTGATGCATGAAATAATCAACAAAACGCACTTAGACATTTTACCTTACACATGGGAAACTAATGGCTATTTGCAAAAATAACATACTAAATAATTGTTTATGAGTCATACTATTATTGTGCTGTAATAATATACTTTTACGCAAGCAAGCATGTGTGTTTATGCTTTTTATAATATAATTATATGTTGTGGAAAAAGAAAGAAAAACCACTTGGTAATGAAAAGAATGCTATCTGTGTTGCTTAATGCTAGGTAACAACTAACTGGGAATATTAGAATGGGGCAGGTAAACAGAAGGACTATGATTCAAAATCAAATTTTCTGTTTGCCTTCGCATTAGTTCTCAATTGAGGCCTACGTGGCCTGTTTGTTGAAAAATGGCTGATGACTGAAGCATTGACATCAGTTTGAAGGAAAAGGCCTTCATGCATGCGCGCTGGTGAAAGCAGAGTAAATGGAATGGCCTGTATGCGAAGCGAGTGATGTCAAGGTCAGCTTGGACTAGGGCACAGAAGTATGCCAAAGGATGCCTGTATCTGAAACCGTGTGAACGGAACAATAAGGAAAAAAATAAATAACCAGTGATGTTACAAAAGGAGAATGACAAGCATAAATCGGAGATGAATACTATGGGGATATTTTGTTGATGACTTTGCTAAAAAGCAGACTGGTTTAAACACAGATTGAATGAGGTGATCATCACCACCCCTCTAATGGACCAATCAGAATGAACTGTGGACCCTAAACGTTTTGAGGCAGATTTACAAGCCCCGTATGCCACATTTGCGCCGCCGTTGCGTCACTTTTGTTACGCAGCAGTGGCGCAAAGCCAGCGCCATGCTGCAGGGTATTTACAACGTGACGCATCTGGGAGATGCGTCACGTTGTAAAGCCTTGCACCACCTGTGGGCGTTCCGGCACAGGGGGGGAACGTTCCATCGCAGGAGTGCCTCGGAAAAGTGGCTGAGTGAAATCTACAAGATTTCATTCAGTCACTTTTACAGCCATGCTGCGTCAAAACCCTGCGCCTGCTTGAAGCAGGCGTAAGGATTGACGCGACATGTTAGGCATAGGGGCACCCAGAGCCTTGCTGGAGCTGCGTGGCGCTTGCGACGCAACTCCATAATGCGCCGCCTTTACGCTGGGATATGCGACACGCATCTGCCCATCCGTGCGCCACAGTGCGCCGCATTTACAATGCGGCGCATCAGTGGTGGCGCACGGGTGGTTTGGCGTGTCGCAACTGTTCTGGCGCCAGAAGTTGTAAATGTGCCCCTTCAATTCTAAGTTAGATCGTTAGAGAAAAAGGGTATAAAAGAGCTCGTTCGAAAGGGTGAATAAAATGCTTGGTCCACGGATTTTATTTTGCACAACAACATGCTGTCGGTTTGAACGATTTTTATGGTACTAGAAAATTAGAAAATTTTGGGACTTTAACTTTTGATGGAGCAAAGAAGATGATCAAATGCAGAATTTTTATAATGGAAGGGAGGCATTGAGGAGAATAGACAGACAGTTTGGGAATTCGTGTGCCTCTGTTATTTTCATGTAACAGATAGGTAATATTTATTTTATAAATTTCACCTTGATTGTCTAAATAAAACTTTTAAAGTTTTTTTTCTTAAATGAAGTAGATAAAATCAATTGAAAATTTAAACTCGAGTCTGGTTTTAATTTTATGAAATGTCATGACAGAATAAAATTGCTAAAGTTATAGGATTACTATGATTAAGCTGGTCTTAGTCTCCATCAACTAACTTCTACTAGATGATCCATTGACCAAATAGTGGAGTACCTTGATGCAGAGTTTGCCAGGTAACATGTTAGCATAAGTTGTGTTTTACAAAATATGTATAAAAATGTATAAAGTATAAATCTTAGGTACTCCGCTAACCAGCAGCTCACCTTCTTCATCGCTGATTCGGGAGTAATGTTGAGTGTGCGGGTGACTCGTGGTGTTATGGGCCCCACTGATGAGTAAATCTAAATTGCTCCTGGGTTAAGTGAAATGAGTATTGAGGGTTGTTGGAGAGCCACGCTGGATCAGTACACTGGTAATTTGTGTAAGTGGGACCTCCGTATTGTGGACCTATAGTGAGGCAGATGCCACCCTAGGGTGTATCTGCAAGAATGCATACAGTGCCATAACTAGACATCCCAAAAAACTCCAGCTCTCCGCAAGATCACTTGCCTCCTTTTCCCAGTTGGTCTGTTCTGGGTGGTGGCAACTAAATTGTCCCCTAGCCAGCAAATATGGCTGAGTAAAATTCCACCATGAAGGTCTTGCTTAGATCTGGCCACAATTTCAGAGACCCTAAAGGCCCCATAGAATGTGAGAGAAAAGGCATCTGTAAACAAGGTTACCTTATAGCCAGACCTGCATACCCTGTCTGAGACCCTTATGATCCTGTCCGGTTTATCTATTTCTGTGGGGCACCTTTGGTCTGGGATGTACCCTTCCAACCTTTCCCATCCCTTCAAGGCCAGCTTAATCAAAAGTCCAAGTCTCCCCAGTTTTGCAAGGAAAGCGACTGTCGCTAAGTGCCACCTAGCAGAATTTGCAGAACTACTCTGTACCTGCCTGTGCTGCAAGAAACCCAGCCGGTTATCTAAACCAAAAAGCTACTCTTGAGGGTTGGACACGCTGTATAAAATGCAGTGATGAAAAGCCCTTTTGTAGGCTATCATGCTCTTAGGTGTGTGTCTGGCTGCAATTATACCAAGGATTGTTGTGTTCCAAGGTTCCAAAGATGTGCCGTGAAGTTTGCGTGTTCCGCCTCTGGATGGAAGCACCAAAAACCCTGCAACTTGAGACGAGATAATGCATCAGCACAAAAGAAACTCTCTTCGGGAATTAGGGGCAGCGCGCTTTGGCAGTCCTCAGGGACAAGAAGGCAGCAAGGTTTCTGATACGGTAAGTTTGCCCCTTTTTAACCTGCATTGCTGCACCTGTTGAATGCCCAGGATACCCCGATGCCCTCTAGGCAAACCAAATATTTCCGCCCGCTGGAAACTCTCAAAAATTCAAATAATGCAGTCACTGTAATTGGCGACCTTGACCTGTTCAATCCGGCCTCCACCTCTCTTCGAGGGCCTTTGATGGTGCGATGTGGCCCTTTTCTCCAGACCTTATACAGCAAACAGAAGGATGTTGTGGTGCCAAGCATGGGAAAAAGGTCATCCCTGTGATGTGTTCAGTCTCAAAAGATACATAGTGTCACTTCTGTTACCCCTGGTATTTAGGTTAACATATATTTATTTTCTATTGAGTGGGAGTTGGTGATATCAGCTATACAGGCATCCAAAATCACACCAGAAACAATTGCTTTTATCAGCCACAATTGTACATTACACCTGCAGAACAACAGCCGAAAATATATATCGAGATGATTTGTAAGCAAAGTAGTTGCAGTCATCCCGTATACCCCTCAAACAAATTATTAACCTCTTCAAACTCACTAATTATTAAAAGTAGACACACTCAGCTCACAGAGATATAAATAGTGAGCCCTCTTTATATCTGTGATAGAAATATCTAAACCGTTTGAAAAACTCATCCCCCAGACTATCAAAATCAAAGGTTGCCAAAGGTTTTATAAGGACCGATCACCTTCGCAAAAGCCTCAGATAAATGGGGAGTTAAACCACTCATAGAGTATTTTGGCAGACGTGCACACCCTATGCATGTTAGGATAAGAAGAGCTCTGTTGGAGAATTGGTCCAATTACATGTACTCATAAAATCAATGTAACAGCACAATGATTGCACTGTTTATTTTCTTTACCATTTGTGTAATGTTGATTACTCTGTTTTGTTTCTTTCTATTAATCACTGTAGCACACATATTTTACCCAAATATCCTATTGCTTCAATAAATGTTTGAAATGCCAATTTGAGTTTTTCTTTTGTCTCTTTTTGGGCATGCCTATGTTACTCACAAAAGTGTAGGATCTATTTTCACAATTCATTGGTTAGTCAGGGTTGTCATGTTCTAAGGCTGCAGACACCAGCCAATACTTTTTAAAGTTTAGAGGCCCAGATGGCACACTGTGAGCTAGCCAGGACTTAGGTCAACAGATCATGATGATTTGCATGGACTGAGTCTTGCATAATATTGATGTTTATGTTGTCCAAATGCACAGCCTTACTGATTAGTAGAAACCTTACTACAGTCTCATCGCCGCTGACTTTAACAAAATCCTCAATGATGTCTAATATAAATTTCCTTTGAGATACAGCAAGTTGAATTGAGGCATGCCTTAGAGTCGTGGGAAAGGATAGAGAGTGTCTCTATAAATCAATGAGATATTAAGGGGCTTCAAAAATAGGAGAGAATGTATTACATAAATTACAAGGGTAAATCTACTGATTATAGAGCCCAGTTGTTCTTCTGTAGGGTTTCTTTTTAAATCAAAACCTCAGGAAATTGACTGACCAATGACACAAATAAAATTCTGGATAGATAACCCAGAATTTGAAGTCTTGTTACCTGAAGCCTTAGGATTTAGGGAACTGACATGAAAGTTGAATTTAGGAGCAGATTTAATCTGGTAACTGAGTGATACAACTGACCTAACTCAGAGATAAATGGATCCGTAGATCGGCCTGTTCTTTTTCACCTTTACTGAGTCCTAAGAGAGTGATTTCTTTCTTTAAAAATGTGCCAAAGAGTGGAAGCAGAGGAATGAAAGGAACAGTAGAAGTGGCAGGTGGTGAGATTGTATCAAAACAGATCATGGGGAGATTGCAGAGTGTCGCAGCTGCCACCTGCAATCCTTCTATTCCTTCACAATGCTTTCAGAGTGGTGAAGTCTGTGGTGGTTACCTGCCTCAGTCTAAAGGGGGTGCTGAACTGAATTCAGTTTAGACTTTTGACAGTTTACTGATCAGCTTGATGGAGATGAGTTACAAACCTTATTGAGGAAAATTGGCTTATACACTCCGTCAGGGCAGTGGGATACAGTATTCTAAGTGTATTTTTACTGCAAACACCATGATCTGTATGATACTGCACTTTGTTAGATCTTGGGCCTCTTCTACAGGTCTGGAGTTCTGGCTGATTGGAGTAATTGGGCTTGGCTGTTTTTTTATTATGATCTAGTAGTAAGTAATATTACATAACAGCATCTAAGGTTGGAGATCGATTAGTGTATTGTTTAGCCATCAATTACATTGGAGGCTGCTGGCTGCTAGAACTTTTTATGAATTAGTGTGGATTATTATGTGAATGGATTTCCGTGCCAAATGACAGTGCTGTTTGTCTCATTCTGCTAGAATGTACAGAATAGTCAAAGTCAAAACAGTCTTTAGTCAGTTAACCCGTAGAAGATTTTCATGAACTCCTACATTAGCTATATAAATGCATCAATAAGTACTATTCTAAAAGACATTTGTGCAGCATTACATCAGATTTAAAATGTACACACCATTCATTTGTCTCTGGATACTAATAGTATACTTTAAAAAAGTTATCATTAAAAAAGACTGAAACCTCGATCTGTTGCTCTAAAAATAAAAGGGCAGCTTTACATTGCCTAAAACCGTATTCCTTGAAATTTGAAAATTGGTCATAAATATTGTATGCGCCCCTCCCTGTGAAATGTTCGAAACAAAATATAAAGAATAGTAGATGGTAAAGAGATTTCATCACAGGGACAAGGAGGAAGATCATGTGACCAGTCTCATGTTATAGGAAACGCATCTTTAAAATTAATTGTGTTAAGCGGAAAGGATGTCAGCAGATACCTATAAGCAGAGTTAGTAATTGCAGATAAAAAAAACTGCATAACATTTGAGGTCAAAATTAAAAATGGGCAACACTCGAAATTTTGGGAAGTTTCCCTTGCAACCATTTCTTCTCACACATGCCCCTAAAAAGGTTCTTCATTAGACTTTTGGAGACACAGAGAATCAAGATTATTAAAATACTCTAGTTTGGCCAAATTAAAACATAACTTTTGTATATATGCTTACCATACGATATGACGTGCATGGTCTAAAGAAAGACCCCATAAAATCAGATGATTAAATGCCAATTCTGTTTTAGTTCACACATCACGCCATATCATTGGGGGGGGGGGATGGCGGTGGCGTGGGGGTATAACCAGATACGATCTTCAAGATACTTTAAACTCAATTCTAAATGGCTTATCATGTTATTGCAGCTAGCTGGGGGCACCAAGTGTCTCTTGAGAACACTATTGTCTGCTTTTTTAAGAAATTCACAACAAGCATAGACACATCCCCCCCCCCTCGATAGCCAATCACAGATACACATTTTGAGTTATAGAGCATACACATTTTCTTAAATGGTTTTCGACCAAGTCCTTTGGCAAATCTAAAATGGATTCCATAGCACTGACAAATGTTTCTTTCCTTATATCTCTCAAATGAGAACAGTTGCCATCTGAATCAAGTGCAAACCCTGGATAAGGAAAAGTATGCACCCTCTTAATCTTAGCATGAAGTACAGTATGTGCATGGGATTTCATACCCCTTTGACCGCAAGCCATAGTAAATGTTATACTCATATTTGTTTTGAAATCACACTTGTCCATATATCTCGCATATGCATCCTGTAATCTTTGCAGGCCATTTGTGGTTCTGGACATCAGAACTGTATCATTTGCACAAAGCAGAATCGAAATGACAAGATCATCAGCTTTGGGCATATCCATTTTATTTTGTACCAGATGAACTTCTAAACCATGAACATATAAATTAAATAGGAGGGTGTGGAGCTCTCACCGTTCAGCCCAAACCTCCCCTAGCAGAAGCAATTGAATATAATTGGAGCAAGAATCTCAGCCAGGAACCTGCTCTCTCCCCCCATAGGTCCGGTCTGCTGTGCTGTGCCTCTGCCCAGGCAGGTAGGGGTTTGAGCCTAGGTTGCCTCCTGTTGTACTTCTCTTGCTTTTGCCCACATTGTTTGTGTGTTTTTTGCCTTGCTTTGCCTTGTTGCGCCTCTTGTCTCACATTCACTGTGCCCTTATTGTTTTTCTCTTTGTGCCGTTTTGTCCGTTTCCCGCTCCCCCCACCCTCTGCTGCAGCCCCCGTGGTCCCTCCCCGTGCCGTTTACTGCTCCCGCCTCCCAGCTGTACCTCCCTCGCACCTCCCCTATAAAATGCCAAAGGCAATCCTGTATGCGCCATCCGCTATGACCAGGCAGCTCTCCACATACTCAACCCAGGCCGCAACAACAACTGCAAGCTAGCATCACCAGCCAACACCCACGGACCTTTCAGCTGTCACCGATGCCGGCACTCCTACAGCACCGCCAGGAACGGGGGCCCAGCACAACCCGCCTGCAAGAGCACACCCCAACCGAAGACACTGCTATGCATCCTCCTCAACGTCCGATCACTCCTCAAACACACTAGCGAAATCTGGGACCTCCTCGACAGCACCACCCCGGATGTAGCACTCGTCACCGAAACCTGGACCAACACCTCCTCGGGACCGGACATCGCCATCGCCATTCCCCAAGGATACAAGATCTCCAGCAAGGACCGCCCCACCTGACCAGTAGGAGGAATCGCCATCATCCACAAATCCACCCTCCACCTTAGCAAACTCCCCGATGAGCCCACAGACATGATGGAACACCTGCATATCAAGATACTGGCCAGCCCCACCACCACCCTCCCGGGAACCCTCATCTACCGACCCCCTGGACCCCGCAGACCATTCGCCAACTCCATCATGGACATCATTTCCCTGCACACCATTGCATCCACCAACTACACCCTGCTGGGAGACCTCAACTTCCACCTTGACAACCACCTAGACGCCAACACGACATCCCTCCTGGACAACCTCCACAACATTGGACTTTGCCAGATCATGACCGGACCCACCCTCGACCCCCTCTTCACAACAGGAAACTCAATCACATTCAGCCACACCACGAACTCCCGTGGACAGACCATCGATGCATCCACTTCTTCAGAACACCCACCATCCACAGACACCATCACCTGCTCCTACGGAGAAACTGGACCAAAATCACCAATGACCAGCTAACCTCCTCACTCAGCAACTCCACTCTGACCACCGCAGAGACGATGACCCCAACACCGCTGCCTGAACAATGCACAGCGTCAACACCATAGCCCCCCTCAAGAAGAACAACAATGCACACACCAAGAAGGCCAAATGGTTTACCCCCGAACTCCGAGAGTCCAGGCGCACCTGATGCTGCCTCAAGAAGACCTGGAGGTACTCGAAATCCACAGAAGTCCACCACAACTTCAAAGCTGCCACCACCGCCCACCACCAGCTCATCAGAAACACGAGGAAAACTGCAATGGAAGACATAATCTCCATATACGCATACAACAGCAAAGAACTCTTCAACATCATCAAGGATTTCGCCCAACCCACCAGCGAGTCGACTGAAATTCCTCCCTCACAAGACCTCTGCAAAAAACTCAGCACCTTCTTCCACCACAAAATCAAGAACATATATGACAACTTTGACGAAGACAACCAACATAAGGATCCCCAGCCACCCTGACACACTGAAGCCAACAATTGACAGCTGGACAGCCCTCACCACAGAAGACACACTAAAGACGATAAAGTCAATCCACTCCGGGGCGCCCACGGACCCATGCCCCCACCACATCTTCAACGGAGCCCCTGACACTATCGCACCCATGCTTCGCCACACCATCAACTGCTCCCTGGTGAACTCCTCCTACCCTGATGACTGAAAACACCCCAAGCTCAAACCTATCCTGAAGAAGCTCTCAGTGGACCCCACTGACTTAAAAAACTACAGACCCATCTCCCTGCTCCCGTTTCCAGCAAAAGTAATTGAGAAAGCCATCAACAGCCAACTCGCCACCTTCATCGAAGAGCACAACATCCTCGACCCATCCAAATCCGGCTTCAGAAAAAACAACAGCACAGAAACTGCACTCCTAGCCGCAACAGACGACATCCGCTCCCTACTGCGCAAAGGAGAAACAGTAGCCCTCATCCTCCTCGACCTCTCAGCAGCCTTCGACACGGTATCCCACCACACCCTAATATGCAGACTCCATGACGCAGGGATCCGGGACAAGGCCCTCAACTAGATCTACTCTATACTCTCCAGCAGAATGCAGTGGGTAAGACTCCCCCTTTACTCTCGGACCCTACACCAACCACCTGTGGAGTCCCCCAGGGGTCCTCCCTCAGCCCAACGCTCTTCATCGTTTACATGGCTCCACTCGCCCTCATCGTCAGAACCTACGGACTCAACATTGTTTCATACGCAGACAACACCGAACTCATCCTCTCCCTATCCAACGAAGCCAACGCAGCCAAACACAACTTCCAATAAGGCATGGAAGCTGTTGACAAATGGATGAAAAGCAGCTGCCTCAGCTCAACACCGACAAAACAGAAGTACTCATCATGGGCCCACACACCGATGCCTGAAATGACACCTAGTGGCCCCCCGTTCTCGTTAGCCCATCCACCCCCACGGACCACACACGCAACCTTGGGATCATCCTAGACTCCGAGCTCAAAATGGACCGCCAGATCAACTCAGTCACATCCTCCTGCTTCCACATCCTCCACCTCCTACGGAAGACCGTCTAATGGATCCCCCTCGAGCACAGAAAAACTGTCACCCATGCCCTTGTCACCAGCAAACTCGACTACGGCAACACACTCTATGCCAGAATAAACAAAAACCTCACCCGCAAGCTACTAAACATACAGAACGCCGCTGCAAGACTGGTCCTTAACCTACCATGACACTTCCGTTTCTCCCAACACCTGCGCACACTCCACTGGCTTCCCATGGAAGCTAGAGTCACCTTCAAGATCCTCACCCACACTCCATTATTTGTACTGAAGCGTGCATCTATTAAGGCCTTCCAAGCTTCAGCCTTAATTTCTGATTTCCTCATTTCAATGGCCCACTTATAATTGGTTTTAAATCTACAAACTTAGCCCACATCTCTTGGCGATCTTGATAGATATGTTTATGTTTTCCCCTGAAGACGCATGATCTAACCAAGCCTGGTGGTTGGAATTAACTTGATGTTTTTTCAGTAAGTAATGACTTGATCCCCCTTGCAAAACTATCAAAAGGTATCCCAATATATATGTCCTTGTTACCCTAAGTTAAACATAACATGACATTAGAGAAATTCGTTTTTATAAGCTCCTTTATAAATTTATATTTATGAATTACTTGCCAACAAATTCTAGTTCCACCATCACTAGCAATTAGTCATTGCTTGGCTTAGAAGAAATATTGTGTTCGTTATGCAGCTTTAATACCATTCTTTCATATGCCGGTGCAGTAAGGTGGGATTTTCATGATGGTTCTTATTTACTCTATTACGGTGAAAGCTCTGCTAAGCACCATATTCCCAAGTTGATCCATATTGAGAGCAAGATTGCGGACTCCTTATTTGGTGTAGAGTTTCATTTATTTTTCATTTTTATTTTTCAGGAGGTATTTACAGATCAATTGGAAGGGTATATCAGTAGAAAAACTTGTTATGCTATTAAGGGCCACATTTAAGATTTGTTGGGTTGGGAGCCAAACCTCTGAGGCACTGAAGGAACCACCACAGCAACTGCAGTTGCAGCATGCCTGTCCAGTATGGGCTTTGCTGCTGGTGCAATGGCTCTTTTTTGTTAAAACTGCTCACATGGATATGGTGAGGGGAGTTTTGGCGAAAACACACAATCCTGGCTTTCACATCATGCCATGATGGCATGACAGGTTGGTTGGCTTATATTTCCACCAATAATTCCCCAAACAGGGTACTTGTTTCTTTTAAATATATTATCAATCTATTTGATGGGAAAAAATGAATGTTTTTTGTGTAAAGGACCACCATGCAATGCGTGGCAATCCTAACAGGAAAATAATTGTTAACATGATGTAGGGAGGTCCTTCTTAAACGAGACAAGCCTTCTGACACCATGTAAGCCAGCAGTCGATCGTAACTTATGTTTCCAACACCATGTGTCTGACAGAGAGTGCTTTCCCCTCCTCTAATTATGAAATTGGAGTCCATGGACCGGTGGACATGGAATGCACCAGTTTTGGCATATGCACCATTGATGCCAACCTCTAAATGAGGCTCTAATGTGTTAAATGTCCATAAAATAGTAAAAGCTTAAACTCTACTACTAAAGAAGGGCCTTAGTTAAAACAGCAAAAGTAATTTATTTTATTCATTTGGCATAGTGCAGACCATGCTCCAAGGAGCAGTGTGCCACTATGCAGATAAGTCTTTTATTGTAGTAGGGTCATCATAACCTGAGGACATATTGGAATTCTGAAAGAAGATCGATTATTCTTCACAAGGTGTTAGCATTTCATGAATTAATTTCACTATTGCATGAAAATGGCACAAGTGAAAATACCAAATCTCATTATCTACAGTATGACCATACTTTCCAGTAGCAATGGAGTGACAGACACTCATTCACTTGCAATTTTTGCACACAGGTCAAAACCAACCAAGGACGGCCACCACGCACCACATGACTGTCTCATTTGAGCAACATCTAATGGGTGCACAAATACATTCAAAGGTGACAAGTGCATACCAACAGCAACATAAAAGTAAACCAATCAGCCAAAATCAAGAATCATTGAATGTTTTGAAACAGGAAACAGCAGTAAAGTCTTCGTTGCCACCCACTGTAGCCTTGCTGCAGCTCTCATCTCACAATGGGATGTGGGGATTCAGCACTGTTCATCTTGGAAACCACCTCCAGCAGGAGTTATGTTAGTTAACCGTCACACTAGGACACTCGTTGCCAGGGAAAATATGATCCTGATTGTAAGAAATTGGGTTTTTATGTGACTGGAGTGTGAGCGCTGATCAAGCAGCCTTGTCATGGTGAGGTACTAGCCAAACCTAAATTAACCTGTGCTCAACTTCTTTGTAGTTTGGTACAGAGCAGTCAGGCTTAACTTAGAGGCAATATGCAAAGTATTTGTGCAACAATTCAAGCAGTAATAATGTGAAAAACACCACACAAAAAGGATCACATGCCAAGTTAGAAACATAGCATTATTTATAATAAATAAAACAAGACCAAAGGGACAAATATCCAATCAGTAGAACCGGAGATATATACTTTGAAAAGTTTTAGTGAAAATAGTGCCAAAACTGTCGCTATCTGGTCACGCCGGACCAAGACGATGGCTGTCGCACGGGCCTCCGCAGTCTTGTCGTAACCGGAAAAACTGATGCACAACCACCATATTACAATAGGCCCTGATAGGCAGTTTTCCGACCAACTCAGTCCTTTCGACTCCGACAGGAAAGTACCACCGCTCAGATGTTGGAATGGGCCAATGGAGACAGACATCTGGGTGGAAAGCCGCTCCAGCCGCCTATCAGGCCATCAGACTCAGGCAGTTAAACCAGCTCGTCAGAGTTGGTCAAAACAGAAGGGCAGACAGCACAAACTCAACTCCATGCACCTCTCCATGTCCTGGTAAGCCATGGATCCTGCCTTACAAGTCCTGCTGCTGCTCTACCTGCTCCATTACTATGAAATCTGATGCCGTCGCGGAACCCACTATTCCTGCAGTATATGAAATCACTGTCTTTCCGACCACACCGGTCAGAGCTGAAAGCTTTCCGACCTCATTGGTCGGAATTGATGTCTTTCCGACCACTGCAGTTGGAGTTTTCTAGTGCATGTATCGTAATGGGGTTGTCAGATAGTCCCCGTTCGTGTCTTGCTTCGCCCTCGAAAATACCACTCCCACACGATGGCCCAAACATGATGAAGCAGGAGGCATTAAACACAACAACACCTAGAAAGAGGATTCACTTTATAAAATGAAACGCACATCAAAAAGTCTCTTTTTAGAATGAGGCTTCGGCTTTTATTTATACAATGCTCTCTAACGGAAAGGCTTTCCCAGATGTCAAATGAACAGTATTCAAATGTATATAGATATATATATTTATATGCAGGCAATAAAAGCACACTTGGCAAATGTAACAGTTAAATGCATGAATAATAATAATGAATAAACAAGCAGCAAATAGTACTGGACATCCTACAAGAAATCAGAAAGATATAAACATTAAATACTTCAAATGATTACTTTGGATGTGCACTCTGACTCACTCACACATCACAAAGAAAACACTCAAATGATCATAGCCACTGGCCACACATCACAATGGCAATAATCAAAACTCAAACACTTCACCTTGTGCAAACACTACATCTTAGCCCATTCCAGACCAGGAGATTTACTGCGGGGGTTAAAAGCCTCAGAAACCAGGGTTCCACTGCACCGAAGTAGATACGTTGGTCCCCATTCGGATTCAAAAATCCCAGTTTCTAAGTCAACAACCCTCAGCATTATATATTCTCAAAACACACATAGAAGGTTCGAGAGCCTTTCCCTCTGCACCAAGGAAACTTACTGGAATTGGCCACCTTCCATGTAAACATTCCAGGTCAAAAGGCGTTCCCACGTTCCCTCTACATTCTCACATGTTCTAGCCTTTATCTTAATGAAGCTCACGAAAGCCTTCCAAGGTACATTCAACAATCTCTTCAAAACAAAGCAACCTTGAACGTGATTTACCCAAACAACCTGCAAACACTCTGGGAGCCTGTCTGTGCGCGCAAAAAAGCTCAAGCAAGACAGAGTCTGAATTCAGGATGACATGAGGCCATGTCAAAGACAATAGTAAGAACTTCATAATATTTCCCAATGTACAACACAATGCACATTTGTACACCACTTCCTATAGCATCACACACTTCATCTCTCAGTGTACAACATAATGCACATTTGAACACCACTGCCCATAGCACTGCACTTCGAGACCAAAAAGTACATTCGACACCTCTCTGTCTCTCATGCTTTCAAATACACATCCCACACATTCTGTTCTTGGCAAAGGTATTCTACTGTGACAGCTACCACTTCAAAACTATGAGAAGAAATCTTCAAGAAAAACAAAGCATATGCAGAACGTACATTCAGGCTGGGATAAAATAACACACCAAAGTCAATTAAAATGATGGTAGTCAAAGGTCATCACGTGTTGTCAAACCATAAGAGTGCCTCTAGCACTACAGGCCGTTGGATTTTTCCACGCCGGTTCACCTTTCATCATGATTGGAAATAAACAGTGGAATGAAAGTATTAGCAAAAGTAACGTTTTAACTCCCACCTGATATTAACTCAGTCAGCTATAGGCGATCATATATCAAGGTACTTCGGTATGTAGTTGCTAAAATTGAATTCAAGAGAGGACTAACTTTTGGAAAGGTGTACTTGGCTGATATACGTGACAACCTGTTGGGGTCTAGACATCAGGGTCATTTTGGCATCATCCTAAACCCCGGAGCCAATGGTCCTAGAGACCAAGTTATGCATATTCATAGTGTGGGAAGTAGTGAGCTATATTTTAAGGATTCTCCTGAGGTGTTTGGTGATGGTTTGAAACTTCTCAAGGGTTTCGAGCATCAAGTCACCCTTAAGAAGGGGGCTAAGCTTTGCGTACAAAAGGTGCGCAGAATACCTAACATGATGATCGAACCATTGAAAGTGGAGCTTAAAAGACTTCTGGATTTATGTGTTCTAGAAGAGATTGAGGCTTCAGAGTGGTTGGGCCCTGTGGTTTTGACACCCAAATGTGGTGGCACTAGCGTTAGGATGTGTGTGGACTTGTGAGGGTTGAATGAATGGATTTGGGTGGACTGTCAACCTCTTCAAAATATCTCTGAGTCCATTAGTATGTTAATGGGTGAAAATGTTTTCAGTGTTTTAGACCTCTCATTGGTGTACCACAAAGTGATGTTGCACCGGGATTCTAGACACTTAACTTCTTTAGTAACTCCTTTGGGGGCTTACCGCTTTATGAGAATGCCTTTTGGACTGGCCTTGGTTGCTGTCTGCTTTCAGAGGATTATGAAGATGGTGCTTGGTGATTTTATGAATGTCCTCTTTTTCCCAGATGACATTCTAGTCTACGGAAAGGATTATGTGGAGCAAGGTGATGTACTGAGGCATGTTGGAGAGGTTAAGTGAGAAGGGACTCACGGTGAAAAGACAAAAATGTTGTTTTGGTGTGATGTCTGTCACTTATCTTGGCCATGTCATATCAGGGGAAGGTATACAGCTGAAGCTGGAACTAGCAGAGAGCTTCCTGAAAATGCCTACTCCCAGAGATAATGAGTAAGTCAGATTGTTTCTGGAACTTGCGTGGTTGAGCCTATCAGAGTTTTTCAGAAGAATGGTATCAATTCTATTGGTCTCAAGAGTGTGAGAAAGCTATCGCAACCATAAAGTCCGAATTTGGATAGATGCCGACGGTAGGACATTTCGACGCCAAATTCAAAACTATTCTGATTACTGATGCCAGTCTCAAAGGTTTGGATGCAGCACTCTCTCAAATTGTTGAAGGGAAAGAGAGAGCGGTCGCTTTCGGGTCCAGAGCACTTAGAGATGCTGAAGTAAAGTATTCTTGCATTGAGAGGGAGGCTTTGAGTGTGTTCTCGGCAGTGAAACATTTAAAATTTTATCTTTGGGGTATTACTTTCTTAGTCAGGTCTGACCACCGGCCGTTAGTGCAAGTTTTCCCTTTCCATTATAATGATCACATGACTACCAGACTAAAACGTTGGAGTGAAGGACTCCAGGAGTTTAATTTTCGTGTTCAGTATCTTCCTGGTTCCGTCAATACATTTGCAGAATGTTTGTTGTGGTTGCCTTTGGAGTGTGATCAGTGTGATGAGGGGGTTGAAGGTGTGAATTGGGTCATGGAATCAACTTTCTCGAAGGAAGAATGGTCAAACAGCATTGTTGAGGATGAAGTGTTTTCTACCCTCAAGTTATTTATCACCAAGGGATGGTCTGATTACAAGACTTTTGATCAAGACTTAAGGCCCTTTTGGTTGGTAAGGGATGATTTGACCTTTTGTTAGGGTAATCTCATGAGGGGAGACAGGGTGGTTTTACTGTGTGGTTGAGAGAGAGAATTGTTAGTCTCGCTCATGAGGGACATCTTGGTAGGAGTCTCACCAAGGCTTGTGTAAGAGAGAGATATTGGTGGCCTGGCATGGACAACATGGTTGAAAGGGCCGTTAAAGAGTGCCATCTCTGTGCAACCAACAACAAATTCCACGTTACCAATCATGCTCCTTTGTCTCCAGAACTTATGCCTTTGAGTGAAATATTTGTGCTCCTCTTGGTAGATCACACCTCTAAGTGGGTTGTGACTAAGTGCATGAGTGTCGTCAACACTAGGACAGTGATTGAGTTTCTCAAAGATGTTTTTGTGAGTGAGGGTGTGCCGAAGTACTTGTTCACTGACAATGGAGGGCAATTTGTGTCACAAGAAATGCATGTTTTTTCTCAATGATTTTGGGATTGTCCACCAGAAGACGGCTCTTTATGCACCACAGGCCAATGGTCTAATGGAAAGAATGAACAGGGTGGTCAAAGGTTGTGATGTAAGAACAGAAGAGGGGCCCTGAAAACTAAACAAGCTAAGAGGGGAACAACCCGCCAGGGCAAGATAATTATATAAAGAACATGAAAGGGGAGTTCCCAGAATGAAGAGGGAAAAAGATTTTTCAACTCTACAGGAAAAGCCCAAAAGGAACCAATAGAATCATATCAAATATTTCTTTTTATTGACGTAGAAAAATATATCAGTTCAAGTAAATACATTAGTACACAATACATTTCTTTATCATAATTTTGTTTGGAGGTATCATAAAAAACACATAAAAGCAGCCACAGTACAAAAAAGAGCATAAAAAATATGGCACACAATTCACTCACTCATCCAATCAGACCAAAAATTCATACCCATACCAATACACACATGCACATTCAAACAAAAACATTCAAGAAAAGCACCGACGCGCGTTTCGGAACTGTGCCAGTGCAGGCTTCCTTCATCAGGGCGCAAGATACAGGTAATATGGATAAACGTGGTCTCTCAAGATCCAACAACCCAATCCTGGGAAGGTGTCCTAGTTATAATCATGGCTGGCAAAGCTTATCCTATAGTCTGTCTGCGAAAGAGCCCTCTATGGAGATATGGGTGGCAAGTGGCGAATGGTATTTGTCCTCTAGAACGCCCATAGGAATGAATGGGGAGTTATTCCTTATTTGCGAATAGCAATTTGCTAATCGCAAATAAGATAGCGATTTCAAGGGTGCCAGGGGTGTCCAAAGGACACCCTGTAGCACCCCTGAAATGTAATCTACATTGGTGTTGCGCACACACATGTCCAAAGGACATGTGTGTGTGTAACATGCAACTTAGAAAAATGCATTTAAATGCATTTTTGTAAGTTTTCGCTATTTACCACGAGGTTTGACCTCGCGGTAAATAGCGGCCCAAAATAGCGATTTCGGTATTTTAAAATGGTTCATGAATTGCATTTAAGGAATCTCAAATAGAGATTCCTTAAATGCAATTCCTCGCAAATATGCAAATTCTTTAATAGCGATTTTTGCATTTGGGATGATGAATCCCAAATGCAAAAATTGCACTCGCAAAGGGCCAGATTCTCAGAAACTGGCCCTTTGCGAGCGCAATTAAGCTTGATGAATCAGGCTGTAAGTCACATTGTTGACGTATGCATATTCTCAATCCTTGTTAAATTTCCTTCTTGTTTTTATTCTTTCCATTTGTTCCTTGCTTTTTTTCCTTCTTTTTGTAAAGGGGATGTGTTAGGATTTACTTTGCCTTTAAGTTGGTCAGCTCGTGCCGAGAATGTTGGGGTCTCCACGGAAATGCTAGAGACCTATTATTGTACGGTAGGCTGGCGAGCTGCATAGTCCATGGTTTGTAAGCTGAATAAAAACTTTGAAACCTATCCTGTCACTGTGTTTTAATAGAAATCTCCCAGAAATGGTCTATAGAAGTGTCCTGCGCCTACTTCCAGAAGAAGTTGCAGTACTCATGTTTTGAAGCTTACAAACATTCAGAGAGGGTTGATGTACCACCGACTTTGACAGTCATCATTGAGACTTCCAAGAGATTTGTACACTCTAAATTGCTGGTTTACATGTATAAAAAGAAAACTTAAAAAAAGTATCCAGCCCCTTCAATCTGACAAAATATATCTTGTCATAAGACAAAAGTGTTTGGTAGCCTATGTGCACTCTTTTGTGAAAAGAATTCTGCAAATATATTCTGCTCTCCTGGATACTGATACCTCAATCAACCAGTCTATTTGCTAGGCACTAACATGGTTCTTTATGCCTGCTGTAAGTCACTTTGATTAACTGTAAACTACAGTAACTACAAAGGACAAAGGCGATATTGCAAACACATGTGCAGTTGCCATAACACCCTGGTGCATTGAGCATGAAAATGCTTCATTGTTCGATTATATATAGGGTTCCCAATTTTACACTACTCTTCTGAATAAACTGAAACTTGATGATTTCCACCATCTTTCTCCTCATTTGTGAAATCACTGGATTTCACCATTAACACATTTTTCATTAAGTTTGCACAGCCACACGTTAAACCATTCCTGGAACTACTTCTAAGCTCTTTGAAGACAATTAAACACTTCACCCCGACCAACTCAAACTGTTGCTGAAACACTAGACTTGTCCAGTTCCACTATTTTAGCTGTTGTTCTCCAAAACATCCTTAGCACAGATCAAAGCCATTTTTTTCATGCTCTGGCCTGACACCCTCTAAGCAAGACTGCATGATGCCAGCATCCGCAGCAAAGCCTTAGAGTGGATCCTTTCCTTCTTCACTGGACGAACCCAGAGAGTCAGCCTCCCACCGTTCTCCTCACAACCTACAGAGATCAGCTGTGGAGTCCCTCAAGGCTCCTCCCTGAGCCCCACCCACTTCAAAACCACAAACTAAACATTGTCTCCTATGCTGATGACACCCAGCTGAGTCCCTCCCTCACCTCGAACCTGCAGCCGCAAAGAACAATTTCCACAACGGGATAAAGGCAGTCACCACCTGGATGAGGGACAGCTGCCTCAAATTCAACTCTGACAAAACTGAAGTCCACATCCTGGGAACCACCCCTCCCATCTGGGACAACACCTGGTGAAACGCAGTGCTCGGAGCCCCCCTCGACATCCACCAACCACGCATGTAATCTTGACATCATCCTTGACACCTTGCTCTCAATGTAGCACCACAATCAATTTTTAGGTGGATTCCCACCAAGTCTAGAATAACGGTCACTCAGGCTCACGTCAGCAGCAAACTCGACTACACTGTACGCCGGCACCACCCAGAAGCTCCAAAATAAATTGCAAATAATCCAGAAAGCCGCTGTGTGACTTATGCTGGACATCCTCACCGCAGCCACATCGATGACCACTTAAGAAACCTCCACTGGCTCACGATCAACAAAATAATCACCTTCAAGCTACTCACGCACACCTACAAGGCCCTCCACAATATCGGGCCTGCATATCTCAACCACTGCCTCTCCTTCTACACTTCCACCAGACACCTCTGCTCCACCAACCCTGGCCTCTATCCCACAGATCTGCAAGACCAGGGCCGGAGGAGGATCCTTCTCCTTCCTCACCGCAAAGACCATAAACTCTCTTTCTCTACATCGCAGGCAATCACCCTCCCTGCCTCAATTCAGGAAGGACTTCAAGACCTGGCTTTTCAACTGATATAGCACTTCGACTGAACTGCAGTACCTACCCCCCAGCACATTGAGACCCTAATTGGTGATTAACCACATATAGTTGTAGTGTAGTTCCTATTATCTCAATAGGCTCTGCGCATTGGAATAATACCTTCAGTAGTATAGGCCTAGACCAGACGTTAACTAGGTCTACTACTGTCGATATTAGACTTAAAGTTTTGGGTTTGCCAGCTAGCTCAGAGTTCACTAGAAACTTTCTCGAATAGGCAAGGAGGAGTTGAACCTCCCTGGATAGACAAGAAGGGATTTAGTTTCTGACAACCATAGAACATGACAACTTTGCTCTCCCCTAATCAAGAGTGTATCTCTAGAGTCGTGTGAAAACAAAAGACGACTTATTTTACTCAGTCAGTACGTGCATTCTTAGTCTCACCAGATTGTAGAGAAAAGGAAGAGACGGGCGTGTTCAATAAAAGATGTTATTTATTGATCAGTCTCTTTTCTCATACAAGAGAAATGGATCGATATTATTGCAATACTTATGGTTAAGTAAAGTGCATACAATAAAAGCAGAAGTATAAAATAATACTGTAAAAACATTGACATGGTTTCTAAGCCATATGATGGTTTAAAATGAATAAAATAGATACATACACATATACATTTGACTAATCGTACTCAACTGGTGTTTCTAACTACGCCTACCCCGTGTACCTGACCTAAGCCTAATACGTGGGCGGGAATAGAAAGTTACAGTTTAAGTTAAGTTTGTTTTGCCAAGTGACTGACTAAAGAATTCTCTGCAAGGGGTTATTCAGTTCTGTACCTGGAATCTAGGATGAATGAGGGATGGTATCTCTCGTCTCTGGTCTCGATATTCCAGGCTGCCTGCGAGGGCTACCCGGAAGCGCCGGAGCTGGAGTTCTCGGCAGGAGAAAAGGCAGCTTCTCGTTCTCAGCGCGTCAGGAAGGCGGGGCTGCGCCAGCGGGGTCTGCTCTGCTCTGGGCTTCGGCAAGTCTGGCTGCTCCGATCTCGTCACCACCTCGTGTGTTTGCATAGGGCAATATCGGTAATATTTATACCTTTAAGGTGCCGAGATTGACGTAAGGATGGACATAGATACGTCAATAAGGATGTCATACGACTTGGTCGTTAGCACATTCTTTTGCTGAAGTTCTCAATGAAATTAAAACAATGGCTGCAGGGTTTTTCCCAGGTTGTCATAGGTTTGATTTGTTTTGAGAACTCCGTATGCCTTATCAGGGGCTGGAGGAATATCGCTTGTCTAATTAGATGGCAAGCGTTATGACCTAATCAGATAACACGTTCCTGTGCCGTAATGTGGCTTAATCAGATAACGGTTTCTGCATCATGGGGGTTTTCTGCCTCATGGGATGGCTGCTAGTTAACTTGTTAACCAGAATAGGGTCAGGAATAGGGGGATCGATACAGAACCTATAGGAATACATCACACCCACTCCACGCTAACTATGGACATATTTACGAATCTATGCATAGTAAAACATACTGTAGAGTATCGTGTATACCTTACCACCCCAAAATACATAAATGCATTTTGAAATTATCAAATATACGGAAAAAACAGTCACATGTAATATATGCACTCAAGCTGTAGAATAATGCTAAAGTAATCACGCATATCTATACATTATTATTAATTCGTATATGAGAATTTACACATGAAATGGCTCTTAATACAGAAAAAAGGTTCGAGACCATTCCATCACAGAATAAAATAATTATGAACATACCAGCGGGCAGCTAATGTCTATAAACTATCTAAAATTAGAAATTTTAGTTCTCTAAGAATAGTTCTTACTTTAAGCAGAAGATAGTGTCCCGAAAAATATGCAAAAATATTTTGGGGCTGCTGAAAAAATTGCTGTCCGTGAACTGGAGGGAAAATTGTTCATGGTATTTTGCTTTTCTAGTTGAAGGCCAAATTCAGGGAACGCCGTGTACGAGCTTGCTCAAAAGTCTCTATTTCTGCTCTGGTGAGAACATCATATCATTTAGACTCTCGAAAAAGTTGTCAACAGCTTCCTGGGAGAGTTCCACTAACTCGGAAAAAGGTGTAACCGTGCAATCGTGCGCATGATTGTCTCCATTGATAGTTTGATTAGCATCGCTGACAGAAGGTCGTACCTGATCAATGCTGCTTTCATCTTGAACTTCACTACCCCTTAATCGTAGTGGTGAAGCTTCCACGAATGCCGTCATCAGGATTGGTAGCCGTTGAGGGCAGCACAAAGCATGAGCCTTTATTGGACTCAACAATGTTTCTGCATCCATTGGCGCATCTGATTGTAGCGTCAGACAGGTGTCTAACACGCATTCTTCTCCGCATAGCAAACACCTTAATACAGGTAAAACACATCGATGCCACATTGGTCGAAATGAAAGAAACCAAGTCATGTTCAGGTCTCTAAGCCGGGATTGTCCCAGGATTTTTGATATCCGGTCCCGGTATCCAATGGCTAGGATTGTTTCTTCCCTTGTCGCAGGAGTTTTGTCTGTGACATGGTTTGCCATAACGAAATATAAGGACTAAGAATAGGATTCCTGCAATTAGTCCCAAAATGAAGGGAAGTCCGCCAAAAATCGAATGGACGAAATCTGGAAAAATACCCAGTATGGCTTTGAATGGTGTTAATGCCATCGAAAATACTGTCTTAAATACCTTTGAGACTCCACTGGTATCAGAAATATTTAAGATTTCATTCAGGGTTTCTGCGAAATGTATGGGGGAATTAGTTGATAGCAATGAGTGAATCTCTGCAGTCGTCCTTGCGACTAGGAGATCATACGTTTCTTTTGATGACGTGAGCCTGGTCGGCGTCTGAAGAAGCACTGTTTTCATTCTGCTCAAAGTATCTATTCGAATAGAAGTAATTTTCAAGTTGGGCCATGCCCTTGCCTCCCTGTCTGGAAGGGAGCTGGGGAACAATAAGCGTCCACAGCACTTGACCTTCGCAGTCGTAGTTACGAGATAAGGAGTCCCGGGCATAAGACTACAACATCTGCGGTCCACAATTAGAACGTAACTCCCATTATAGAGTCTTTGAAAGAATGGTTCTATTTCTGTTGCAGGTGTGCCTAGCTGGTGACATGAAAGGTTATTTGAGTTTCCATCACAGGCTCCATGCAAACTAATTCCGTTACACAGAAGTGTACCGCTTAGTGACATCGCACAATTATTGCCACTAAGAAACACTTTCTGTCCTTTATTACTGACACATGCATGTGAATAGGGCAGGTTCCATGTTGTTTTAATGTACCCCTTTCCCAATTTTTCGTACATGCCAGCCTGTATATATTTTTGGCAGTATTGAAACCTGAAGGTTGATATTGGAATATTAATTATCCCATGTATTATCCATTCACTGACAGGTCGTTCTGACATTGTCACTGGTAATCTCTCAAGTTTCTCAATGCTCAGGATTGTATAATCAGCACCCTTTTGTGCCATACTGATTTGTTTATCAGTAAGGTTAAAGATATTGAATAGTGACGTTGTGTTGATTAAACGCCAAGGCACATAGCCTGAACGCAGATTTTGTAACGTCCAGCCAAGCTGTACAATAGAACGCAATTGAGACTGACCGTGTTGTAACAACAGTAAGTCTTGCGATAATATGTCGATTGCTGAAGACACAATGCTGTCCAGAGAAAAAATTCTGGAGGACAGAGTCATTAACCCATTGTCCACTACAGAAAGTGATTTTTCCAAATTAATACGGTCAATTTCCCGTATACTTTCCGCTGTCTCAATTTGAGTAACCTTCCAGGCCTCGTTGTATGCTGCATATACAGAGGCTGCTATGAAACGTTTTTGACGCTGTTTGCGTGGTCCCATAATGAAATCACGAAAGTCAGCACCATCAGTAAGTAAAGTTAGGTGTTGCTTAATTTCTGTCAGTGTGGAAGTTTGTAGCCATTGAAGGCATAATTTGCCCACACTGTAGGTTGTTATTATCCCTGGGTGTTGTCTTTGGGAATATCTAGGGTCTGGCCTGGTCATTTTGAACCCCTGTGTTTTATTCAGGAATCTATCTTGACAGTTATTAGTATCTGTGGGCCAGATCAACCACTGTTTCCAATCAGGATGTGTTCTGTTTTGGTTTAATACATAATTTACGTCTATCTCCTCATCTGTAGAGCTATTGCTGTTCATTGTTGGTTTTGGAATAGACGGTTTATTTAAGTCTTTGATTTTGGCTAAGCCAAGACAGGTGGTTTGTTGAACAGTGTCATTTAAAAATATAATTTGTTCTGGGATCATGCAGGCTCTAAACAAAGATTCTATACCCTGTACTTGCCATTCTTTTGTACCCCAAACACTCTTTACTTCAACATTTTTTTCCCAATAATCAAAACCAAAAGTATTCATTTGTTCAAAGAATGAGTCTGAATATATCAATTTCGTGTTTGTTATCATGGTCTTTGTCCCTGTCTTATTTGACAATTTGAAATAAAATGTTTCAGCATTACTTGTGTTAAAACCTGAAAAGTATGAATATTTGTCATAAAAGATTCTTGAGCTTCCTTTTGGAGGGGTTGCACAATGTTCCCATTGATTATAATTTAAAACATTTCTAGGTTGTGCAGATTTATGTAGAAAATGGTTACCATAGTGGTTATAACAGTACATACTGTCATAATTTGTCGAACCCTGCAAATAATCATGTTTGGTAAATTTAGCAGACATTACTAAGTCAGACATCATATTATTTATACTTTCAAAGTCCCAATCATCAGCAAATGAGCTTGGTTTTACAAAGTCACTCAACGAGATCTTAATTTGGTGTGGATATTTCAGGATTTCAACCGGACCATAAATTTCGTAGTCAGTGTTGTCCCATGCTACCCCACCTGGTATAGGATTGGCTGTGAAGTTGATTGAAGAAAGTTCTCTTTTCTCGACGTGTGAAGATGTGTGTGGTTTGAGGATCAAGTTGATTTTCTGACTTGCTGTGTCCATTTTAGCATATTTTCCCTCAATGAAGCGTCCCAAAGTTAATACCATGATGAGCCAAAGTATGAGGATAAATGCACCAAAACCCACCCAAAATTCAATCCATGGAGAAATCAGATATGTTTCTTTCAGTTGTTTCAAAAGTTCTTTAACTTTATCTTTAAAGGTTTTTGTTGATGGCTGTGTTTTTGATTCACTTAGGTCTTCAGAGGAATCATCGAAGTTAATGAAGTAGCCGGATACAGTTCTGTCAATTGTCCCAATTGCTTCAGGATTACTGTTTCTTGCATATTCGTTTGTTACTTCATTGTAGATTGGTGTGTCTCTGCTAAATGTTTTTATTTGGGTTTTCAGAGGTTTAAGTTCCATTGCATTGTTGCATAGTCCTTGTTGTTCTTGTGTAGGCGTTTCGAATGTGATTAGCCTCTTAGTTAGGACCTCTGTATTGGTAGCAAACCTTGGTGTTCTGCTACTTATTGGGAGTCCACTTGGCCTACTGTTTGTTATCGGCCACATGATTGTGGTTTTACCAGGTCGATTGATACAACTCGGTTCTCCTTTTTACCAGCAAGCGGCGGTAGTACAACTGATCTTGTCCCGTTGATAGACAAGACAGGAACTGCTTTTCTGTAAGAAGGCCCAAATTCCTTCTTTACCGCGATCTTTTCTCTGACTAGATCCCCGACTTTTGGAATCCAGACAGGTCTTGCTGGGACAGGTGGTGGTTCTTCAGTGGTTGTTGGCTGTTGTTTCAACTTTATGTTGCTCAGGTCTTTTCTTGTTTCGTTTAAGTCCTGTAAAATAGCCAAACGATCTTTGATATCAAAGCTTTTTTCCTTCACCACTGAAGTCTGACTGTCGAGATCTAAGATTAACATCCTAGTTCCAAATAATAATTCGTACGGACTGAATCCCTTCAGAGAATTTCTTGGCAGGTTATTTAGACTACGTTGGACACTTATTAGATGTTTGACCCACCCAGCTCCCGAACCTAATACCCTTTCCGTTATAGATTGCTTTCTGCCTTGGTTTTTTCTTTACACCATCCCGTATCCCTCAGGAAGGAAGTGAGAAGAATCCCGCTGTGCTATGCACATTTGGCCATGTTTCCCCACAGGCTTGAGGGCTAATGTGAAAACATTGGTCAAACGTAGCATGTTCCTAGCGTATATTCCATTTAGACTCGCTAATCTTTGTATAACAGTCCAGACGTCAGCCGAGTGCTGAGGATCTACATTATAAGTGGAAACTAGCCTGTATATGTTAATCGGACGCTTTGCTTTTTACTGTTGATTTTTTCTGGAGTGAAACGCCACGGTAGTATACCGTTTCTCTCACCACTGCGATTTCTGTTACAGTTTGGGCATTTTTTTACAAAAATGTCATGCTGCAGGCTCATGCCTGGCCACCAGTACACTGATTGTAGTTCTTCCAGAGAATCTTTTAGTTTGAGGTGTCTGAGACCCTCGCCCATATGTGCGTCTGCAATTAACAAGGTTCTCCTGTCCATGTTTGGAATCACTCTATCCCCCACTCCAGGGATTCGAGCAAAAGGGACGGAGTTTGCATCGATTATGTATGTATAATTGAGTGGATAGTTGATCGGTAGCGCTGAGCAGTCGCCTTTTGATGACGTTTTCACCGCCAGCACTGTTTCACAGTCAATATACTTCAATGTACGCTTTTTTCGAGCTACGGAAGCCGATTTAGTTGCTACCGCTGTGGCTGTTTCAGCCAATGAATTCCCTGCAACGTGAACGCCATCACGCTGATGACTCAGTGAGTGTGTCACGTGAGTCTTTGGTAGTTCTTTTTGCAAAAGAGCTATTTGTTCCCAAAGCAGTTTCTGCTTTATTGTTGCATCTGTGTCATCTTTGTAACCGTTTTGAATCCATGTCTGCAAATCCTTATTATATGATTTGACGCAGTAATATGAATCGGACACTATAAGTGTCGGGAATTCGCGATCCGCATTATCTAGCGCCATTTTTAATGCTAATATTTCAGTCTGTTGTTCTGAATTAGTTTCTACTGAGTGTGTTTTTGTTAATAGAGGTCTTAGTTTGCCTCCGCGCCACACTTCTTTTGTAATCTCACATGTGGGGTTGTATGCTTGTTCTCCCCAAACAGAGGGTTGAGCATGTCCATCTGTATAGATTACGCAAGCGTATTGTCGTAAGGGCAGAATGTCGATTGGCAGAGGGAATGTTCTTTCATATTCTAGATTTTTCAGTTCCTCTAGTTCTGGATAAAAGTAGTAGTATACTTTGTCCGTTGTGATTGAATTCACCCATTGTATCCATTCCGGATTCAATGTTGTTGTTGGTAAATTACACGGTGTTGTTAATGCCTCAAAGGCTGATTCTGCTGTTCTGACTGTGATATGTCTACCGTCAGCTTGATCTTTTTCTCTAGCTATTGCGGTTTGAACTGCATGAACAATTTTTCCTTTAATGCTGAATTTCTTTTCAGCTTCTGTGTATAAGTGTGATTTGAATGCAATTGGTACCTTTTCTCCCTCATTAGAGGTCAGGTATGTGAATCCGCATCTTCCTGGGATGACTCGAATCACAAGATTGTGTGTATTATCACGTGTTTCTAATTTTGTTTTAATTAACATGTCTGTTTGTAAGGATCTCAGAATCTCTGTGTGTATTTGAGTCCAATTTGTTTTTTTAAAATCTGGTTTTATAAGATCATAAAGGGGTTTGACCCTTTCTGCGTAATTTGCAATGTATGTTCTTCCGAAATTTAGGAAGCCTAGAATTGACTGTAGGTTTTTTAGTGTTCTAGGTGCTTGGAGTACGGCACATTTCTCTAGGAAATTGTCAGCCAGGCTTTTGCCTTCACTTGATAATTCATATCCTAAGAACAGGACTGTCAGATGGGCAATTCTGGATTTTTTAAAGTTGAATTTGTAACCCTCTGCTGCGAACCCAAGTATTATGGTGTTCACTCTCTTCAAGTGAGTATCCAAGTCATCATCTGTTAGGTATATGTCGTCGACATAAGATAATGCTTCGTCATCATATGTTTGTAGTAACTCTGTTACTCTCGCTGAGAATACCCCTGGGCTATTCTTGTACCCCTGGGCTAACCGACAGAATTGTTTTTGAGTGCCATTTATTGAGAACGCAGACAAATATCTGCTCTCTGGTGCTATGTTTTGACAAAAGAATCCATTAGAGATGTCTAATGTTGTTTTGTATTTTTTGCGCACTATGTTATTCATTAGTGCAGCACTATGCGAGTTTTGTACTGCAAAAGTTTTGCAACATGAGTTAAGGTGTCGGTAATCCAAAACTAGACGATATGAATTGTGTACTGTCTTTGTGCAGTAGGTTGTGATTTTAACTGGATTTTGTGAGGAGGAGAGTCCTCATCCCATCCTACATGATTTTTATATAAAGCAGGAGCTTGAGCTACTGCCCACTTTCTGGCAAGTGTATATTTTTTATGAATTGGGATATGATTTGAGAAGGCAGGCATAATTATTTCTTCGCCATGAGGGCACTCCCTGACAAACTCTGGTGGCCAGTCTTTTTTAGCTAGAAGGATGTCATAGCCCTTGGAGAGATTATCCCAAAATAGTCCCCTTATTTTTCTAGTCTTATCCCCTTCTATACGTAAAGTTATTTCATATATTTTGTGAGGTTTGCTAACTCTGGTGTCTGCAGTTTCCACTTGAAGATATTCATTCGTGTCCACTGTCTCCAGATGATTCATAAGGACTTTGCGAGCTATGCTCACTTCTGCTGCGCTGTCTAGCATTGTCTGAGCCCATTCTCCGTTTTTCAGTTGTGTCCTCAGTATTCTCGGCATTGTTAACTACCTTGATACTGGCTACCTTCTTTTTTGGAAATTGTAGTTTCTTTTTTAGATGAGCAGGTTCCTTGTCTTTGGACTTGGCGTGCTCTTCTCTTTGTTCTGATCGTTCTCTTCTTTCCGATTTCTGCGAGGAAGTCTGAAAAGATTGAGAGGGACGTGTATCAATGTCTTGATATCTATCAGGCTTCTTTATATTATCCCTATTTCTAAGGTTATATCTTTTCCCAGAGGGGTCACTTTGGGGTGACCTGTGTCTTTGGTTCGGAGACTTTTCTCTTCGCCGAGGAGACCTTCCTCTGGACTGGAATTTCTTTTCTTTAGGATTGGATTGTTTGTTTCCATCCCAGCTCTTTTTTTGTGATGTGGAATTATTATTAAAAAATATTTTTTCAGGACTTTCAATCAGTTGTGGTTTTACTGGTATTCCACCTAAACTATCTCTACCTAGTTCCTCATAGGATTTTTCTATAATTCTGGCAATTTCAGCTGGTTGGTCTGCTATATCTGTCTCCTTTAACCTCTGGCGGATCGCCACGTTTGCTGCTTCTCCCTTTATGTTGGCTAATAATATAGCCGAGACCTGCTTGAAGTCTTTTAGTAATTTCATACCAAGAGTTAAGGCAGGTTCTGGACCGTATTCGTCTTGAATTTGTTTTAGCACATCTGGTATTACCGAAATGGATGGAACACCGTGCGTTTTTGTGTAGATGGAAGCAAAGACTGTACCCCAAGTGTCACAGTCCTCCACGTGTGGTGCGATTCCCATTGGAAGACAGATAGTCAGAATCCTGTGTTTTTCTAACGGGGTGGTGTCTGGAAACACCGCCTCTATTTGGGTGATTTTTTGTGCCAACCAGAATGGTATTTGTTCCCGTTTAGCTGGTACTTTACCTAGGCAGGATTGTATGTTCTGTGGTGTAATTTTGTTTGTGTTCCCCTGGTGAGGGGTCAGCTGTGGAATTTTAATTGCTGGTTGAATTGTTGAAGTCCGCATTACATATTGGACTAATTGTCTATGTATTTTTATTAATTGTTTTAGCTGTATCAATAGCTCTGGTGCAGGCATTCTTTCGATGTCTGGATGTGGTGTGTATCCGGCTAGGACCGGCCACGTTGCTCCTGGTCTACCTAAGGGACCGAGCCTGGTGATGTGATTTTTATGTTTTAGGGCGCCATTAAATAAGAGCAGGTGCTCTTGAAATTTAAGTGGTACTTCCACCTCCTCGAAGGGAGTGTACTCATTTGGAGGTTCCTCTGTTTTGTAATAGTGGAAGTACTTTGTTACAGCATTTGCTGCTGGAAAATGTATCCATGAATAGTATACCTCTGTCTGCCGATATTCGTGTGCCTCAATTACGAATATGACTGTGCCACCTCTAGGTGTCAGTCCATTTTCTATAAGTTTTAAAGTTATAGATTTTCTTGTGTTGACCGGGATGAGTATTATATCCTGGTCAGCGTCTTGCAGTGCATTATCTGCTGCTGCGAGTTCAGTTGCTATCCTAACTGCCTCTCTTTCATCATCACTGTCTACCATTTTACCGACAGGAAGGTTATTTCTTTTGTTTGCAGATCAGGTTTCTTATGGAAACAAAGATTAGATGCACAATATTTTGGAACAGTGTATCCTTCAACGTTGACTAAACCAAGAACCATACATAGGAGTTTCCTCCTGCGAGGTCTGGCGGATATTACCTTTCACCCACTCCAGACGTCTTTGGAGTATTATGGGAAAAAGGGGTCTGAGTGAAAAAGCACGACTGAGTTACTCTAAATGTCTTACGTTAGTTTTATCGCCCTTCCAAACGCGTTGGGCGCCATGTAGTGTAGTTCCTATTATCCCAATAGGCTCTGCGCATTGGAATAATACCTTCAGTAGTATAGGCCTAGACCAGACGTTAACTAGGTCTACTACTGTCGATATTAGACTTAAAGTTTTGGGTTTGCCAGCTAGCTCCGAGTTCACTAGAAACTTTCTCGAATAGTCAAGGAGGAGTTGAACCTCCCTGGATAGACAAGAAGGGATTTAGTTTCTGACAACCATAGAACATGACAACTTTGCTCTCCCCTAATCAAGAGTGTATCTCTAGAGTCGTGTGAAAACAAAAGACGACTTATTTTACTCAGTCAGTACGTGCATTCTTAGTCTCACCAGATTGTAGAGAAAGGAAGAGACGGGCGTGTTCAATAAAAGATGTTATTTATTGATCAGTCTCTTTTCTCATACAAGAGAAATGGATCGATATTATTGCAATACTTATGGTTAAGTAAAGTGCATACAATAAAAGCAGAAGTATAAAATGATACTGTAAAAACATTGATATGGTTTCTAAGCCATATGATGGTTTAAAATGAATAAAATAGATACATACACATATACATTTGACTAATCGTACTCAACTGGTGTTTCTAACTACGCCTACCCCGTGTACCTGACCTAAGCCTAATACGTGGGCGGGAATAGAAAGTTACAGTTTAAGTTAAGTTTGTTTTGCCAAGTGACTGACTAAAGAATTCTCTGCAAGGGGTTATTCAGTTCTGTACCTGGAATCTAGGATGAATGAGGGATGGTGTCGCTCGTCTCTGGTCTCGATATTCCAGGCTGCCTGCGAGGGCTACCCGGAAGCGCCGGAGCTGGAGTTCTCGGCAGGAGAAAAGGCAGCTTCTCGTTCTCAGCGCGTCAGGAAGGCGGGGCTGCGCCAGCGGGGTCTGCTCTGCTCTAGGCTTCGGCAAGTCTGGCTGCTCCGATCTCGTCACCACCTCGTGTGTTTGCATAGGGCAATATCGGTAATATTTATACCTTTAAGGTGCCGAGATTGACGTAAGGATGGACATAGATACGTCAATAAGGATGTCATACGACTTGGTCGTTAGCACATTCTTTTGCTGAAGTTCTCGATGAAATCAAAACAATGGCCGCAGGGTTTTTCCCAGGTTGTCATAGGTTTGATTTGTTTTGAGAACTCTGTATGCCTTATTAGGGGCTGGAGGAATATCGCTTGTCTAATTAGATGGCAAGCGTTATGACCTAATCAGATAACACGTTCCTGTGCCGTAGTGTGGCTTAATCAGATAACGGTTTCTGCATCATGGGGGTTTTCTGCCTCATGGGATGGCTGCTAGTTAACTTGTTAACCAGAATAGGGTCAGGAATAGGGGGATCGATACAGAACCTATAGGAATACATCACATAGTAAGGTGGATTCTGACTGCATGGTTACCCCCATTTTTTTCCTGGTGTTTTGCTGTTTTTGACTAGTCTGTTATCCAGGACCCAGTCTATCTGCTTTCTCCCGTACATTGCAATACATGTACTTTAAGTACACTCCAGATTGAATTCTGGTGTACCCTTATCAGTGCCTAGTATATGGTACCCCATGTACTCAGGGCATAGGTACCCCAGAGGCCTCCCATGGGCTGCAGCATGTATTATGTCACCCAAATTGACACGACAGGCCTGCTACTGCAGACTCAGTAAGTGGTGCTTGCACCACTTACTGAGATATAGGTTCACTCTATCTCTCTAATTCGCTACACTTAAATACCTATCCGTCACCCCTATGGAAGGCCTTATCAATTTTGAAGGAAGGGTGCTGGGTTTTACGTGAGAGGGGGCCCCTGCATGAGCAAAGCCCCTCTGCAGCCTTCAGAGTCCATTATCCGGGGTTGTCTGTGATGCAGCCAGACATACATGTTTAAGTGCATTATAACCTCGTGGTAAATGCTAACTTTAAAATGGCTGCTTACAAATATGTTGTATTTGGTGTCAAAGACCTTGGAAACATACGTCTACACCAGTAACTGGTGTGGGAGGTATGATTCCTCCTTTCTAGAACCCCTACTGTGGGTCATCGGTCTACCCGGTACCAGCTTTCTCGACCTGGGCAACACAAAATGGATGCTGCCAGCCACAGACACGAGTCTGCCCTCCTGCTGCTGAGCCAAGCTCGCGCAGAGGAAGGCATGACAATAGGCATCCTGCCACAGGAAGGTGTAACCACCTCCCAGACAGGATTTAATGTATTCGGTCTGGGTGGGGCTCTCTCTGAGTGCCAGAAAGTCTCCCCTGAAGGCACATTTGGTGTCCCTGGGCATAGCCCATCTCAAACCAGTTCTGGGAGCCACTGGCTCCTGCTCTGGCATGAAATTGGACAAAGGACACGGGTGTAGCCACCCCTTTGTCCTGCCCCTCCCCTAGGAGTATCCACAGAATCTTTCCAACCCTTTCCCATGGGTAAAAAAAGTGGGTTACCTGGCTACAGGACTTTAGATTTTACCTGGACATGATTCTGCTGAGAAGAAACCAAGTACTTCGACTGCCTGCATGATGCTGCACGACTGAAGAATCTCCCTTAGAGTAAAGGAGTTACTCCCCTGCAAAAGCAGGCACCTAAAACACATCTAACCAGTTTGCTTCTCCCAAGCTCCTGAGGACTCTGAAGATTTCAGCAACACAAGAGGTGGGTTACCGAAGGTCCTGAGGTCGATCTGCCCTCTCAGTGATTCTGAGACCAGTATCCTTCGTGGGGACCATGCAACCCGAACCCCTGTGCACCGCGTACTTTTGCAGTTGCATATGCTTAGTGACAATTCCTGATCCTGTGCTTTGGATTCCGTATAGTCCCGACCCTGAGCAGTATTTGCACTGAAGATTTCCAGCCCCCACTCCACGAATGTCCTGTGGGCTGGTACTTTGCTTACTTGCTTGAGGTCTCCTCGCGATCCCTGGTCCGTTGGTCTGTGGGTCCCATCGAGGGTGACCTTGTGAATTCTTGGGCTTTCCTGGTTGCTCCAGATGTGCCCTGACTCTCCTTTCCTTGGAGAGTCCCCTGGTCCTTCCAGGTTTACACCGTAACCTGTTTCCTCTGACCGTGTGAGTTGCAGTTGTCAAGGCTTGTAGGTGCTCCAGCTGGATATCGACCCCTCAGCTCTCGACGTCCTTCATGGGACAGCTCACTTCCAGATTCTGGTCCCCGTGGCTGCAGAGTCAAATAACCCTTCTTCTCACCTGAAGCACCCAACATCGGTGGGCATTCGACTACCGAGCCCCTGGTCACCAGAAGTGACCCAGACTCTGTCCACTCTGCTTTCAGGTTCCTCTCACCTTGAATCCAGGCTCGGATTCTACCGGACACTCTTCACCTTCCTGGCAGCAGTACTTCTTTGCAGCTCTCCATTGAAAACGACAAAGGTTTCCGAAACCACTTGACACCTTTGCACCCGGCTCCTCTGGCATAAGTAACACGGGTACCTCAGTCCTCACTGGTGGGTTGGCCTTAGAACCTCCTATGTTCCAAAGGGTTTGCTTGAAGTCCACGTAGAAGTGTCCGTGACTTTCCCATAGAGTTGTACGGAGTACTCGTCCGTGTTTTCTCACTGCACCCATCCTCCGTGTGTCACTCCTCTGGCTGATTCCTTGGGGTCCCAGTGATTCTACATGCTCTAGGCACTGTGTCTATCGAAGTCGTGACTGTTATACCATTTGTTTAGTATATGGTTCGGTCTCCCCCTGGAGCCCGCTGTGTATTGTGCTATTTACAAATGTTCTATTGATTCAGCATTGTGAGCTTTATGTTCTAATCTCTTGTAGAGGTTAGTAGAGATAGTTATATCAATAAATACATATTTTTATATAACTACTGTGTGGTTCTCCTTTCATTTAGGAGGTGATATTCTGGTAAAACAAGCTGCTTATATTCCTTCAAGATTAGGCCTGAAGGTTGCTCTCCATAGCTACCACTAGGATGGCTTTCAATAAATGTTACCTTTGCCCTCATACATCATAAGGGTCGTGTGGACTGGTACAAGGGGCCCACGTTAATTAGTGGACAACATATACCAACCCACCTTCTCACACCACACTCTATAAGAACCCTATTTGATTGACTGATACCTACTAAGAGAACATGTCACCAGGGTTAAGGGAATTACACTGGTTTATAACCCTGGCTGGAATACCATTTAAAATCTGGTCACAGCACTGCACTCCATCTCCAATGACTGAAGGACTGAGGAGCAAGGACACCCTTCAGTTAGAAATGCTGGATCTAAAACCATCGCTGCAGGACTTAATTGAGCCGGCGGTTGCCGGTGGGGGCACTTACTTTTAAGGACTGGCACTTATTATTCCTCATCAGATATTCCAAGAAATAAAAAGAGGGAAAAATATACAAATCGGAAAGGTGGAGAACGTCAAAGATGAAAAAACCATCCCAGGGTAGAAAGCAAGAACGTGCAAGAGTCACATAAAGGCTCAGAGTGTGTATGGCGATGAATTAAAGACGCCAACGTTTAATTGCCCAAGCAGTGGACTTCTGAACCACAACTTCGGGCACACTATTTCATTTACAAGTTAAGTACTACAACGCTGGAAGTACATCAGTCCTTCACTGATGCCACAACCAGTTATTGGAATGTCCACTTCCTACCCAAATTAAGCATTTGCAATGCAATAGGTCTCGCATTACTGAAAGTTTGAGCTATAGGCGTTGCATTATTATGCTCAAACTTTCAGTAATGCAAGACCTATTGCATTGCAAATAATTATTTTTACAAGTTGCATGTTGCAGGGGATCCCGTATTACTGCTGCCTGTAGCACAAATTCTGCCCTCTACTGTGTGATTTCATTGCAGGCCTGGTATGGAGATTAACACGTGGGTCATTAAATCACCAGGCTCCATAGGGCATATTGCGCTGCCCCTTCTATTGGCTGCCTCTTACCTGTTTCTTGCCGGGCCAGAATTTTATTTTGGCAATGGAACAGCAACAAGCTTCAGTGTGCCTGCACCGGGTTTGTAATGCGCAAGTATAATTATGTGTTGGGGACTGGTTTGTCAGGAGATAGGCGGTTGTGTACACTTTGCTGGACATAACAGGCTGGCAACAAAGGGCTCTTCTAAAGATTTAGCAACGAGCCAACGTGTTGAGTTGGGCGAGCAGTGCACAAGAAAAGAAGACGCGCAGCAGCCATTATCAAAGATGTAGTGTGGTGTGCCATGCGGGGAAAAAAAATTGTTGAGTTGGGCGAGCCGCACACAACAAACACGGGCCGCCATTGTTTAAAATGTGAAAAAAAATATTGGTTTGGGTGAGCCACGCGCAACAAGACACGCAGCTGCCATTGTTTAAGATGGGGAAAACCTTTTTTGATTTGGGTGAGCTGTGCACAAGACACCCAGCTGCCATTGTTTATGATGGGGGAAATAAATGTTAAGGTGCGAGCCGAGCCCTAGATGCGCATCCACCATTATTTAAGATAAAGCGCAGTGCACCAGCGCAGCAAAACATATAGATATATATATAATGTTGCCTTACAGAGCAGCGCATGCTAATGCAACCGAAAGCCTAACAAAACACCCAAAATTACAAGCACAGCGTTAGTGGGGTTGGGGAATTACTTTAACTGTTGTACCTGCCAAACGAGTGCTGTGAAAGAGTAAATAAAACGTCCTGAGTAAGGTTACATGTAAAAGGGGCTGTCCTTAGTGGAGGTTACAACAGTAGAAAAGGAGGGACTACAAAATAAATTAACCAATGAAAAAGAAGCATTTACAAAAGACAGTCAAAGAAGCCAGTTGTGAAAATGGACGGTGCTTAAAGCCCATATCCTGAATACAGTGAGTCTCAAAGAGATAGCACAAGCACTACCTAGGAGAGACCTAAAAAAAAAACAGAACCTCGGTTTTGGGAACTGATACAAACAGACATATTGCAATTTCATTTGAGCTGTGTGTGCATTTTTTTCATTCGTTTTGTTTTGTATATTCTACTCTCCCATCCCGATTTTAATGTTCCATTTCCATTTTCCACTAAAGAGATACAGAGATTACACTTAGAAGCTTCATTACTACACGTTATGAGCCCTAACACCCCCTAGATATGGCAGCAGAATAAAATTAAAAAATATATATAAACAGCACCTCACATTCAGAATGCCATTTGAGACAACCCCTGCCTAAATTAATAGTGTGTTGGCTGCTAGTTGTTTAATTGGTTATGGTGACTGCCACTGTGTCTGATACCAACAAATCATAAAGGTATTCACTGCCTATCTTTGAAAAACAAAACAATCTCCCGGGAAAAGCAAGCAAAAACCATACTACTTGAGAGTGGATCAGTGCTAGCGATGGCTGCAACGCTCATATCCCCATGTTGTTCTCTGCACAATCTTCAAGAAAAAACAGTACAATTTCTTGAAGAATAATTCGGTTAATTTACAAACATCACTTATACATTCATAAATTGTCCCTATTCAATTACTTGCACTTCAATAATCTAATTTGTGAACTACCACATAGTATTTATAACTCACAAAGACACTAATGAGTATGTGTAGTGCTACTTCACATATTCTTAAAGGTATTTGTGAATTGGTCCCATATTTGCTATAAAGATCAGAATGAACAATGGTGTTTATGGGTGATAAAACAGTGATTAATAAAGCGTGTTCCAGTGCTCACGCAGCCCGCGGCTGGAGGAGACTGGGCTGGGTCACCCTCCCTTGGTCCCAAGCAAGAAGCCAACTCATACAAAGGTAACCTGTTAACTGGTTTTAGGGGGCTTTTCTATAACACAGCTGCACACCCTATGCCCTATGCCCTTGGGTCCCAATGGGGAAGAGAAAGGAAAGGCTGCTGAGGATCGACATGGGATGGTGCCCTCTAAAAGAAAACACTCAAGAAAACTCCAGATGCTGAAACCCTTAAAGAAATTGATGAGTTACTAGAGGACGTGTGATCTGGGAAATACAGGGAAACCTTTAGCAAAAATGTTGAAACTAAATAGAAAGAAAAAAAGAACTATAGAAAAACTACACCACCCTTATCCTTTCCATACACAAAGATTCTGTAATTAGACCATCAAAAAGGCATCTTCACTTAAGGAAATAGTCAATAAGTGTTAGACCCACAGTGTCTGGCTGGTTGGGATTCATCGAAACCAGACAGAATCCGCCAACCGAGATAGGATGAGTATGATACACTTGACCGATAACCTGTGCTCACCATTGGGTAGCTTGGCACAGAGCAGTCAGGCTTGTCCTCTGGGTCAAAGTGTAAAGTGTTGGAACAACAACACCCTCCCAACACACTGAGTGGGCCACAAAAGAGACTCCATACTGTATATATAAAACACTGGTCCTTGTATTATACATACATTGAAATCAAAACAACATACACATTGGACATATACTTGACAGTTATATGCAAATATTGAACTTTTCCATTAGCAGCTGAACGGCATGAATATATATGTAGTAGTGATAGGTATTAACTCAAAAGCGACAGAAACATATAAGCAGACTGTTCAGAGGTATTCCACTTTCCTGCTAACACATTAGCATGAAACATGACATTCCCAATATAGCATATCCCGTACAATTGTAATGGTTAAGCAATCACAAGTTTTGACTATGCCTCATGACTCAACACTACAGCCACTCTAATTACACCAGCCAACAATACACGTTGCACCCACTGGCGACAATTTGATTAGATTGTCAGGACCACCTAAAGTGTAAGGAAACAGTTATGTTTTTTTGTCCATCCAGATTAGGCTTTCAGGCCCCCAGCGCCATCTTCACGTTTGTGGGATCACTGTCCCGTGTAGTCAAGAGACTTTGACACCAGAAGCTGACACACTTCCAAATAGGAGAAATGCTTCCCCTGCAGCGGAGGTGCGAGCTGCAGTTGGTCTCTGCAGTCAACTGCAGGTGCACACAAGGCACAACGAGACTCCTCGGTTCTAGGCACGATGTGATCAACAAAAGAGTACCTTGTGGTGTGGGCCCGTGGAGAGGAACTGGCGACTTTGGACGAAGGCAATAATGTCAGGCACTGTTGCCCTCCCAACCTGCAGGTCGGAGACAGTCTAGGCTTCTAGCTCCGGTCCCACAGACTCGGCCAACTTCCCCTGAGACCCCTCGAACACCACATGCTATGGAGTGTGAGCTAGCACAGGTTATCGGCTATAAGCTCGGGCCCCTTGGCCTCAGAAAACTTCACCCACACTCCTCAGACTACAGCACCCTAAGTGGGCTGCTGATCTTTATGAGCACTCTTCTCTGTACAGTGTGATTACAGCATAGGTTGGGACGGTCCTTATCCCAACCGCTGATCACTTACACACATTTCAGCTGCACCCTGCTTTGTCCTTACGATCTTCTGGAAACTGGGAGATCCTTTCTGTCCCTGGGACCTCGTGGACAGAAGGCCAGCCAACCGGCCCTTGGAGAGTGCTTTGGGACCGATCCACAGAAGTTGGCCATTAGCAGCAGGCCAGCAACATCCAGGCAAAATCCACCAAGTGATAGTCCCCTTCCTAGAGCATGATAAGCCCCAGGCCACCACAAGTCTGCAGATAATCCAGTTGCAGTCCCTCCTGCCACAATAGTTCCTTTTGTCACTGTCCCAGCGTTGAACCAGCGTAGTATGGTTCCAAACCCTACAGAGTCTCTAACTCCTAAGGACAGAGCTCCAGTAGTTATACCCACAATTGCCTTTCAGGATGACATTGGTTCGAGGGGCCACTTTTGAAATGCACAGGCCCTCTCTAAATTTTTTCCTATCTGCCACCCTACCCTGTGAGGCTTGATCAGTACCTTTTGTGGGGCCGAGACCCTGCCCCTTTAGAATGCAGTTGCCAATGCCACCCCTTCTTATCCGTTCAAGGAAGGCTCCTCAGGGTCAAAGTTCTGCAGTTTCCCTTGAGCCTATAGTATATTACTGTGTATTAGGAATCCACAGATTTAACTGTCCCCTCAGCACCCAGATGTGAAGTGGAGACAGGCTGACAGGTACGCAGAGCCCGAGCATCGAAATGCCCACTTTCCCATAAGTGGTATTTCCCCATTAGTAATGTCGAACCTCTTCACACCTCCAGAGAGGATTTACCATTACTAACTCATAGATAACAAACACGATACTTCCACTCTTCAGCACAAAGGAAATACAGCTCAATAGCCTTTCAACAGATCTCTCATTTCAATTCAATGTAAGAAGCATGCCCTCTACCGAATATACCATCAGTGGCATTCACTACCAGTGCATGTTGCACATGCTCTACCTCTTCCCGACACCGCACCCTGCCTTCAGGGAGTACTCCGATATAGGGAGAGACATGCAGCACCTTGGTACATAGCTTTCTAAATGCCAAGTCGAGTACAGTAACCTGCACCCACTGGGTCGGCCAGGGCAAACTTGTAGCACATTTGAAGAGCTACCTCCACGGGTGGCACAACCAGTGCTGCACGGAAGAGCATTTGAGGTACATGCCCTAGGTATATTTCTTACCCCTAGACAAGGTACGTGTAGCTAACTTAAATCAGCCAATCATGTATACACCAATCACCAGTACGTATGTGACAAGCACACTGAATGGCAGTGTCAAAAGCGCGCAAAGTCCTAAGGCTAACACATAGATCAGTGGATAACCAGGAGGGACAAAAGCCAAAAGCTGAGGGAAAGCAATGTGGAAAGGGTCATTTTCCAGCACTAAGCAATCTACTTCTTGCGATCCTTGTAGTATTCAAATTCAAATCGCTTTGCTCCTTTGGCTATGCATGAAAACAACAAAATAGAGCCCTGTCCTGATACCCACAGTCGAGCCCAAGTGTTATCAAACAACGGAGAGGGGGGTAACAATGTTAAATGCGCTAAAAAAAGAGGTGATCGACCTCAAAGAGCAGATGAATCAATTGGCAACACAAGTCTCTTCTCTTGCTCACCTTCTACACCAATTCTTTCCTACTTCCCCTTTATGTGGGTGAAAGTGCCCAAAACCATGGTCTAAGAGTCAAATTGGCTGCCCCAGACATCCACAACTGCCAACTGAAAACTGTCTATAGTAGTCAAACTCACAATCCTTTAATAATTCACCCTTGCAACGGGGCAGCATGTGGAAGAACTCGGGCCTCGTGCCACAGGATTTACCTGAAAGGATCACCTCCGGTGCAATTGTCAGGCCTGCCCAATCCATCCCAACATTCCTCAATCCCGAGCATTTTTAGACCAAAACTCAGACGTTGCACAGCCCACACCCAGTCTTACTTCACTGATGGTCCAGGGTACTAGAGAAAGGGGAGCGACAAAGCCAGTGTTCATGCATAATGTTCAGAAACTCTGAGGAGGGGTGTGGAAGGTTATGGAAGATATCGAATCTTTGACCAACAAAGTGAATCATAGTTTTTCCATTGGTGACTCAGACATAATTAGGGTCAATCGTCATTGCGCCCCTGGTGGTGCCTATGATTACATTGAAATCCTCTTTAATTTCACAATCAGTGGCGGAGGAACTTATAGCCTGGGAAGTGCGATTAGCCAGTATGTCTATATCTGTTATTAAACTGAAGCTTCTACCTCCTGAAAAGGGACCACTTGCAACTCAAAGTGTTGGCTATGCTCCCTCGGTCCCAAATCAGAGAACAATACTAAAATTTGTGTTAAAACTATGCTCAACCGTAGAATATCAAGGGTACCTTTCATCACTTCCAACATTCTAGGGCTACAATGTGTCACTCCTACAGGGAAGCACATTTACATTTTTTATGTGAATAACAGACCTGGAGGTTTACCACAGGGAATCACTGTAGGAAACCCCATCTCTGTACAGTGCACTAAAATGAAGTACACTATGTAGAGAGTGTGAGAAATCCCCAAAAGGCAGGTAGAGGTAAAAGTAGTAAACAATCTTTCTGTGGTAGTGTAGGAGAACAGTGAGTCTTATCAGAGGGTAGTGTTAAGCATTTGTTGTACTCACAGAGGCAATAAATGAGGCACACTCAAGAATAAATCCAAGTGTAAAAATTACATACATTTCTATTTTTAAGACCATAAACTCAGTTTCTAAGGTATGTACTTTCGGAGTTACAATATTTCAAAGTTCGGAAAATATATCACTTCTATGCTCAATTAAGCACCATAGGAAACAATGGAGAAAAAGCTGAAAAATGAATAGATATTCAGGCAATGCTTTCACAAAGTTCACCTTCTTGTTTTAGGTTGATGTTGGGACCAGGTCCAAAGTTCCAGCAGGAGAAGTTTGGGAGCATACCGGATTGGTCGGGAAGAGAGGTGTTGAGGTCTTGGAACCTGGTGAGCAAGACAAAAGGGGCCACTTGAAAAATCACTGCACAGAGGGACTTACAGGTATGTCCGGTGCGTCTTCTTAGAGGGAGAAGGTCGCAAGGGTAAGGGGACCATGGGAGCAGGGGTGGTTGTTCAGTGCTGGGGCTGATGGGGCCGTGTGCAGAGAAAAATGCTCAACCGGGTGTTGTGCATCTTGAGGTCCTCATGGTCAGGAGCAAGAAACTTGGAGAAGTGATCTTGGGACAGCTGGTCCACTCAGGAAGTGGGTCTTGGGTGTCTCAATGTTCCTTGATGGGTGCATGCTTCAGGAGCTTCAGGAGTCCGGTGTGGACTCTTCTTCTTGGTTTTTACCATTGGGGGTCCGCTACCCCGGGTATTCATATGCCACGGCTCTGGTAGGCCCTGATGCCTCCAAACTTGGTGGGGAGTCAGATCTGACACTCCAAAGCTGTTGTGTCTCTTATTGTTTTGCTGCTGCATTGAGGTTGTCTGGGAGCAGCAAGTCGACAAACCAGAATTCAAGGGATCAGTGCTTGCATTCTGCAGGGGAATGATATCTTCACTCCAAGGGAGCTTCACAGTGATTTTTTGAAGGCTGGAGAAGGACTGTGGTTCTTGGAGTCTTCCCAGGTTTCAGGGCGACACAGCAGCAGCAATTGTTGAGTCCTAGGAGCAGCAGGCAGGATTTGGTGCCTTTTTCTTCCCCAGCAGGGCTTTAGTTCTTGAGCAGTGGGTCTTCCTTTGTCCTGGTCTTCTCTTGTCCTTCTGATTTGATGTTCAGGTCTTCAGGTGTCACCTAAATACTGAATTTAGGGGTGTTTCAAGTGGAGTCAGGTAGTAGGCAATGGTCTGCGTACCGTTAGGGTGTCGACACCCTCTAGGGACCACTTCCTGTGGGAAGAGGCACTACCCTAGCCCTGATTGGAGGTTTCTCCAGCATTCCAAGAGGGTGGAATTTCAGGAGAGGGGTTCACATTGCCTGTCCCGCCCTAGGAATGGTGTAGGCTAAGTGGGGACCCTCCTCCACATATAACAAATTTTCCTGCCTTTCCTCCCACCAAAAGTGGAACAGAAAGGGGGGCTTGGCCTCCTCCACTAAATGGAGGTCCCTGGGTTGGATTTCAAAGACGGCTTTGCCTTTGAAGCTTCCCACCCAGGAAGGCCATCATGCCCTGAAGGAGGTGTGAAGCAACTTCCCCCAGAGCAGACTTTGTCTCTGTCCTCTGAGAGCGCTGGATTTCACCCCATGAGGTCAGAAACATATCTGTTAGTGGAATGCTGGTGAAAACAAGTCAGGAACCACACCAGTGCTTGGTTTTCAGGGGACCCTCTATAAGGGTCTCCTGTGTGAATGTATTAATCAATCCATGACTGGTACCAGTGAGGATTTATTAAAACAAGATCTTTGGTACCAAACATCTCAGAAATCAGTGAAGTCATCATGGAGCTAGTAAACTTGTATTGACAAGAATCCAGCCAACGTACTCTTTATGGCTTCCCTGTTCATTTACAACATCCCAGACATTGTAGGGACATATCTGCTCATGCGGGCATGCCCACACATAGAGTACAGTGCACCCTGATTAGGGCTAAAAGCCAGCAGTAGGGTTGACTTACCTATGTCTTATGCAGTACATGAGAGGCATGGCACACAGGGCTATGTGCTACGCCAAGACGCCACTTGCAATGGAAGATTGCATAGCCTTGGTGAGGGGTCCCAGGAGTGGCACAATCAGTGCTACAGTCCCAGAGGACCCTCTTCTGTACCCATGCCTTGGGTACCAGGGGTGCTATTTATTTGAACATTACAGGGCCACTAAATTTGTGCCAATCGTGGTACAGTTTTGGTTAAAGAGAACTGGCACTGGGAACCTGGTTAGCAGGGACCCAGTGCACTTACAGTTCGAAATACATCCGACAAAAAAGTGGATACTAATCATGTCAAAAGAGGTATTTTCCTACCTGACCCCCTCCTGCAAATGAAAGAGGATGAGACTAACCTTCCCCTAGTGAGTCTTCATCATTTAAGTGGAAGAACTTGCAAAGTCCATCTGCATTAGCATGGGCAGTCCCAGGTCTGTGTTCCACTTCAAAGACCATTCCTTGTAGGGATATTAACCACATGAGCAGTTTGGGATGTTCACCTTTCATCTGCAATAGCCATCTGAGAGGCCTGTGGTCAGTATGATCAATGAAGTGAGAGCCAAACAGGTATGGCCTCAGCTGCTTCAGGAACCAGACCACAGCAAAGGCCTCCCTCTCAGTGTCACTCCAACGCTGTTCCCTGGGGAGTAGCCTTCTACTGATTAAATCACAGGGAGGTCAGGGAGAGGTTTACTCTCTGCTTACTGATCCTCATCTGTAACCATGAGCATGGCCACATCTTCCCTGTCATAATAGAGTTTACGGTGGTTCACATGGATGGCCCTCTTGGGGTTTCTGCATAGGCAAAGTCCACCAGTTGGTGACCTTCCCTTTTCATTCTAGTCTAGGGTAGGACCCACTCCACTTATCTTGGAGGGCCCTAGGGGGCCACAGCCTCCAAAACCCATACATTCTGCCCTCGTTTGAACTCCACCATAGCATCCTTTCGTTCAGATCATTACTTCTGGAGCTGTTGGCTGGCCCCAAGGTTTTGGTTTGCTTTCTCCATGTATTGAGCCATCCTGGAGTGGAGGCCACATACATAGTCCACTATGTCCCGTTTAGGTTCAATGAGTGGTCTCTCCCATCCCTCCTTTACAAGACACAATGGGGCCCTTTCAGGATGACCAAACAAAAGTTCAAACGGGGCGAACCCCGCTCCCTTCTGTAGGCAAAAAGCAGGCGTGGCAGTAAGACATCCCATCTACTTCCGAGTTTTTTAGGGAGTCCACCAATCATATATGCCATTGTCTTATTGAATCTTTCAGGACGGCCATTGTAGGTCACTCCACACTCCCACATGTGTTTCAGGTACCAGACATGGAGTTTGTACCTCAATATAATACCTCCTCTTTAGGGAAGCCCACTCTGGTAAAGATACCAAAGGGGAATAGGTGAATCATGACACCTGGTGCCATGATTCACTACCACCAGACCATATCTGTTTCCTGAGGCTGTAGGAGGGTCAAGGGGACCAACAATATCAATCCCTACCCTTTCAAAGGGAACCCCAATCACTGGAATTGGGATAAAATTGGCCTTTTGGGTGTCCCCCTATCATGCCACTGGCTTGACAAAGTGGGGCAGTAATTGTGAAACTTTTTGACCTTCTGGGGCCTCCTTGGCCAGTGTAAGTGGCTGACAAGCCTACTCCAAATTTTGGTATGGCCAAGGTGTTTAGCTAGGGGGATGTTATGGGCCAAAGTTAGGAGGAATTCTCTAAATGCCTGAGGTACTACCACTCTCCTAATGGCACCAGGTTTGGGGTCTCTAGCCTAGTGTAAAGATTCCATCCTCCTAATAAGTCCTGTGGGAACTACTAACATCACCACCTTCATGTGCAGCAGCTTGCTGTTGCAGGCATTCAAGAATGGGGCAGGTCCTCTGCCCCTGGTACAGCACTTTGCTCGAGGGCCCCCCTGGGCCCAAAATCTTAGCCTGGTAATGCTCCAGCTCCTAAAGCTCAGTTCCCTCTGGGGCTAACTCTGCTTCCCCCTTAGGAGAAGGGCCTGGTATCTTATTTGCAGCTGGTTCCGCAGTCTGCTTTCCTTTTTTCTTGGAGGGCTGGACCATTCTTTCAGACTCCAGCACCTCTTTTTGCACCCTGGGCTCTGCTCTGTGCTCTGGTTTTTACAATCACCAATTGTGAGATTCCAAGCATTTCCGCATGGATTCTCAGTTCTGCCTCAGCCCAGGCTGAGGACTGCAAATCATTGCCAAGCAAACAATCAACTGCTGTTGATGAAAAGACTGCAACTTCTCTTTTTCCAGCATCCCCTCCCCAGTCATAGGACACCATCGCCATGGGATTAGTTGTGGGCACATTGTCAGAATTGGTGACTGGATAGGTAAAATATCTCCAACAACCCCATTCAAATTAATATGCAGTTTTTTATATTTGTTTGTGAATTAAATAAAATATTGAATCATTTGTGTATTTTTTTATGTATGTTTCTATATTCCTTTGTATTGTTTTTGGGTTCAAATCATTAAAATTGCCTAGGGGAAGACGGGGTCCCTGATTACAGTAATGATTAAGTGGGTATCCACAGAAGGCAAAAGCTTAAGAACCAGTGGCATAGAGTACACTTTGGGTGCATCCACTATTCCAACAAAGGTACGTGCTCCAGTAGAGAGAAAAACAAAACCTTGGATCACCCCAGTGGATTGAAATACACTAAGTTTGCTTAGAGAAAAACAAGATGTAGTCAGGAGAAGTAAAAAAAGATCAGGATGGTATATCTGTCCTCGGACTTCATTGGCGTTCATCCCTACCGTTTTTCACAGATACCTTTGTGTTTGTCCTCTGCACCATGTTGTTGTACGAGACAAGATCAAGTGGAAACAATTTGAATTTTCTGCAGAGCGGTTCATTATATTAAAAAAACTAGCAGCCCGTCCCGACGTTGTCTGGGCATAAAAAGAGAATGCGCTCAATGCTTACTTAACTTACTTATAGAGTTTTAAGTTAATGCTCAATCCTTCGAATCCATAACACACTTTATTTTTTAAAAGGAGAAATTGTCTGTTTACCTGTCTGCTTGATATTTGCAGACAGGCTAATGCTGGGGGTACGTTTGTTTTTAGCCGAACCTGTGTTTCCGTTGCGGCGATCGCGGTGAAGGCTAGTCTGAGGGGGCGTGATGCAGGCGGCGTGTGACGTTGTCAGGGTGCGTTGAACGCTATTCTTAGGGTGCGTGATGCAGGCGGCGTGTGATGTTGTCAGGGTGCGTTGAACGCTATTCTCAGGGGGCGTGATGCAGGTGGCTAACGCTATTGTCATGTGGCATATTGTTGTTAATACTCGTTATGTTTTATTTACAGGTCGATATGTGGAAAGTTGCGCATAAAGCGGCGGCGCTTCATTTGTAGTTCGCGGCCATATGATTGACGACCACATTGATTGATGTATCCGGCGGCAATGGTCCACCATGCCCATGACACGCCCACTGTAGTGAAGGTTGAGCTTGATGAGACGGCACACGCCACGCCCCCCAATGACGCCCACGACACGCCCACTGTAGTTTCCAACATAACGCCACGACGCCCACGACACGCCCACTGTAGTGAAGGTGGCAAATTTCGAGCTCGATGAGACGGCACACGCCACGCCCCCAATGATGCCCCACGACATGCCCACTGTAGTTTACAACGCACAGAAGGGAGTACTTTCGGGGACTACTTTACCCCCATGTTATTTCTAATGTATATGGTGCCCAGATGTATAGCATATGTCCATCTGCTTTCACTCCCCTTTACAATGGTGTATTGGGTGTTATGATTGGTGCTGTACTTCTGGAGTTTACCCGCCTCAAAGGTTCCCAGTTCTCTCTTTATAATAGTAGTATAGATACGTGCTATTAACTAGTTTTCTGCATTTTCCACCATGGATATCAATGTGTCAATAAACCAAGACCATAATACATGACCTACATGCCTAAAGGATATTTCTCAACCTACCGGTTCTCTAAATGTGGAAGGGGATTGCCTTCAGACACAGCACATTGGGAGAAGCACTCTATTGACAACCTTACTTAAAAACCCAGACACACATCTGCTCATTTAATTTAATTTTGTTTGATTTAACGTCATTTATTTATTGCTGTACGTAGCAAAAGTATAACAGTATAAATGTTTTGTGGTAACTCAAAGAAGAAGTTGAGTATTGTGAATCCTATATGATAACAATAATAAGACTACACTTATTTATCACAATACTGCATTGGTACCTCTAAAAGCTATCTTCCAATCAGCTGATCACAGTGCTATATCTTGGTTTTATTAGTTAGTGAACTTTGGGGCATATTACCAAGGGTGGCGATAGATAATTATCGCCGCTTTACTAAGCGCGATATTTCTATCGCCCTATTACCAAGCTGTCGCTAACAGCAGTTAGCGACAGCTTGTAGGCGATAGCGAGCGGTTTGGGGCCCGCTTTGCATGTCAGAGATATTTATCGCTAATGACATGCAAAGTGGGCGTACCCAACCTGTTAGCGACTGAAAGCACTCGCTAACCTCGCTATCGCCTATTACCAACACAGGCGTAGCGTTGGAAATATTCGCGCTGGCCATAGCCATGTTATCCAATGGGAGGTGGATAACATGGCTAAGAGCATTTTGTCGCTAATGCGTGAATAATCGCTGTATTGTCAGCGATATTCACAGATTTTGCAGCTATCGCCAGGAATTTTATCGCTTTTGAGATAAATGTTGCTAATAGCACGTTATCTCAGCGATAAAATCCCGCGATGCGCGGCGATAAAAAAATTGCCACTAAGCCTACATAGCGATAAATATCGCTATTTGTTGGTAATATGCCCCTATACTTGCTATTTTGTCAAGGTTTGCATGCTAGGGCTAGTTAATATCTGGCCAGTAAAGCAACATACTTACTTCTTGTGCTGGAAATAATTCATAACAACAACATTTAAATCTTTAATTCACATTGATTACATAACTGAAACATTTTCTCCAGAACAACATGTTTTTCCAAAGCACTCTAAATATGCACCATTCTTTATTACAAACAGTTCATCAGCAATTGTTTGCTTACGGGTCACCACCAATTTGCATTTGGCATGCAAATCAGTCATATCGCATGAGACATATCACTGTGTAACGTGATTTGTTGGCATATAGAAGTACCCAATGTGCTAGGATTTTCTGTATGCTTATTACAATGTGTTCTTCCAGCAAACAATGTAATGGATGTGGGATTGTATAGACTGACGTACAGAGACATTCCCCAACTAATGTTACAACCCGATTAAAATCATGACAATGTATCGGTATTGTGCTGAATCCATGAATTAAGCATGTGATACTTGATTTTCATAGGGAGCTAGCTCCAATGCCTGTACCAATGATGTTTACACAGAATTTTGTGATGTTCGTGAATACCATAAGCAGACCCCCCAGGATATTGCGGAATGGATTAGCAAATTTAGCAGCACAAATATGGACCTTTAGCAGCATTTTTGTTGCACTTTATTTTACTCAGAATCATTCATTTTCAGCCTGAAATCAATAGATGCTGTTTAGCAGAGTATTTCACTTTGAAATAGGCATGTTTAAAGGGTCTGCCGCTTTATGGAAGCACATCTCCAGTCCTAACCTCTTGGGAAGGAGCTGTATTTCTCCCTGGGATGTTCTTGCGCCCATGTATGCCTCCCTGCCAGCGCACCACTGCCTCCTGATCCGTGAGGCACCCTAGGTGCACAGGTTCGTAGTGGCTGATCCAAACAAGTGAGACAGACTGCATAGGGAGGTCACCTCTTGCTAACCTGGTCCAGTCCTCAGAGGTCGACTTGAGCATACACCTAACACCCTGGTACTATTCCTTGTGCATAATACACAGAGGCATCTTAAAACCTAAGAGGAAGTTGTCAGTGTGAAGAAGAATACGAAGTTGCAATCAATTGCATCTGCTGGGTCTTTTACAGTAAGCCATGAAGGAACACATCAGCTGTCACTCAGGACTGGCAAAAACCTCCTAGAACCATACTACCGCATTCTTCTGTCATGACAGCATTCAGTGAGGGTGGGGCTTGGAAGTGTCTTCATGAGGCACCTCATCATCCACAGAACACAAGCACTAGAGGAGCGAACTGAAAGATCTATAGAAAAGCGAGCTGTTAAGCAAGTGATACAGAATTTAACACATCATTGCATGATTTATATTTTATAAAGAATGTGTATCTGCTTGATGAGCATTTACATCTGTATGTTTGCCTGCACTAAGCCCCAAGTCAAAAGTAAAGGTATCATTTTACAACCAAACATACCGAATCACCTACTTTCTGTCTATTTTTCTGTGGTGCTCTGCATTGACCAATATGTGCCAGATAGGCACTTCATTAACTTCATGATGCAAATAATAAAGTTTTTATAGACTTTGTTCCTACCTTCACCAGTCAAACAAACAAACAATTCATTGTTTGAGTATGACAATATGCCTGGCCCAGGTAATACAGCATTAGACTTCTCTGTCTTCCGCTACAAGTACATGGTCCAAATAGCATTTTGTCCACAGTCTGTCTATGTGCGTACTCTCACTAAGCTCCGAGATAAATAGTCTGGTGGTTACTCCCGCTGTGATCCACCACAAGCCACATTAAATAGAATTAGAGTTGCTGCCAATAGTGCTGAGAGTTTCATCAGTCACATTAGTTGCATTAATGTTGGTGTTTAGGGGTGTGTCTCCCCAGCAGATTTTGATTTCTTAAACCATCCTCTTAGCAGGTCTTAGACTCTGCCTCTTACTTGCATAAATACGTTGTACCACACCGGATCACTTTAAGCCATGCTGGTTCCTGAAGAAACTCCAGCTCTTGTATCAGTGAAATACGTTTCTTGAGTCTCCGTCTGTGCTCAACTGTATGACGGCAGAAGTCAGAGCTCACAAAAAATTTGACTGTATCAACGCTGATCAGATTTGAGGGATTAGCTCTAGAATAAATCTCCTGCTGAGGAATAAAATTGTTAATGTAGATCAAAATAGGTTGAGGATATTTTGAGCCGAGATGTGATAGATTATTCTGCTGTAGCGGAAACTAACTGTATCTGAGGGCCCCAGTCCTACTCAGAAAGCTCAGGGCATGCTTTCTGAAATAGACTGCTCATGAATCGTCTAGTGCCTACCCAAAATTCGTAAATGATTGCAGCGCGGTCTATTTGGCAGATCCTTCATCTTTCCTCACATTGTTCACATACCAGCATCTTGTAAATCCATGCATTCTTGTATACAGGTCACTAATTCCTCAGTTCTAAATATTTGCGGTGCCTACACAAAAGACAACATGTTTAACTTTTTGAAGAGCGATGACAACAGCACATAGGGTTTGTGATAAAACATCATCACACGAACAAATTCTACTAACATTGTAGACATCATTTGATGGCCACAAGTGGGCCTTTTTTCCAAAAAGTTGGGAAATGAGAGGTGAAAATATCTGTTGTTTCCCAGCCTCGTAAAAATAAATGATCACATTTTCCTAATTTCGCGGGCAGTTTTTATAAAAAACACAGCATTTTTACAAAACTGCGGATTTCGCAATTTTTTAGCAAATTGCAAAATCGCGAAATCCTGGAGGGTCTGTATAAGGCTAAAATATTATAAAGTCATTAATAAGGCTCTATTGCACTCTGTGTGATTTTAGCACCTATTAAGAATATTGCAAAAGGAATATAACCTTGTACTGATGGAGAGGGGTGTTCTTAAATCTTAATCTACGGGTATAACCATTACACAAACCCCGCCACTGGTCATATGGACTTTGTTCGTTGATGTGAGAAGTAATTAGAAGCTAACATCAACATTTATTACCATTACCATGAAGACCAAAGTGGCTCCACAGAGAACGCAAGTGAGTTTAAAATGTTTATTAACAAACTTATGTTAAATACATTGTTAGCCAGATTTTAAATCTTAAGCATTTTCGTTACAAATTTAAATTGTCAAGAAACTGATATTTTAGCAGGAGATAGAACATGACAGGAACCAAAATTACATAAAGTATACAGAATATCCAGAAAGTATGTTCCCTCAACAAATCCCTATTCTAAATTAATTGATATAGTTTAGGAAAAAGGCATTTAGTTTGGGTAAATAAGGTAAGGTGTCAGCATCAGAAAAACCAAATAACGGTCTCAGAATGCAAAATAAGAATGCTTAGGCATAAAGCCTTTGCAATCAACCTGTGGAAATCTGAATAGGTGAGAAGGGTCTTCTTAGTGGAAGTCAGCAGGCGTCTTTCCTTAGCCCACAAGGGCGTGAATGAGAGAGTATGTGAGTGTGAAAGGGCCTCTGCAAATGAGTCTCTCTGAGCAAGTCTAAGGAACACACTATTATATATTTTTTCACAACATTAACTGCAACGTTTCAGCTTATTCCCACTCACAGGAACAAATCAGTTCTCTCCAGACTCTGGGAGCAGGCATATTTCCGAATTTCTCAGGTCTACACATTAATCCATGCATGGCTATGTCCTTGAATTTTTACACTGGACAGATTGCAAGCTTCAGTCAGCTCTTGCCATGAGTCACTCTCCCACACTGACATTTTCTGTAATGAGAACCTCACTACCAGTTGTCTAATACATAACAAATACCTATTCACTAGCTAACTAAAGGCATCTAGGAAAACACAGCATCTGTAATTGAAAAACACACTGAAATCATGATTGTCGGTAAGAGAGCGGAACTCTGGGGGGACAGGTGGTGGCCTCCGGAACTAGGGCCGTCTCCGACTCCGGTTACGGAATTAAGAAACCTGGGAGTCTGGCTGGACCCCACCCTCAGCTTTGTTGGCCACTCAAAGAGAACTGCGGCCTGCTGCTTTGGTGTTCTTCGGGGCTTAAGACCTGTCCTCAAATTTTTTGATGCCCCGACCAGGCAGCTGGTGATTCAGGCGACGGTGATGTCCCGGCTTGATTATGCCAGCTCTCTCCTGGGGGGAGCCAACCAGGCAGAAATCACTCGCCTGCAGCGCGTTCAAAATGCTGCAGCCAGAGCGGTAGTTGGCCTGCCCAGGTTCTGCTCCGTTTCTAACACCCTACGATCCTTGCACTGGCTGCCGGTCAAGATGAGAATTCATTTTAAGGTCTTATGTCTGGCCTTCAAAATCTTGAAAGGTTCTGCTCCCCAGATCCTTGCCAACCTCTTGTCTTTGTATGTCCCGACACGCTCTCTCAGATCCTTGGGCCAAGCTCTCGCTGTGGTCCCCCGGTTCAAGTTCAGCCGAGCTGGGGGCTGTTCTTTTCGAGTGAGAGCTGCGGCTATCTGGAACTCTCTTTCGGTAGAGATCCGTATGTTGGAGGACCTCCTGCTGTTTCGTAAGGCCATTAAAACCTTCTTATTTTAATTTTTGCCCTCGTAGCTGTTCCCCTTTTCTGTCTTTGCATTTAGCGGTGTTGTGTTCTACCTTGTCGTGCGCCAGGACGCTCCTTTGCTGGAGCATCTGTGCGCATTATAAGTGTCCATAGCATAGCATAGCATAACATGCAAAATGCACAAATGGGAAATAAACAGGCCTTTCACTTGTAAAATCAACATTTCAAAATGGCAAAAGAAAAGTTGGCAAATGTTAACTTTTCAACATGTTAACACAGGGGCTGTTCATAGTAGTTACATACAGATTCCTCCTACAGATTATATCATTAATATGCACTGTGTTTAGTAAATTAAAGTTTATTCATAAATGTGTTAGTTAAGCAAATTATGTGTTTTCTCTCTCCCAGTACTGCTCTTGCTAATAACTTTCTAGTGTTTCATTCACAATTTTAAAAGCAGCTGATGGCAGTTCAGAAACTGAATACATTATTTCTTTCAGTTTATTAAGGACTCAGTGTACCTTCTATATTTTCAGTATCCATCTCTCTGATACCTTTGGCTGCTTTCCTTGCAAAATTGGCTGATTTCTGCATAAGTGCCACATCCATCCATTAAGTCAGATTTCTTTGGACTTAGCGCCTAATTACTAGTTTTGGCGGCCATTGGATGGCCAAACCTGTGGTCGAGGTGCAGCGGTTGGAGCATTTTGAGCCTGCCACATCTGTGAGGGATCCACGATCCTGGGTTGTGGTGCGGTGGTCTGTGTTATCATGGTACTGTATAGAAATGCACAGACAATCAAAAGTGAGTTATGAGTATGGGAATATTTAGGCATAAACTTGCTCCGAGTCTCAAAAGTGAGAGGCTGGGTGTGATCTTATTGATAATATTCCCGTAACATCTACGTGCAAATGATGATTTTTAACCTATTAACAAGACCAGGAAAATAGAAATATGTGTAAATAATCAAAAGATCACTCACCATATATATGAAAGTTTCAGTCTGTTATAAATTAAAAGGAAAGACTAAAAAGAAGGAAGAAATGGAGTAAGAGACATAATAGTACTGTTGCAAACTGATCTACTGTCTTATACATCATAAAAGGCCCAAATACTCATCTTCGTTAACAAGGTTGGGCAACAGGTATAAAATTGCTGAATGTTCTCCCAAAATTAAAGATAGATCAGTGGGTCATACTAAAGTTGTAATGCAGTAACAATAATATATTTAGGAAAATGTGGCCCAACCAATCGATTACTTTTATGTGTTGGAGCCTAAAGTGAAAGGAGGATGGTATCCGGCTTTAGTTCCCAAAACACCCATATATCACTGTAAAGGAAAACAAATGTACGACATGTATCCAAGAAGGGGTCGGAAAAAGCGCAAAATGCAGAACAAAATTGCTGAGATTGAAGGTAATAGCCAATTCGGATTCACTTACTGTGGTCCTTAAGAGCACAGTCAGCGATACGTCATAGGAAAGTGCCATATTTTATCCAATGTCATATGAGCCAAAGGAGGGCCTCATGGCAATGCTAAAGGGTATTAAAAGGTCGAAAATGATACAGCTATCTTTGAGTAGTGTATCTCGAAACTAAACAAATGCACAGAAGTCCATATAGATGCACAGAAGTAATAATCAAGTACATTTAGTATTGCTGCAAGGGTGTGAAAGTACCCTGGTAAGATAAATAAATTTCATCAATGATACGTATGCGTGTCATTAATTTCACACAGATTAAGAAGTACTTGCTGCAAAGGAGTAGTCATGTTGTTAACAATAACATGCATGCTTGGCAAAGCCTCGCATGGCATACAGTATGCTTTAGGAAAATTTAGGTGGGGCCTGAATGAGAAATTAGCGGTAGGTAGCACATGAGATAATATGTCTTTCTCTGACAGGGCATGTTGAAACGCGTGTTGATACTGAAGGAACTTCTGAGTTTTTAGTGTTGTGTCATTTTCAAAGTGAACACCCACACTTACCTTGCTTGTACCCTAACACACCCAGAACACATGTAAGGCTCTAACATTTGATATGCTTGTTTTTTCGGCCACTTTTAATGACAATACAGGCAAAACTGTAATGAATGTCCTGCCTTGTGTGGTGGGCCTTACTTTAATCATGGCAATTTTCACTGCTGTGAGAATTTTTTTATCTGAGTGAAATGTCCCTGTTCTCCGGAATATAAATTGGATTCATAAGCAATCTTTGTAGTCTGGCCTGTTACTTAAACCCTGCCTGATTAAGGCTGATCCTCATGCCGAATTGTATTTGTTGTCCCATGTTTGTAGATGTGCATTTGCAATCATGTCCTTCTATAATCCCCTAATGAATTTAATGTGTTCTTCCTTTTAGTCTTTCCTTGTGAATGTAGAGATGATTATCAGCAGGAACAATATTTTTTCTCTCTCTGGATAACGTGGAAGATATCTTCTTCCAAAATTTAGAAATCCCAATAATACTTCTAATTTCTTCAGTGTGTTTGGAATATTAGAAATCCCATTAATGCATGTAATTTTGTAAGTGTTTGGGAGCTAAAAAAGATAACAAAATGAATAAAAAATAAAATAAATTAAGAAGTACATAAGAATGCACATTAAATTCTTGCAGCAACAGCTCGGTCATTTGGGCAGAGAACACCCCCTATGCTATATTTATACCCTTAGGGAAATCTTGTGAATCCATGTTGTGCCAACCCGATTTGAGATAAAAAAAAACAATGGGCCCGATTCACCACGGTAAACTGAGATGAAAGTCTAAATTTATGACTTTCTGTATTCACAAAGGGCATTTACGAGTAGTAAAGTTAGACTTTTGTCTCAGTTGAACTGAAGTTTTGATCTTAAGTTTAACTGAGACTAAAACTGGGACAAAAGTTTAACTTTATGACTTTCATATTAAAGTTGGACTTTTGTATCAGTTGTGGTCTCAGTTAAACTTAAGACTAAAACTTAAGTTGAACTGAGACAAAAGACTAACTTTACTACTCGTAAATGCCCTTTGTGAATACCGAAAGTCGTAAAGTTAGACTTTCGTTGCAGTTTCCCTTTGTGAATCGGGCCCATTGTGTCAATTTTGATTATGTATTTTTACCATTTGAGTTGTGTCTTTAATTCAGTACCATATGCATTCCATATGGCATAGGCTTTATAACACTGGTTCACATTTTGATAGTGCACTATAATCTCCAGGATGTGTCAGCTTTTAATACCAACAATATCGGGGGGTTTATGGTAGATGGGCACAGGGTAATTGATCCCTGATGTTGGAATTAATCTAAAATGTGTTTAAAAAAATGTTTTGTTTCTCGTTTCCATATACATATTTTCTGTACCTATGGTTCATTTTGTGAGGGAATCACATAATTGCCTTTTTATGTCAACCTACATGATTTTAGGATCTCACTGGAAACACTTGTGATACTCAATTTGTGGCATACCAGTCCTTTAAAGACAGGCCCATTAGCGAAAAATGGCTCCCTATAAACCTTCTTCTATTTGGTTATCTATCATAACTTTGAGGGAATGAGCCTTCTTCAGCAATTTTTATGTCACATCAATCGGTCTTCTGGGTCCAGAAAATCATCAAATTTGGTTGTTAAAGGTCCCGATCAATTCGGACATGGGTTCTGTAAACTAAATCTGGTATTTCTACCTGAGCATAGTCATTAGTTGCTTAGGTAAACAAGAGCATATTGAGCTTCGTGTGGCTATTGAGATTTTGGCCATACTATCTAGAACAGCTACTGCCAGCTCTTTTCTCTTCAACAGAACCATCTCTGCGACATGCTGACGTCCCTTTTTACTTTCCATTATACTCTTTAGTATAATGTTAGAACTGGTGAGCGTGACTTCGCCCACTAATCGTTGAGCTGTGTCTATCTATAACTCTGACCGATCCTGTAGCATGTAGGGTGCCAATGGGAATTTTATATTTCTATTTTTTCACTTGATCCAAACAGGTTGTTCATAATACTCTTTGGACAACGGAACTGGTTAAGATAAACGTTGTGCGTAGCAGTATTCATGACACATCGCGTTTTGTTGCGCATATCGGTTGGTTTGATATGTGCTAAACAAGCTCACTATGATCCACACTATGGAAAATTTCGTTTTTGTAATTCACTTAATAAACTTGCACACAATAGGGTGGTCATCACTACAGGGATTCTTGTAATTCGGTCTGATTGGCTTTCTTTTACTGATGTTTCAATGGGGAGCACAACTTGACTATAATTTTACTTAATCTTTTCCCTATTCTTATCACAACCAATCTATGCTTTTTTAAATTCTAATTCAGTTGACTTTGGATCTTTTCTCTGGATTTGCAACCTTCTGTGATCTCTACAACTATTGGGCTGTATTTTGACAGTCCTAAACTTGTAATGTAGTCCTGTTAATATTTACGACCGAAAAGTTTTTGTACCAACAACAAACAATATATATGGTATTTATTGTTCCAGTCTTGAAAAAGTCTATGTGTAGACGAAACACGTGTTGGCAATTGGCGGATTTCATGCTGGGGTACCAAAAAATAAAGACATAATCAACAAACTGAATCTTTGGACTACTTGGGACTTTTTGTACTTTGTGCGAATTTATCATTGGCCTTCTCTGCAACATTGTTGAAATTAACTGAGTCAGATTATATAACATGTAATGGTTATAATTATCCAGTACATTTGGGACTAATGGTATTACTAAGGGGAGTGCTGAACAGAGCTCTAGATTTTCATTATTGGTCCGTAGTGTAGATTGATCTCAATCATTGGATGGTAGGAGTGCTCCAGGACTCTTGAGAGGGCTGTTAAATTCAAATAAGAGTTGCTTGATGAACGTACACATCCAAACACTCAAGGTGTTCATAAATGTTATGGACTTAAAACTGGGTAGCATGATATATGGATGCACACTCAAGCCCTTAGTTACAAGAGGCCTGCGCCACCTGTGCATACATTTTTATGACAATCCAGCGGGCCTTTCAATCATATCTATGAGGTGAAGCAAAGCCATCCTGCATGGCTTTGCATAGAGTAAGGCATGGAGTAACTGCATGGGTTAAGGCAAGGCAGTGCAAAGTGCTGTCTTGCCTTACTTTTGATCAAGGAAGTGTCCCATGGGCATTGCTGTGGTGTTACCACTTAACACCCATAATTTTTGCACTGCCCCAGATTTACAACATCCCCAAGAGCATCACTCTACTGCCTGGCTCAGAGCCAGTAATTGATAAAATAAAACAATGTCATTGTTTTATTTTTCATTTTTTGGCTCTGAGGCCGCTTGGGAAGGAATGTAGTGAGGGCTGGGCCTTGTTGCACACACTTTGGGGTCGATTCCGATTCGGGAAAAAAAACGTCCGTACGATTTGTTTCCGGAGCCCTCTCCGTACGAATCGTACCCGTCCATCCGTCACGAAGTACGATCCGAATTCTGTGAATCCGACCGAATCGTCGCGATCCGTACGTATTGCAAGGCTGAAACCGTGAACCGTACGACTTGTACACATACCGTATGACTTGTACACATACCATACGACCCGATGAGTACGATCCGGACCGGGGTATGAGGACGCGATTCGTACGGTCCACGTCAGGTAAGGGCGAGTCGTACGGAAAAGCACACAAACACATACACACCGTATGGTCCGTACCCCCCATGATCGCAGGGGTACGCACCGTACCCCTGCGATCATGGGGTGTACGAGCCGTACCCCCATTGTACGATCGATGTACGAGCCGTACCCCCATTGTACGATCGGTGTACGTGCCGTACCCCTATTGTACAATCGGTGTACGAGCCGTACCCCCATTGTACGATCGGTGTACGAGCCATACCCCATGTATGATGGGTGTAGGAGCCGTACCCCCATCGTACGATGGGTGTACGAGCCGTACCCCCATTGCACTATCGGTGTACGAGCCGTACCCCCATTGTACGATCGGTGTACGAGCCGTACTCCCATTGTACGATCGGTGTACGAGCTGTACCCCCATTGTACGATGGGTGTATGAGCCGTACCCCATGTACGATGGGTGTACGAGCCGTACTCCCATTGTACGATGGGGGTACGACTCGTACCCCCCATGATCACAGGGGTTCGCACCGTACCCCTGCGATCATAGGTACGCACCGTACCCGGGGGGCCGTTCCGTACCTGTTTCGGCACGAACTCTGCTTTTACGGCTGTTTCCAGCTCCCGTAGAAAAAGGGTCGCACGGTGCGTCCCCGACACGTATCGTACTTGCTGGGTCGTAAAAACCAGCCGCGAACGTACAGATGTCACGTACAGCGGGTTCCGAGGGAGAATCGTACGGAGATTAGAGTCGTACGGTGTCATGTACGACTCGTACGGAGTACGGCTCCTGGTACGAATCGTACTTCATCGTACGTACGGGGGACGTTGCAGGGTACGATTCGTACGGGAAAAACGCTCCAAACGGCTATTCGGAGCAGTTTTTCCCGAATCGGAATGGAACCCCAAAGGTTTATTAGAAGTTTAAACGCCATTTTTCCTTTTTGCTGCTTTTGCACACGACACTGCATATAGCTGTTGTTGTAGGTTAGGCTGCGTGAAATGCTTCACATGAGAATGGCTTGTTTTCGGCATCCCCAGACTTACATCGTGACCCTAGTCTGCACAGTGAGCGCTAAAGCCTCCAAAGTTATCATAACAAGGTAGCTGTTGTTCGGGGTGATCGGCTCACTTTTTAGACATAACATACATGCAGCTGCAGCCAAAGCGTTTTCTGGTGCCTTTAACATCGCACTGTAAGCATGATTTGAGGCACTTGGAAGAATCCCGTTTTTCCAGAGAGACCGAGAACTTTTGCAGATCCTGATGTGATACACTCCTGCTGAACTTGGAGGTATGGGGTCCCCCACACAAGCCTAAGAGATCTTCTATATTCATAAAACATAGTTCCTAGCTAGGGATGGTGTTACACTAGGCACTACAAGACCTGTTTTCACCATCATTGTACTATGATTTCTCCTTTTGTGTTTTATGGGATTGTAACAATGCTGATCATATTATTCCTAATCATATGTCTGCTTATGTTAGCGAAGATACTGCATCTCAGAGCACGTCGTTAAAATAAATATTTTAACCTTTCCCGTGTCTCTTTTTACTCCTGTTGTGTACTGGTATGAGAGTATAACAAAAGAGTATTCTTGCTTCCCACCATTCCTGAGTATAACCTAAGTTGCATGTTCTGGGTTGTCTAATCATTGGTTCCTTTGAAATAGGACGAAGAGCTAATGTGACACTGATGCTAGCTGGTTAGGGTTTCTAGGTACTAAGGTGAGTTTTTTGGTCCACCACAATTCACTGAGGTTCTGGGTCTCTGTGCACAGTTCTGTGTAGGAGCAGAATCCCTGCAACAGGAAGGGGTGGGGCATTTGGGAGGAGGAGCGCGGCGTGCACTCCACTCCCTAAGTGTGCATGTGGGTTATGGCCGGCCATCTCTGGCTGACCAAAACAGACATGCACACATTTGTTTTCTCCAGTCAAGCTGCATTGAGCAGCCGGATTGGAGAAACCCCCACAGACTCCCTGATCTGAGCGGGGTGATTGTCCTGCCTGGTCAGACCAATCCCTCGGCTGTCCTCACATAAGAGCAGCGCGGGGATTGCAGGGAGTCCATGATGTGGCCCAGTGCTTGCTGGGACCAGGAAGGACTGTGCTGAGGGTGACGCCGGAGGAGGGAGGCAGCTCTGGGTGAGTTTTTATTTAAAACATTTTCTTTATTACAACCCGCCCGTGTACGCTTCCCCACCTGCGCTGCCCCGTTCCCTCTCCCGCCGTCCCGCCACTTCTTTATTATGGCGGCCGCAACTGAACATCACGTAAACCTGGGCCAACGCCAAAAACAACGCCTCTCTGAGCAGGGGTAATGAGGAGAAATGTTTACATTTCTCCTAATTTTTGCCTTATCCCACGTGTGCTGCATTCTGCAGCACACATAGAATGAGGAACACATTGTATATGATTTTATTTTGTTGGAAGGGGTACTTTCCTGCACAAAAACTATCATGCCAACAACACAGACACCTTTGCACCATGGTGCAAGGATGCCTGCATTGGTGCTCGATTGCAAATTGTGTACCGGCTGAATGGACAAGAATGCTCCAAATCTTGTAAATGCACTGCATTTCTGCCTTTTCAAATTTACGTATGGCAGCGCAGAAAAAACTCTTGCAGCGCTGCCCTACACCAATTCTTACCAAATGAAGCCCTCAGTTTTAGTCAACACAAATTGCAGGTTTTTATACTCCTCTTTTAGGTGTGCAACCCTTCCACCCACAGTGTACATTAATCCATAAATAGCACATAAAAAAGTGTAGGCGTGTCATAATGTGCACCGCCAGAAAAATGCCAAGTACTGGCACTAGCAATCACCATTGTATCATGGTACATGAAGTAATTCATATTCGTGCATAGACGTTATATGTAAAAGGAAGAATACTTCATTGATGAAGGCCCAATGTGTACAAAATGTAATTCATTTCGTGACTTCCTTCATCACAGAACGAACGTGGTGACAAAACTACAGAGGGAAAACTCTGTAATCCAAGAATTACCTTAGCTCACTTTTCAAAGCTTCTCAAAATAACTGAAATACCATCATCACCATACCCCTCTGACTAACACTTGCACTAGTAAACAATATGAAGCTGGCTAAGCCCTAGAAATTGTCACTACCCACAATCACTATCAGATACACTAATGACCTCATGCCTATAATAAATACCAGAGTATTAGCAGCTTACCTCCAAATACAGAATTTAGTTCTAGGTGAGAGTCTGCAATAACACCAAAAGTAAATTGCAGCCCAAATCCAAGTTATAAACTGGTGCTGTGCACGCATCAGATGGCATGCAGCAATTAAATCCCCGCCTCCCACAACAGAATGCTCACTGTGGCATGATGCTCTCTCAGTCTATGGCATGACAGTAACGCACCCATGTAAGCTTCCTTCTTCATGGAGATTGGGCACTTGGGCTCCGAGAATGTTATATAGCCATGCAGGCCACCCCTGGTATGTTTCCTTGGAATCCTATCTGCTTTAAACTTGTTCAGGTGTTACTTTTGAATTTTATGTGTGGGTAAATAATGAGTGCAGTACTGTATGGACGGTATAAAAGTTAGATCATACCGTCCCATTTCGCACTGGTGCACGTATACTGATCGCATAAAAAAATTGCACACCTACTGACATACTTTAAGCCTCATTTGCAATATTTTGACACATGGCAGGAAAGCAAGCCTTTCTGCTGCTGTGTCAAAAGAAAAGGGTAGGAATGCGCTGTACATACGGCGCATTTCTGTCCTTTTTCCCTGAGTTGGTGCATAATCGCCTGTCATGCGCCAATGCAGGCACCCTTGCATCATGGTGCAAGGGTGTCTGCATTGTAGGGGTGATTGTTTTTGTGCAGGAAGGGACATCTTTCTGCCCAAAAACAATCACAAGAGGCGTTTTCCTCATTCTATGTGTTCTGCAGAATGTAGCACACAAAGAAAACGGAAAAACGAGTAGAAATAATGGTATTTCTCCTCGTTTTGCCTCCCATAAGCCTCTCCTGGGGAGGCGCAGGAATCTGACACATTCCCTGGTTTACAAAACCTTGTAAATATGGGAATATGTCAGGCTCCATGGATGTTGCGTGCGAACACCCACAGCAACACCCGTGGAATGCTTCTTTCACTCAAAGTAATGCGTGAATGGGGTGCCTTCTTACAAGGCCATGGAAAGCCAAGAAGGGTGGCTTTATATGGATATGTAAATATAGGCAGGTTCACTGCGCCCCAGGTGCGTCAAAAACAAAAAATATGACACACCGGCGGTCCAATGGGCTCGAAATAAACCCTATGTTAGTAATGTTAATTACCCTGGCCTGTTCCTGCTTTATTTCCAGTATTTCACATTACAACTGTTAAGTGAAATGAATGAGATTTCTTCATTATGCCACATTGCATGATTGAGATTTTGTGCAGGTAAAAATCCTGTTGTGGGTGCAAAGGAAGAATGCTAACAAACAGAATTCAAGCGCCTGTTGTTCGCATCATGTACAATTTTACATTGGTTTTAGTGCAAAATGGAGAAATATGCCCTTGCGTCAAAAAAGGAGGCAAGGTGGCATTTTGTTTTATAAGATAGTGCTAAATACTAGGCTGGCATGTTACATAATGAGACGTATTCAGCACAGGCCGAGTTAGTTAGTACATGTATTAAAGAGATTAAGATCTGGCTTTTTCCAACATGAAAACAATTTGGAAATAGAAATATGTATTCTCCTAACTACCATCTGAGAAGAAAAGGAACATTGGGGTTTTTACCTGCAGAAACATCCAACCTAAAGATCTCAGTTCTATTACATTATCAAATTGTCATCCCAACCATAGAAAAGAGAACCCACAAGCATTACACATATCAACTGGCATATTTTTCTACACTGGAGACATATGCAACGTATACATACAACTAATGAATTGCAGAAATTCTGTTGTGCGGCCTAGCTGAAGAACGGCATAACAACTATGCGTCTAGCAACACATAGAATCCTTATTGCTGCCACCAGTTAGTCACCACACAGAGGGATTGCTGAGACCTTGGTGGAGGCCCGACCCCCTTTCTCAACCACTCTGCATATGCATCTCCTGGTCCATGATGGAACCTAATGGGTCGAAGGTAACACTAACGATAGACAGCTTCTTTCCTCTGGATATACAAGGCGTGATTAAAATCCTGATGTCTATTCAATCTGGTTCTCCTTTGAATCCATGCCCCGCCGATGTGATAAAGTTAATTCCAGATACCATTGCGGCAGCTCTCACTCCTTTATTCAATAACATTTTTAATATGGGACATTTCCCGAAGAAAATGTCATCCATCCTGCTCTTGCTTAAGAAACAGAACCTCGATCCCAAAGACCCAAACAACTATAGACCTATCTCTCGCCTCCCACTACCCGCGAAAATGATCAAGAAAGCCTTGAATTTACAACTCAGTCAATTCCTGCAGACTAACAACATCTTAGACCCAACGCAGTTTGGCTTCAGAGTGGAACACAGCACCAAACTAGCTTTGATCAAGTCCACCGAGGAGGTTAGAGAGGCCCTGGACCAAGGAGGCGCCGCAATTCTGATCATGTTAGATCTCTCTGGGGCCTTCGATACGGTCCATCATAAAGTTTTAATGGACCGGCTATCTGAAAGTGGAGTTCAAGGCACGGCCTGGAACCTCCTTAAATCATTCCTTACCGATAGATTACAATCAGTGGATCTGGACAAGGCCAGGTCCAAGCCTTTCTCCTTGCCATGTGGGGTACCCCAGGGGTCCTCCCTAAGTCCCACATGTTTTAACGTATATGTGTCACCGCTGGGAGCCCTGATAAAAACATTCGGGTTCCAACTGACTTCCTATGCAGATGACATGCAGATAGTACTGTCTCTTCAGTGAGGCCAGGAAGTGGAAACTGGTAGGAAATGTCATGACTGCCTGAAAGTTATCTCTGGTTGGATGGCATTCAACTGCCTGAGACTGAATTCCGGGAAAACTGAAGTCATTATCTTCGGGAATAACATTAACATCTGGACACTGGAATGGTGGCCTAGTGAACTAGGAACGCTTCCAGACCCAGCTGAAAAGGTGAAGAACTTGGGGGTGATTGTTGACAAGAAACTCACTTTTGAAGACTAGGGCCAAGATGTATCAAGCCCTTTGCGAATCGCAACCAGGTCTATTTGCATGTTTTGGCATGCATCAAAAATTCGCAAAATAAGGAATAGCAAAAATTTGCGATTCCTTATTTTGCCATAGCATTTAAGGAATCGCAATTTTGCGATCCCTTAAATGCTATGTATGTAGCATTTTTCAATTGCGAATTTTGGTTACGAAATCGCAAATTACCACCAACTTGTAGTTGATGTTAATTTGCGAATTCTTTTAAAAATGCACTATTTGGCATTTTTTAAGGTGGCATGTGATGCACACACATGCCCATAGGGCATGTATGTGCGCCATATGCACACACATGTAAATTTCAGGGGTGCAGCAGGGTGTATTTGAGACACCCCTGCACCCTTGAAATTATTCTCAATTTGCGAATTCGCAAAATGCGATTCGCAAATTGAGAAAAATTTCGCAATCATTCCTATGGGCCTCCTGGCCCATAGGAATGCATGGGAAATTATTCCTTATTTGCGAATTCGCAAAGTGTGAATTCGCAAATAAGGAAGACTAAGAAATCGCTAAAAAATAGCGATTTTTTAGATACATTCCATTTTGCGAATTCTAAATAGCGATTCCTTAAAAATCGCTATTAAGAAATGGCAAAATGCAATTTTCATACATCTACCCCTAGATCAATGGGTGGTCTCCTCATGTTTTTTTGTCCTCAGAATTCTGAGGAAAATAAAGTTTCTTCTTTCTGAAGACGGCCTGACGACTGCAGTTACAGCACTTATCATGGCACGCTTAGTGTAGCACGCAGCAGCGATGCTATTGACGGGTATGCCTAGGTTTGTCTCAGTTAAGAGGGAACTAAGGCAGCTCCACTGGCTCCCTGTGAAACCGCAAGCTCAGTTCAAAGCCCTTTGCATGGTTTTCAGGGCACTAAATGGTAATGGCCCTGTTTTTTTTTTTTAAACAACGATTTCAATGGTACATCCAGAGCAGAACCTTGCGCTCTCTGACAGCAAAACAAGTGATCATTCCTTCTGTCAAAAGAGCCTCATGGGGTGTTAGGAGTTTGATTACCTCCTCCTCTAGGGCCCGGAACAACATACTGTTCCACCTTAGAAATGCAACTGGGCTCCTTTCCTTTAGAAGGGATTAGAAAACGTGGCTTTTCACAGTATAGGCACCTCACTTGGCAGAAACCATTTGGGCAGTACTCAGTGCCAGAACACCTTAGGGTAACAGCTACACTTTGTACATTTTAATAACATAACACTACTGGCTGGGGGATGAAGTCCCCTTGGCTGCTGAGGGTCCTGGGGTCCAAGAACCCCTATGGTTGACACTAGTAAGTCCCTCACACCAGGATTGCTGAGACCTCATAAGAGGCCTGCCCCCTTTTTCGATCACTCTGCAAATGCACCTCCTGGGGCACTGCTGGTTTGGAGATGAAGTCCCCTTGGCTGCTTTGGGGGCCACTTTCTGCTGGTTTCTGACTTTTATTTTGCCTCTTTCTGCCCATTTCTGATCTCTATTTTGCCTCTCTCTGCTGGTTTCTGACCTTCATTTTACCTCTTTCTGCTTGTTGCTGACCTCTATTTTGCCTCTTTCTCCTCATTTCTGACCTACATTTTGCCTCTTTTTGTTCATTTCTGATCTCTATTTTGCCTCTTTCTGCTTGTTTCTGACCATTGTTTTGCCTCTTTCTGCTCATTCTTGATCTCCATTTTGCTCTTTCTGCTCGTTTCTGATCTTTATTTTGCAACTTGCGGCTTGTTTCTTTCCTTTATTTTGCCTCTTTCTGCTCATTTCTGATCTCAATTTTGCCTTTCTGCTCATTTCTGACCTTTATTTTACCTATTTTTGCTAATTTCTGATCTCTATTTTGTCTCTTTCTGTGCGTTTCTAACCTTTATTTTGCCTCTTTCTGCTTGTTTCTGATCTTTATTTAGCGTCTTTCTGCCTGTTTCTTACTGTCATTTTGCCTCTTTCTGCTTGTTTCTCACCTTTATCTTGCCTCTTTCTTCTTGTAGTTGTCCTTTATTCTGGCTCTTTCTGACCTTTATTCTGCCTCTTTCTGCTTGTTCCTCATCTTTATCTTGCCTCTCGCTGCTCTTTCTGATCTTTATTCTTCCTCTTTCTGCTCATTGCTGCCCCTCATTCTGCCTCTTTCTGCTCATTCCGCTCCTTTATTTTGTCTCTTACTGCTCTTTTTCACTGAGACTGTGGTGGGGGAGGGTCAAGGCCCTTTTGGTCCCTATTGACTCCCCGCCTCCGGCTGGAGCCCACAGTGCTCCTGCATGGTGGGAGCTGCTGAAAGGCAGCTCCCTCCATGCCGGAGCCATTCTTTCGTCTGTTTTTCACTCCGCTTGACAGGAGGCAGTGAAACCGACAAAACCTCTGCTTCCAGCATGCAAGAGTATTTTGTCAGCTCTCGCTTGCTGGAGTGGATTGTTTGCTGTGACTTAGCTAGAGATGTCAAAGCTCTTGCAAAGTCATATCAAACAGCTATGTCCTGTGGATGGGCACCTCAGTACATAGTCCCCTCCTTTGATCTGCATGGGCCGGTCCCCGAGAGGTGGTGGTCCCCAGAGCCGTATATGGCCCAGCAGGAATTTCAGTTACATCATAGACCCAGAGGAAGTGGTCGTCCCGGATCCCGGGGGAGGTGATAATCCCCAGGCCCCGGGGCAGGGGGGAATGGGGCCCTCCTCCATTGCTTTTGATTTCCTCCAGGGAGGTGGTGGTCCCCTGGGGCTTGAACCTGCCACAGGAATGGGAGTCCATGCAGCCCCCTCTAAATATTGAATAAAATCTGGGGAGATGGTGGTCCCCGGGGCTCAAAGAAGTCCATGGAGGGGGGGTCCATGTGGTCCCTTTCCATTATGTTATAAAAGCCCCTGGGAGGTGGTGGTCCCCGGGGCTTAAAAGAGTCTCAGGAGGGGGGCCAGTGATCCCCAATTCTGTTTTTTAATCCTGTATGCCCCCGTAACCTGGCCCACCTTGTGGCTAAACATTGGAGAAGCGCAGGAGGCCACACTTCTTCTTTATTTATTTTATTCAGAGCCACAGATCCAGCATGATTCCCAACAATTTTTTTTATTTTAACCGCATCGCTGCTAGGGAGATTCTCCTGCTGTGCTGGACAGCAATAAAAACGGGTGTGGTCATGAGGAGCTCAGCTCGTCATGAGCACAGGAGCACTGTACTGCATGACGAGCTGAGCGCGTCATGAGCATGGAAGGGGTTAATTCCTTTTTTGCCCTAGGCAGGGTCTGTATGGAACAACCCCAAACGCCCCACCCGCCCCCCAAATGGCCTAGTGGGGCAGGGTATTCCTTCCCGGCCCCTTTCTTTTTTTAATGTTTTTTGTGAGACTCAGCTGAAGCTGAATTCCACCTCTGGGATGAAATGTTGGCAGCAAATCACATTTCAGCACGGGGACAGTCAGATCCTCAGAGGATCTGTGTCCCTATATATACAAAAAAACATCTTTAATACATTTCTCAAACACTACTGAATGGATTCACACCAAATAACAAAAAGGGTTCCTTCAGGACAAAGAGCTAAATTTCTGCCAAATTTGATATAATTCCATCGAGCGGTACGGGATGCAGTTGTGTCTCAAAATCTCTCCGGATATTAAAAATGGAAAAACACTTTTTTTGATCCCCCCTCTTTTTTTCAGCCCCCACATGACAGATTGCCCTGAAACTTTCCATACACAACAAGAATCACCAGTACACGTTTTGGGGAAATGTTTGTGAAGATTCATCAAATGACACCAAAGTCAAAAACACTTTTCCTATGGAAACATGGTCTTAACTGTAACTACCTACTGGCAACTGCTAGTAGGTAATAGTATGTGTGTGTATATATCTATCTATAGATATACATTGAGATAGATCTAAATCTATACCTAGCTTTATCTCTAACTATAGATAGAAGATAGATAGATAGATAGATAGATAGATAGATAGATAGATAGATAGATAGATAGATAGATAGATAGATAGATAGATAGATAGATAGATAGATAGATAGATAGATAGATGGTACTCAGACAAAATATCGAAAATAAAATATCGTAAAGACAAAATATCGAAGTTAAAATATCGAAGGTAAAAAATATTGGGAAGCTAAAATATCGGATACAAAAATATCGTAATAGGTAAGTAAGTATAAATATCGATAATAATAATATCGTATGACAAAATATCGACAATACAAAATATCGTGTAGTAATTGAAAAATTAAATAGTATAGGAAAAAATATAAATTGATAAAAAGGTCTATATTAAAAAATTAAAATATATTTAATAAAAAAATATATTAAAAAAACATATCTAGTTTTAGGAGCGGGTAATTGGGTTTATAGGGCATAAGGGTGGGGAGTGTATTAAAATGCATGTAAAAATACATAAAATAATAAAAAATATGAAAAAAAAGATACATTTTAAAATGATATTTAAATTAATAATATTAATAAATAATAATAGATATCAAGTTTTAGGAGCGGGTTATTGGGTTTATAGGGGATAAGGGTGGGAAGTAATTTAAAAATAATTAATAAATTAATATATGTTTGTAAAAAAAAAATATTAATAAATATTTGGTAAATAATTAATATTAATTAGTTAATTAATTAATATAATTTTTTACATTATTTTATATAATAATTAATTGGTAATTAATGAATATTAATTATTTAATTACTAATTATAATTTTGGACATAATTTTAAATAATAAATAATTGGTAATTAAATAATAATAATTATTTGGTAATTAATTAATATTAATTAGTTAATTAATTATTATAAATGTGTACATAATTTTTAATAATAATTAATTGGTAATTATTTATTAATACTTAGTTAATTAATTAATATAAATTTTTACATAATTTTAAATAATAATTAATTGGTAATTAATTAATATTAATTAGTTAATTATATTAATTAGCTTCATTTAGTTAAATATATATTTTTTACTTTTTGTAAATTAATTTGGAAAAAATAATATTAATAATTAAATTTATTTATTTACAGCTAATGTGCTAATATATTTACTTTATTGTTATTGTTAATTAATAATTAATTTGTAATTACATAATAATAATTATTTTTGGGTAAAGGAGTATTGTTAGAGTTCAGGGTCAGTTTTCAGTTTTTGGGTAAAGGGGTATTTTTTGGGTTCAGGGTCAGTTTTCAGTTTTTGGGTAAAGGGGTATTTTTAGGGTTCAGGGTCAGTTTTGGGTTTTTGGGTAAAGGGGTATTTTTTGGGTTCAGGGTCAGTTTTCAGTTTTTGGGTAAAGGGGTATTTTTAGGGTTCAGGGTCAGTTTTAGGTTTTTGGGTAAAGGGGTATTTTTAGGGTTCAGGGTCAGTTTTCAGTTTTTGGGTAAAGGGGTATTTTTTGGGTTCAGGGTCAGTTTTCAGTTTTTGGGTAAAGGGGTATTTTTAGGGTTCAGGGTCAGTTTTGGGTTTTTGGGTAAAGGGGTATTTTTAGGGTTCAGGGTCAGTTTTCAGTTTTTGGGTAAAGGGGTATTTTTTGTGTTCAGGGGCAGTTTTCAGTTTTTGGGTAAAGGGGTATTTTTAGGGTTCAGGGTCAGTTTTGGGTTTTTGGGTAAAGGGGTATTTTTTGGGTTCAGGGTCAGTTTTCAGTTTTTGGGTAAAGGGGTATTTTTAGGGTTCAGGGTCAGTTTTGGGGTTTTGGGTAAAGGGGTATTTTTAGGGTTCAGGGTCAGTTTTCAGTTTTTGGGTAAAGGGGTATTTTTTGGGTTCTGGGTCAGTTTTCAGTTTTTGGGTAAAGGGGTATTTTTAGGGTACAGGGTCAGTTTTGGGTTTTTGGGTAAAGGGGTATTTTTAGGGTTCAGGGTCAGTTTTCAGTTTTTGGGTAAAGGGGTATTTTTTGGGTTCAGGGTCAGTTTTCAGTTTTTGGGTAAAGGGGTATTTTTAGGGTTCAGGGTCAGTTTTGGGTTTTTGGGTAAAGGGGTATTTTTAGGGTTCAGGGTCAGTTTTCAGTTTTTGGGTAAAGGGGTATTTTTTGGGTTCAGGGTCAGTTTTCAGTTTTTGGATAAAGGGGTATTTTTAGGGTACAGGGTCAGTTTTGGGTTTTTGGGTAAAGGGGTATTTTTTGGGTTCAGGGTCAGTTTTCAGTTTTTGGGTAAAGGGGTATTTTTAGGGTTCAGGGTCAGTTTGGGGTTTTTGGGTAAAGGGGTATTTTTAGGGTTCAGGGTCAGTTTTAAGTTTTTGGGTAAAGGGGTATTTTTTGGGTTCAGGGTCAGTTTTCAGTTTTTGGGTAAAGGGGTATTTTTAGGGTTCAGGGTCAGTTTTGGGTTTTTGGGTAAAGGGGTATTTTTAGGGTTCAGGGTCAGTTTTCAGTTTTTGGGTAAAGGGGTATTTTTAGGGTTCAGGGTCAGTTTTGGGTTTTTGGGTAAAGGGGTATTTTTAGGGTTCAGGGTCAGTTTTCATTTTTTGGGTAAAGGGGTATTGTTTGGGTTCAGGGTCAGTTTTAATTTAATGTACGCTGGATTTGGTATAGTAATAATTAAATTATTAGAGTCCAACATATACTCACATTTAATATACAGTGCAAAATTTCTAATAAGATTGTTACATTATAGTAAGATAATGATACAAATTGTTCAACATGATTGTAGAAACATTATTTTTATTTATGTTTCACAAATAAAATGTTATTTCATAACAAAAATCTTTTTATTACATTTGGTTTTATAAACATATTTTATAAACACAATGATAAGCAACTATACAGAAGCATTATTATTTTCATCCTTTTTGTACAAAAAAGAAAATTATTTATTATCTCTTTTACATATTGTAATTTCAGAAAGAAATGTAGAAATAACAAAAGTATTTTTTCCACTTCATTTCAATACATCAAATATTTATTATATAATTCACACATTTTTTACACATTTTTCAATTATTATATTTTGTGACAATGTACTTTTATTTCTAGACATTGTTAACATAAATATTATTCTTTTTTTAATATGTATTTATTACATTCATTTATATATTTGTTAATCAAATCATTGTAGGATTAAAGTAAATATTTATTTACAATAATAGAAACTTAATGTCAATTTTTGCCAATTTAGTTAAGTATAGATATTATATTTTATACTTGGGACTATTTTATTGCATTTGGGTGCTTTATTTTGCAACCGGGTTAGGTCGTTTTGGGTTATTTGGAAGAAGGGCTGAGCGCGGTTGGGAGACACTTCACGTCGCTTCAGGTAAGGTTTATTTTATATGTTTTATGTGTATTTTAATGATGTTTTGAGATTAGTGACCTTATATTTTGTGTTGTTGAATGTGAGGGAGTTATGTTTTAGATTTCGAAAACAGATATTTACTTATGGTATATACACGTAGTGTTAGTTAGTTAAATCATTATATATAGAGTGAATTTTAGTCTTTTACGGTATATCTACAAGTGAAATCATCAATTTTAATATGTTTGTACCTAATTACTAGCTAATTAATGTGGGTGGGAATGTCTGTTTTCTATGTTTTTGTCATAGGTGTACGCTACATCGGAAGTTCCGTTTTTTTTTAAGGCAGTGTTTGTTTGTTTAATTCAACACTGCTTTACAAACACTTCTTTACATTTTTCGGGTTTGCTGGAGCGATTCTTTCTATTTTTCCAATTTTTCGGGTTTTTTATGGTTATTAGATGGCTCTGGACAACGTGGATGTCTTAATTTTGGAACAGTTGTATTTTTACATTTTTTTGGGGGTTAATTTTGCACTACCTGGATTACTTTGGTGGAGAAGGACGTTATTGGATTGACAACATGATTGGTAAGTCCTTGCTTTCTTATTTTGTGTGGGTGGGTAATGTTATTTTTATTATGGAATTGTTTTTTACTTGTTATTTAGTTTTAATGTGTGCATATATTATTATAATATCTCTATATATTGCATACATTAAATACTTTAGAAGCTCACGTTACATATTTTTGCATACTTAGGTGATACTTTTAGTGTTTTATAACATTTTGGGAATTAATTAGAGTAGTGTTTTGGCAATGATGTTTAGGTATTCTATGCCTTTTGTACTAGGGTAAAGTTTAACTTGTTCTTCCAGGTACTTGTGCATTTGTTTATTTTGCTTTGATGTTTTAGGGACAAGTTCAGTTACAGATTGGTCCATTCTAAATTCCTGGTAGCTCTGTTCTTTCTGTAGGCATTTAATGAAATGTTCTAGAGTTTGTTTGGTTCTGCCAGTTGATTGTACAAATGCATTGTGCCAACCTTCCACTGCATTGTTAGTTTTTGATTCTCCGTTAAGGGTACTTCTGTAAACGTTCCACCAGGGTATGAGGAATTTGGGATTTCGTCTGTGGCCAGATCTGTGGAGTCTGCCTACCCAGGTGTCTTCAAAGTAGTCGAGAAATGGACTTAATTTAGCTTCATTTTGTTTGTAGAAGGGGCTGTCTATAAGAATGTTGTAGTGTTCAGCTACGTCTGTTTCAGGGACATAAGCAAGTGCAATGAGTTTTTTAATTTGGAAAGCAAAAGATGAGTTTGTAGCATATTCGACACTTAGGGTAGTTTTTTGAAGGTGTCTCCATAAACACTGGTTTAAATGATAATAGCAGCCTTGAATGCAGGTATGGGGGTGGATTTTTAGGATAGTTGAGAGCATTGCTTGCTCAAAATCAAGAATGATTTTTTCTGGAGAAAAATCATTAGTTTTTTGTTTAATTATATTTATTAATTCCATATATGTGGAATTATTTTTGTTTGGTAATAGTGCATATAGCAAAGGTATGTTGCAGTTGTGGTAGAGGACATGTATTGTGTATAATTGGAAAAATGGTTTGGGACAGATGTTAAATGTTCCATCCATCATCCAATGTTGGCTTTGCTGCAGTTTAACTAAAGTCATATTGGTACCAAAAATTATAAGCTTTTTGTCATTGTTTTCGTTGTCGTAAACTATAAATGGTTGTTTATTTAAAGTTATTATTTGGTTAGCAGTTACATTTATATCCTGATATGTTCTGGGAGATGGTGTTGTAGCAGTAGTAGCTTTTTTAGTTCGTGCTATAGTTCTTTTTAAGGAGAGGATATTTGGCATTTGAGTTGTGGCAGTTTTTGGGATTTTAGGAATGGCTTCTTTTAAAATGAAATTTGTTTGCTTTTGGGAACCTGTACTAGCTTCTTTTATATTTTCCAAAGCTGTTCTAACTTCTATTTCAGTAACATTAGGTGGATGATTGTGTTCCCTAGTATACAGTACTGTAGCTTCTCTAGTTGTTGCTCTGCCATAGCACTTGTTAGAATAATATTTACAACATTTCCAATTAACTTTCATGCCATATTGCTTTTCTTGTGTATAAGTGTAACCCATGTAGCATAGTAATAGTTTTCCTTTCTGGCTGGTCACAAATTTGGCTCCTTCGGTCATTTTGTACTTTGTATATCTATAAAATATATATATAATAGTTAATGTCAAATTAAATGTGATAAATAATCTATGTTAGTGATAAGTAGGAATGTTTATACTTACGTGTTTTAGAATTTACAGCAAAATTAGGAGTTGCTTGCTTCTTATGTTGGTGATAATTATTTGTGATGTTGTTGTAGCTGTTATGAAAAACATGAAAGTAGTATATTATTAATTAATGTTTCGGTACATTTGCAATGTTAGAGCTCATTTCTACTACAAAAGTGTATCTTCATGATTCACATTGTGAAGATACTTACATATTTTTTTAGGTTGGTCTTTGGCAGTATAGTTGTATCTTCAGCTTCTGGAGAGTAGTTTGTAGTGTTATCTTAAATAAAAAAGGAACATATGTGTTAGAATAATCACCATGTTGGTATGTTTTTTAATAGATTATCTGGTAATTATGTTCTTTAATATACTTACTTTGTGATTAGTATCTTTATTATTCAGAATGTGGAGTTCTGTATTATGTCTGTATATCTATTCGTTGTGTTTGCTCTGTAAATAAACAATATATAATAGAAAATATTTAGAACAGTTCTAAATGTTTGTATTGTTTTTCCACATTTATTTCAGTTGCATAATACTTACTTAGTAAAATGTATTGGAGAAATAGTACTGATGTCCTTAGTTCATTAGTAGTGCAGTTTTCAGTAGTAGAATCTACAGAAAAAAAGAAATATGTGGGGCAAAAGTCATTATTTCTGTGTGTTTAGATTTATGAGCACATAATGAAACAATGTGAAATTACTTACATAGTTATTAGAATCTGTATTCCTATGCTTTGTTTACAGTTATTTTGAGTAGAATATTCAGTAGTCGTTGTATCTAAAAAAAATAGTTTCATATAATTATTTAGCATGTTAAGTAGTATGAATAGCAAAGGGGCACTGGGTATTTAGCAGGTAAGTAAGTAGTAGTAGCAAATAAAGCAGTTTCTATTTTATTTACTTACTTAGAAGATGTGATAGTAGGTTGATAGTCTGGTTCTTCTAGTTGTTGTGCAGCAATTCGGATAGAGATAAATCTCCTTCAGTGACTTTTGGCAAGTAGTTTGTGCTTAGATTTTAATTGTTTATATAGGGGAGTGTCAGTAGTAATTACTTTGCCATTGGTTCATTTAAAAAATTAGGTTTGTGATTGGTTAGTTAGTATATTTGAATTTCAGTTGTGATTACTTTGTAATAGAAGTGAAAAACCCCCAAAAATTATAAAATTATACAAAGTAGTATAGAATATTTTTATATGTGTAGGTGATATAATTATACCAATAGGATATTTTTGACAATTTAATAGTGTGTCTATAGTAATAATTTAAGTATTGTGTGTTTATTTAGATGTGAAAACATATAAAACGTTAATTAATTATGCAAACAGATGCCTATAAAAAGTCGATATAGCTGATAATCCGATATTGAAGTGCACGATATTTTTGATGTCGATATTATAGTTAATGTCATTATTTTTTGTAGATAGCGATATTTTTGTTTTCCGATGTTAATGTAGTTGATATAAAAGTAAACGATGTTTTTGTATATCGATATTAAAAAATCGATATTTGTGTATATATCTAGTTAAGTATAGGAAGCCGATATATTTGATTTCGATATTTTTGCTCCGATATTTTTGTAAGTCGATATTGTGAATGTCGATATTTTGTCAGACATTCAGATAGATAGATAGATAGATAGATAGATAGATAGATAGATAGATAGATAGGATGCATCACAATGCTTTTGATATTCTTTTTTCTGTAGCATTTAGTGCCAAGCTTAGATACACTCTGCCCTGAATTCTGCAGCTGCCTTTCTCTATTGGATTTGCCAGCCTGAAAGATTATGCTAGACTCTATTCTGTCTTCTAGGAGGTTTGATGTCATCTTGAATCAAGAACTATCCAGTTTGCAAAGAAGATGTTCAACACCCTTTGTGTCAGGTTTCTTGGGATATGCAGGAATTGAGGCACAAACCAAAATGATAATCAACCAACTCTACTTCCTGCAACATCCACACAAACCAGAATTGCTACCACTGCTCTGCATAATTACCCCTGGGGAAAATGGGGGCAAGGGGAGGGGAAGAGTGAGAAAGACAAAACATTGGAATTGGCTTTACCCTCAAGACTTTAGCAATGGCTGCTTCCTGAGTATGTCATTGAGTCGTGAGGAGAGCATGTCCTTAACTGACCTCTGGACTATCACGTCTGACAGTTTTGATTAAGTTGTCTCAAAAGCATGAACAGTAGCAGTAAGAGTTATAGTTTGCCCAATGTATACTGGCATACACATAAACAACAGTGGTAAAGCTGATAAGGGGTCTTGGATCACCCCTCTCTAAGACTAGGGAGCATTAAGATGAAGAAGCAAGATGGAACCAGAAAAGGTCATGTCAATGAACTGCAACGAAATAGGAATTGGGTAAAAGTAGGAGAACAACAAAATGCAAGCAATACCAAATGGTAAACTAGAACTAGTGACAGTGGGGCCGATTCACAGAACTAATCTGAGACAATATCCTAAACGTACTACTTTTGGTATTTACAGATGACATTTAGTAGTAGTAAAGTTAGGATTTTGTCTTAAGTTAGGATTTTGTCTAAAGTTAGGATTTTGTCTTAAGTAAAACTTAAGTTTGTCTTAAGTTTTGGTCTTAAGATAGATAAGAGTAGAATCTCCAGTGCAAAACTAAACTACTTATTTGTGTGTTTAGTTTTGCACTAGAGATTCTACTTTTATTCATCCAATCTGCAAATATCCAATCTCTTTCCTATGAAAGAGTAATAAGCAAACAATTTAAGTAGTTTGTGGGAGGGGTGATGGTGTGACCATGTATTATAAGGAATTAAGTACCCCTGCCATACATTATAAGCATATTGAAAGTCACCTCAGAGTTCCATGACTCTATAAAGGATCTCTGCCATCGTCCTCGTTCATCTATATGGTTGTGGAACCTCTTGGTGACTTGCAATAGCCTTATAATGTATCACTTGGGGTACCTTATCCTACATTTAAATTCCACTTTCAATAGATTCACACTCATGCAAATTATAGTGCTTTATTTTGCAGAATCTTGTTAACTATACAGTCTTGGCAACCTACTGTTGTAACACCGATTGTTTATTTTATTTTTATATTGCACATCTCTCCCTTTTTCACTCTTTTCCATTATAGTTCGATGTAAATGTCTATTTGATTCCAAAACTGAGAGAAATTGGGTTGTTGGTTGCCTGGGGTGTGAACCCTGGTCTAGCAACAGCCACATTTCTTTGCAGGGTGAACCACAAAAAGTCACTAAATTAAACTGTGCTTTATCCTGGTAAGCTTGACATACAAGAAGTCAGGCTTAACTTAGAGGCAAGGTGTAAAGTATTTATTCAAAACACAAACAGTAATACAGTGATAAAAAACAAAAGAAAAACCCCATAAAAAAATTGAAAAATAGATTATATTTTAATAAATTCTGATGAGTAAAATTGGATATATTGATTTTTAAGGAATTTAGTGAAAATAGCACCAAAAACCATGAAGCGCCAAAAGCAACAGATATCTTGTTGCGTTGGACCTGTACAAAGTCAAAAGTTCAGGCCAACCGCGATGCTGCGTGGGCCAGCTACTGGGACCAGGAATGGCATGCTAAGAAAAAGTACGTTAGTCACGGTTTGCCGACATAGAGGACCCTGCCAACGATAGAGATGCGGAGCACAGACAAGGGGATGCGCCAGTATCAATCCACGCTGTGGTGGTGATGCGCTGGTCCTGGTATCTTTGCAGGGGCGATGTGTTGGCTCCAATGTGTTTTTTGCTGCGATGTGGAGTTTCAGTGTTGTCGTCGAGGCTTGCATCAATGGATATGCGGGGATCTTGCTTTAAGTAGAGACTTGTGCACTGGTAGTTCCGAAGGTGAAGTGGCGTTGCCGAGCCACGCAACAACAGGAATTCACCAGTTCTGATCTACTCCAAAGGGGCGCTGCACCAGATCCGATCCATGCAGTAGTGGCGATGCATCAGTGCGGACCACGCAGTATTGGCAATGCACTTATTCTGTTCTTCACAGTGGCGATAATGCATTGGTTCTGTTAGAGAAAGCACCTTTGGCCCACTTCCAAGGGTGCAGGACTGGGGTATTTATTTTATTCAGAGCCACGGATCCAGCATGACTCCCACCAATTCTTTTTATTTGAAATCCTTTTTTGCTCTAGGCAGGGTCTGTATGGAACCACCCCAACTGCCCCACCCGCCCCCCCCAAATGGCCTAGTGGGGCAGACTCACAGATGGAAGAATCCAGGTGCAGGATAGTTTGAAGTTTCTTATGTCAGATCAGGAGGCCAGCCAACTATCTATTGGAGTCACGCTGGTTTCTGCGGACAAGTGATGCAGGTCCAGGTCTTTTCACCCAGGCAAGGAGGGCAGTGGGCACAGGTCAGCACAGAAAGAAAGCAGTTCTTCCAGAGCATCAGTTCATTAGAGTGGCATTCTCTTCAGCAGTGCAACAGTCCTTCTTCTTGGAAGAGTATGCACAGGTCCAGAAGTATACTGAAGTGGTAGCATCTGAGGTCCTGTTCTTATACCCAGTGGTGCCTTTGAAGTGGGAAAAACTACAAATAAGGAGCCTTAAAGTGCACAGAGGTCTTCCCTTCCTGTCCTGGCTTCAGACCTGGGGGTATGCAGCCCTCTGTATGGGGACAGTACACAGCCTATTCAGGTGTAAGTTTGAGGCTGTGCTCAGGTCCTACGTCCCATTCTCCCAGCATGGCTTATCAAGTCACACCTAAGCTCCCATTGTGTGTGGCTGTCTAGGGGAATACATAAAGTTCAGCTGTCACCTAACCCAGACATTCAATCAGAGACAGGCTGCAAGCACACAGGTCTAAGAGCAGGAAATTGGCAACTTTGAAAAAAGGCACTTTCAAAATTGTAATAATAAATTTGACTTTGTCATTAAATCATTATCATTACAATACCATTGGTACCAAACATGATATATCTTACTGACTCTCCATTAGGAATAACAGCTTATTAAATGTAATAAGAAATCCCCAATGTTATCCTGTGAGAGGTTTAGGCCTCAGAATAGTGACAAATGAATTTGAGAGTTTGTTTTTACCAGGTCATATAAAACTTAAAAGTACATGGTCTACGTTTTTATTACACAGCACCCTGCCCTATGGGCTACCTAGGGGTTACCTTAGGGGTGACATATATGTAATAAAAGGAGAGTTTAAAGATTGGCAAGGGGTTTTAAATGCCAAGTTGACATGGCAGTGGAACAATCCATTCAGGATGCAATGGCAGTCCTGAATGCAGTTTTAGAGTGGTACTTAGGAGGGTGACACAATGAGTGCTGCAGGCCCACTCGTAGCATTTAGTTTACAGGCCCTGGGTATATGGAATATACGCCAATTAGGTATATTCAAAACAAACCATCTTTAGGGGAATGAGCACAAGCACTTTAGCATTCGCTAGCAGTGGTAAAGTGCAAAGAGTCCTAAGGCCAACAAAAACTAATTCAGCATGAAGTAGTAGGAGAAAGGCAAAATGTTTGTGGGTGATCGTGGAGAGAGGGTCGATTTCCAACAAAAATATATTGCTTTTCCTGGTGAACTTTAATCATCTATGTCTGATTAGTCTAACCAGTGTATTTTATGAAGGATCTGCTTTTCCTTAACAAATATAGTTGCCCTCCTTCTCTTAAAGTGGTATTTGTGAGAATCTCTGAGTTATTCTTGATCACAGGGGTATTGGAGAGGATTATGTACTAGTTAATGACTGTTTTAGTTTTTAGCCATATAGCCGAATAGTAAGAGGCAATACTTTTTTTAAGCACATTGTGCCCTCTCTATGCTCACATTATATTACAACATTACATTATTTAATATTATTTTGGTCACAACTAAGGCAACAATTCATTTTTGTCAGCAAATTTTCTTGGGCTCCATTAAAACTGTTGAGAATCATGTTCTCTGAAAAAAATGTATTGGTGTAGAAAGTATGACCTTATTAATATTTATAGAAGTGAATCTTTTATCCCTGTGTTCATGCCTACATTTTTGGAGTTCAGTCTAATTGGATTATCTGTAGTCTGGTGATGTTTATGTATAGTTTCATTTATTCATGGCAGGTCTCAAGATCAATGTTAGACCTGTCAGCCTTAGGGTGGTCTCCCCTACATTTTTTCCCTTTTTGCCTCCCATTTTTATCCTATATTTTGTTGGACTTAGGACTCTGGGCGCCTCACCACTGCTAAACAGTGCTGAGATGCAGGTGCTCTTCCCTAAAACCTTGTGAGGCTGACATATCTGCCACAAGCCACTGCTACCGCAGTAAGGTTTAATCCTCCAAAGGCTAACATTGGGAACCTCCCTTATGGAAATAACTTCTGACAGGGACCTAATAAGTCTACCATGTTTGGTCTTGTTGGACTCGGGGCGGGGAACCCTTTCCAATGATATATAGGGTTTGGGCATTACTACGCTAGGGATCCCACTTTTATAAAGGGGACCTTTTCCTGCCTACACTTAGATTAGGCTGCAGACTCCCCCCTCCCCTCTGCATACTGATAGCCTACCTGGGTTGGGAGGTGGGAGTGGTGATTCACACCTTCTTCCCTGGGATGAGCTGTGATGGGCTGCCCACTGTAGCCTTAACGGCCTGTCTCTCGTCACTGTGACAGCTAGGTCAGGGAAGGCAGGGAACATACCAGAACTCCCTGGACTCTTCCAGAAGCCCCTGCCCCCAGACCCTTCCAGAGATTTCCACCACTTTCTGGCCCCTAGACTAAAAATATATATAAGGGAGGGTCCTGGCCTCACATTCTTGTTACACTGCTGGACCTGGAAGAATCCCTGCTGGAGTGAGGACTGCTGCGCAAGAGGATTGCCACTGGGAAGGAGGCTGACTGCTCCAAGGAACTGCTGCCCCACAACCTGCTGAGCTGCCCTACTGTCTGCTGATCCTGCCCTGCATGGGAGACTGCAACATCACCACCAGAGTGTCTCCACAACATCCCAAAGGAACTACTTTTCTTTGAACCACATTTTAAAGAGTTTTCAACCTTTTAAAGATTGCCTTTTTGGGACTGCAACCTTTTTAAGCTAAAGGAAACTACTTGTCGTTGGACCACAGCGTTTTAAAGACTGCCCTTTGGAACAGCAACAACACTCTCAAGATTTGCCCTGCAACGCTTTGCCTGCCCTCAGCACTGCTTGCCCCGTGATCCTCACGAGGGCTCTGTGATTGCCTCTGCTTCTGGCGCAAGCCGACTGAAACTGGCCCTGAGGTCACCGCCACTGGGACCGGAGCGCCCTGTGTAGCGCTGAGAAGCAAAGCGCTGTGTGGCAGGAGGCTCCGTCGTTGCCCCGGACTTGGAGGCACTGTTAAGCGCTGTGCTAAAGGAGCGCTGTGTGGCTGTGACCCCCACCCGTGCAGCGCCTGCTGAGCCCGAGGCCCCAGGGGGAGAGGAGCCTTGCACCCGCGCCCGCAACCACCACCCCAGGTAACGCCTCAGTGCAATCAGGCTGCTGCGAGGGGGCGGGGTGCGGGTTGGTCGGGTACCTGGAGTGTGAGCTTTGTGCTTGGCTGGGAACCGTCCTTCACTGACCGGCCTACGGGGGCATAATTACTTGGTAATTGACACTGGGGCATTTTTTAGCATTACCAGCAGCGCCTGGGCAGTCGCACTTCCTACGCTGGGAGCATCATTTCTATGAGAGGTACACTTATTACGCTACAAGGGAACTTTGGCCTAAGATCCTTCCCACAGTGAATTTTGACCATAAGAACCTACCTCAAGTGAACTTTTACCATCCAAGGACACTGTGAGAAAGACATTACCAGCAGGAGCCCTTGGCACACATAGGCTTTTGGTGATTTGATCAGGCCTGGGAACTGGATTCATTCTTATTGATTATTGATCTTGCTTGGAAACTGGAATCCTTTTTATTATTGATCAGGCCTGGGAACTGGATTCATTCTTATTGATTATTGATCTTGCTTGGAAACTGGAATCCTTTTCATTATTGATCTTGCCTGGAGCTGGATTTACCTGCTTTTGGTTCTCGCATAATTTTTAGATAAAGAAATTCTTATTCTTATACAAAACTGGTGTGGTGTTCCTGTTGTGAGTGTTTTTACTGTGTCATCGCCGTTGTGTGTTGCACAAATACTTTACACATTGCCTCTGAAGTTACGCTTTTGCTGCTCTTCGCCAAGCTACCAGGTCGGAAGCGGTGGTCCCTACTTGGACTAGGGTGCATAACCCTGCCAACTAGAGACCCCGGTTCTAACATTGGTGGCAGCGGTGGGATAGGACTTGTGCTTGTGTAACACCACGCAGCGACGCAGTGTACACCGCAACCCTACACCTGACTCTACTGAATTTTTGTCTACCCTCTCCAATTGGCATTTTTGAATTTTTTTTAAAATTCTCCCTGACTGGCTGCTCTTTTTAAAAGTCATTTTTCCCTAAGTCCTATTTGGTTTTCTCTACAAACATCTGAGGCCCTACCTAGCAAGATGCAATTCGAGCTGGCCAATCTGGAAGTTTACACAGTGGCACAACTCAAGGAATTCTGCGAGGAGAAAGGGGTGCCCTTCAAGCGAAGCGCCAAGAAGGCAGAGCTTCAGAAAGCCTTGAGAGCATGGGTAACGGCCCACCCAGAAGGAGATGGGGACGGGCAAGGACCAGAGCATGACGCCACGGGAAACCTTGACCTACTGCACTTGGCGGGAAATGGTAATTTGTTACCTGGTACAAGGGTACCTTCCAGGGCAGGCAGTAGTGTGTCAGTGAAGAGCCTGTCCGTAGAGGACCTGGAGGACAGGAGGGAGGAGAGACAGCTCAAGTTGGAGCTTGCCAAGCTGGAGAAAGAGCGGGAAAGAGAAAGGTGGGCCATGGAGCAGGATCGCGAGAACAAGCGACTGGCTATGCGAGAAAAAGAACTTGCCCATGAGCTCAGCCTGAAGGAACAGGAAATCCGGGCCCTAGAAGTAGGGGCCAACAGCAACAAGAATGGTGGCAGCGTACCTATGGAAGCTTCACGTGAGTCCAGGGTCTTTATGCCTAAAGATGTGATGGCCAGTTTTAAGGTGGGGGATAATATTGATAAGTGGTTAGCCGCCTATGAGGTATCTTTAAGAGCCCATGGGGTCCCAGAGAGTTATTGGGGGGGTGGTTTGTATAAGTACCTACCTCCAGATGTTAGGGACACCCTCCTTTACCTAGAGAAGGAAGACCAGACTAACTATTCTGTCATGAAAGCCGCATTGCTTAAGAGGTTCCGTCTTACCCCTGAGAGGTATAGGCAGAGGTTTAGGAATAGCCACAAACTTCCCACACAGAACTGGGTAGACTTCCTGGACTACGCTAGTAAAGCTTTAGATGGTTGGGTGCGGGGCAGCAATGTGCATGACTATGAAGGGTTGTATGACTTGTTTTTAGGAGAGCACCTTCTAGAGAAGTGTTTTCCAGAGCTGCGCCAACACCTGGTTGACCGCAAGTTGACCAATCCTAGGAAGCTTGCGGAGGAGGCGGACACCTGGGTCAGTACCAGGGTGTCCAAAAAGGGTTCTGAGGGGTACTCCCAAAGGGGTGGTTAGGGTTCCCACCAGAGGAAAGAGGGGGGAGATAAAAAGAAAGATTTATCCAAAGGCCCCCAAAATAATTCACAAGGGAAAGGGTCTGGGTCCCAGCCCCAATCTGGCCACCAGAAGCCCACTTATCCTGACAAAGGTCAGCAGCCCAGAATTGTCCGGTGCTATGAGTGTGGTGAACTTGGACACTACAAGGGGGATCCCAAGTGTCGCAAGAGAGCACCACAGCCCACTGGAGGTAAAAACCCCGGGGTGGCTAGTGTAGCGCTTGGGGAGGAGCTGTCCCTAGATGATGGGAGTGAGGGGGCAGGGCTTGTCCTAGTATCTCTGGGAGACAGTGAGATGGTCCCTAAGGTTCATGTGCCCTCCAATACTACTAAGTATAGGCAGTGGGTCACCCTCAATGGTCAGAGGGTGGAGGCCCTGAGGGACACAGGTGCCAGCATGACTATGGTAAGGAGTCAGCTGGTGTCCCCAGAGCAAATAATTCCCAATGCATTCCATCCGGTTGTGATGGCTGACAACCGGGGGGGGGTCACTATCCCATAGCACAGGTTCCATTTGAGTGGGGAGGGGTTTCAGGCCTTTTAAGAGTTGCTGTGAGCCCTGCCATGCCAGTGGACTGTCTGTTAGGGAATGACCTAGAGCATACTGCCTGGAAGGAGGTAGAGCTCAAAGCGCATGTGGAGATGCTGGGGTTACCGGAGTGGATTTGTGCTACCACACGGTCTATGGCTGCCCGGAAAGGGAGTCAACCAGGGCTGGAGCCTGGAAAAATGGCCCAGTCAGCTGCTAAGAAGGGAGGAGCCCGAGGGCGTGGGAAGCCCGCCCCGGGGCAGTCACCCCGTGAGATGGATGGGGCACCTGAGGAGGTCGCACCGGAGTCCACGGAGGGGGACGTTGCTCCCTTGGGGGACCTACCTACCCCTGCAGGGTGGCAGGTGGAAGGAGGGCCCACCAGGGAGGAGTTTTGCCGGGCACAGAAGGAGTGTCCTACCCTTGAGGGCATGAGGCGACAGGCCGAAGCCCAAGCAGCAGGCAATGCCTCCGCGAAGTATCATATTTACTGGGAGGATGGGCTCCTTTACAGTGAGCCCAAGGCTCCTGTGCATGGGTCATCAAGGGCCTTAGTGGTCCCCCAGTGCTACAGGGCCTTTCTTTTGGAACTGGCCCATGAGATCCCTTTGGCAGGACACTTGGGCCAAGACAAGACCTTTGCTAGGCTTGTCCCACATTTTTATTGGCCGCAGATGAGGATCTCCTCAGATACATTCTGCAGGACCTGTCTGACCTGCCAAGCTAGTGGGAAAACAGGGACTAAGCTGAAGGCTCCCCTGGAACCGCTGCCTGTCGTTAGCACCCCCTTTGAGAGGGTGGGCATCGACATTGTTGGGCCTATGGATCCACCGACTTCTTCTGGTCTCAGGTTTATCCTGGTTCTGGTGGACCACGCCACCCGGTACCCAGAGGCTATTCCTCTGAGAACCATCACTGCACCTGCAGTGGCACGGGCCCTGATGGGGATTTTTACCAGAGTGGGTTTTCCCAAAGAGGTGGTGTCCGACAGGGGTACCAACTTTATGTCTGCCTACATGCAAGCCATGTGGAAGGAGTGTGGGGTTACTTATAAGTTCTCCACCCCTTACTACCCACAAACCAATGGTCTCGCGGAGAGATTTAACAAGACCCTAAAAGGCATGATCAGGAGTCTGCTTGAGTGCCTGAGGAAAAAGTGGGACATCCTCTTGCCCTGTTTGCTGTTTTCCTACAGGGAGGTACCGCAGAAGGGGGTGGGTTTCAGCCCCTTCGAGCTTTTGTACGGTCACCCTGTTAGGGGGCCTCTCAGTTTAGTGAAGGATGGGTGGGAGAAGACTCCAAGGAGGCTTCCCCAGGATGTAGTGAGCTACATGCTGGCCTTCCGTAGCCAAATGGCTAAGTTGTGGAAACAAGCTTCTGACAACTTAGAGGCCAGCCAGGCGGTAATGAAGGAATGGTACTACCAGAATTCTCACCCTGTGGAGCTAAAACCTGGACAGAAGGTGTGGGTCATGGAGCCTGGAGAGCTTAGTGCCCTCCTGGATCACTGGACAGGCCCTTATGAGATATTGGAGAAGAAGGGCAAGGCCACTTACCTAGTGGACCTTAAAACCCCCAGGCTGCCCCACAGGGTGCTACACACCAACCGCCTCAAACCCCACCATGAGAGGTCTGAGCTTACCTTACTGCTGGTAACTGATGGGGCCGAGGAAGAGGAAAGTGAACCTCTCCCGGACCTCTTTGCTTCCAAAGAGAAGGATGGATCGGTGGAGGGAGTGGTCCTCTCCCCATCCTTGACTCCTGAGCAACAGAGGGACTGCCGCCAGGTCCTGGGGCAGTTCTCCTCAGTGTTCTCCCTTATCCCTGGGATTACCCACCTGTGTACCCATGATGTGGACACAGGAGACAGCCCCCCTGTCAAGTCCAAGTCTTACAGGTTGTCAGATAAGGTGAAGGCCAGCATCCAGAGTGAGGTCACTAAGATGCTGGAGTTGGGGGTGATAGAGGCCTACAACAGCCCTTGGTCCAGTCCGGTGGTTCTGGTACCAAAAGCTGCCCCACCGGGCACCACACCAGAACTTAGGTTCTGTGTGGATTACAGGGGACTGAACTCTGTGACCAAGACTGACGCTCATCCTATCCCGAGGGCGGATGAGCTCATTGACAGGCTGGGGGCTGCCCGATACCTGAGTACCTTTGACCTCACGTCAGGGTACTGGCAGATCGCCCTAACAGATGGAGCTAAAGAGAGGTCCGCCTCTTCCACCCCAGAGGGCCACTACCAGTTTAGGGTGATACCCTTTGGACTGAAAAATGCTCCTGCCACCTTCCAGCGGCTGGTGAACCGGGTCCTCTCCGGTTTTGAGGCCTTTTCTGCTGCCTACCTGGACGACATAGCTGTCTTCAGTAGCAGCTGGGAGGACCATCTGGGTCACCTCCAGGAAGTGCTTCAGGCTCTGCAGCAGGCAGGCCTGACTATCAAAGCTAGCAAATGCCAGATAGGGCAGGGGTCGGTAGTCTACCTAGGACACTTGGTGGGCGGGGGCAAGGTGCAACCCCTACAGGCCAAGATAGAAACCATCCTGGCCTGGGAGCCTCCCAAAACACAAACTGAGGTCAGGGCATTCCTGGGCCTCACAGGTTACTACCGCAGATTTGTCAAGGGCTATGGCACCATTGTGGCCCCCTTGACTGAGCTAACCTCTAAGAAACAACCTAGAAAAGTGATCTGGACAGAGGCTTGCCAAAAAGCCTTTGACTCTCTAAAGCAGGCCATGTGCACCGCTCCTGTGCTCAGGGCCCCTGACTTCTCCAAAGAGTTCATTGTCCAAACGGACGCCTCAGAGCATGGCATAGGGGCGGTACTTTCGCAACTCAATGAGGAGGGAAGGGACCAACCAGTAGCCTTCATCTCCAGGAGGCTGCTCCCCCGAGAACAGCGGTGGAGTGCGATAGAGAGAGAAGCCTTCGCGGTGGTCTGGGCTGGAAAGAAGCTGAGGCCATACTTGCTTGGCTCCCACTTCCTGATTCAGACTGACCACCGGCCCCTCAGGTGGCTCATGCAAATGAGGGGCGAGAATCCCAAATTGTTGAGGTGGTCCATTTCTCTACAGGGGATGGACTTCAGGGTGGAACACAGACCCAGAGTAGACCACACCAATGCTGACGGTCTCTCTCGGTTTTTCCGCCTTATTGATGAGAACTCCCTGGAGGTTGGGTAGTTCTCCCCACTTTCAGCTGGGGGGGACACATGTTAGACATGTCAGCCTTAGGGTGGTCTCCCCTACATTTTTGACCTTTTTGCCTCCCATTTTTATCCTATATTTTGTTGGACTTAGGACTCTGGGCGCCTCACCACTGCTAAACAGTGCTGAGGTGCAGGTGCTCTTCCCTAAAACCTTGTGAGGCTGACATATCTGCCACAAGCCACTGCTACCGCAGTAAGGTTTAATCCTCCATAGGCTAACATTGGGAACCTCCCCTTATGGAATAACTTCTGACAGGGACCTAATAAGTCTATTATGTTTGGTCTTGGTGGACTCGGGGCGGGGAACCCTTTCCAATGATATATAGGATTTGGGCATTACTACGCTAGGGATCCCACTTTTATAAAGGGGACCTTTTCCTGCCTACACTTAGATTAGGCTGCAGGCTCCCCCTCCCCTCTGCATACTGATAGCCTGCCTGGGTTGGGAGGTGGGAGTGGTGATTCACACCTTCTTCCCTGGGATGAGCTGTGATGGGCTGCCCACTGTAGCCTTAACGGCCTTCTCTCGTCACTGTGACAGCTAGGTCAGGGAAGGCAGGGAACATACCAGAACTCCCTGGACTCTTCCAGAAGCCCCTGACTCCAGACCCTTCCAGAGATTTCCACCACTTTCTGGCCCCTAGACTAAAAAGATATATAAGGGAGGGTCCTGGCCTCACATTCTTGTTACACTACTGGACCTGGAAGAATCCCTGCTGGAGTGAGGACTGCTGCGCAATAGGATTGCCACTGGGAAGGAGGCTGACTGCTCCAAGGAACTGCTGCCCCACAACCTGCTGAGCTGCCCTACTGTCTGCTGATCCTGCCCTGCATGGGAGACTGCAACATCACCACCAGAGTGTCTCCACAACATCCCAAAGGAACTACTTTTCTTTGAACCACATTTTAAAGAGTTTTCAACCTTTTAAAGATTGCCTTTTTGGGACTGCAACCTTTTTAAGCTAAAGGAAACTACTTGTCGTTGGACCACAGCGTTTTAAAGACTGCCCTTTGGAACAGCAACAACACTCTCAAGATTTGCCCTGCAACGCTGTGCCTGCCCTCAGCACTGCTTGCCCCGTGATCCTCACGAGGGCTCTGTGATTGCCTCTGCTTCTGGCGCAAGCCAACTGAAACTGGCCCTGAGGTCACCGCTACTGGGACCGGAGCGCGCTGTGTAGCGCTGAGAAGCAAAGCGCTGTGTAGCAGGAGGCTCCGTCGTTGCCCCGGACTTGGAGGCACTGTTAAGCGCTGTGCTAAAGGAGCGCTGTGTGGCTGTGACCCCCACCCGTGCAGCGCCTGCTGAGCCCGAGGCCCCAGGGGGAGAGAAGCCTCGCACCCGCGCCCGCAACCACCACCCCAGGTAACGCCTCAGTGCAATCAGGCTGCTGCGAGGGGGCGGGGTGCGGGTTGGTCGGGTACCTGGAGTGTGAGCTTTGTGCTTGGCTGGGAACCGTCCTTTACTGACCGGCCTACGGGGGCATAATTACTTGGTAATTGTCACTGGGGCATTTTTTAGCATTACCAGCAGCGCCTGGGCAGTCGCACTTCCTACGCTGGGAGCATCATTTCTATGAGAGGTACACTTATTACGCTACAAGGGAACTTTGGCCTAAGAACCTTCCCACAGTGAATTTTGACCATAAGAACCTACCTCAAGTGAACTTTTACCATCCAAGGACACTGTGAGAAAGACATTACCAGCAGGAGCCCTTGGCACACATGGGCTTTTGGTGATTTGATCAGGCCTGGGAACTGGATTCATTCTTATTGATTATTGATCTTGCTTGGAAACTGGTATCCTTTTTATTATTGATCAGGCCTGGGAACTGGATTCATTCTTATTGATTATTGATCTTGCTTGGAAACTGGAATCCTTTTCATTATTGATCTTGCCTGGAGCTGGATTTACCTGCTTTTGGCTCTCGCATAATTTTTAGATAAAGAAATTCTTATTCTTATACAAAACTGGTGTGGTGTTCCTGTTGTGAGTGTTTTTACTGTGTCATCGCCGTTGTGTGTTGCACAAATACTTTACACATTGCCTCTGAAGTTACGCCTTTGCTGCTCTGCGCCAAGCTACCAGGTCGGAAGCGGTGGTCCCTACTTGGACTAGGGTGCATAACCCTGCCAACTAGAGACCCCGGTTCTAACAATCAATATTTGCAATAGGGACATGTTTAACTACCCAGAAAGACCACCTCTGCTTCAGGGTTACTTTGGTTATCTTAAACATTCTGGGACATAAAAGGTAGGTCTTTAAGTTTACATGAGGATTGTGGTAGAAACTAATGAATTGGAACATTTCTAGAAAACATGGAGATTTCATTCAATTGAAGAAGGCACAGTTTAAATGTAAAACGTTTTCAGTAGATTATGTAGGTGTATCAATGTAAGTCAGACATCTGACCAAAATTGCATTAGAAATGCTCGTCTTTTCAGTGCTCCTTTTCAGGGCAATTTAGGCACATGTCTGCCCACTTCTTTCATTTGGTTTTCAGAAAAACAACTATAACATAACCATACTACACACAAAACAAAAAATCCCAATAATAAATAATTAATGAATCAACAACTATGTATGCGCTTTACAAGAATGTTTAACATAACATGAATAGCATTAGATAGAACATTTATTAAGTTAAATCTGATTAAATCTAACTCCAGCCCCAATATTTTTCATATTTATACAACAAGCTCATACTTTTATAGTAAATTTTTTCTCTCTGACTAATCATCCTAATGTTTCCCAGCCATGAATCAAGCAAAGGTGGATCTTTTGTCTTCAATAGTTTGGTAATGAGTGACCGAGATACTAGCATTTCTATAAACCACCAACTACGCCCACTAGCAAAGGTCATACTCAGGTGTTTAGAGCTGCCTAATAACATCAGCAATGTGTTAGGAGCACAGATTGATGTGTATATTTGATAATAGTAGAACATTTAGGTCTCCAAAATGAAGGTGATATTTGACATGTGGCAATTATATGATGCCATTTTGCCCTTCCATAGCATCTTGGGCATTGATCAAATATGTTCGGATTTCGCTTATGTAAAAAATTGGATGTATAGTATACAAGCCATTAAAAAAGGCTCCTCTTAATACGTTATTGGAAAGATCTGAAGCTTCTGCCCAGTTTTCCCTATTTGTCAAACACTCCCTGTAGTTAACCAGCAGTTTCTATAATTCCATTTATAAATACTGTTTGCCTAAAGTTCAGATTGTGTAGATATCTGACCCATGAACCTGTCATTTCATGGGTATTCTTGTATGCAAACACGGTTGTGGCAGTGAGGCATGATTTTTTTCTATTTCATCTATAGAAAAATTGCATAATTCAGCTGTGATTTGCACATAAGCAAATTGGCACAACACCACTATGTGTTTACATTTAATCCAAACTTCCTCTTGAGTGATAAGATTTCCATGTTTAATCCAATTCCCAACTGTGCTGAGCAGTGGAGTTCATTAACCATTAAGTTGTCAAATATTACTTCTAGTTGAGTCTTAGCATGAGTGGAAGGATCTGTAATCTTTTTTTTATAATATATTTTATTGATTTTCAAAATAAGATAGAATAAAGGAAAACAAAAAAAACACAGAAAAACAAAAACACAGTCACGTTTATGCCCCAGCGGCATAGCCACGGCACATATAAGAAATACTAGAGAAGACATACAGCATCATATTATCAGTGTTCAAGGAGAGCAACAATAAAGTAGCAAAGGTATCCTTTGAGCTCCATAAGTGGGCACTGAGAAATGGGCAAGAGGATGGAAGTCACCTATCTCAGGAATCTGTATTCTTGTAATCAACAAAATAGCATATTTTCAGAAAGTACAATGTACGATTTTGTACCAATTTAGGGTTGTGCAGTTTTTGTTTAAGGACAGCCAAGCGCCTGCTTCTTTCACTTCACATTAGACTGAATAAGTAATTATCATAAAACCCCCTGGCTGTGAACATGGGGATATGTATTATATTTGCTCGCCTGCAGTATCCTCTAAAATCAATAATGATAATCCACCCATTGCACCGGTAGAGATGACGTTTATTTAATCTGATCTAATGGTACATATGTTCTCATAGGAAAGAACTAACAGCAGTCTTCAAATATTGAAATACAAATCTTGTAAAGAACACACGGTAGCATCCTAATTAGAAAAAGACAGATTAGAAGTTTCTAATATCCAAATGCCTTGGTATCTCTTGAGGCTCCTATCATAGGTAGATTGGAAAGTTGGAGGGAGCGTCTCTACCTATGCATTAAACACAAGTATCTCAGTGTTGGAAGCTGGATTATTACTGGAGTAAGTCTGCACCTACCACTAGCAATAAGGCCATCAAAATAATGTAAGGTCCAGACAAGGTCTCAATAAATTATCCCCTTGGTAGCTGACAATGAGCAGACAGGCTTATCTTAGGAGACAGGTAAGTAAAACATTTTAAAATACCAATACATGAAATAAGTAAGACACAACACACAATAAAAATCCCATACTATTAATGAAAATAGGAAAAAATGATATCCTTAAAATGATGCCAAAACAACAAAAATCCAATACAGGGAAATGGAGATATGAATTTTTAAAGATAAACCACTTTCTAGTGCTTACACACGTATAGCGCCAACTTGGGACATCTGGTGGTCGCACTTGACCAGGACAAAGTCAGAGTTTGAGACCAACCACAATAGAGCCTTGGTCAGATACACTAAGCAGTAGGCCACGGTCAAAAGTTTACCTTCGGACTGAGAAACTGTTCTGGAGGTTTTCCCCTCGACGTCAGGCGGTCCCTTCCAGAAGGAAGCTTCTGATGTGAAGTCGTCGGATTGCTTCTCTGTGAGACCCCAGTCAAATCCTTAAACTCTGGAGATCCAGAGCTTTCAGCGGAACGAACCTGAAAATCCAGGCCAGGTTGCAGTTGAAAATAGTCGGCTTGACTCTCAATGTGGGGTTGGTCCACTCATGGAGCTTTTTCCAAAAGTTGTTCCACTCATCTCCAAACTTCTGCAACTTCTTCCTGAAGTTTCCCTTGAGGGTTCGAAGTGTCCAAAACACAAATCCAATGGTCTAGAAGCTCTGAGATGGTCCTTGGAAGGTTGGACCTACAATTCCCATGATGCACCTGGCCAAATCTTAAAAGACTACTAAACGCTCTCCTGGCTGGGGACCTCTTGATGGAGATGGTGCAGGGAAGCTCTGTTAACCTGTTACTTTCAAGGAGTCTGCTCCTTAATCCTTTTTGAAACAAGGCAAAGTCATCAGAACTGTAGTTGCAAGTGTGCAACAGGAGCAGTCCTTCAGATTGCAATCCTGTGTGATGCAGACCAGGGTTCCAGCAGGGCAGACACTCTTCTTGTAGTTTTAGGCAGCAAATCCGAGTTGCTATGCAGCTCTCACATATTTATTCAATGATCTGGGATGACAAGCAGGGGGCATCCCTGTCCAATGAGGTGCAGGGTGCCACCCAAAAGCACGACAGCTTCCTCCAAAGTATGGCATAATCTTGTCTTACAAAGCACTTCACTTTAAAGTTCAAGATGGAGATTTTCTCTCCTTTGGAGTAAAAGCTGGCTAAACCAACTTACTGGTTCAGCACATTTCCATTAACACTCCCCCTCCTGATGTTCTGCAGATGCCATTCCTGGGCCAGCCATCTGGCTCGGGGAACAGGAAGAGGGGGTAGGCCTGGCTGACATTCCTTGCTCTCCTGCTTTCTCTGAAGCCCAGTTTGATTTACCCCATCAGATAACCTCTGCTCTATGCAGTCCACTTATCACCTCATCTAAGCAACTTTGCTAAGCCTGTTAAGGCTGACCAATCAGGAGATGATGGTATATGGCTGGATTTTGGCTCACAGAAAGGAAAGCCCTATAACTTCTTTTTTCTACTGGCTATGATAAATTTAACTGTGGCAAATTGTTGGATTTATCATTGTCAATCTTTCAAGTTCTTGAATGACATTTTGAGCCCCTTCCTAGCAAAATTTGTACTTAAATAACATATTCCAATGTTAACATATGGAACTAATAACCTACATGGGGGAAAACTAAACTGGCAGTTTTCCCTTCACAGGGGCATATAAAACACATTTTATAATGGCGCTGCTTATAGATACGTGGCATCCCACCCCTGGGGAAATAGGGGAGACCTTAAGGGGCGACTTATATGTACAAATAAGGTAAAGTAAAAAAAGTCCACATTTATAAAGCGCACAATCACCCGTAAGGGTCTCTAGGCGCTGGGGGCCGTCGGGAAGATTAAGCGAGCTATTGCCCAGAGTCACATGGTGCTGGGCTGACCTGCCGCCGGAGCCGGGGATCGAACCGTGGTCCCCAGATGCCAGCGTCAGTCGCCCTGGCCGCGGCGCCACACCTCTTCCCATATACAAGGTAAATTGCCACTTTGGAAGTACCTTTAATTCCAAAGTTGAATTTGTATACATTTTACTTGCAAAGCAAGCAAAGCAGGCTTGCCTTTAAAAATGCTCTTGGCGTTTGACTCGCATCCTTCTGGACACAAGAGATTGGGCGTCTGTGACGGGTAGCTCTTTGACTGAGGGTGGACAGGAATTGAGTTCCTGGTCTTCATTTCTTTGGACAGGATTATTTTTCTAGAGAGGTTGTTATTTGGTCTCACACGAGCGGCATCCAGCCCCTTAAGTGCCCTGTGGCCATTTTTGAGCCAGGTGGCAGCGGGATTGGCCCCAGTCAGTCGCTGTATTTGTCATAATTGTCGTTCTACTCAGTGATATTGATCCCCCAGTCCAGATGAGGCCAATAGAAATTACTGGCTGAAACGTGACCGCGCCTGCATTGACATTTTCAAAGGAGTCCCACCATTTGGAATTATAGAAACGAAAGAAAGCGCCTTGTTAAATATTCTGTTAGAGGTGTTATCTCTTAGGCGCATTAGGGACTTCCTTATAGTGTATCACATTGAATTAAAAGTGTACACTTTGATTGTTTTGCTCTCAGTAGGGGAACTATCAATTGATTTTTTTGATTTTTCTGTTTTTTATATCTGTATGTTTGTACATGTTGTATATTATGTATATATGTGGTGTATTATATATGAGTGTGATTTATAGTTTTTTGTAATGAATTATACATGGTGTATATATGAAATTGATATATGTATCAGTTGTTTTTGATTATAGTGTGTATTGCCCCGTCACCTGACACATTTACAAGTTATATAAGTGGAGATTAATTTGTCATAAATGAGAATTAGTGAAAGCAGGCTAATTAGTTGTACTCTGTTTAAAATAAATATTTGTGATCGATCCCTTTATACTGTTTTTTCTTTGATTCTACATCGCTGATGTCCTTTGCCCAGGTATAAGAAGGGTTATTGGGGCATGACTCCCATTGTTTATATAACTGCCTTTAAAAATGACAGCACGCAGCACAGTAGTTCGCACTCTAGTGCAGGAAATCTACTGGCATAAACCCCCCTGCCTTATTACATGCTAGGGAATTATAGGTAGTTTGATTCCTCCTTGTCTTATTATATACTGGAAACTTTAAGGGTCTGTCATTGCCAATTGCAATTATACCTATTTACCATATACCTTTCTCATCAGAGCATTGGCCCTGGACCTGGTAAGCAGAGCCCAGGACACAGTCAGAGTCAGTTACCACTAGTGTCAGTCAAAACAAATGGGGATGAACAGGGGAAAATTGATCACTTTCTCACACTTTATTGCTTCTGAGTTCTGCAAAGATAGCTATAATATCAAACGGTTTCAGAATGTTGTATTGTATTGTGCAGAGTAGTAGAACAATGTCATCTGCATAAAGTTTGTGCGGACTGCGATACCAAATGTTTCTGTGAATAATGCAAAAAGGGTAGGAGATGTTGGGCATCCTTGTTGTGTTCCTCTCATTATGTTTATTGTTTTAACAAATGTATCATTCACTTTTACTCAGCAGTAGATTTTGTGTATAGTGAAGCAATCATTCTGGTAAGCAAGTTAGTGAACCACATTTTCTGTAAAGCTTTAAATACAAAATCACAACGGACTAGAACAAATGCTTTTTCAGCATCTAAAAAAAATGATTGCAGCTGGGGTACACAAGGTAGAAAAATAATAAGTCTCTTCAGTTATGAAGTGAGTATTGGTATACAGTTGTTGTATTAGTTTGAAACCATTCTGTTCTGACTGAAGCAAAGTACAGGGGAAGCTGAGATCGCAATATGTTTTTTTATATTTTATAATCACTATTTAGCAATGTAATAGGTGAATATGAGCTGGGGTCTATGGTGCTTTAGTTTTTTAGAAGAAAACATATTAGTATGACTTTATGAAAAGAGGTAGGTATTTTACCGCCTGTCAAGATGTAATTGAATAGCCTTGTTAAATCAAGATTTAATTCTAGTATAAATATGTTATACATTTCTGCATGGAAAACCATCTATCTCTAACACTTTGCAATTGGGTAAGCTATTGAGTATTTTAATAATTTCCTCTCACCTAGATTGTTTATCTAAATCTGCATCTATTTCTGTCAGGATCTCTAATAAGTCATTATGGGCTAGATGTAGGTAATTTTAATTTACCGATTCATAAATACCGAATTTTACCGATTCGGTATTTATGAATCGGTAAATTAGAAGTAGGCAGATGTAGGTAAATTTTATTTTACATTTACCGAATCTGTAAGATTCGGTATTTACCGATTCGGTATTTACCGAATCGGTAAATACCGAATCCTGCAAGGGTGCAGGGGGTGTCACTTTGACACCCTCTAGCATCCCAAGTACAGGCTTGTGTGGCATGTGGCACACATGCATGCCCTAAGGGCATGTCTGTGTGTCACATGGCACAGGTATGCATGCACAGATGTGCATACACACCTGAATTCGGTATTTTACCACAAAATAGGATTGTGTGGTAAAATACCGACTCTTAAGGGCCTGTGGCACTCTTTGAAGTGCTAGCTACATCTAGAATTACAGAATCGGTATAGTTTCCGATTCGGTAATTTACCGAATTGGTAATTTTACCGAATCGGTAAATATACCGATTCTGTAATTTTAAGCCCCCTACATTGCAAAACCCAAATACCGGTCGGTAACGGCCGAATTCGGCCGTTACTGGCCGGTATTAGGGCTCCTACATCTGGCCCTCTATTTTCTAATATGTTCTTTTGTGATATGAATTCATTTATGTTAGATGTTTTTAAAGTATTCAGAAATATTCTGCCTATTTGTCAAAATGTTGATGTAGTTTGTCCACTTTTAAAATCAGTTATAAGATGAATGGCATTTTTGATGTTTGGCACCAGGCTAAGATTTTACAAGCATGATCTCCCTCCTTATATATTTGCCTATCTACCATATTTTATTTTTCATTATTTGCTGCTTCATCAAATATGTCCTTCAATTAGTTCTAGACTCTTCATGTTTTTGTAATGTGATCTATAACATATTTGATTGAGAACCTGTTCTGCTATGTTTAAGTTATTTTGTAGTAGGTCCAATTGTTATTGTTTCCTCTTCTTCAGCTGACTTTGATAGACTATTATTTCCTTTCTTATGGTTGATTTAAATGCATTCCATACAACTTATGAAGTGGAAAAGCATTGAACTTTCTCGAAGTAAAGTGCTATTCTTTTTGATGTGTGTTAAAAACTGGATGTCTGTTATGAGACTTTTACGAAACATCCATAGTGGAATATTACTATCTGTGGTTATGAAAAATCTAAACTGTTTGATCTGATTTACAATTTGGGAGGGATTTTACATCTCCTTTCAATTGAGGAGATGTAAGGGAAACGTCTACCCTAGAGGGGAATTGATATTCTCTGAAGAGGTGGGTGGCTTTTTAAACAAGTTCTGATATAACATTATTATTGGTTTTCAGTTTTTTGGGTTGCCTAAATTGGAGTCAAGCAGATTGAAGAAACTTAAAATCCCCTCCTATGATGGTCAAATCTGTGAAAGAGGCTAATATTTCCATTAAGTAAATTAAATGCATGGAATTATTTTCTATATGACCATAATACGAAACAACAGTGGTTTTGGGGTAAGATGTTGAATGGCTAATGCAATCCATCATTCAGCACACTTATTGGTGATCTTTATAACTAAACCTGAAAATATATATTCAATAATATAACCCCATGATGTGCAGCTGAGTAAAAAGAATAATATGCTTTATTTAAGCCTGGCCAGGGCCAGTTAGAAACTGTATTTTTAACAATATGCTATTCCTCGATTAATGTAATCGCTAGTTTAAGTGTCAGCAAACAAGATAGTGCCGCGTTTTTCTTAGGACAGTTGTTAATTCCATTTATATTTCTGAAATAATTTTTCAAATTTGTATCCATAGTCTTTGTGGTAATAGTATACACTTGTGTAGCATTCATGTAGTACTTTTGATTTATCAATTTGTGCTGTTGTAAAAAAACTATTTTGATTCCATATTTTCCTGCCTTCCAGTGTCCTCCTCTTCCCACAACCCTACCAGCAAATAAGAATATGAAATACTCCATCTAACAACACCTTTAATCTTGATGTTTGAATTAACATGGCATGAGGGCTCACTGATTTAAACTATGGGATTAACTGTTAATTTTCCAGTGATGCTGGGAGTTTCAAAAGACATATTTGGAAATACTTGTAAATCATATCGATTCCCTATCCTAAAACCTATGTATCTGTTTTAACATGATTTTCTCTTTTACTCTATAGTCCCTGAAATTCATCAATATAGTTCTGGGTTTTGAATGTGATTGTGGTGCTGAGAAAGCGACCCTTTGGGTTTTCCAGAAATGAATAGTTGCTCAGTAGTGCTAGGTGAAATGCCAGTTCTTATCATTTTTTCGATCAACTGAGAGATTTAAATCTGATTCTCTTTTGATTCTGGTACACCCACAAGTCATAGATTACTCCTTCTCATGTGATTCTCATAGTTATCTGGTAGTATTTTATAATTCTCTAGTTACTAGTGCACTCTTATTTTGTAGAGAAGATTGCAAAATCTCGACATCAGCAACCGTTTGTTTCAATTCTTGAATTTGGTCTAAAAATTGGTCCATTTTTAAGGCGAGTTCTTTTATTTGCTGCTCCAGGTTGCTGTCCATGGTTTGTTAATTCTATTGTATTGTCCGAATTTCGATGAGAATATTTTGTAGAAAGAAAAATTCATTTGTACTGGAATTGTGCATGGGAGAAGTTGTTTGATTAAGTTAATGCAACATTGGGGAGTTTAGGGCAGGGCTGAAAAACATTCCTTATTCTGCCTGGCCTTCAACTATGTCTTCAATGTCTTGGATGGACTCCACACTGGAATGTATCAGCAGAGGTGATGTTAGACTGCCTTTATCAGAATCTATTGGATTGATCATGGTTTCAGTATAATTGTCATCATCAATCTGCTGAAGAACTGCATATCTATTATTTTTTTCTAATATGAATCCGTCATTTGTTTTTACGTTGTGGGCGACCTACATGGATGACGTTGAGAGAAGGCACCGAATGCTTTACGCTGCTGCTGGACACGCCTACTCCTCTCTTAGACCTGGCCGCAGCTTCTCACCCAGTGCTTATGGTGCTACAGTTGGGGACAGCTTTTGGCTGCTTTCTCCCGTTCCCAAAAAGAACTGGGAAGTGTCTGGGTGGCAGGAGACCAATGTGCAATTATTTAAGGGGATCTGAGTCACAGGTCATTTCTTTGAAAGATAGAGTAGAATGATGCACACATAAAAGAATAGATCAACAAGTTTTCAAGTCCATTCGTTGGAAAACGTGTTCCATTATTTAAGTCCAACTTTAAAATTTTGAAATCCAAAAACTAAAATCTCACACTCAATATCTTTACCTATGAAAAATCAACGTGGTCAACAGAAGCACCCACACTTATTTTCCACAAGGAAGGAAAACCACAAGATGAATCATAAGGGATCTGAATGGGATCACAATCAGACTCCGTCAAAACAAGTAGGGGGACAGAATCCTGGGCACCAGAGAAAGACCTTCTCAGTGTGTACACAATGACTCATAGTGTTCCCTAAATGTATGTCTATTTCATGGATGTTTGTACTTCATTTTAATAGTGTAGGTTTCAAGCCAGTCTGGGAGACTAGTATGTGTTCTAAAGACAAGGTTTAACAATTATCTTTTCGAAAGAGTGGGCTGCCACCCAAACATGTCTGTATGTTTGTCTGTCTGCCTGCCTGCCTTTCTGTCTTTCTATCTTCCTATCTACCTAATTATATTATTTAGTTATGCTACAAGACTATAGCAGATGTGGAAAAATCCCAATGTATACTACACCTTCACTTGCAGTATTATTTTGATCCGTAAAATCTGCAAATAATGTGAGAAATTATGCAGCAAATGTGGTAAAGACATTGTTATGTGGTAAACACTGCAGCCACAGAATCAAATAAATATACAGCAAAACCCTTTATTTACAATCAGTGCCCATTGTAAGGTGCACTTTGAACAAAACAGATTATTTTAAGTAGCCCAGAATAAACATATAATATGAAAAATACGTAATACGTAACATGTAATATGGTCCACGGTTTCCAACTAGGGGTCCTGGCTGTATTTACATACAGTGCTGCACAAATGGAGTTATTAATTGGACCCTATCCCAATATAACATACATGTAATTTCACATAAGTTTGGTGTTTTATTCTGAAGGAAGGGATGGAAAATATTAATGAGTAGAAACATAGGGCAATTGTGCACCATATTGAAGCAAAACATATGTGTGGACTACCATGAAACAAAAGAGAGGAAAGCAGTGGAAGGAGCAGAGCATCTATGACAGAAGGAAAGTCTACAAGTTATTTGTTAAACGAAGAACAAGAAGAATATTGTCATTAAAAGAATGGTTATTGAATGGTATTTCTCCTTCTGTTTTTAGTCCAAAGAGTTAACAATATTCCAAATGCTTAAATATTAAATGTAGGTAAGGTGGTGCACAACACAAAAGAGCAAATTTGTCTAATGGATGGGAATGCTGTTCTAGGAAGACTTCAAGTTTCGCTAATTAGACCTGCCTCAAATATCAGCTAAGTAGCTGATATTTGAGGCAGGTCTAATTAGCAAAACTTGAAAAGGCGATATCTCTCCTCCTGGAGACCCATTAATCAAAAGGTAACTGGCCTTATGCTCCTGGGAGAGGAAGGTAGTGGGAGAGGTAAGGATGAGCTAGAGAGAACAGAAAGTACCAGGAGAAGAAGTGGTGGCGATAAGGAAGCAAAACTGAGTGGAATCAGGGCCCATGTAATATATCATGTGCTACACAGAGCCAAAACTCATTCTGCATTGCTTTTTGTGGTCCACTGGAAGAGGCTTGTCTGCCTTCTTCTTCTTCTACTGAAAAGAAGTCTTCCTAGAACAGCATTCCCATCCATTAGACAAATTTGCTCTTTTGTGTTGTGCACCACCTTACCTACATTTAATATTTAAGCATTTGGAATATTGTTAACTCTTTGGACTAAAAACAGAAGGAGAAATACCATTCAATAACCATTCTTTTAATGACAATATTCTTCTTGTTCTTCGTTTAACAAATAACTTGTAGACTTTCCTTCTGTCATAGATGCTCTGCTCCTTCCACTGCTTTCCTCTCTTTTGTTTCATGGTAGTCCACACATATGTTTTGCTTCAATATGGTGCACAATTGCCCTATGTTTCTACTCATTAATATTTTCCATCCCTTCCTTCAGAATAAAACACCAAACTTATGTGAAATTACATGTATGTTATATTGGGATAGGGTCCAATTAATAACTCCATTTGTGCAGCACTGTATGTAAATACAGCCAGGACCCCTAGTTGGTAACCGTGGACCATATTACATGTTACGTATTACGTATTTTTCATATTATATGTTTATTCTGGGCTACTTAAAATAATCTGTTTTGTTCAAAGTGCACCTTACAATGGGCACTGATTGTAAATAAAGGGTTTTGCTGTATATTTATTTGATTCTGTGGCTGCAGTGTTTACCACATAACAATGTCTTTACCACATTTGCTGCATAATTTCTCACATTATTTGCAGATTTTACGGATCAAAATAATACTGCAAGTGAAGGTGTAGTATACATTGGGATTTTTCCACATCTGCTATAGTCTTGTAGCATAACTAAATAATATAATTAGGTAGATAGGAAGATAGAAAGACAGAAAGGCAGGCAGGCAGACAGACAAACATACAGACATGTTTGGGGCCCATGACAAATGGGCAATATTTCAAGGTCTCTTTATAATACAGGTTTCATCATCCTAAAGACACTCCTCAAACCACTCTACAGATCTTTAACATTGCCAAAGCCACTTGGATTTTGCAGCAAGTTTATTTAAATTATGTAGCAAGGTTATCTAAATCATTTATCAAGAAAGGCAATATATGCAGCATGTTCACTGATAGTATCATTTTCGTTAAATCGAACAAGCAAAAACATTTCTTGTGAGCACAACAAATTATGCAAAATATGTGGCATACTATGCAGCAACTGTCATAAATACATAATTATGTGGTAAACGCTGCAGCCAAAGAATCATGTAAAGTCACTGACTCTTATCTTTGCCCATTATCATATCAACAATGTATTCATGAAAGGTGAAGCTATCATTTAATTTTAGTCAGTATCAAGTGTTAGCTGCCATTTGAAGAAAATTGCTTTTTAAGGCTAACTTCCTCAACATGTGATATGAAAATACGTAAAGAGTAACTTTTAACATGTTCCTATATTGCCATCTCGGGGTTCTGGTGAAATTCACAAACAACTTGGCAGTCAGTCTTGTTAGGTCGAGACCTCTTGTATATACTTTAGTATATACTTATATGTGTAGGTACTAGTGGGCTCTGGAGATCAGCCCTAGGACTTGTCTGCTTTTGCTTAGAGACTTTTTTCTGTTTAACTGCCTCTATTTAACTGTCTTGTTAGAAAACGACCAGTAGAGGTCAGTAAAATACGAGAATTGCTTTCTGCTTAGGGACTTTATTTTTTTTATTTTTCTGGCAACTGCCTCTATTGAACCTTCTTGATAGAAAACAAGTAAAATACCAGAATCACTTCAGCATTCTCTGGATTCCAGTCAACAGAAATTGTCTTTCATGAGCACCCGTAGATAATAATATTTTTTTCAAATCATGTATTTTGCATGATATGACCACCGGAGGTCGATTTTATATTAAAAACAGAGGTTTGTACTATACTATTTCCCGCTAAAAGGCAATATTTCTCGCCATGTGTTCCCATACCTGGTGTGTCACACATTTTGGTGCTTACTTTTCCTCTATGTTCAAGAACAGTAGATGTTTTAGCACCCAGGCTAATGTGCTGCATAGCTAACATATAAGGTCCCAAAGACGAGACTGATTGCATTGCAAATGCTTCTGGTTTTTTATGTCACCAGAACCCCTCGATGGGAATCTTGCACCATATTACATGGTTATTCTTTATGTATCATATACATATACCTACAGATATTTCAACATTTAGTGACAGTGTAGCCTATGTATTTCTTAAGGCTAATACAGTCTTCAAGTAATGATAGTTGTGCCAGACAAGCAAAGTAGCAGACAGAAGAGCATCTCTATGTATGTTGCGGACACCAAGCCACGTATTTTGAAAATATTGTTTATACTTTTAAAGATTTGCTTTCTAAGTTGATCTGAAGTAGTCATAATGTTGGGTGGATGACCATTTTACTTGTTAAATGATGCATGCATGTGAATCTGTTGATAAAGGCAAGCCCGTCTGCGCCTGGACGCTGCCGGCTGCCAGGAAGTGCTGCCCGTGTTCAAAGACAGGATGACCCCAGTCACCTACACTAGAGAACAACTCTTGGGATTGAGGCGAGAATGTGGGGTAAGGAGCCTACCGATAGCAGTATCTAGACAATGGTGTGACTGTTGGGCCCTGATCAGGTTGATTAAACAATGGCTTGAAAGACCGGGCTTTGATCAAGGCAATTGAACAATGACCTGAAAAGACTAAGCCTTGATCAAAGCCGAGTGAACAATGATTTGCGTACCAAGCCTTGACCAGGTCACCATCTACAAATGTCGTCTGGATCTGGTTATCAACTGCAAACACTGCCCTGATTAAACAATGAACTAACAGACTGGGATGAAAAAGTATAAAAGGCTGTAAGTTACAGAGTGAAATAGCAGCCTCCTGGGTTTTGTCTCTGACTAGCTTGGGACTCTGTTCCATAGCCCGGGCTATTGAAATAAATCTGAGTTCCTCCTGCAGACGAAGGCTCCTGTGTCTCCTTTTACTAAGTATGGAAGGTATGGAAGATTTGGGCGGTTCCCCTGCCGCCGAGACCCAGTAAGTGGGTTATCCCGGTTCTTCAGTTATAAAGAACCTGGGTAGGAGGGCATTCGGAGGGCCTGGAGGAAAGTCACACCTGAGGCATCTAGGGGAGCCTTCATCGCCCCGTCGTCAGTGGGGAGGGACAGCGACATAACATTGGAGAGGTGGGAAGGGGCGGTGGTGAAGGCCTTGGACAGGATTGCGCCGCTAAAAATGGTTAAATTAAAGGAGAAGTGAGCGCCTGCTCCATGGTACTCGGAAGAGTTGAAGCAGGAGAAAGCTCGGTGTAGGGGGCGGGAAAGAAAATGGAGAAGAACTAAATGTGTTGAGGACAAGCAGGCTTATAACGAGGTGCATAGAGCCTATTTGGACATTGTAAACCCGCCAGAAGAGAACATTTGAGCAGGAGGATTGGGGAAGCAAATAATTCCTTTAAGGATCTGTTTGCAATATAAAAAGAATTCACAAATCCCTCTGTAAGCAGTTCAATGGTCCCACATACGCAAGATCTATGTGATAAGGGGGCCACCCACTTCAGAGAAAAGATAGACATTATCTACAATTCTCTTGGGGGAGGAAAGAGTATAAAGCTAACCAATCCAAGGGCGAGGGTCTCCTCTCTACCCAAGTTGGACTCCTTCTCCACTATCACAATGGAGCAAATAAGAGTGGCTCTGGAAGCAATCAAGTCAGGAGTACAATCGGACTGTGCGCCTCCTTTTGTCATGGCAGCTTTGGCCACTACCTTAGCTCCTTCACTGAGGGACGTTTGCAACATCTCCCTAGACACAGCCACCTTCCCAGACAAGTAGAAGAATGCTCTGGTTAGACCGCTCCTAAAAAAAAACATCAGCTAACCCCTTAGAAATTAAGAACTATTGGCCAATATCCCTTTTGCCTTGTGGGGCAAAGAAGATGCAAAAGTTGATCAACCAACAATTAACAAGCTTTCTGGAGCAGAACCAATTATTAGATCCCGCTCAATCGGGCTTTCGAGCCGGACATAGTACGGAGGCTGCCCTGATGGAAGTGACTGACATAATTAGAATGTCCCAGGATAAAGGGACTCCTAGCATGTTGGTATTATTGAATCTATCGGCGGCTTTCAATACCATCTCCCATTCCATCCTGCTTTGCAGATTACAGGAGATCGGTGTCGAGGGGCAAGATCTGGCATGGTTGGAAAGCTTTCTGTTAAATAGATCTCAGCGTGTCAAACTAGAGCCATTTCTGTCAGCAACCAACCTAGTGGACAAGGGGGTGCCACAGAGCTCCATCCTAAGCCCAACGGTGCTCAACATATCTGTGGCTCCGTTGTCTGCAATTATAAGGGCGTCTGGATTCGATATGATCTCATATGCAGATGACACACAGGTGATTATCCCATTTGATTCAGATCCGAGGTCACCAGAACTAAGTTTAAGACCTGTATGTTGAACATCGCGGCCTGGATGAGGGACAATTTCCTCTAGATGCATTCAAATAAGATGGAGATCCTCCTCTTTGGAAAGGTGGAGGAATTATGGACTGCGGAGTGGTGGCCTTCGGAATTGGGGGATGCTCCTTTCTCCACTAAGCAGGCTAGGAATCTGGGAGTCCTTCTGGAGAGCAAGCTATCTTCTGAAGATCATGTAAAATCTATGTCTAGCTCATGTTTTGGGATCTTAAAAATGCTAAGGAAAGTCTTTGCTTGGATCCCAGTGGAGGCAAGAATGACTCTCATTCAGGCGTTGATTGTGAGTAGGCTGGACTATGGAAACTCCCTACTAGTTGGGGCCAGAGAAGAATTGTTCTCTAGGCTCCAGGTACTGCAGAACACTGCAGCCAGAATGGTTTTGAACAAACCTAGACGTAACCCATCCCGCCCTCTGCTGCAGTCCCTACATTGACTGCCTGTGAACAAGAGAGCAGTCTTCAAACTTTTAATCTTGGTGTTTAAGGCAAGGCAAGGCCTGGGTCCGGCTTACCTAAAAAAGAAGGTAAGAGCATATGTGCCGGATGTCAACTAAGATCCAGCAACCAAAATCTCTTAGCCCCCTGCAAAATAAAGAAAGTGAGAATGGGTGAGCGGGCTTTTTCTCATCTAGCCCCTTTCCATTGGAACAGGCTACTGGAATCACTACGTGGCTGTACATCCCTGGCAGACTTCAAAAAGAGCCTAAAGACCTGGATGTTTTAGGAGCCTAGGCCGTCCAATGGGCCTGTTTTTCTGTTTGCCGGGCGCCGAGACATCCCTCTGGGGATGATTCACTGCGCCATACAAATGCTAAATAAATAAATAAATACATTTGTGAACGCCATAAAGCTTACACTGCACAGAATTCGATAAAAATATGTTTATATTTCTAGACACAAATGGCGTCTGCTTCCTTATTCTCTAATGAGACATGGACACTGATGTATTAGATGCACTGCAGTGGGAATCTGTTTGGATAACATAGTAATCTCAACTCAGGCCTGGTTCCCCAAGCTTGCATCTAGCATTAATGCACCTTGCCCACCTCTGGTTTTCGCACCGCATTTCCATCCTCAAGTGCACCATGGCTATTTAATGCCTAAGTGCACTATGCACATGTATTGCTATAGTGTTTTGTGTTCAATTCTGGCCCTACAACCCCATCATCATTTCCAGCCATTGTGTCTCTCGCCCAAAGCCCCAGTGTCCTTGTGTCTCATGCCCAATGCCCGAGTGCCTAATTTCCAACTTTGACCATCATTTTTTAAGACAAACCCTAGCATTTACTTCCTATCTCTTGTCTTAGTGCCTAATTTCAGTCTCTCACCATAGTGCCCTACTCCTACTGAAAGTTGTACTCAAAGGATACATTCCAAGTACAAAACCTAAGATACCTACCTGATCTATGTGTTTCACATACAGAGGGATATTTACAATCAAATGTCGGAGTGCTGTGTTACGCCAAAATTGGTAAAGGCGTGCTCCGACATTCTTTAATGCAGGGATGCGCCATATTTACAAACATACGGAGCAGCCCTGCATTTCCCCTAGCGTAGCGCCAGCGCAGTCACCCTGGCGCCATGTTGCAAGGGTGCCTGAGCTGCAGGGGCGATTGTTTATGTGCAGGAAGGAACGCCTTCCTGCACATAAACAATCTGTAGAGGCAACGTGCTATTTCTATGTGTACTACAGAATGCAGCACACATAGAAAGAGAAAAATAAGAAGAGAAATTAGTCATTTCTCCTCGTATCGTCATCCTAAAACCAGGTATTCCCTGGTCTTAGTTTTTGGCACTGCCATCCTTGTAAAAATGGGGCAGTGTAAAAAAACAATGGGTGTTGCGGGCACCGGGCAATCCCCCGGTGCGCCGCAAGGGTGGGGGCCGATTTTGCCCCCCCTGGACAGCCAATTACTTTGCCAAGTCGGTTTTTGTTCACTGTCCGGCCCTGTGAAACATCCATTGCAACACCCATTGCATGCCCCTTTCACACTGAGTGCAGCGTGAAAAGGGGCCTTATTTAACAGGTGGCATGAAGCCACTTCAAGTAGCTTAACGCTGCTTTGTAAATAAGGGGGATAGCATATTGACACCAGAATTTCAGTAAAAGTGACGTTCTGTTGGCAATATCTCTAAATATGCCCCTCAGTTTGTAAAATCATGCAGGGAATATTGCAAGCATTGTCACATAATCGGATTGAATTAGGCTCCTACAGGACTAAAGTACGTGAACAGGACGAAATTAGAGGAAAAACAAAAATTACATAAGATATGCAAATCCCAATAATGGGGATTTACACAAGCTTGCACCTGCATAAATAACATTTTTCCATGGCCTACTATTTATAAGGAGAGGCGGGACACTGGTGATGTGGTCAATGGTTAATGTGTCTCCCAGTCAAATGCCTAACAGTTTTTTTGATTCCTGATCAAAGGTAGAAATGTGCAAGTTGTTTTGAGAACGACGTTCCCAAGCATTTTTTTTATTTACCAAAATAGTTTCCATACTTTTTGTCCGAAAAAAACATTCCTCCAAGGTTAATGCAGACCTTAGGTTGCTTTGTTATGAAAGGAAAGGAAGGTGTCTCACCTGTAACTGTGTGCAACTGGTTAATCTAAAGGATGTTTGAGAGTCTGTTCATTGATAGAATCATTTGAAGCAGCGGCGTAGTTAGGGGGGGCGGTCCACCCCAGGCGGCACTATTTTGGAGGCAGCCACGCAGCACTAGTGGCCCATTGCGGCGGCCTTTATAATTTATTTGGGGACACTCACTGACACGACTGTCTGTCACAGTAGTGTCAGTGTCCGCAAATAAATCATAAAGGCCGCCGTAATGGGTCACCATTGCCGCGCGTGTGGCCCCGTTTGAAAGTGCAAGCGGCCAAGCGCACCTGACCTGCTTGTAGTAACTGCTGCACCTGCAGTGCTGCCAATTGCCGCCGCGACATCCCGCGTTTGTGCTTGCTTGTTGGTCTGTCCCAGGGGCGTCAATCTTGTAGCGCGAGCGCTACCAATGATGGCCCTGGGCATCATTTTGTCCAGCCCTCGCGATGAGAACGTAGAAGTGATGCGTAACACGCTTCACCACTACGAGCTCTCGTGAGGAGTCAATTCTGGGGCAGTGGCAGTGCTGGGCGATTTGCTGGCTGCTGCAGTAGAAGTGTAATTAACCCCTGCCATAGAGACCCTGGAGTGAGGTAAGAGCTAAAAGTTTTCAGAGGGGTGGCTGACTTCGAAGCCTCTAGGGTAGATGCCCTCAAAGTCTCTTAAAACGTCAAACCTACTCTTTATCAGGGTCCTCACCTCTCATTCGAAGAGATGCCTCAATAACCTTTGCGTGAGCGTGCCTTAAGTTGAGCCTTAGCCAAAGAAGTCATCAAAAACACTGTTGTACAAGGAGGAGGCCCTCAAATGCCTCTTGAGAGAGAATACCTAATTTTTTCTACGACAAGGCCCTTCGTTCACGGCCGCACAAATGGGGCAGGTGCAGTGCAGGAGGTATAGCCCCAGCCAGTAAGTGCGGCAAGCCAGCTTCAACGCTCTGCCCCAAAAGCGGTCCCCAGGAGCCGCTTGGCCTCGGGTGGGGCATCAGAAGTGGGCACGCCGTGAGTAAGGGAACCACCCGCAAGACTTGGCTCCATCGCTGAGGAGGGCTGTCACTCACAGGCTCAGCAGTGCTGCCCAGTGACTCCTGGCTCCCTTCCTGTGCCCTGGGTAGACTTGAGGGTATCGGTTACAGGCTCAGCCAACAGGCGGCTCTCAGCTCCCCACCATTGGCTGCACTTCCAGCACATTAGGAAAATTAAGCCCTCTCTCCGGTTTCCCGAGCGGCTAATGCCGTTTTCTGGAAACCTGAGACATCCTGCGGTGGGTCACGGGGGGCAGGCAGAAGCACAGGGTGCAGACATTTCTCTCTACTGTACTCACCCCCCGCTCTTGGGATGCCTTTCTTTTCTTCCCCAACCTGTGCTATGCTTACACTGTCCTATGCTACCTTGTGTTTTGTTAGAAAAGCTTTAGTGCTCACAACCAAGAACGGAGTCGCCTCCTGGCACTAAATTGTTTTTCTTTTGTAAACATGTCATGCTTACCGACGCCACTCTTCATCCTCTTCATCACTCCCTGGCCTCTCTTGCTCACACCCGCCTCATTCTTTTCATCACTCTCTGGCATCTCTCCCTCACACTGGCCCTCCTCATTCTCTTTTTCACTCCCTGGCCTCTCTCCCTCTCTCGTTCACTCCCTCCATCCTCATTCTCTTCATCACTCCCTGGCCTCTCTCCCTCACACCCTCCTCATTCTCTTCATCAACCCCTGGCTTCTCTCCCTGATACCGACCCTCCTCATTCTCTTTATCACTCCCTGGCCTCTCTCCCTCACACCCTCTTCATTCTCTTCATCACCCGCTGGCTTCTCTCCCTCATACCGACCCTCCTCATTCTCTTTATCATTCCATGGCTTCTCTCCGTCACACCCATCTCATTTTATTAATCACTCCCTGGCTTCTCTCCCTCATACCGCCCACCTCCTTCTTTTCATCACTCCCTGGTCTCTATCCCTCACACCGGCCTTATTCATTCTTTTCATCACTCCCTGGCCTCTCTCCCTCACACGGCCCTCTTCATCACTCCCTGGCTTCTCTCCCTCATACCGACTCACCTCATTCTTTTCATCACTCCCTGGTCTCTATCCCTCACACCGGCCTTCTTCATTCTTTTCATCACTCCATGGCCTCTCTCCCTCACAGGGCCCTCTTCATCACTCCCTGGCCTCTTTCCCTCACACCTGCCCTCCTCATTCTCTTCATCACTCCCTGGCCTTACTCCCTCACACCAGCCCTCCTCATTGTTTTCATCACTCCCTGGCCTCTCTCCCTCATACGGCCCTCTTCATCACTCCCTGGCTTCTCTCCCTCATACCGACTCACCTCATTCTTTTCATCACTCCCTGGTCTCTATCCCTCACACCGGCCTTCTTCATTCTTTTCATCACTCCATGGCCTCTCTCCCTCACAGGGCCCTCTTCATCACTCCCTGGCCTCTTTCCCTCACACCTGCTCTCCTCATTCTCTTCATCACTCCCTGGCCTTACTCCCTCACACCAGCCCTCCTCATTGTTTTCATCACTCCCTGGTCTCTTTCCCTCACAACGGCCTTCTTCATTCTCGATACTACGTGTCTCTCGGACCTCTTTCAAGTGCTCGCTGTCCTTTTTCCCCAGCAAACCCCCCCCCCCCCCCCCCCCCCGGACGGCAATCTGAGAGATAGCCCCGGGCGCCACAAGCTCTAGCGACGCCTCTGATTTGAAGCAACAGATTAACAAATAATTATTGGTTTTGAGAGGTACTGTAGGGATACTTCTGGTTCTGGAATATATATTTTCAATAGAAACCTATAAAAAAGTTTACACTAAGTGCAGCTTGCGTATTAATAAAAATATAACTTTTGAAAGCACTGCAAGCAATTAAATATTGAATCCTTTTGCACATTTTGCTACAGCCTACCTTATACTGTGAGGAATAGATTTTTAACTAAAAACGTAAATATTCACAGAACTTTCTGTCAGAGATTGGGACAACTTAGCGCTATAGATACAGATGTCACTGTTTCTCAGTGCGCCAATCAGGATTCAAATCAGTGACCCTGCGGTGACACACATGACCGTATTAACCAATGGCCTTTCTTACCAGATCAATGCACTTCCTGAAGATGAGTTTAATTTTCATGTGTTTTCCATTTAAGGTATTTCATTATTTTTTAGACCCAGTTACCTGTGAGAGAAAGACCAACAAAATAGTTTCCGAATATTTTGTTCTTTTTAGCAGTGTGTTTGGCCCCATTTCCACTTACCTTGCTGCCGGCATCAAAGTTCCCATCATTTTGCTGTGGGTTTCAACAATTATGCCTGATAAAGGTTTTGTGTGCACCTAAGGGCCAAATGTATCAAGCAGTTTTACCCTTTCTGTGTATCATATACATATACCTACAGATATTTCAACATTTAGTGACAGTGTAGCCTATGTATTTCTTAAGGCTAATACAGTCTTCAAGTAATGATAGTTGTGCCAGACAAGCAAAGTAGCAGACAGAAGAGCATCTCTATGTATGTTGCGGACACCAAGCCACGTATTTTGAAAATATTGTTTATACTTTTAAAGATTTGCTTTCTAAGTTGATCTGAAGTAGTCATAATGTTGGGTGGATGACCATTTTACTTGTTAAATGATGCATGCATGTGAATCTGTTGATAAAGGCAAGCCCGTCTGCGCCTGGACGCTGCCGGCTGCCAGGAAGTGCTGCCCGTGTTCAAAGACAGGATGACCCCAGTCACCTACACTAGAGAACAACTCTTGGGATTGAGGCGAGAATGTGGGGTAAGGAGCCCACCGATAGCAGTATCTAGACAATGGTGTGACTGTTGGGCCCTGATCAGGTTGATTAAACAATGGCTTGAAAGACCGGGCTTTGATCAAGGCAATTGAACAATGACCTGAAAAGACTAAGCCTTGATCAAAGCCGAGTGAACAATGATTTGCGTACCAAGCCTTGACCAGGTCACCATCTACAAATGTCGTCTGGATCTGGTTATCAACTGCAAACACTGCCCTGATTAAACAATGAACTAACAGACTGGGATGAAAAAGTATAAAAGGCTGTAAGTTACAGAGTGAAATAGCAGCCTCCTGGGTTTTGTCTCTGACTAGCTTGGGACTCTGTTCCATAGCCCGGGCTATTGAAATAAATCTGAGTTCCTCCTGCAGACGAAGGCTCCTGTGTCTCCTTTTACTAAGTATGGAAGGTATGGAAGATTTGGGCGGTTCCCCTGCCGCCGAGACCCAGTAAGTGGGTTATCCCGGTTCTTCAGTTATAAAGAACCTGGGTAGGAGGGCATTCGGAGGGCCTGGAGGAAAGTCACACCTGAGGCATCTAGAGGAGCCTTCATCGCCCCGTCGTCAGTGGGGAGGGACAGCGACATAACATTGGAGAGGTGGGAAGGGGCGGTGGTGAAGGCCTTGGACAGGATTGCGCCGCTAAAAATGGTTAAATTAAAGGAGAAGTGAGCACCTACTCCATGGTACTCGGAAGAGTTGAAGCAGGAGAAAGCTCGGTGTAGGGGGCGGGAAAGAAAATGGAGAAGAACTAAATGTGTTGAGGACAAGCAGGCTTATAACGAGGTGCATAGAGCCTATTTGGACATTGTAAACCCGCCAGAAGAGAACATTTGAGCAGGAGGATTGGGGAAGCAAATAATTCCTTTAAGGATCTGTTTGCAATATAAAAAGAATTCACAAATCCCTCTGTAAGCAGTTCAATGGTCCCACATACGCAAGATCTATGTGATAAGGGGGCCACCCACTTCAGAGAAAAGATAGACATTATCTACAATTCTCTTGGGGGAGGAAAGAGTATAAAGCTAACCAATCCAAGGGCGAGGGTCTCCTCTCTACCCAAGTTGGACTCCTTCTCCACTATCACAATGGAGCAAATAAGAGTGGCTCTGGAAGCAATCAAGTCAGGAGTACAATCGGACTGTGCGCCTCCTTTTGTCATGGCAGCTTTGGCCACTACCTTAGCTCCTTCACTGAGGGACGTTTGCAACATCTCCCTAGACACAGCCACCTTCCCAGACAAGTAGAAGAATGCTCTGGTTAGACCGCTCCTAAAAAAAAACATCAGCTAACCCCTTAGAAATTAAGAACTATTGGCCAATATCCCTTTTGCCTTGTGGGGCAAAGAAGATGCAAAAGTTGATCAACCAACAATTAACAAGCTTTCTGGAGCAGAACCAATTATTAGATCCCGCTCAATCGGGCTTTCGAGCCGGACATAGTACGGAGGCTGCCCTGATGGAAGTGACTGACATAATTAGAATGTCCCAGGATAAAGGGACTCCTAGCATGTTGGTATTATTGAATCTATCGGCGGCTTTCAATACCATCTCCCATTCCATCCTGCTTTGCAGATTACAGGAGATCGGTGTCGAGGGGCAAGATCTGGCATGGTTGGAAAGCTTTCTGTTAAATAGATCTCAGCGTGTCAAACTAGAGCCATTTCTGTCAGCAACCAACCTAGTGGACAAGGGGGTGCCACAGAGCTCCATCCTAAGCCCAACGGTGCTCAACATATCTGTGGCTCCGTTGTCTGCAATTATAAGGGCGTCTGGATTCGATACGATCTCATATGCAGATGACACACAGGTGATTATCCAATTTGATTCAGATCCGAGGTCACCAGAACTAAGTTTAAGACCTGTATGTTGAACATCGCGGCCTGGATGAGGGACAATTTCCTCTAGATGCATTCAAATAAGATGGAGATCCTCCTCTTTGGAAAGGTGGAGGAATTATGGACTGCGGAGTGGTGGCCTTCGGAATTGGGGGATGCTCCTTTCTCCACTAAGCAGGCTAGGAATCTGGGAGTCCTTCTGGAGAGCAAGCTATCTTCTGAAGATCATGTAAAATCTATGTCTAGCTCATGTTTTGGGATCTTAAAAATGCTAAGGAAAGTCTTTGCTTGGATCCCAGTGGAGGCAAGAATGACTCTCATTCAGGCGTTGATTGTGAGTAGGCTGGACTATGGAAACTCCCTACTAGTTGGGGCCAGAGAAGAATTGTTCTCTAGGCTCCAGGTACTGCAGAACACTGCAGCCAGAATGGTTTTGAACAAACCTAGACGTAACCCATCCCGCCCTCTGCTGCAGTCCCTACATTGACTGCCTGTGAACAAGAGAGCAGTCTTCAAACTTTTAATCTTGGTGTTTAAGGCAAGGCAAGGCCTGGGTCCGGCTTACCTAAAAAAGAAGGTAAGAGCATATGTGCCGGATGTCAACTAAGATCCAGCAACCAAAATCTCTTAGCCCCCTGCAAAATAAAGAAAGTGAGAATGGGTGAGCGGGCTTTTTCTCATCTAGCCCCTTTCCATTGGAACAGGCTACTGGAATCACTACGTGGCTGTACATCCCTGGCAGACTTCAAAAAGAGCCTAAAGACCTGGATGTTTTAGGAGCCTAGGCCGTCCAATGGGCCTGTTTTTCTGTTTGCCGGGCGCCGAGACATCCCTCTGGGGATGATTCACTGCGCCATACAAATGCTAAATAAATAAATAAATACATTTGTGAACGCCATAAAGCTTACACTGCACAGAATTCGATAAAAATATGTTTATATTTCTAGACACAAATGGCGTCTGCTTCCTTATTCTCTAATGAGACATGGACACTGATGTATTAGATGCACTGCAGTGGGAATCTGTTTGGATAACATAGTAATCTCAACTCAGGCCTGGTTCCCCAAGCTTGCATCTAGCATTAATGCACCTTGCCCACCTCTGGTTTTCGCACCGCATTTCCATCCTCAAGTGCACCATGGCATTTAATGCCTAAGTGCACTATGCACATGTATTGCTATAGTGTTTTGTGTTCAATTCTGGCCCTACAACCCCATCATCATTTCCAGCCATTGTGTCTCTCGCCCAAAGCCCCAGTGTCCTTGTGTCTCATGCCCAATGCCCGAGTGCCTAATTTCCAACTTTGACCATCATTTTTTAAGACAAACCCTAGCATTTACTTCCTATCTCTTGTCTTAGTGCCTAATTTCAGTCTCTCACCATAGTGCCCTACTCCTACTGAAAGTTGTACTCAAAGGATACATTCCAAGTACAAAACCTAAGATACCTACCTGATCTATGTGTTTCACATACAGAGGGATATTTACAATCAAATGTCGGAGTGCTGTGTTACGCCAAAATTGGTAAAGGCGTGCTCCGACATTCTTTAATGCAGGGATGCGCCATATTTACAAACATACGGAGCAGCCCTGCATTTCCCCTAGCGTAGCGCCAGCGCAGTCACCCTGGCGCCATGTTGCAAGGGTGCCTGAGCTGCAGGGGCGATTGTTTATGTGCAGGAAGGAACGCCTTCCTGCACATAAACAATCTGTAGAGGCAACGTGCTATTTCTATGTGTACTACAGAATGCAGCACACATAGAAAGAGAAAAATAAGAAGAGAAATTAGTCATTTCTCCTCGTATCGTCATCCTAAAACCAGGTATTCCCTGGTCTTAGTTTTTGGCACTGCCATCCTTGTAAAAATGGGGCAGTGTAAAAAAACAATGGGTGTTGCAGGCACCGGGCAATCCCCCGGTGCGCCGCAAGGGTGGGGGCCGATTTTGCCCCCCCTGGACAGCCAATTACTTTGCCAAGTCGGTTTTTGTTCACTGTCCGGCCCTGTGAAACATCCATTGCAACACCCATTGCATGCCCCTTTCACACTGAGTGCAGCGTGAAAAGGGGCCTTATTTAACAGGTGGCATGAAGCCACTTCAAGTAGCTTAACGCTGCTTTGTAAATAAGGGGAATAGCATATTGACACCAGAATTTCAGTAAAAGTGACGTTCTGTTGGCAATATCTCTAAATATGCCCCTCAGTTTGTAAAATCATGCAGGGAATATTGCAAGCATTGTCACATAATCGGATTGAATTAGGCTCCTACAGGACTAAAGTACGTGAACAGGACGAAATTAGAGGAAAAACAAAAATTACATAAGATATGCAAATCCCAATAATGGGGATTTACACAAGCTTGCACCTGCATAAATAACATTTTTCCATGGCCTACTATTTATAAGGAGAGGCGGGACACTGGTGATGTGGTCAATGGTTAATGTGTCTCCCAGTCAAATGCCTAACAGTTTTTTTGATTCCTGATCAAAGGTAGAAGTGTGCAAGTTGTTTTGAGAACGACGTTCCCAAGCATTTTTTTTATTTACCAAAATAGTTTCCATACTTTTTGTCAGAAAAAAACATTCCTCCAAGGTTAATGCAGACCTTAGGTTGCTTTGTTATGAAAGGAAAGGAAGGTGTCTCACCTGTAACTGTGTGCAACTGGTTAATCTAAAGGATGTTTGAGAGTCTGTTCATTGATAGAATCATTTGAAGCAGCGGCGTAGTTAGGGGGGGCGGTCCACCCCAGGCGGCACTATTTTGGAGGCAGCCACGCAGCACTAGTGGCCCATTGCGGCGGCCTTTATAATTTATTTGGGGACACTCACTGACACGACTGTCTGTCACAGTAGTGTCAGTGTCCGCAAATAAATCATAAAGGCCGCCGTAATGGGTCACCATTGCCGCGCGTGTGGCCCCGTTTGAAAGTGCAAGCGGCCAAGCGCACCTGACCTGCTTGTAGTAACTGCTGCACCTGCAGTGCTGCCAATTGCCGCCGCGACATCCCGCGTTTGTGCTTGCTTGTTGGTCTGTCCCAGGGCCGTCAATCTTGTAGCGCGAGCGCTACCAATGATGGCCCTGGGCATCATTTTGTCCAGCCCTCGCGATGAGAACGTAGAAGTGATGCGTAACACGCTTCACCACTACGAGCTCTCGTGAGGAGTCAATTCTGGGGCAGTGGCAGTGCTGGGCGATTTGCTGGCTGCTGCAGTAGAAGTGTAACTAACCCCTGCCATAGAGACCCTGGAGTGAGGTAAGAGCTAAAAGTTTTCAGAGGGGTGGCTGACTTCGAAGCCTCTAGGGTAGATGCCCTCAAAGTCTCTTAAAACGTCAAACCTACTCTTTATCAGGGTCCTCACCTCTCATTCGAAGAGATGCCTCAATACCCTTTGCGTGAGCGTGCCTTAAGTTGAGCCTTAGCCAAAGAAGTCATCAAAAACACTGTTGTACAAGGAGGAGGCCCTCAAATGCCTCTTGAGAGAGAATACCTAATTTTTTCTACGACAAGGCCCTTCGTTCACGGCCGCACAAATGGGGCAGGTGCAGTGCAGGAGGTATAGCCCCAGCCAGTAAGTGCGGCAAGCCAGCTTCAACGCTCTGCCCCAAAAGCGGTCCCCAGGAGCCGCTTGGCCTCGGGTGGGGCATCAGAAGTGGGCACGCCGTGAGTAAGGGAACCACCCGCAAGACTTGGCTCCATCGCTGAGGAGGGCTGTCACTCACAGGCTCAGCAGTGCTGCCCAGTGACTCCTGGCTCCCTTCCTGTGCCCTGGGTAGACTTGAGGGTATTGGTTACAGGCTCAGCCAACAGGCGGCTCTCAGCTCCCCACCATTGGCTGCACTTCCAGCACATTAGGAAAATTAAGCCCTCTCTCCGGTTTCCCGAGCGGCTAATGCTGTTTTCTGGAAACCTGAGACATCCTGCGGTGGGTCACGGGGGGCAGGCAGAAGCACAGGGTGCAGACATTTCTCTCTACTGTACTCACCCCCCGCTCTTGGGATGCCTTTCTTTTCTTCCCCAACCTGTGCTATGCTTACACTGTCCTATGCTACCTTGTGTTTTGTTAGAAAAGCTTTAGTGCTCACAGCCAAGAACGGAGTCGCCTCCTGGCACTAAATTGTTTTTCTTTTGTAAACATGTCATGCTTACCGACGCCACTCTTCATCCTCTTCATCACTCCCTGGCCTCTCTTGCTCACACCCGCCTCATTCTTTTCATCACTCTCTGGCATCTCTCCCTCACACTGGCCCTCCTCATTCTCTTTTTCACTCCCTGGCCTCTCTCCCTCTCTCGTTCACTCCCTCCATCCTCATTCTCTTCATCACTCCCTGGCCTCTCTCCCTCACACCCTCCTCATTCTCTTCATCAACCCCTGGCTTCTCTCCCTGATACCGACCCTCCTCATTCTCTTTATCACTCCCTGGCCTCTCTCCCTCACACCCTCTTCATTCTCTTCATCACCCGCTGGCTTCTCTCCCTCATACCGACCCTCCTCATTCTCTTTATCATTCCATGGCTTCTCTCCGTCACACCCATCTCATTTTATTAATCACTCCCTGGCTTCTCTCCCTCATACCGACCCACCTCATTCTTTTCATCACTCCCTGGTCTCTATCCCTCACACCGGCCTTATTCATTCTTTTCATCACTCCCTGGCCTCTCTCCCTCACACGGCCCTCTTCATCACTCCCTGGCTTCTCTCCCTCATACCGACTCACCTCATTCTTTTCATCACTCCCTGGTCTCTATCCCTCACACCGGCCTTCTTCATTCTTTTCATCACTCCATGGCCTCTCTCCCTCACAGGGCCCTCTTCATCACTCCCTGGCCTCTTTCCCTCACACCTGCCCTCCTCATTCTCTTCATCACTCCCTGGCCTTACTCCCTCACACCAGCCCTCCTCATTGTTTTCATCACTCCCTGGCCTCTCTCCCTCATACGGCCCTCTTCATCACTCCCTGGCTTCTCTCCCTCATACCGACTCACCTCATTCTTTTCATCACTCCCTGGTCTCTATCCCTCACACCGGCCTTCTTCATTCTTTTCATCACTCCATGGCCTCTCTCCCTCACAGGGCCCTCTTCATCACTCCCTGGCCTCTTTCCCTCACACCTGCTCTCCTCATTCTCTTCATCACTCCCTGGCCTTACTCCCTCACACCAGCCCTCCTCATTGTTTTCATCACTCCCTGGTCTCTTTCCCTCACAACGGCCTTCTTCATTCTCGATACTACGTGTCTCTCGGACCTCTTTCAAGTGCTCGCTGTCCTTTTTCCCCAGCAAACCCCCCCTTCCCCCCCCCCCCCCCCGGACGGCAATCTGAGAGATAGCCCCGGGCGCCACAAGCTCTAGCGACGCCTCTGATTTGAAGCAACAGATTAACAAATAATTATTGGTTTTGAGAGGTACTGTAGGGATACTTCTGGTTCTGGAATATATATTTTCAATAGAAACCTATAAAAAAGTTTACACTAAGTGCAGCTTGCGTATTAATAAAAATATAACTTTTGAAAGCACTGCAAGCAATTAAATATTGAATCCTTTTGCACATTTTGCTACAGCCTACCTTATACTGTGAGGAATAGATTTTTAACTAAAAACGTACATATTCACAGAGCTTTCTGTCAGAGATTGGGACAACTTAGCGCTATAGATACAGATGTCACTGTTTCTCAGTGCGCCAATCAGGATTCAAATCAGTGACCCTGCGGTGACACACATGACCGTATTAACCAATGGCCTTTCTTACCAGATCAATGCACTTCCTGAAGATGAGTTTAATTTTCATGTGTTTTCCATTTAAGGTATTTCATTATTTTTTAGACCCAGTTACCTGTGAGAGAAAGACCAACAAAATAGTTTCCGAATATTTTGTTCTTTTTAGCAGTGTGTTTGGCCCCATTTCCACTTACCTTGCTGCCGGCATCAAAGTTCCCATCATTTTGCTGTGGGTTTCAACAATTATGCCTGATAAAGGTTTTGTGTGCACCTAAGGGCCAAATGTATCAAGCAGTTTTACCCTTTCTGTGTCTATGGGAAAATGTGTTCATACAACTGGCCACTAGGGCTTAACTGGCTTTTCCTCATCAGACATTTACCTAGAGCAAGAGAGGATGAAACACACAAAGCAGAAAGATGGTGCAAGAGAAAGACATCAATAAAAAACGACTCAAATGGAGAAAGCAGGAGCCCACAAGAGTGAGACAAAGGTGCAGGGAGTGTATGGTAATCGATTAAAGAGGCATAAGGTGGATTAAAGTCTACATGTTCCGCATGCCCACATTTAATAGCGCCAGCTGGGGGCTTCTGAGCGGAGACTGGGCACAGGAACTCTTATTTTCTTTTACACATTAAACACTGTATGCATGTACCTTTGATACATGATATGTAACCAGTTCACTGTTTGATTTAGTTGCACTGCTTACAGAGATTGTAAGGTCTCTGTAACTTGTTATTTTCTAACCCGGTCCCTTCTAAGTAGGTTTCTATTTATATTTTGACTGATGATGTCCTTGGAAAAGAAAAACGAAAGGAAGTGGGTGGTAAGAGTGAAGAGAACAGCATTAGATGCTTTAAAAATACTAGACTGTCTTGCCAAATTTTATTGCACCTTTTGGATCTTCTAATGAACTTTTGGCCATCTAAACAAAATGTTACTGTTATATTTTTTCTCTCTAAAGTTTATTGGGGTGCAACACAAAAGTCTCCCCAGCCCCCACAATTGCTCTGGGGAGCATTGGGCTCACCTAGTCAAAACCACTCAAATATTTCACACCTGCCACTTAAGTTCTGGTCGTAAATCCCATGACTTTTTAGTCAATATGTTTGAAACTTGTGCTGTAAAATGCACTATTTAGCCCCTTCTATAAAACTTGAGAGGTAAGGGAAAGCAGCATGACATCCCATTCAGCAGCATATTTCCATCTTTAGGATTCGCCTGCACAGCTCCAGCACTTTGCTTATGAAATCTCTTGTATCAAATATCTCTTAAATGGGTGCTCTTTTTTTTTAAGTTTGAAAGCTTTATTGAAAGAAGAATTAGCAATACAATAAGGTGACAACAGCAGAATAAAATAAAGGGGCAATCATATGATGAAAAGAAAAAGTAAGTCAGCTGATGGCACAGTAAAGAAACAAAGCATTTTAAAGATTTTCAGGGAAGGGAAGGAAGGGAAGGGAGGGGAAGGGAAAGTTAGAACCATGTTAAATACCAGTTAGACTACATTATAAAATCAGCAACTAAGTAATGGCAGATAGAACAGTAAATGCACAAATACCTGAGAAATGCACGGATCAAACATTAGCAAAATGTGAATAAATGAAAAAGCAAAGAAAACTTTCAATAGTGAAAACTGAAGCATGAACTTACAGGCAGAAGTACAAACGCTCAAGGAGGCTTAAAATTGTCAGAAGTCAGTGAAGTGTATTTCTTGTTGGAGGCTCGATCTAAGTATAAGGTGAGAGGTAACCAGAAAAGTTCAACATTGCGAGGGGGTTTGCAGGAGGATGCGAAGGCAACATCCAATCTGTGAGAATGACATATTAAGTTCCACCATGAAATGATTGAGAGTTTAGTCAAGGATTTCCAATTTGAGGCAATATGTTGGAGTGCAAGGGCCAAAAAAAGATCAAAAAGGCCACCTGAATGTGAGTAGAGGACCAAAGATTCCGAAAGGCTACCTAAAAAAACCAAAGAGGTAGAAAAAGGGATAGAGAAATTAAAAATATTGGAGATGCGAGACCAAACTTGTACCCAAAAACGACGGACAGAAGGACAGAGAAAGAAAAGATGATAAAGGTCAGCATTGGGAGCATCACAGGTCCAGCAGTTGGGTGTAGAAGATGTAAGAAAACGGGAGAGAGAGAGAGGGGAGAGATAGAGCCTGTGATAGAAAAATAATAGGGATTGAGTAAGAGATGCAGTGCGAGAAGTCTTCAAGGATTTAGCCCAAAGTTTGTCCCAAAGAGAAGTCGGCCACGAGCAATTTAAGTCTTTTTCCCAAGAGAGTTCCAGTTTTGATTTGTGACGATCAGGATCAGGAGCTGAAAAGTATCGATAGATAAGAGAAGCTTTAGGAGTAGAAGAGAGAAGGGTGAGTAAAGAGGAAAAGGATGTGGATAATTCCTCCGAGTGCAAGGAGTAGTAACGGTCAAGAACGGTGTCCATGAGGATATAATATTTCTTTGCAAACGAACGGGGGCAATGGAACTGAGCCTGAAATTGGGGGAAGGAACGGGGACATGAGCCGTCAAAGAGGTGATGCACCCATATAATACCTTTTGATCTCCATGCAGCCCAGGCAATAGGTCTATTCCGTACTAGAATAGATGAATTATACCAAATGGGTGACAGCAAAAAGGATTCACGAGAGGTAGATGCGTTGGAAACCAAGGGTCGCAAAAGAGAGGAGGTATGTTTGAATAATGGAGGGTTAAGGCAAGGAGCCTTGGCCGTAAAGCATATCACGTCCTGAAAGGAATAGGGAAGCAATAATTGTTGTTCAACCAATAACCATAAAGGAGCAAAGGGGATTACATCTTGCGATAACCAACGGGATGCTTGGCGGAGAGAGAAGGACTTATGATATAGGCGGAAGTCAGGGAAGTTAACCCCACCATTCGACTTAGATTTACGGAGGGCCGAAAGTGAAATGCGAGCTTTCTTCTGCCTCCAAAGGAATGTGGACAAAACAGAGTCAATGCGACGGAAGTAGAGAGCTGGAATCTGTACAGGGAGCATGGAAAGTAAGTAGATCAGAATCGGAGCAATCATCATTTTAATCGAATCAAGACGACCCCACCAGGAGAGACAAAGGGGGTTCCATGAAGAGAGGATAGAGTCAATTCTAGAAATTACTGCATTCATATTAAGTCGGATAGAAGAGGAGATAGAATTGGAGAAGAGGACACCAAGATATTTTATTTTCGTACTGTTCCAAGCAAAGCCGGTGGAAGCAAAGAAATGTGGAAGGCAGAATTTAGTGAGAGGGAGAATCTCCGTCTTATCAGAGTTTATTTTATATCCGGATGCTTGGGAAAACTTCTCAAATTCCTTCAATAAGGCAGGGATAGAGGTAGCAGGATCTGAAATGAATAAAAGTATGTCATCCGCATATGCCGAGAATTTGAGTTGATGTTCACCATATGGGAAACCAGAAATGGATGAGTTGTGACGAATAGAAGAGAGGAAGGGTTCAAGTGCTAAAATAAAAAGAAGAGGTGAAAGAGGGCAGCCCTGACGTACACCTCGTTTAAGGATAAAGGGGGAGGTAAGTTGACCATTTACAAGGACCGATGCTTTGGGCATAGAATATATTAGAGAAACGTAGGAAAGAAATTTCGGACCAAAGCCATGCCATTTCAGTGAGGCCATCAGAAAAGACCAATCAACTCGATCGAAGGCTTTTTCGGCATCAACCGAAATAGCCGCAAGAGGGATAGAAAGAGAAGAAGCTTTGTTGAGAACATTAAGGAGGAGTCTGGAATTGTCTGAAGTGAGACGGCCTTTAACAAAACCACATTGTTCTTTCCCAATAAGGTGAGGCATAAATAGGTCAAGACGAAGGGCTAATAGTTTGGCAAAGATTTTATAATCCACATTGACTAGGGATATTGGTCGATAGTTCTTACAAAATTTTGGGTCCCTTCCTTCCTTAGGTATAAGACATATGGTAGCATCCTGAAATGAGCCCTGAGCCATTCCAGCAGAACAAAAAGATTGAAAAAGGAAAAGAAGTTTGGGTAAGAGAAGGTCAGAGAAGTGTAAGTAAAATTCAACCGGAAAGCCATCAGGCCCCGGGGTCTTGCCCTTAGTTAAAGAAGACAGTGCTTTGGAAAGTTCAGAGAGGGTAAGATCCGTCTCCATGTCTGAGAAATTAAGTTTAGAGGAGTCCGGATGAGGCAAGCCCTCAAAATATGATTGTAAGAGACCTGGGGTAGGGGGATGCTCAGGAGAATATAAAGACTCATAGAAGGACTGAAATTGCTGTAGAATATCCTTATCTGTATGCAAGAGGACATTAGAAGGGGAATAGATAGAGTCTATTAGAGTTCTTTCCTTACGTGACTTTAAGTAATTAGCCAGCAATTTGCCCGATTTGTTACGTCCTCCGTAATACCGTGCACTACCTCGAAGGAGGAATGAGGAGGCCGAATCTGTAGTCAGTTTGTTAAAAGCAAATTTGGCTTGAAGAAGTTCCGGGGTTATATGAGTCGGAGAGGAGGTATAAAATTGGTGTTCTAGTGATTTAATATGCGCAAGAGCAACCTTGCGTTTTTGGAGAAACTTTTTCTTTCGTTTGGATACAAAATCAATAATGAATCCACGTGCTGTGGCCTTGAAGGAATCCCAAAGAACATGAGGAGAGATATCAGGGTCAGAGTTAAGCTGGAAATACTCAGACGTGAAAGAGCGAAAAGAGGAGGAAAAAAGAGGGTCTGTGAGTAAGGAAGAATTAAAACGCCAACGAGAGGATTTAGGAGTTGGAGAGGACAGATCAAAAACAGTCACAATAGGGGAATGGTCAGAAATGACGATAGGTTCAATAGAGGAGGAGATAAGATGTTGAGATAAGGAAGAAGAAAGAAAAATATAATCTAAACGAGAAAAAGAGGCATGCGGTGGGGAGAAAAAAGAAAAATCTATAGTATCTGGGTGTGTGAGCCTCCATGAGTCCACAAGGTGAGCCTGAGTGATGGTATCCAGAAATTGTTTATGAGGTTTATGGGGGGTGAATCGTACAGAGGACTTGCGGTCTAAAAAGGGGTCAATGATCTGATTGCAATCCCCGCCCAAAAGGAAGGAATCCTCCTTATATTGGATACATTTTGCAGTAATTATGGGCCAGAAAGATGAGTCAAAACCTGTGGGGCCATAAACATTGAATACAGTAAGTGGGGCATTATTAATAAGCAACTTGACTAGAATCCAGCGACCCTCATCATCTTTGTCCTCAAGAAGTACCTTACATTTGTGGCGTTTGTGGATTAAAATAGCAACACCATTCTTTTTGCATGAGGCCGGAGAAAACAAAACATTGCCTACCCACAATCTTTTTAGTTTTAGGGATTCAACATCTGAAAGATGGGTTTCTTGAATGAGAACAATATCAGGGTTATAAGAGGAGAGGTGGGAAAGTACTTTCTGCCGTTTATTAGGATGATTAAATCCTTTCACATTCCATGAAATAACTTTGAAAATCACAACATATTAAACTGTTCAAAATTGAAAGGTGCAAAGATATACAGTACCAATATTAAGTTAATCAGTAGCATAGCAAAAAAGAAGATAACCAGTAGTAGAGTAGTAGAAGAAAGAATAATGAAAAATAGGGGAAAAAGGAAAGAAAGAAAAGGGGATAGGAAAAGAAGAAGGGGAGATATTGGAGAAAAAGGAGTAGAAACTAAGAAAGAGAGAGATGAGAGAAGAGAAAGAGTGCATAGAAGACAGTACAAATCCATACGGATGACTGTAAGAAACATACCTGAAGGGAGTGGTACACAAGGGGAGGCGGGGAAGTGGGGATGCAGGACAAGACGGGTAGACCAGGATCAGAAACACAGCCGCGCCGAAACCTCATAGGAAGACAAAGGATAAACACATGGTGAAGGGGCACTGAGACACATCTGTATAGGGAGGAAAGGGAGAGAGAAATAATTAGATCAGGAACATATGACATATATGTAAAACAACAGTAGAGGAGATCTAAGAATGTAGAGATCCAATATAAAGGAAGTCAATTGAAAACTGGTCAAAGAAGTTAAATAGCAAACCAGCAGCAAATAACAACAAATACATATGGAATATAAAGAGTCTCATCAGCCACTAGTGGAAAGCGAGGATTCCATTCCATCGTTGTTGTGTAAAAGAAGGAAATTACGAAGTTCGCCAGGTTCTTGAAAGGACCAAGACTTATTCTGATGAGTGACCCTGAAGGTACATGGGTGGAACAAGCCATATCGGGCCCCTAGAGAACGTAGAGATGGTCTCAGGGCTAGGAATTCCTTGCGTATTGTAGCGGTGGCATTAGAGACATCTTGAGATATGTAGAGACGGTGACCCTGCCAGGTTAATTGTCTCTTGGCTCTAGTAGCAGAGAGGATGGATAGCAGATCGGTGAATTTCAAAAATAGGATGATAACACCACGAGGCTTAGTAGAAGTGGACGAATGTGCTCCAAGTCTATGGGCCCTTTGTATGCTGATGGATGTAGACGGAGGCATGTCTAGTAACTTCGGAAAGAAGGAGGTAAAGAAGGTAACTGGATCATCCCCCTCAATATTTTCCGGCAATCCATAAAGGCGTAGGTTGTTCCTCCTATTTCGATTTTCCAAATCCTCCGTGTGTCGTTGTAATGAGAGGACAGTTTTCTCCAAAGACTCAATACGTTGCGTGTTAGGATGGACCTCAGGGAGCTGTTGTTCTATGGAGGAAATACGAGGGTCCATTGCTTCCCACTTGTCCTTCAGGAGTTGCATATCCCTGCTCGTGTCCTCAATGAATGGGCGCAATGCACGGATCTCCTCCAGAATCAAGTCCATGGAGGAAGGAGGAGAAGAGTCAGGTGTAGGAGAGTTCTGCTTTAACCTTTTGATAGATGCTGCGGAGGGTGAAGACTTATTCGAAGGTGGATTGCCTGAAGAAGAGCGTTGAGTGGAAGATGTCGACATCTTGATAGGTTGTGAGGAGGCACCCAAAGAAGAAGAATTCACAATAGACGTCGCAGAGGGACTAAATACAAACTTGGGTTTGCGCAACCATACCATAGATGAAATTGAGTCAAAAGAATGAACTTGACAGAGGGAGTTGGGTATAAATCCGCAATGTGAAGAATAGGGACTTCGCACCAACTGAATTGCAGTGACAGAGACGTTGTTACACTGAAGACCTGGAAAAATTCATCTAGAACGACCCATACAAAGCCTTAAAAGGGTTAGTGTACAACAAGCCCAACGGAATTAATGTGGACGATAATACATCAGAGACGCGGGTACCTTCCATGTCGTGTGACTGTCTGGAACCAAAATGACAAGAAACATAGGGTGATATACTGCCTGTGCTCAAGTCGAGTGCGTATCCAGCTGTGAATGATGAGAAATTAGCTCAAAGTCAGACAGAAGATCCAAGAAAGTATCGAGGAAAAGGTATGAATCTCCAGAGAAAGGAACGTGTACATGCCACAGCAGCTGATAACGTGAGGACAGTTGCATAACCTTGGATATCAGAACATGTTCAAGCTAGGTATCCATATGCAGCAGGAAAGCATAGCGCATTAGGAAGGGAAACGATTGGGAGAATGAGGAGAAATTGCCAAAAGTAGGAACCGTGACTTTCTAGTCAGCCGCGGTCACCCTAAAATGGCGGCTGTCGCACCTCAAGTTGAAAGAAGCTCCTGAGTCCAAACGAGGGCGGCGACAGCCCTGATATAACCCCCAACGCTCACCTCCTGAATATTGCAGTCACCAAAACGAGTAAATTCTCTTCAGAGGGAGGACGGACAGAAGTTCGTCAGAGGAGCCGCTGACGCTGAAGCGCTGCACAAAATGGCGGATCTCGGCATCGCGTTCCCGGTCTTTGGCTGCAGAACCTCAGGGAGGGTCCGAAAATATGCGCCAGGAGGCACAAACTGGTCACGCCATGTTCCGGTTGAGTAATCCGGTGACTTGCGGTGGAAATAGTCCACTTCACCGCCGGGAGGCCAAAAGGAGGTGAAACGGCACGGAGGAGCTCTTCACCTAGCCGTCCATCTTGCGCGGCACCCAAGCCACGCCCCCTTAAATGGGTGCTCTTATCAGTTCCCGTAGTTGACGTACTGTGTTCATCCGCTTTTGTGTGGAACTTTTTTTTTGTTTACTTTCTTTGGCTGCACGCATTGAAACCATGCTTTTGCAGATGCATCACTCATATTTTTTGAAAATAATTTGAAATAATTATAAATATTATTATCCTTATTTATTACATCTTAAAATGGGTGCAATCTCATTCCTACATTTTATTATGGGAGCATGCATTCCGGCTGTAAACCGGCCGGAAAACATGCTCCCATAATAAAATGGGAGGTGTGCTTCATCCCTGCACCCTGTGGCAGGCACCTCAACGTAGCTGCCCCTCATCCTCCAACCGGAGGCCGTGCACCCAAGGGGGCCCTGCTGGGGGTCCCCAAAGACACTTTCTGACATGATATCCATGACGGACAGACCGGCATGAAAACCATGTCGTAAACCCTCATCGTAATCTCAAGGGCAGAAAGGCCCACCCTTTAGATTACTTGCCACATTCCAACTGTAGTAAGTGATTAATGAACATGAAGACGCTGTTCTTCAATTAGCAGGTAAGTTTATTGGTCAAAACTTTAGCAACTGCAAGGAGCAGCGCACCCTCAGAGGTTCGATCCGCAACTGACAGGAGCCGCTCAAACCCCTGCAAACGCACACTCCAAGCGTGAGGACAAAGGAACACATCACAAACAAAATAGAGAAATGCAACCCACTACATCACCTCCCCCCAAAAACACACAAAAAAGGATATGACTACATCACCTCCTCCCCTTACAACAAATAAATCAGCCCCCAAAGAACCACAGAAATTAGTATGTAACAAAGTCTTTGAACTTGGAAGGGTGTTTTCTAGCACGTCAACCCCCTAACATAATTATCTAAATCACCGCCCACAGGTCCAACAACCGACGGACTCACATTCTCACACATGTACCTTGGTTGTTCATGATCATGAAACCAATGTGTCCATTCAAGATCGTGCTCCATCAATGAGACCTTCTTGTCTCTAATTAGTTCCCCTTGATCCTTCGTCAACTTCACTAACAGCCCCTTGTTCCACCAACCTTTGCCTTCTAAAAATGCTGCGCCTTTACTAACCTTACAGACCAAAACAGGATCCGAAAACACAGATTCACCTTTTTTAACCTTGGATGGATTTTTTAAACAAAACCCAATCACCAAAAGCAATTCCCAAATCACATAGAAAACCTTTCCTGTCAAACCTTTTCTTCATGTTCAACTGTTTTACTTTGACAACCTTTGACACACTCTTAAAATCAGAGCCATCACCAACAGATATATTACTGTCAAGCCATGATGGTAACCCTATAGTAACTCAAAGGAAGTCACTCCAGTGGTACAGTGTGGTGAAGTATTGTAATTCCACACTTTTCCTTCCAAAAACGTTCCTACATCAAGGCCAGCAGCCAGCGCAGTTTGAATTCCCTCTTTAAGCACTTTATTGCCCGTTCCACAAGCCCATTGGAATCTGGAGAATACATGGCCACCTTCAAACACCCTCTACCTCATCTTCATTAAAATCTTCTTCATCATCATTCTCCATCAACATCCTTGACAAGCAATCAGCACGAAAAATGTTACCCCCCTGAATGTGTTTCATATCAAGTTATACTCTTGCAATTAAGAAACTAAACGAGTCAATCTAGCAGACATAGTATTACTGGTGATTTTGCTGAAAATAAAAGTGAGCAGCTTGTGGTCCATAAAAATTTCAAACTTGCGGCCCCAAATATACATGTTGAATTTTTGAGCTGCCAAAACACAATCCAGCACATCACGTTCAATGGTGCTGTAATTTCGCTATAAGTGTCTAAGCGATCTCCATGCAAACGCCACAGTTTGCTCCTTGCCATTCACTCTTTGACTGAGGACAGCCCCCAGACGGTGTAGCACGGTTACAACGAATTTATTACAACGCACTACCAGTACATCGCAACTTTTACCACGCAAACCATTACAACGCAATGCGCTGGGGGGCGCTCTAGGATAGGGAATGTATTTAATATACTATCCAACACCTTCCCTGCTATCCACGGGGACTGGAGTTGGAATAGTAAATTAAATAATTCACTATCCAGCGCCTAAAAGCATTATGCGTTGTAATGGACTGCGTGGTAAAAACCGCGTTGTAAAGGCATGCGTGGTAAAAGCATGCGTTGTAGTGACACCAATCCCCCCCAGACCATTCATGCTTGCATCGACTGTAATCATAGAAGGACAATCATCTCGAAAAGCATGCAGTGCTTGAGCAGAAAGAATTAAATCCTTCTCTTTTGCAAACACACCAGCCAGTTCTTGAGACCACAAACATTTTTGAACCTTTTTGAGTAAAACGCAGAGGGGCTCAACAATTTGAGCATAATTGACAACAAATCTAGCGTAATATTCAGCAAGCCCCAGGAAACACAGAGCATCTTTATCGCAAGGTGGTTTAACCTCTTTAAGGGCCCTGATAACAGAAAAGTTTGGTTTGATACCTTCGCTAGATACAGTATGACCCAGATAATCCAGCTCCCTCACTCCAAACTTACAGTTATCCGCTCCTATAGTCATGCCATGCTCGCCAAGAGCAGACAACACCTTCTTCAACAAATCATAATTCTCTTTCGCATTTTCAGACAAAAATCAGGATATTGTCCAAATAGGTTTGCACACCTTTCATACCCTCAAAAACGGTGTCCATTATCCTCTGAAAGACACTAGCAGACACTAGCAGTAGATGCTAGGCCAAAGGGAAGCCTCAGGAACTTATAAGCACCAAAAGGTGTAACAAACGGTGTCAGTTACTGAGACTCCCTAGTCAGAGGAATCTGATGGTAGGCAGACTTTAAGTCGATTAGGGAAAACCGTTTAGCCCCTCCCAAATTTGCTAGAAGTTCATGAATTGTGGGAAGCGGATGGCAATCGATCAAGATGTTCTTATTTAGACTCCTCAAGTCCGCACAGAGCCTAATCTCACCAGTCCTTTTGCGAGCAACGACAATGGGGGCCAACCATTGCGAAGATTCACTGGGTTGAATGATACCCTGAGAACATAAGCCTTCAAGCATGGATCTTAACTCTTCTCTCGCACTCAAGGGTAAAGGTATGACCTTGTGTATCACAGGTTGAGCATTAGCAAGTAGTAACCTAATTTTATGCTCAAATCCCTTCATGCAACCAACATTATCATTGAACACTGGTTTCAATTCATTCAACAAACTTTTAAAATCCATTTCTGACTCACCCACACTACACATCGAGGTTTCCTTGACTTTAACTGGAATATCTTCACCTGGCACTAAATACAGTCCCAACCTTGGAAGATATTTCCAGCCCACAATGTTCTTCCCCTTTACAGCCACGCACATTTTAGTAAAAATATTGCGGCCCAAGATTTCAACATTAGACATTAAAAACCCCAGGGCCTTCGGGCTTTCATCCATATGGGACAAAGTAACCTTTTTGCCCTAGTTCTCATACAAGTAAGAATCACGAAGAATTGTTATTGGAGAGCCAGAGTCAGCCATAACCTTTGATTCCACTCCATCAATTAAAGCGTCACATAAGGGACCTTTAATCTCCAAAAGATCATCGTTATAATCCAATGTCAAGAGAAAATTATCAAAGGACTCGGCACACCAGTCCATTTTGACGTCCACACTGTTCACTTGGATAGGTTTTCTCTGACTCCTGCAAACTTTTAAAAAATGGCCCAATCTTTTACAAATAGTCCATCGCTTACCCAACGTAGGACAGCCAGGAAAATACCAGTGTGGAATTTCGAACCACATGTATAACAATAAGACTGGCCTTTCTTTTGTACAAATGTTGTAGACTTATCTTTCACTCCTACAGCAAGCAAACTATCCTCCGATGCCTCCTTTTGATCAGAAACCAGGTTAACTTTAACAGGAGCACTTGTTTTATGGCACCAGTAGAAATAACAGACCTCTCAATGCTTAAGACTAAACCCGTCACTTCAGAGAGAGGAGGATTTTTACAGCTCAGAATCCTAACCTTTATCTTGTGTGATGCGGAATTAAAAACAAATTGGTCCCTGATGAAATCGTCCAATAATGGCCCAAACCCACAAGTAGTAGTCAGGCCCCTTAGAGCTGATAAGTATTTTCCACTTTTTCCTCTCCACCCTGTTTGCGTTTGTAAAGTGCATGCCTTTCCAGATTTATATTAGGCGGTTCACAAAACTGCTTTTTAAGTCTTGCGATAGCCTCTAAATAAATATTCCAGTGTCTGACACCAGATTGGCCAGGAGGAGGAGGAATTGGAGGTAAACTGTCAAAAATACGTTGAGCAGCTTGGCTCAAACTCCCAAAAAGTAACGCAAATTTGCGAGCACAAGAGTACTCTGTGGCATTAATAGTCACCAAGTGATTCTGAAGAACCGGGTTTTAGAACACAGCACGCCAGGGGCACACCCAAAGTCTTCGGGTTCACCTGTCTTAGAATACAGAGACACGGGTTACTTCTGAGTGGCGTCAAAGATCAAATTTCTTGGCTACAGCCAGTAACAGAAGTCCTAGAAATCATCACGGTATGAGTTCTCAGGAGACTGCTCAACTTTACAAAGCAAGTCATCCCTTTTTATGCCAAACATTATGCTTCAGGCAAACATTCCTTGTTTACAGTTTAACCAATCACATGTTTCCACAACGAAAGTATTGCATGACGACAAACCCATTTTACAGTTGTCCGGCCCATAATCAATCATTGAACAAACCCTACATTCTTCTTTAGACAAGCCGGACAAACCCATATTAAAAAGGACCACAACCCATATCGTAAATAGATCATAAAAGAAGAAACAGAAACAGATAGAAGTAGGATAAGGCATGTTTGTGTGCAGTAAAACTTTATGATGTCGTGTGCTCTGATCCTTAATCTTGATCAGCTAAAGGGCAGGAACTGGTTTAACAAGGTCAGCTTCAGGCAACAGGGTCAGTTCACTAAGGTCAAACAGGAGTCAGCACGAACTCGAGCTAAGGTGTACATGTCCTTAAAAGACTAGTTCAGCCACAGTCATCGGCCTATGTGAGGGCAACCACAAAATGGATGCCATACACAAAATGGAACCCACGGGTTCAGAATTCACAGAACCTCAGACCCTCCTTTTGCCCTTACATAGGCAATCACTCAGGCTGTATCTGAATCGATGTCAATATTCATCAGATCATTTAGGTGCTGCTGGAGCATCATTCTATCTCTCTGTACTTCTCTCGAGACAGGCGGTCTCCTTACACACGTAGTAGCACAAAGGCCACATATGGCAGGACCACACTGTACACAAAGACAACACAGAAAAAGGATCGCTAAAGCCGTACCAATGACCATCAGAATCTTCCATCCCCAAGTGGATAACAGTCCCCAAAACCATCCAGTCAACGACCAATCTCCTTTGTCCACATGTATAGACTCGGAGATCTTATGCAGTCTGGAAATAGACTTGTATACTGTAGGAGCATTATCTGGAATGAAAACGCAGAAACTCGATTGGATCACTTTACATACTGCACCACGATCTGCAAGTATGACATCTAAAACCATTCGGTTCTGTAACGTCATAAGACGATCCGCTTGAAACTCAGCAGTCAAATTACTAAGGGCACCGGCAGTTTCATTTACGGTGGACTCAACCACTCTTGTCAATTGGCGTATGTTCCTACTGTTAACCATAGGTCCCCAAAACGGCAGGAAACCCTTAAACAAGTCTCCCACTTCTTGTCCAGCGGTATCTTCCTGATCGAAGACACCTCTAACAACTCTTGTTCTGTGGTAATCTGCAGCAGCAGTGTACGTAGGGGGCAACAAATACGCCACATAACATGTGCCCGCAAAATCAGGGGGCAACCATGTATATGCTCTGTTGAAGCAGACAAAATACGTGCCCTTAGCTGCTAAAAACGGTGGGGAAGATTGAGACGCAAAAACGTACGTCTGAGTACATACACTCTTCCCTAACTGAGCTCTCGGATTCTTGCCATTACCTTGCAAACAAAAGTGACCTCGGTGGGGTACGATCCAAATCGGAGGTGACCTCTTCCGCTTCTGCTTCTCACCCAGACTAATACTATATCCGGTTGCATTCCAACCAACATATGCTAGTAACTCATCCTTGGGAATAGTCCTTTACGTTTCGATATCTCTACTCATATTCGTAATTCCCTTCACCAAGGCTTTATTACTTGAGTTATCTCTCATGGAACGCAGGGGATAGACTTCGATGGCATAAATAAACATCGTTTGGAAAGCCCATAGAGACCCATTCTGACTAAACGGTAGAACCAAATAGGGAATACCTCTATCCGTAGTATGCGGCATAAGACCACACACCCAACAATTAGTGGTGTTCACTACCAACTGGTGTTGATGCAGAAGCTGTAAAAAAGAATTATTCACAAATTCCGACCTTCTAATCTGCTCGTGTTCAGGTAAAATATGAGAAGAATGCAAAGAAGTAGTAGTAGGAAAAGACACAGGTTGGGAGGTGGGTGCCGAAGTCAATTGGGTAGTGAAAACAATCCAACCCACCAATGCTAACGTCATGCTTAAAAACATCAGAACACATGTTATCAGAAAACATTTGCTATGCATTAATTTACAGTTTCATTTTAAAGTTCATTTCCTCGGCAGCTCTCTCCATCACAAAAGACTCCATCCTCTAGCCATGCTGTTCGTGGCAGTTGGTTTTCTTCTGCTAAGGAATACGTCTGTCAGTCCAGGGAATGCCCTAGGACCAACCAGAAGCGTCAACCTTGTGTCTACACGGCTGCAATCCCAAGTCTTTATACCACGACCCTACAGCTGAGCTCGGATGGCAGCTCGAAAAAGAAAAATAGGCCAAAACAGTTTCTTGGATGAGAGAGTGCAGTTCTCCAAAAACAAAAGAAAAAATTATGTTTTTATTTGTCCATTGTTTCGTTTCTCGGTCGTAAATTATAACGGCCTTTAAATAAATGTGAGATTCTTGTAAAGCGCACTGTTACTCTACTCGAGTGTCCTGGCGCTGTAGACCGCTGGGGAACCCGTCCTGGTTTTCCCTGTGAGATGGTCCCTTTCTGGGTATCTCCAGGGTGAAACCAGGCATCCCCGGCGTCTGTGGGGGGCCGTTGTAGAGATGAGGCAAGCTTAATGCCCAGAGTTACCGAGTGTGTTCCCTGGTTAGAGTAGGCACTGAGGCGAGAATTATCGAGTCCGTTGAACCTGGTCCCAGACCCTTCCGCGTCGGGAATTGAACCCTGGTCCTAGGCTGTTCTCTGCTTACAGGTCTGCCGCCTCTAACCAGTGAGCCACACCACTCCACCAGGCACTGTCTGATCTTTAAACAGAGGTTCAGGCTCAGTGGTGTCCAATTTCTGATGCGGAGGTACAGCTGCTTGCAAAATGTCGTTGTCCTCTCGTTCAGACTTTGTCCATACTAGATGTGCATCGCTAAACGGCATGAACTTCGGCACCCGTTCTGTCTCTGAGTCACCAATACCTTCACGGATCCACTGGTCGTACAGCAGAGGTAAAGGCACCCTCTTACAATGTACGCCGTGGACCCAATTCCGCTCCCCGAAGACCTTCACCGAGGTTCTTGTAAACAGGAGCACCTGGTGGGGGCCGGTCCAGCGGGGCTGCTCGTTTTTGGTCCGCTGAAAGTTTTTCACGAGGACCCAGTCACCAGGATTGATGGTGTGACCTGGGTCCACAGATGCTGGTGGCAAGTTATCGTGAACCTGTTGATGCAAGACACGCAATTTAGCCGTCAGGTCATACAAATAGTCCACCAACACAGGATACTCGATGTCACTAAACTTCACTGGCCTCGGCACTCCCCACACATTTGCCGGGCGTCCAAAAACAATTTCATATGGACTAAGCCCAATTCGGGAATGCAGTGTAGTTCTAGTTGACAAAAGTGCCAATGGCAAAGCATCGGGCCATTGGAGACCAGAACTCGCCTGAATTTTGGCCAATTTCAATTTCAGGGTGTCATTATAACATTCCACTAAACCAGCTGATTGGGGATGATTCGCAGCATGAAATTTGTGTCTTATGCCCAAACCCTCACACACTCTCTCCATGATCTTCCCCACAAACTCACTTCCATTATCACTCCACACCATCCTTGGCAATCCGAACCTAGGGAAATATTCTTTGAGCAAGACTTCAGCTATGGACGAGGCAGTATTATCTTTTAGGGGGTATGCCTTTACCCATCTAGAAAAGGCACAAACAACTACAAGGACGTATTTCAAGTTGTTGCATCTTTCCATGTGGATAAAATCCAATTGCAGAACCTCGAACGGATAAGTTGGAGGCGCAAAGTGACCGGCTGGAGTTGGAGTTCCCTTACCTGGATTATACATCAAACACACCATACAATTCTTGACCACATTCTCCGCACATTTGGGAATTCCACCATTCTCCCACACTGGAGCCAACAACTTACAAATCCCTTTCGCACTAATGTGAGACAACCCATGTGCCATCGTAACCACCGCAAGCACATACGCATCCGGCAACATCCATCTTTGGTGTTCTGATAATTCAACCCAACAACCAGTCGAATCCAATCTACCCGTAGTTTCTCTCCACACACTCTTTTCATTTTCAGTGGCTTCCGCCTGGATTAATTTCACACTCTCAATCGTATCTTCACACATTCCAACTGCACCAATCCATCTCGCAGGGCCTGCAACATACATTCGACTCATCACATTTTTCGCTGTTTCTTTCGCAACTTCATCCGCAAATGCATTACCTCGACCAACATCATCCGTAACCTTCCGGTGAGCACTACACTTCACAATCACAACTTGCTTCGGCAAAGTAAGTGACTCAAGAAGCTCATTCACCAACTGCCCATGTTGAATCTTAGTCCCATGGGATGTGATAAATCCCCTTTCTTTCCACAAGTGTGCAACCCCTAACGCGTACTGGCTATCGGTATACACATTCACTCTCCTTCCCTCAGACAGAATACCCGCTCTCGTTAATGCAATCAATTCCGCTGCTTGTGCCGAATTATAGCTCACTCGTGCAGTTTCAACAATTGTGCATAATGTCGTCCTCTTCCGTCCTCAAAAAACATTCATGCTGTTCCTGACCATCTGTATCCACAGAAATCGGCAACAATGTTGCTGGATTCAATACATTACACCGCTTGATGTGCACATGACTAGCCAAAAGTGTCAACTCATAACCCGACAACCTTGCACTAGTAAGGTGCTGAGTCTTGGTTCGATTTAATAAAGTATCCACTGCATGTGGAACCATCACAACCAACGTATTATCCATCACCAATCCAGCAGACTGTCGGATGGAAACAGCCGCTGCCGCTGTAGCTCTCAAACAGCTTGGGAACGCTCTAGCTACCGGATCTAAAGTTGACGAGAAATACGCACATGAACGCTGCTTATCACCAAACTGTTGAGTCAAAACTGACAATGCACAACCCTCTCTCTCGTGAACATAGAGTGTAAAAGGCTTACCGTAGTCAGGAGTACCCAACACTGAAGCAGAACACAACGCATCACGCAATTCAGAAAAACTTTTCTGACAATCGTCAGACCACAGAAGAGGATTCGGTGTATCTTTACAAGTCAAAGCCAACAGAGGTTTCGCCAATAGAGATAAATTTGGAATCCACTGTCTACAATACGATGTGATACCCAAGAAAGCACGCACTTCTCTCTGTGTGCTTGGTACAGTCATTTGCGAAATCGTTTGAATTAGTTCTGGGGTCAACCTTCTTCCCTCCTTTGACAAGAGATGACCTAAATAGGTCACTTCTTGGCGACAACACTGCAACTTAGAAGGTGACACTTTATGATGCAAGTACGACAAATGTCGCAACAAAGAAAGAGTAGCTTCTTTACAAGTTTTCTCATCATCAGCGGCCACTAACAGATCATCCACATACTGTGTAAGAGCAGCACCAGCAGGTAACACAAGAGTATCGAGCTGAGTTTTCAAAGCCTGACTATAAATGGAGGGACTTTCACAATAGCCTTGGGGAGCTCTCTTAAACCGGAAGCTTCGGCCTCCTAAAGAGTAGCCCAAAATATCTCTACTCTCCTCAGCAATTGGAATACTGAAGAAAGCATTTTTCAAGTCTATGACTGAAAACCAGGCAGCTGAAGCAGGAATCAAAGTCAACAAAGCAGTAATATCCGGAACAACTGGAAACTGTGGCACAACAATCTTGTTAACCTCTCTAAGATCGATCACAAACCTGTAAACAGGTGGCTGAGAAGAGTCAGTGCGTTTCAAGACAGGCAAAACAAAACTGTTACACACATTACCTCTTGTTTCTTCAATCACACCTTTCTCAATCAAATCATAGATAATCGCTAAAAGCGCTCTTTCACCATCACTCGAAATCCGATATTGGGGAATACGTGGCAATTTAACATTCCATTTGAGCGTAACAACATAGGGTGGAATCTCCAAAAGACCCACATCATTAGGACCAGTAGCCCAAAGAGTATCAGGGAGAGAACACAATTCCAGTGGAAGTCGATCTTTAGATAATTACATTGGAGAGATCACTTTCTTACCCAATGTGAGATGTACTCCCGAAGGAGAACAATACAATGTCGCATGCAATCTTTTTAATAAATCCAAACCCAACAAATTCTCACCACAACCTGTCGTTAGAAAAAGGGGTGCTTCCAATTCACAAGGCCCAATGGAAAGAGACAAATGACTAGAAACTGGATTACGTACTGGGGCGCCAGAAAATCCTACCGAAACATTCGTTAAGCCAGACAAAGGTGCGCATGGGAGTTTAGAGTGCATGATAGAACTCTTTGCTGCACCAGTATCCAAAAGAAAAGGCTATACTACACCTGATGTAACTACTGCAACATAAGGTCCACTCTGGTCTACTGGAACTGACACTACTCCCGCTCTTTGTCCATGGCTGTCCTAGCAATCATTATAACTAGTACCCTCATTTTCAACATAATAATCGTCAGTGTAGTATTGCGTAGATCTGCCAGTCTGTACATTCTGCTGATCAAAATAATTCATTGAACTCTGAGGAGGAAAAGAACGTTCGTTCTGAGGAAACGCACCACGTCCTCTACCTCTAGATACTTGCTGGAAACCACCACGACCTCTCAGACCCGACATACCACTTGTACGTTGTCGTAAAACAGGACACTCATTCTAGTAATGACCTTCCTCCCTACAATACGCACACTGATTCAGACCCAAAGGTGGTCTTGGAGCAAAATACTCAGGCTTCTGTGATATTCTCTGAAACTGTGGAGGTTGCTGAAACTGTGAACGTTGCTGTGACTCTTGCTGATTCGAGCGAGGCGGATACGCCTGCTGCAAAAGAACTTTTGTCTTCAAGTCTTTAGTCTTCTTCTCTACTCTATCTTTCTCATCCTTATCCCTATTCTCGTAGTACTGTGCAGTCGCCAATATCTGAGCCGAAGAAGAAACAGCCCATGAGTCCTTCAACTTGTTACAAAGCTCTGGAAGTAAATTAAAGACAAACTTATCTACGAACAATCTTTGGCCACCTTCCGTACTCATGTCCTGACCACTATGATCTATGAATGTTTCTTCAAACCTAGTGAAGAAATCTGACACACTTTCATCTTTCTTCTGTTTGCATGCTGCTAACTTGTCCCAATTCACTCGTAAAGCCGGCATCATTGTCTTCATAAGGTTGATAATTCTGCCAGGTAAATCTGCAACTAGAGGCTCAGGCTTAGCTCCACCAACCTGTCTACCATCCGCAGCAGTAATATTAGCCCATGTATCACCTAACTCTGGCGCATGATCCTCATGACAAATCTTTGCCCATAAAGGTTGAGGAACTACGTTACCCAACAGCATGTCTATGTCGGCTAAATTCATGATGCATGCGTCAACTGTCTGGGACAATTCTTTGTAATAGCCAGCTGGATTCTTACGGGGATCAGGTAAAGACTGTTTAAGGGCCAAAACTTCTACTCTCTTCCATGGTACATGTACCCATACTCTCTGAAAATGAGGCAGAACAGGCGGATTAGCATTTGCGTCCCCTTCTCTCCAAACTGGGGGAACCTCTCTCATTGGATATTGTCGTACCTTTCTCCTAACTGCGGAATCAGGCTCAAACAGTCGCTGAGAAGGGAAATCACTTCTACACGCAAGTACCATCGCAACTGCTTTCTCAATTTCGGGACCTACTATCGTCCCTTTCGCAAACTGGGACTGTATATTTAGCAACTCCACTGGGACTGAACCCAAATCATTATCTTCTCATTCCTCACGAAGGAAAGTACACATAACTTCAAAAACATACCTTTGCTTGGGTGCTTCCCACTGCTGGAAAACATCCATAACTGACTCTAAGTTATACCTCGAAACATTCGAAACCCATCTGCGAGCCAAGAGATCTAACACTGCCCGCTCTTCGGGACCAGGTAGCTGACTACGCATTTGTTTACGTGCAGAAACAAGGGTCATACTAAATGACCCAAAGAAAGGAGACAAAAGACCAGTAACAGTATCAGTCATTCGTTGTCGAGCAGAAGGAGAAGCTGTCATAAGGACAGGAGACAAAGTATTTTGAGGTGATAGAAGTGTAGGGTTAGTAGCAAGAGAAGTTGAAGGTACAGGAGAATAAGGCAAAGTAGTTCCAGACAAAACCGATAGCAAAGTCTGCGTCCCCAGAGGAGGCTGCGCCGTAGGAGGAAGAACCAGCTGAGGAGGAGCCGGTGGCTGAACAGCAACAAGAGGTTGTGCAACTGGAGGTTGCGGAGGTGCCGTAGCACTCTGTGCATAAGGGGGTGGTAATCGCAACAAATGTGACATCAAAGGATCCTTCTCAGGGTCCTCCGTTGCGTTCTCAAGAAGAGATGGCAAAGCTGGATAACATTTATCAATAGTCATATTATGTTGCCCAATCTGACACCTCAATTGCTTTATCTTCTTTGTTTTCTTTAAACTGCCTAGCAGCTTGCATTATTGATACATCCTTTTCTCTTTTATCTCTTTTAGCTTGTTTAATTTCTCGTTGTCTGGCTCCTTTACGCCAAAGGCGAAAGGAGTCAAACATTGCCGGCCGGGCTTTCTTCCTAAATAATTTAGTGTCCAAATTGTCTAAAATCTCTGTATCAAAGCTACCATGTTGGGGCCATTGTAAGACACCATCTTTTCTAGTATAGCGGGCCCATACTTCATTAAATGTAATGGGGCCCACACCGTGTTTAGAATAGAGCTCATAAGTCGGAGTTCCAACTGGAGGTATCGGACATGAATCCTCCAATCTGGAATCCCTGTTACAACCACAACAGAATATCTTCCTAATTTTGCTAAGACTAGGCATCTTCGCTCACTAATCTAGCTACAAACTTCAAAGGATTATCTACAACGATAGATAGGGGACGATAGGGGAATCATCTTTGTGGCGTGGAGACCGTGAGGGGAAAGGACCCTTCTGACTAACTTGCACCGAGCACTTTCCTGCATTACTGTCCGCCGGACCCGCTCCGCGGGTCCCGCTTCACCTGCGTTTGGACGGGGCGTGGTGAGTCTAACGGGGCTGCGAGCGTAGTGCAGGGACTCCAGTGTCCAGGAGCCCCTGCGTGGTCAGATTGATACCACCTGACCCGCTCTCCCCGGAAGCGCCGCCCTCACAGTGCGGGACCTTGTTAAAACCTGCTGCCTGCTCTTCATCTGGTGGGAATCATCTTTGTGGCGTGGAGACCGTGAGGGGAAAGGACCCTTCTGACCTTCGGGTCCCGCTTCACCTGCGTTTGGACGGGGCGTGGTGAGTCTAACGGGGCTCCAGTGTCCAGGAGCCCCTGCGTGGTCAGATTGATACCACCTGACCCGCTCTCCCCGGAAGCGCCGCCCTCACAGCGCTAGTACAAAAGACACTTTCTGACCGCGCTCGCGGGACGCACGCGGATCGAAGCGCGGAGCGAAGCCCGGGCAAAGGGCGGGCCCTCTGTGGCCCTCAGAGGCCTGAGGAGCCTGGGCTGGGCCCACCCTCTTGCGTCTATTGTCAGACCGTCATCCTGATCACGCTCATACCTTTGCTCAAGACACTCTACAATCGTCATGCCATCACCAGCGCTGGATGGGTCCACCGCAAAGGTAGGAGGAACCAAAAACAGGACATTGGACATCTATTTCGCAGGAACACCAGGCAGTGGGGATGGGGAGAAAGACTCCTCTCTAGCTGAGCGTAGGGCCGAGCGACGCCGCTCCACTGAAATCCTAAAAAATAGGCCCCTGACAGAAACTTCTATCTCCCAAGAGGGTGAGTCACTCAGTATTAGCGAGGGGCCCTCGTTAGACGAGGGTGTCCCGCTTCTGCTGAGGAACTGTATTACTCCCCCTTGTCCACCCATCGACCTAGTTCCTGGCGTTAATGATTCAACTACCCCTAGTAATGCGCCCATTGACTTAACCTCCCAAACAATCCCACCGATTAAACCACCTAAAGCTGGGAAAGGCAAGCCAAAAACAGTTGTTGATGTAAAGGTGCACGCACCCCCCCCCCCCAATAAACGAAGAAGGAAAACGAGGGGAGGTCATGCCAAAACGAAAATTTCCCATTCTGATTTTGGTAAAGGCTGTAAACCTGCCCCAAGTCATGATAGATCGATGGTGGACGTGCATAGTCCCTCTCTTGATAGAGGCGTTCACGCCACTAACTCCGAGGAAGTCCCCTTGATTAACTCATCTAATGTAGTACCAGAGACTGTCCCTATGAGTAATCTGGAATTCCTGCTCAGATCATTACTCCTACCTATCAGTGAGAGTATAAAGAAAGTGGAGATTAGGCTTACTATTCTAGAAGCCACATTGAGTAGTCTGAAACCAACGGCCACAACTCGAGATAGACCTCCTGAGTCCAAAACCCTCTCTATCTCACATCCCACCCCACAAGTCCTTCAACGGAACGTGGGACCTTCTTTGGCGACCACTGATAGCTCCCTCTCACACCCTCCCGTGCCTATTCCACCCGTGTCCCTACCTAACAAAATCATAAATCCATCAATACAGTCCTCATGCCCAGTCCCCCCCGTGACAATCAATTCAATACAATCTCATCCTCCTTTACCAATAACAAAATCCAATTTCCCCACAAATAATATACCAAGCAGAGATTTGGCTGAGCATTCAACTCAACATCCCAAAAGACCAAGACGTAGAACTGTTGACTTACCCCCGGACTCAGCCCCATATACAATTGTCCTGACAGGAGTTCCAGAGCTAGCAGAAGGGTCCAGAGAGAATGATCATGCTCTAAAAAATAAAACCATCTATTGGTTAAAGCAGAATAGACCCCTCCCGGCACATGTTAATGGAGAGATCCTGTCAGTAAGACGAGCGGTGTGGGTGGGCTCAAGGCCAAAAGACAAAAGGGGAGATGTGATTATCATTAATTTTAAAGACTATAGGGCGGTAAGAACTCTAGGAGATTGGTTTGAGGCTATAGGCGGAGATACTATCTCCACACACTATGTTAGCTATTTCTATCCCCGAGAACTGATGAACAACTCCAGACACTTTCAAACAAGAAGGCATCGTCCGGAGTGGAGAGAAGTAGCCTATCAACCTGTTCAGAACCATTTCCTGAATCAACCCCTCCAACAACTCTACCCCCAGACACAATGGGGCAACTTGAGTAATAATTACCAAACACCATTCCCAGAGTATATTATTCCAACATTCAATCATTTTTCAACACTGTATGGCCTAGAAGGTGTGGATTGACTCAGTAGTAACTTTCCTTTGATACAAGACTACACTACGATAAAAGAAGGCACTTTAGTTGGTGACATCACCCAAGACATCATGGGTGAAATTCGTAGAACCGAGGACCCCACACATTCCATACATTCGGAACAACCTTTTGACAGGGAGTGGGAAAGTTCACCTAGGGGGAATAACATCACCACCATTTCTACTCCTGCCTACGTGGAAATGGAAGTACCTGTCCCTAACACGCCAAATAGGATAAACGGAAACCAGGCTTCCGTAATTAGAGGAGAAAAGGTTCACTTTATGTATTGGAACTGCGCAGGTCTTAGAGATAAAATTCTGGACGGAAGACTCTTAGAGTTTGTCAAAGATCCTCAAGTCTTAGCTCTACAGGAAACTTGGCTAACAAAAGAACTGCATCTGATAGGGTACAAAACCTATTTTTCAGCAGGAATTGCAGGTGCCCATGGGAGAGCTAAAGGCGGGTGGATAACCTATATATCGAACACTATACCTGGCCTCGTAGTTACTCCAATCAGCTTAGAAACACACTATCAGATCCTGAGACTGGCTTTTAAAAAAAGGAGGACTATTCTCTTCGTTAACCTTTATGACAATGCACCGGAAAACGAGAGAATAAAAATATTGGGGGTTTTATGCAAGAAATTAAGCAGTGATACGAAATTATTACTAGGGGTAGAACCGCCGAGTATCATTTGGGGAGGCGACTTTAATCTCCACCCCTGCGAGAATCAAAACAGTAATATCTATGGCATAGGTAATGGGATGGAGGAGCAAATAACCCATTTTACTCATTCACCGGTGGGAGATTCCTAAACGAATCCTTGTCCAGTTTGGATCTAACAATATTAAACCAAATAAATCCTTTACCTGGAAAGCTGGACCCTACCTACCTTGGAAGGGGAAGTGAAACCACAATTGATTATATCCTCACTACAGCGACCCTAGTAAATAAGATCCTGAATTTTAGAGTGAAAATTAATGCATTAAGCGATCACTCAGCACTAACTTTCGATCTAATTCTGGGCCAATCTCAGTTATCACCCCAAACCTTAATGTCTACTCTTTCCCAGAATAATATCCAGCTCACAAGAATAAACGGTTATACTCTTGGCTGGGGGAAGATTGATCCAAATGAATTGACAAATAAGGTTGTAATTGCAACCCAAACAGAAATTTTGAACTGCTTAGATATGGAGGTATCTGATGAGGAAGTCCTGTCCAATTTTAAGACGATTCTAGTCAAAGTAAACAAACACCTTACTGTGAACCAGAAAGGGACCGTGGAAAAAACTAAAGGATGGTTCAACCACGATTGCTCAGTAGCCCATAAAAACCTAAAAAGAGCGCTATCACAAATAATAAGAGATAAAGAGGAGGTCAAGACTCTGAGAATAGCCTACAAGTCGGCCTGTAAAGCGAGAAAAGAAGAACTAAAAAAGGCACTATGGGACCAGCTGCATGAAAGCTCTTTAAATAAAGATAGCAAATTATTTTGGAAAGTGGTTAAAGCACCTTTCCTGACGGATTCAAAAGACCAGCCAAGTCTCGATGTAGCTATCGAGGGACAAACTTGGATAAATCACTTCGCTAAGATCTTTGGCAAATCACCAGTAGTAGCTGCTAGCGGAAAAAATACCCTCACAAATGAGGATAATTCATTCCCAATTATATTGACAATTAAACTATACGAGGTAATAAGTGCACTGGATGCCAGTAAAAGCGGAAAAGCCCCAGGCCCGGACGGGGTACCAGTTGACTTTTTCAAATTTAGAATGGATCTCTGGGCCCCGATAATAAAAAGGGTGTTCGACGCAGCCATGGCCCGCGGATTACCCATATCCTGGACTCAATCAATTCTAGTACCCATCTTTAAGAAGGGAAATAGAGAGGAGGTGACCTGCTATCGTCCAATCTCTCTCCTGGACTCACTGGGGAAAGTACTGGGCAGAGTGGTTCTCCAGCGTTTACAGGAGTGGGTGGACGAGACCGGGACCCTCTCGGATATTCAGTATGGTTTCCGAGAGGGCCACGGAACAACGGAACAAGCCCTGAACTTGGCCCTACTGATGGGAAAGTACGTCTCAGCAAAGCGCGAGAGGTTGCACATGGTATATGTCAACCTCTCTGCCGCTTTTGACTGTGTCAGTCATGCAAAACTCTGGTCAGTTTTAATTAACATGGGAATGGACGAGGTCCTGGTGACTTTCCTTAGAGAACTTTACTCCAACGCCTCAGCGAGGGTGCGTTTTGGAGTACGGGGTGAATTGTCAGACTCCTTTCCTGTAGAGCGCGGCGTCAGGCAGGGATGCGTCCTTGCCCCCTTCCTCTTCTCCCTCTATACCAACGGCCTTGAGGTAGAGATGCTACGGGGGGGGCTAGACTTACCCCGCGTTAAAGAACGATTGGTCCCTGCGCTCTTGTACGCAGATGATGCGGTGATTATAGCACGCACCCCTCGTGAGCTACAAAAATCCTTGAACAGCTATGCAAAATTTATGAGCGATCTTGACCTCCATATAAACATAAAGAAAACTTTTGTTATGGTAGCTGGACGGGCTAGGAGAAACGGAAAAACTATTTTTTTAAACAATGAAAAGTTAGAAATCACTTCCCAATATCCCTATCTGGGAATCATGATAGATGAGAAGCTCAACTGGAAAGCAGCCATAGAAGCCCGCAAGCACCAACTCTTGCGATCTATCGCTGCTCTTATGAAATTTGCCCAGAAATTGGGGAAAAAACCACCAGTTGAACTACTCAAAATCTACAGAGCGAAATGTCATTCTATCGCACTCTATGGGGCGGGCTTATGGGGACACAAGCACACAAAAGTTCTACAGGTTGCGGAGAATACTTTTATAAGATTCCTACTGTCAGTCCCAAAAAGTATATAGACTTTTGCCTCTCACGCAGAATTGGGACTACCACACATTGAGGACTTGGCCAAAATCGAACCTGTACTCCTTTGGCGCAGAATATGGGTCTCAACCAAGAACTGTCTCACCAAAGCTATTGTTGCAGACTGTATGACCCTAGACCGTGCAGATAATATAGACTGGCTAAGATATGTGAAAAATCTCCTTACTGATCTAGGAATGGCCGAGTATTACTATAACCCGGAATCTATCAATGGAATTCCTAAGAAAGACCTCAAGGCAAAGGCGTTGAGTCACTTCGAAGAACTACGCATCACTACGGAGATTAAGAAACCCTCTGTACAGTACTCCCTGGCGGTCACAACAACAACGGAAATGGAACCATATTTAACCTATGTTGACTCGCAGTTTGAACGCTTCTTATTAGCGAGATTTAGTCTGAATATTTTCCATAGGGTCGTAGCATTCCCAAATAGAAACAGCTGGGAAGAGACTTTCATTCCCTGCCCCTGTGACGAACTATCTAAGCAGTCAACGATACACACTGTACTGTTCTGTAAATACTATTCCGCCCATCGAAGACTTTGGCTATCCCCATTGTTGAGAACATTAGGCTTCCGAAAATGCCGTCCCGCTATGTTGTGGTTACAATTCTTAACCTCAGAATATGTTTGCAAAGTCGTCAGTACTTTCTTAAAATGTATTTTTAAATCAAGGATGAATTTTCAGAATAACAATCTTTAAATTGCTTTAAACAAATTACTACCGTTACAAATCTTAAATAAGCTGAAAATGTTTTAGTATTGTTAAATTCTATGCAAATATATTGTATAAATGCTTTTATGGTAACTCATGAAAAATGAATGCCGAATAAAGATTTTAATACTACTACAACGATAGTCTCGCAAATATACGAGTCCCTCGGCTTTGGAAATTGCAATTTTCAAATCAAAACTAAGGACCAAACAAACTGAGTACCAAAGAACCAAAAACTAAGGACTAGTAGCGACCCACTTATACTTAACTGAGGTATCAGTCACGCCACCAGAAGACCCGTCTATCGTCTCGCCGTACAAAGCATCACAAATGGGTCCAAGACAGGGCGACAGTCAGGGCAGCAGTCCTTCGTAGCCGTCAGGAAAGCGGGAAACCTCGCAGCAAAGACCTTCAGTCCACGTTCGACATGCCGGGGTCGATGAAGTGGTGGCCGTCCTCCAGAATTTCCTCACGAAGCTCCTCACGATCTTCAGGCTTAGACCGGTACCGCTGAAGTCGCCCCACGTTGGAAGCGCCAACTGAAGAACTGGGTTTTAGAACACAGCGGCACCAGGGGCACGCCCAAAGTCTTCGGGTTCACCTGTCTTAGAATACAGAGACACGGGATACTTCTGAGTGGCGTCAAAGATCAAATTTATTGGCTGCAGCCAGTAACAGAAGTCCTAGAAATCATCACCGTATGAGTTCTCAGGAGACTGCTCAACTTTACAAAGCAAATCATCCCTTTTTATGCCAAACATTATGCTTCAGGCAAACATTCCATTTTTACAGTTTAACCAATCACATGTTTCCACAACGAAAGTATTGCATGACGACAAACCCATTTTACAGTTGTCCGGCCCATAAATAATCATTGAACAAACCCAACATTCTTCTTTAGACAAGCCGGACAAAGCCATAATAAAAAGGACCACAACCCATATCGTAAATAGACCATAAAAGAAGAAACAGAAACAGATAGAAGTAAGATAAGGCATGTTTGTGTGCAGTAAAACTTTATGATGTCCTGTGCTCTGATCCTTAATCTTGATCAGCTAAAGGGCAGGAACTGGTTTAACAAGGTCAGCTTCAGGCAACAGGGTCAGTTCACTCAGGTCAAACAGGAGTCATCACGAACTCGAGCTAAGGTGTACATGTCCTTAAAAGACTAGTTCAGCCACAGTCATAGGCCTATGTGAGGGCAACCACAAAATGGCTGCCATACACAAAATGGGACCCACGGGTTCAGAATTCACAGAACCTCAATTCTCAAACAAACGAAACCACTCTGATCATGGCATGCCAGGTTTCCCCAGGAGTGGGGGAGGCTGAGTGATTTGCTGTGCATTATTAGCCATGGTTGAAAGAGTACTTTAACTTAAACTTGAAAACAAATTATTTTTAAAACAAAGTAAATAACGCAAAGTTTGTAGGCCAAAGCGTAAGTTTCTATCCAAAAGGTGGTTGCGGAAATGACGCAAAAAACACAGCTTGCCTCTAAAGAACAACTATTAGATAGGTGAGCGCATCACCGTGGTGGGTAAACTGGCAGTATGAATCATGAAGAAGCCTTGCCAACTGAAAAGTGTGTGCATCACCGAGATGAGCGCAGACTTAAGAAACAATGAGAAACTGAAGGTGTGTGCATCACTGCAATGCGCAATCAGCTGATCGCGGTCTCCTCATAGACTTGAGTTGTAACCCATGCCAAGATGGCCGCCGGACATCCTCATGCAACGTGAGCACGTCAATATATGTAATCGAAGATCAATTACACCGTAAGCCTACGTGCGTGCCTCCTTCGAACCTTCGATTCAGAAAAGGGGGTGGTGATGAACAGAGTGCCTGAATTAAGCAGACCACTCTTACCATCACCGTTTTTTAGCTCACTGCACCATCCCAGCTCAGAACTTGGCTATATGCAAATTAGTCTGTTCCTGTCCCAGTGCATGATGGGAACAGGGAAAACCAAACTACCAAGCCAATTCTTATACTGGGAAGGAAACAAGCTTCCGGGGACCGGTTTCTACCATTTCAGGCGTCGTCGGCCCGGCTTGCTTGAATCCTGATGGTGCAATGAGCAAGGGACTCACATCTGAGTATACCCTTCCACGCTTATGGTGGACAAAATGATTCAGAAAAGGGGGTGGTGATGAACAGAGTGCCTGAATTAAGCAGACCACTCTTACCCAGTCCAAAGATCAGGGCTTGATCCATCACCGTTTTTTAGCTCACTGCACCATCCCAGCTCAGAACTTGGCTATATGCAAATTAGTCTGTTCCTGTCCCAGTGCATGATGGGAACAGGGCAAACCAAACTACCAAGCCAATTCTTATACTGGGAAGGAAACAAGCTTCCGGGGACCGGTTTCTGCCATTTCAGGCGGCGTCGGCCCGGCTTGCTTGAATCCTGATGGTGCAATGAGCAAGGGACTCACATCTGAGTATACCCTTCCACTCTTATGGTGGACAAAATGATTCAGAAAAGGGGGTGGTGATGAACAGAGTGCCTGAATTAAGCAGACCACTCTTACCCCGTCCAAAGATCAGGGCTTGATCCATCACCATTTTTTAGCTCACTGCACCATCCCAGCTCAGAACTTGGCTATATGCAAATTAGTCTGTTCCTGTCCCAGTGCATGATGGGAACAGGGCAAACCAAACTACCAAGCCAATTCTTATACTGGGAAGGAAACAAGCTTCCGGGGACCGGTTTCTGCCATTTCAGGCGTCGTCGGCCCGGCTTGCTTGAATCCTGATGGTGCAATGAGCAAGGGACTCACATCTGAGTATACCCTTCCACGCTTATGGTGGACAAAATGATTCAGAAAAGGGGGTGGTGATGAACAGAGTGCCTGAATTAAGCAGACCACTCTTACCCAGTCCAAAGATCAGGGCTTGATCCATCACCGTTTTTTAGCTCACTGCACCATCCCAGCTCAGAACTTGGCTATATGCAAATTAGTCCGTTCCTGTCCCAGTGCATGATGGGAACAGGGCAAACCAAACTACCAAGCCAATTCTTATACTGGGAAGGAAACAAGCTTCCGGGGACCGGTTTCTGCCATTTCAGGCATCGTCAGCCCGGCTTGCTTGAATCCTGATGGTGCAATGAGCAAGGGACTCACATCTGAGTATACCCTTCCACGCTTATGGTGGACAAAATGATTCAGAAAAGGGGGTGGTGATGAACAGAGTGCCTGAATTAAGCAGACCACTCTTACCCAGTCCAAAGATCAGGGCTTGATCCATCACCGTTTTTTAGCTCACTGCACCATCCCAGCTCAGAACTTGGCTATATGCAAATTAGTCTGTTCCTGTCCCAGTGCATGATGGGAACAGGGCAAACCAAACTACCAAGCCAATTCTTATACTGGGAAGGAAACAAGCTTCCGGGGACCGGTTTCTGCCATTTCAGGCGGCGTCGGCCCGGCTTGCTTGAATCCTGATGGTGCAATGAGCAAGGGACTCACATCTGAGTATACCCTTCCACGCTTATGGTGGACAAAATGATTCAGAAAAGGGGGTGGTGATGAACAGAGTGCCTGAATTAAGCAGACCACTCTTACCCCGTCCAAAGATCAGGGCTTGATCCATCACCATTTTTTAGCTCACTGCACCATCCCAGCTCAGAACTTGGCTATATGCAAATTAGTCTGTTCCTGTCCCAGTGCATGATGGGAACAGGGCAAACCAAACTACCAAGCCAATTCTTATACTGGGAAGGAAACAAGCTTCCGGGGACCGGTTTCTGCCATTTCAGGCGTCGTCGGCCCGGCTTGCTTGAATCCTGATTGTGCAATGAGCAAGGGACTCACATCTGAGTATACCCTTCCACGCTTATGGTGGACAAAATGATTCAGAAAAGGGGGTGGTGATGAACAGAGTGCCTGAATTAAGCAGACCACTCTTACCCAGTCCAAAGATCAGGGCTTGATCCATCACCGTTTTTTAGCTCACTGCACCATCCCAGCTCAGAACTTGGCTATATGCAAATTAGTCTGTTCCTGTCCCAGTGCATGATGGGAACAGGGCAAACCAAACTACCAAGCCAATTCTTATACTGGGAAGGAAACAAGCTTCCGGGGACCGGTTTCTGCCATTTCAGGCGTCGTCAGCCCGGCTTGCTTGAATCCTGATGGTGCAATGAGCAAGGGACTCACATCTGAGTATACCCTTCCACGCTTATGGTGGACAAAATGATTCAGAAAAGGGGGTGGTGATGAACAGAGTGCCTGAATTAAGCAGACCACTCTTACCCAGTCCAAAGATCAGGGCTTGATCCATCACCGTTTTTTAGCTCACTGCACCATCCCAGCTCAGAACTTGGCTATATGCAAATTAGTCTGTTCCTGTCCCAGTGCATGATGGGAACAGGGCAAACCAAACTACCAAGCCAATTCTTATACTGGGAAGGAAACAAGCTTCCGGGGACCGGTTTCTGCCATTTCAGGCGTCATCGGCCCGGCTTGCTTGAATCCTGATGGTGCAATGAGCAAGGGACTCACATCTGAGTATACCCTTCCACGCTTATGGTGGACAAAATTATTCAGAAAAGGGGGTGGTGATGAACAGAGTGCCTGAACTAAGCAGACCACTCTTACCCCGTCCAAAGATCAGGGCTTGATCCATCACCATTTTTTAGCTCACTGCACCATCCCAGCTCAGAACTTGGCTATATGCAAATTAGTCTGTTCCTGTCCCAGTGCATGATGGGCACAGGGCAAACCAAACTACCAAGCCAATTCTTATACTGGGAAGGAAACAAGCTTCCGGGGACCGGTTTCTGCCATTTCAGGCGTCGTCGGCCCGGCTTGCTTGAATCCTGATAGTGCAATGAGCAAGGGACTCACATCTGAGTATACCCTTCCACGCTTATGGTGGACAAAATGATTCAGAAAAGGGGGTGGTGATGAACCCTGGGCCAGGGACAGACTAATTTGCATATAGCCAGGTTCTGAGCTGGGATGGGGCAGTGAGCAAAATAACGGTGATGGATCAAGCCCTGATCTTTGGACTGGGTAAGAGTGGTCTGCTTAATTCAGACACTCTGTTCATCACCACCCCCTTTTCTGAATCATTTTGTCCACCATAAGCGTGGAAGGGTATACTCAGACATGAGTCCCTTGCTCACTGCTCCATCAGGATTCAAGCAAGCCGGGCCGACGACGCCTGAAATGGCAGAAACCGGTCCCCGGAAGCTTGTCTCCTTTCTGGTGAAGAATTGGCTTGGTAGTTTGGTCTGCCCTGTTCCCATGATGCACTGGGCCAGGGACAGACTAATTTGCATATAGCCAGGTTCTGAGCTGGGATGGGGCAGTGAGCTAAATAACGGTGATGGATCAAGCCCTGATCTTTGGACTGGGTAAGAGTGGTCTGCTTAATTCAGACACTCTGTTCATCACCACCCCCTTTTCTGAATCATTTTGTCCACCATAAGCGTGGAAGGGTATACTCAGACATGAGTCCCTTGCTCACTGCTCCATCAGGATTCAAGCAAGCCGGGCCGACGACGCCTGAAATGGCAGAAACCGGTCCCCGGAAGCTTGTCTCCTTTCTGGTGAAGAATTGGCTTGGTAGTTTGGTCTGCCCTGTTCCCATGATGCACTGGGCCAGGGACAGACTAATTTGCATATAGCCAGGTTCTGAGCTGGGATGGGGCAGTGAGCTAAATAACGGTGATGGATCAAGCCCTGATCTTTGGACTGGGTAAGAGTGGTCTGCTTAATTCAGACACTCTGTCCATCACCACCCCCTTTTCTGAATCATTTTGTCCACCATAAGCGTGGAAGGGTATACTCAGACATGAGTCCCTTGCTCACTGCTCCATCAGGATTCAAGCAAGCCGGGCCGACGACGCCTGAAATGGCAGAAACCGGTCCCCGGAAGCTTGTCTCCTTTCTGGTGAAGAATTGGCTTGGTAGTTTGGTCTGCCCTGTTCCCATGATGCACTGGGCCAGGGACAGACTAATTTGCATATAGCCAGGTTCTGAGCTGGGATGGGGCAGTGAGCTAAATAACGGTGATGGATCAAGCCCTGATCTTTGGACTGGGTAAGAGTGGTCTGCTTAATTCAGACACTCTGTTCATCACCACCCCCTTTTCTGAATCCTTCGAACCATCAGCACGGAGCTTGAGTCAGGCGCGAGCCGCTAACGTTCTCCCGAGCAAAATCCAATGAAACAGCAGCAAAATAAGGCTTAGAGAGTCCAACCAGTCTTCGCCTGTCATCACGAAAACCGGCCAAGCTTCGGGCATCTGCACTACGCCATTGGAAGTCGACAAAAGCTACTGGCGAGGTGACCCCACTGAGTTCTTCAATTGAATCTGGTGGCTAAAGATGGTTCCCGCTCATCGCCAAAATGTAGTAAGTGATTAATGAACACGAAGACGCTGTTCTTCTTCAATTAGCAGGTAAGTTTATTGGGCAAAGCTTCAGCCACGGCAAGGGTCAGAGCACCCTCAGAGGTTCAATCCGCAACGGACAGTAGCCAATCGAACCCCTGCAAATGCACACTCCGAGCGCGATGCCAAAGGAACACATCACAAAGAAAAAAGAGATTTGCAACCCACTACACCGACTGGCGGACAGGCTCTCCAAGTCCGTCAGAAGCCAACCAGACTGACTGGTCAGATTCCTTTCCCTCAAAATGAGGCAGTCGGAAAGGAATCTGACCGGCACATTATGATGCGGTTCGGAAGGCTCCGACCAACGGTCGTAGCCTTCCGAACCGCATCATAATCGCCCCCTTTATGATTTCTTCTACATAACTTCTCAGTTGCCCAAATAAGACACCACTCTTTGCAGCTCAGTGATTTCCTTGTTTGAACAGCAGCACCACCTTGTGATGTGAGGCTGATCTGTGTTTGTGTCTGAACCGAAGAAACAATTAAGCAACGTGTATGTGAATAAAAACTACATAGCTTTGGCGAGGCGTGTTTTCTTGCAATTTTTTTCGATAGGAACAAATTGACAAACATATTTTATATTGGCTAAATGATAACAATAGTTATAAATATGTGGAAAAAAAGTTTGGATGTCCGAACAGGGATGTAACATCTTCGCTGCGGCAGACATTCCGCCGCTGTGCTGAAAGAAATGACGCATGCGTGGTTCGGATGGCCCATGGCCGTCCGACGCATCGTAAAGGTTTTAAACCCTGGACCCTCCCATTACTTTTTTCACCTTACATATATTCACTACAACATCTCAGGTCTTAACTTAACTGCACACATTGCTATTCCATTTGGTGGAATATTTCACCTCTTCCTTCATGCATTTTAACTAACAAATAGTGTTAAAACGTGTGGAATTCTTCAACCACACCAAAAGATCGCATCATCACCTACTTCCTCTCAGAAAGAATGACTGCATTTGCAGATTGATCCTCATTTATATCCTGTTCATAACTGCTTCACCCATCACATTTACAATATTGACCCGGACATCTAGAATTCACCTTTTTACAATACTATATTTTCAAGCACATCCTTCTTTCTTTTGCTAAGATGATGTGAGGGGCTCACAGTATTTCTGCAAGCAAATTCTATAGGAATACAAAAAATACACACAGGGCTCAAAGTTAGTGAATGGAAATGAGGTCAGGTTCCTGTGATATGAATTTTTCACCAGGAAATATACATAGCCTTGACGTCAACTCAAACACTTGAACAGACTTTTAGTAACTTATATTGCACAACTATTCACCAAGCTACAACTTACCAAAAAACAGTTTATTATTAATCACATACAGCCTGATTCATGAAAAACGGGATTTGCGATTCTCAAATAGCGATAAATTGCGAATCGCTATTGAGAAATCGCAAATCTGAATTCATGAAGATTAGCGATAAAAAAATGCGATTCGCACGCGGGCGCAAATTCCGTTTGCGATTAACGATAATCGCAGAATAATCGCTATTTCCGGCTACCCGCGTTTGGATTGCGATTCGCAAAATCGCTAGATCGGGAAAACGGGAAGTCGCATTTCGAGCACAGTGATGACATCACAACCAGGAAGCAGGCAGTTTCCACCCCCATTCACCACAGTGAGGTAGACCTGGAGGGAGCAAGTAGGAGAGCTGCTGCTATTCTGGTGATTTGTAAACTGCAACTACTCTGCTGCCATGTCAGAGGAACCTGTTCCTGGCCCCAGCAACAACACAGGGCGAAAGAGGAAGCTCAAATTTTCTGAGCAGGAGCTCGAACATTTGATTGAAGGGGTGGTGGCCAACCACGAAAAACTCTTTGGCAAAGACTCCAGGAAGGTCCCGGAGCAAGAAAAAAGGAGGATCTGGCAGGGAATAGCCTCCACTGTCAACTCCGTGGGTGTGGCCGATAGGTCACTTGAGGAGCTGAAGAAAAGATGGTATGACCTCCGAGGTCGTGCCAAGGAGAAGGTGGCGGAGCTCCTTGGAGAGTCATCGGGCACTGGAGGTGGCGGATCTACAGTCCCTCCTAACACACCCTTGGAGGACCAGGTGGAGAACACCCTTGAGAGGGAGGCGTGCGTTGGCGTCACACGTCTGGACTCCTCCCGCCCCACCCAAGACACCCAAGGTAAGTGGCATGCGACTGCGACCCTGTCCCCTATGACTGTCCCTGACCAAATAGGCTCCCATAATGTCCCTTAGTCATGCCATTGTTGCACATCTGGGAATGCCCTGAAGCATTGTGGGAGATGTAGTGTGGCCACAATGTAGTAGTACCACAATGCAGCCAGACAGGTTCCAAAGTACGCAAATCCACAGCCATTCAGGGAATGTCACCCAGCATGCATGTAACAACTGCACGTCTGACAGACACATGCAACTAATGATTGTCCACTTACCCTCACAGGTGGCGCTGAAAGCAGCGACAGTGAAAGGCTGCAAATTGATGAGGAGGCCCAGGAGGAGGATTTTCCACCACAAACCCAGGCACCAGCCCCTGCCGCTGCTACAACACCAGCAGCCAGGCCCCCCACCATTGTGCCCCCTGCATCTGGCGGACCACCGACAGCCACAGCCAGGCCCCCCACCATTGTGCCCCCTGCATCTGGCAGACCACCGACAGCCACAGCCAGGCCTGCCACTATTGTGCCTCCAGTCCCTGCCGCACCAGCAACGCCTGCTGTGACACCACCAGCAGCTGGTGCTACAACATCTGGGCCTGCGACAGTGCCAACACAGCGGCCAGCCACAGTGACAGGCCAGCAGAGCAGGCGTGGGAGGTCTCGCCAGCACATCACTGCTGCAATCAGCAGGAGGGGCAATGGACAGAGTCTTGCTTGTATGAGCGTCGAAAGACGCATGTTGAGAATACATCAGCGCCAGGCACGGCAGCAAGGTGCCATTCAGCTCCAGCTCCACAAGATTGGGCGCAATGTGGCCGGAGTGGGAGACCGCATGGACCGCATGACGGCGGCCATGGCAGGTATGGGGGACCGCATAGACAACATGACTGCAGCCATGGCAGGTGTGGGGGAGGGAATGGCCCGCATGACTGCAGCCATGGAGGCCAACACCGCTGCGATGACTAAGCAGCGCAGTGCAGCACGCCGGCGCCACCACCAGCTCATGAGCCGCCTGGCCTCCTACAGCAGGTCCAATTATGTGGCAGCGAATGCCACTTCACAGTTGTCGCGGCGGTCACTAGTACAGCAGCACCAACTCGTACAGTACTGTGAGGACATGACCAGGGTCCTGGAGCACCTCACCACGGCGGTTACGGCACTACACCCTCCTGCTCTACCTGCCACTGTTGGGGGTGATGATGGCAGTGAGGGGGCATCCAGCATCAGCAGCCACTCTGCCACACTAGTCCCGCCACTCAGGCGCAGCACCAGGGCAACGCCAGGTACAGGTGCCCCGGAAGAGGATGAGCCTCAGAGGCGCTTGGGCGGAACGCGCGTGAGGCGCAATTGACTCATTTAGACAATTACAGGCACAGGCTGACTATAAGCCTGCCCTGTCCTTTGACACTGCAGTATGAAGTAATACTGTTAGTAGAAAATAGTTGTACTGGTGACATTTTTTGTGAATGAAACAAATATATTTATTTTGCAGCACACATTAGCGTTGTGTCATTATTACATTTTGCATGCAATTGTGATTTGTGGGGTGAGGGAAGAGGGTGGCCTAGAAACTGTTCACTGTGATGTGGTTGCGACGTCTGTGGCCTTCAGCTGGGTTCTCCCCGCGTGCATGGTGCGCATGTGCAGGTGGCCGGTCGTCCCCTTCAGATTCACTGCCAGAGATGTCGACAGGTATCCGGCGCTTGGTTGCAATGTTATGTAGTATTGCACAGACAGCCACAGTGCGTCAGCACACTGCAGGACTGTAATACATGGCCCCACCTGTCTTGTGCAGTATGCGGAACCTGCTCTTGAGCAGGCCAAATGTCCTTTCTATGCAATTCCTTGTCCGTATGTGTGCAACATTGTAGCGCCGTTGCTGGGGTGTGGCAGGGTTGAGGTAAGGGGTCAGGAGGTATTCACGGAGGGCGTAGCCACTGTCACCTGAATGAGAGGAGCAGATGGTGATTGCCTGTGCTGCGCAGTTACTTCATAGCAATGTGACATTGTCGACAAAGTGTACTTACCAAGTAGGTGTCCTTCCCCAAACTCTCCCCTGAGCAGTCGTGTGTGGAGGCCGCTGTGCCGGAATATGAAGGAGTCATGGGTACTCCCTGGGTACTGGGCGACAATGTCAGTGATGTATGTCTTAGCATTGCAGACCATCTGTATGTTCAGGGAGTGGTAGGACTTTCTATTGCGGAACATTTACTCCGTGGCAGCTGGTGGGCAGATGGCGACGTGGGTACAGTCTATGCATCCGAGTACATGGGGAAAATGGGCTACATTGTAGAATTGTAGCTTGGTCAAGTCCAATTCCTGTTGGCTCGTGGGAAATGTGATGTGACGGTGTAGCTGGGTGAGCATGGCGTCAACGAAAGTGTGGAGGCAGCGTGACATGGTGGGCTGGGATATCCCCCCAGCAGCCGCTACTATCCCCAGGAAACTCCCGGAGGCCAGGAGGTGCAGGCTACACAATACCTGCACATGTGTAGGCACCGCATTGGTTCGCCTTGTTGGGTGCTGCATCAGGGGGTCAAGGTCATGTATTAGCTGGATTATCATTTCCCCATTCAGCCTGTATTTGGCATATATCTGCTCTCTGGTTTGGCCCAGCAAGGTGACCCGCTGGCGGAAAATCCTGTCCTGGATCCTGCGTCTCCTCCGTGCTGCTCGCTGTAGCCTTCGACGCCTCACCACCATGTACATTCCTGGCATTGTGGAACTCCTAATGCTGCTGCTGAATGTCCTTATGTGTGATTGGTCAGGCCTGAACCTGTTGGTGATTGGCCAACGGTTTTTCAAATGTAATTTGTTCATGGCTTTTATGGTTACCACCTGCTTTGAGTTGTCCTTAATTTGCGCCGCGCAAACAGCGATTTTTGGGTTTTTCGCAATTAGCGATTTTTCATGAATGCCGATTGAGATTATATTGCGATTTCGCTATTTATTTCGCAGAATCCGTGGTTTGTCGCATTTTCCGATTCGCTAATGCTCGCCTACCGGGATTCTGCTAATTTTATTGCGAATTCGCTATTATGTGTTAGCGAATTCGCAATTTTGATGTTGAATGCCAATTACGTAAATTGCGCCCGCAATTGCATTTTCGCAGCGATTGCGGGCGCAATTTTACTTCATGAATCAGGCTGATAGGGCCAGATATACGTCCATTTGAAATTTGCGAGTCAAATGTACAACACTGTCTCAGACATTGTTTGCGATTCCCAATGGGGTATCAAATTGCGAGGCTCATGAATATTCATGAGGTACTCGCAATTTGCACCCCATTGGGAAGGGATAGTGGCCTGCTGGGCACAGCATATCTCCATGTCTGGGACTGCTTTTAAATAAAGCATTTTTTTTAAATGCAGCCTTTTTCCCTTAAAGGAAAATGGGCTGCATTTAAAAAAAAAAATGAAACGTTTTTGTTTACATTTTTTAAGGGTAGGTAGTGGTCCAAGGGACCAGTGCCTGCTCCTAAAAAATACTTTCCCCTGCATTTGCAACGGGAAAGGGGTCCCCTGGGGACCCTTTCCCATTTGTGACTGAATTGCGGTCGCAAAACATTCACACATAGGGGCTGTGAGCCGCAATTAGGAAGGGACGCCCTTAGAACATCCCTTCCTAATTGCGTGTCGCTAAACACTATTTTGAGAGTCGCAATTTTTTGCGACTCTCAAAATAGTGTTTGTACATGGCCCACAGTGATTTCGCAAAATCCGTCGTACATTTGGCACATAAAGTACAACCTGATGCATATACCAATGCTTGTTTAATCACCTGGTTTAAAGAAAAATAACAAAGGAAAAAGGACTAAAATCTTGGCATGAGACCATTTAGAAAAGCTGTGGTATGTAGCATATCTGAGAGGACAAAACAAAGTGTAAACAAAATTATATAGTATTAACAAAAACAAGAGCTTTAAAGTGAAGTGCAGGGAGTTGTGTGGCAATTAGTGATTACGTGACAGTGAATTCAACCTCAGTAAAATGAGCACAGGGTGTGAGTTACCTTCCCACTGCCTCTGTCTTCCACTTTCTCTTTATGTTCCTGTTAATCTGACCCAAAATAAATGTTTACATCGAAATGTTTTCAGACAAGTTGTGTACACTGGGTTATTTAGTGTTCGGGCAATTTGAGCAACAAGATAAGGATGACGAACAGGAGATAAGCTCTTGTTTAGGTCGTAGAATCACAGATAAAGAGTAGGTCTGTACACCGTCAGGGGCGGATAACAGTATAATCTTTCGGCATTATCCTTACCACGAGTCTGCCTGCATTACAGGCCTTTGTTGTTGCAAAGGACAGAGGAGGCTGATTGGTCAGTCTGATAAGAGTGGAGTGAGGCTGTTCCCCGGGCCCCTCTCTCTAGCATACATGTTGTAATTCGTTTTATTTTATTGTATGCATTATATATTATATTTTAGCGACGTTTACCCTTGTTTTTTTTACAGAATCTGATACTTGCATGCATTGCCGGCGTTTTTTTCGAGATAAGATTGAGATTACTATTTTTTATGACTCATTCAGGGATTAGAAAATAAGGGATTTCTAAAGCAGGAAAAGTGTTAAAATCACAAGAGAAGTCTTAAAATCACGCGCCGTGTTACAAGAGGGTTTTACTGATATATCCACGGCATGTGAAGGACAATTCAAATTAGAGGTTTTAGAAATATTTATTTGTGAATGAAGTCCTGATACAAGAGGCTGGCGAACAAATAAATCAAAGGGTGAACTGGATACATATCATGTATCAAAGGTACATGCATACAGAGTTTAATGTGCAAGAAAAAAAACAGTTCCTTAGACTAGGCAGATCATACACTGTGGGAGGTGTGGTGGTCCCCCATGAGGTGTGTCTGATATTCTTCTATTCTCTCGCTCTCTTCACACCTGATGTGACGCAGTATGTTTAACTTTGCGTTCTTTAGAATCGTTTGCAAACAGGAGTACTTAACAAATCTGGGCGCATTTATAATGCCATGTGTACACCTTAATTGGGTTAAGACGAGAAAATGGCTTATAGATGTAGGGAAAGGCAACCCAGGGCACAGAGGCAGTTGACAAATACCCACAAACCAGTCGGTCAGTCGGACAGTAGGTATTCTCAAACTTCCTGAAGACACATTCCTACCATGAATACTGTCTCAGATTCACCTCTTTCAAGGGAAAAAGAAAGTCTGTATCCAGGGCATGAAACGAGAATGGGAGGAGTAGGCCTAACGGCTAGGGTGGTCGACTTCGAAAAAGTGGGGAACTGGGTTCAAGTCTTGGCAATGACTCTGAACATCCTGTGATTCTGGGCAAACCACCGTGCCTAACAAAAATGAATGTGGCCTCATGTAATGTAGCTGGTGCTATGTAAAGCGCTCTGATACCTGATTCGGTTTAAATTTGCGCTATCTAAAACACTGTTGACTAAAAAAACAAGCATTTAAAATGCAATGGTCTTGTCTTTGTTAAAGTTAGAGCTATCGGCATTGCTCATGACATTATTTTAGTTTTTAAAACATATAAATAAATGGCATTGTCATTTACAATGCCAATAGCTTAATCTCTCGCAAATGAGGACCTATTGCATTTACACCCACACACATAGAGCCACACGCACACACACAGAGCCACACACACAGAGGCACACACACACACTGAGCCACACCCACACAGAGCCACACACACACAGAGCCACACACACACAGAGCCATACACACACCGACACAGAGCCACACACACACAGAGACAGAGCCACACACACACAGACAGAGCCACACACACATAGAGCCACACAGACAGATCCACACAAACACAGAGCCACACACACACACGCAGAGCCCCCCACACACACACACACACACACACAGCCACACACACACGGACAGAGCCACACACACACACAGACATCGCCACACACACACACAGACAGAGCCACGCACACACAGACAGAGCCACACACACAGACAGAGCCACACACACACACACATAGCCACACACACTAGCCAGCATGCCGCATACCAAGCACAACTCTATAGGAACAGTTGTGAAGTCCTTCACTAAATTAAGCAACACAGAAACACAACGTGACACACTCTTTCTCTCTATTAACTTAAAGCCAGAGAACAATTCTTGACAGAACATTCTGAATCTTATTCAATATAAATTCAACACGCCATTAAGACACGCCCACCTCAGCAACCGCTGTGGAGGCAAGTAACTCACAAACACGAACAACTCATTAGGCACAACACCACACACATCTATCTCAAAGACACAGAACCACACACACACGTGTAACACACCTTATCCACTGCACGCAGACACCGGCAGTGCACTCAGAGTACCGCCACCTGCCAGGGACGGACATCTCACCGGTGTGGGGTGTGTCTACACAACCAGCAAAGCCCAGGGCCACACCTTCCCAACACCAACATCACACACTGCAGCTCCGTGAACAAGCCACCGGTGCGAAACCGAGAGCCACACCAGAAGCACCACGCCAAACACCAGCCAGGCCTAGTGCAAGGGAACAGGAACCAGACGGATGCACAGCACGAAACCTTCCAGGGTAAAGCGCCTGGAGCCCCTACTCTCAGACTGAGCGCTATAGGAATGCCAAAAACATAACACAGCATAGCAACACGTAGCACCTTTTAGTGCAGATTAAAAAAATACTAATCAGGATTTTATACAACCCTCCCCCCCAACCCCCACCCAAAGGTGAAACCTGTCACAGCGGCATTTCCAGGTGAAAGGGTTTGTCATTGGGGAGCCTCTTGTGTTCCCGATGCCCGTAGACTATCCACAGCATTGCTGGGAAGAGGCCTGGTGCTGGCAGAGCTAAATTCTCAAAAGATTAACTTCAGGCATGAGCTCGCTGAACGTTCTAGTGATCAGGAAGTAGAATTAGAATAGCCGGGGGGGGGGTGAGAGCTTGCCGCAGATATCTAACTGCAGCGTGCAGGCCATAGGTTCTCATATAAGCAAGACAGCTAAGAAGTTTATTGGGATCACTGCTGAGATGTGTGCAACCTGCAATTTGACCCTGGGCATAACATCATTACAACATGTGATTGAGATGGCGGTGTGGAAACCGCTGCGCGCACGTTTTAATTTCACTAAAATAAATTTGTAGTTTGAGAACCAACTGCAAAGGCCAGTGTGCACTCCGCACGGCATATATTCTGAGTTGAATAGATAATTGGGTTCATGCATCTGCTGCTGAGATCTGAGTAGCTTGCAGATCACGCATTTTAAAGCCTAAAGAAATAGCTCAGTAAACTAATACACCTCTGACCTCATGAAGAGATGGGTGTGCAAATTTCCACTCACTGACCTCCACCCGAGTGAGTTCAACGCTCAGTTGAATTTCTAAACGTTCTTTGCTTTAGTGCCTGTACTATGTATTGGCAAAGCCAAACAGTCTCATGTCTAAAAGCCTGAGTTATGGGGTTTTCCAGTGCTCATATGGTATATGTAAGCTGAGTTGCAATTAGGAGTTCAGGGGACTTCTGGTTGTGGGAGTGTGTTCATAATGGGGCACACTTCAGAGCGCTGAGGATGAAAGCAATGTAAGTAAATGGGCCATAACAGTGTTCAAATTATATGCCCATACAATCCTTGGCCTCTCTGCAGTGTGCACATAGTGATGGTCAAATATGTATCAATTTAATTATCAATTCTAATTGTTTATAACAAAATCATTGTGGTTAATCATTATATCAATCTACTAAAAAGCACGTACAAACACAACAGGACTACCTTGTTTTAGGCATATGTTTATTGTTATGTAATATGTCTGGATTCAATAGCAGAAAGCTCAAAAGGTGGCCCCTACTCAGCCAGCATGATGTGTAAAGCACAGGATTGTAGTTTGCATGTTTTAAGCTATGTCTTCAATTATTTAGGCCAGACTCCTGTTAGAGACCTCTCACCACCTTTTTCAGTCCTCTTAAAGCACTGTGGTCATCAATAGACACAATAGGCAGGTGGGGAAAAAGCGCACAAGTAAAAGAGAGACTGCAAAACAGAGTGCAGAGAGGGGAAGAACAAAGGAGAAAGTTAGAACTCTTGTGGAGTACTTAAACAAGTAGAAACAAGCATTGGCATAGTCAATAGATCTCGCCTTTGGGACCTTATAAGTGTTTAGCCAGAGACCTTGACTTTGCCTATGTCTTTAAGTTAAGTTCACAGACACCTCTGCTCTCTGAAAAGTGTGTTTCATCCTATGGAAAGCTCTGATATCTCATACTAGAGCAGAACTTGTGAAATATGTGTGTAACGTTTAGCCTAACAGTCTGACCTTATTACCTGTGGAATATGGGTAACCTGAGAGATAGCTCTGTTGCCTGTGACTTGCGCATATGAAATGTGTGTAACTTGTGAGGATAGCATTGCCGTCCTTATAAGAGCTGAGCATGTGAGCGCTAACCTTACAATACATTTTCCCAACCGAAAGGGAATTAGCTGCAATGGACAATTTTCTAGCTGAAGTGAAGGCGACAACAATAGTGAAGTGAAACGCTGCTAGTGACAGACACAGAACTACTGTTTTAATGAGAGAATGTGGGTAAAAGTGGAGACCATATAATGTCTGTGACTAGAGAGCTGACAGGAAACATGCAGCTGTGAGCGCTTATCGCCTATCCCAGGCTCGGTGTGTGGTTGGTTATCACTCCTTCGCCCCCCTCCGAGCGAAGCTCTATGAAATATTTCTGCTCTGTCCTCAGATGTTTGTAGATGTGGCTTTCTGTGTGAGATTACGAGACTGCGCACCAAAAGCACCCATGGAGAAGTTGCCTTCAAATAAAAACTACACCCATAGAGACCGTGTTTCGAGAGAAAGAACACGTGAGACTATACTCGTAGAGAGACAGCACGCAGCAGAGAGACTAAATAAGAGGAAACATTGCACAAGTGAAGAAACTGACTGCATCAGGAGTTTATTTATTTATTTATTTATTTCGTGTTTTTTATAGCGCGAACATGACCCTGTCGGGGGTATCAGAGCGCTTTACAGAGATGTCTCAATAATAGAACCATTTATAACCATAGATTGCAGAAAACAAACAAACTCTTTACAACAGTACATTTCGGGAAAGCGTATAACAGATATATCCGAAGCGCAATTATATCACCACACCATGTATGTTACAAATGTGCCCTCTCAAATGAGTGAAGAGAGATGCTGGCGTGTGAATGGTACAAATGTGGAGAGAATATATCCAGAGTTAATGATGTCAGGACTCATTGTAGAAATTTTCCCATATAGAACAATTTCGCTTCTTTTTTTAATTCTGCGGTGGATGGAATTCTTCTAATGCTACGGGGAGAGCGTTCCAAATTCGTGGTGCTGCCCCAGAGAACGCTCGGTCATACGTTTTTTTCTTACAAAAACGAGCTGGTTGCAGAAGAAGATTGTCTTTGCTCCTGGTGCCTCTGTTTCCTCCTGACAGCATGTGTTTTTGTGCAAGGTAGACCCGAGTTTTATGGTGCAATGCATTATGGGTGATGCACGCTAACTTGAAGTGAATTCTTGCCTCGAAGTGTAGCCAGTTGAGTACTTTCAGATGGGGGGAGATGTGGTCGTACTTTTTTGATCCGGATATCAGTCTTGCGGCTGCATTAAAACATGCTTTCAAAGGGGCTGTTGTGATCTTAGGAAGCCCTGCCAGAGTAGTGCACCCGTATTCTATCCTTGAGATGACCAGTGACTGGACTGCTGTTTTAAGATCTGTTTTATTTAGGAATGGTTTTAGTTTCCGCAGGTAGCTTAGGTGGAAACGGGCGTTCTTTGCCATAGTGTTAATGAGTGCAGTCATGTTCAGATTTTTGTCAAGAGTAATTTCCAGTGATTTAGTTGAGTCGACAATCTTCGGGGTGCATTTTAAAGCTGTGATAAAGTTGGACCACTCTGCTGACTTGAGTTTACTTTTCTGAGGTGTAATCAGTAAGAATTCAGTTTTTTGCGGGTTTAGCTTCAGGTGATTTAGGGTTAGCCATTGGAGGGTACTCGTAAGGGCTTGGTTCATAGTTTTTATGTCTTCAGTTGATATTACCTTGATGTACAGTTGCGTGTCATCAGCGTACATATGGAATGAAATGTTCGCATTTTGTAGTATAGCTGTTAGTGGTTCTACATAAAGATTGAAAATCGCCGGGGATAGCGTAGAGCCTTGAGGAACTCCAATTGTGTTTCTGGTAGATCCTGACAGGGTTTGGTTGACAATGAATTTTTGAGATCTATTCTCTAGGAAGGAGCTGAACCACTTAAGTACTAAACCATCTAGCCCCATTCTCTTTTCCAACCTATTCAAGATTCTGGCATGATTTACCGTATCGAACGCAGATGATAAATCCAACAGTATTAGGAGACATGTGTCATTGTGATCGAGAGCTCTTAGTGCGTCATCTACTATTTGCAGTATTGCAGTTTTCTGTACTATGGTTCGGTCTGAACCCTGATTGGTAATCATTTAGAAGATTGAAATCCGAGATGTGAAGACTCAGTTGTTGCTGGACACATTTTTCCAGAACTTTGGCAAGCATAGGGATGTTAGTAACAGGTCTGAAGTTGTTTGGATCGGAAGGGTTTTCAATTGTTTTTTTTTAGAAGAGGAGTGACTTGCCCAGTTTTTAGGCAGTCTGGTATTTGACCTTGAGATAACGAGGCATTTATGATCTTAGTCCACGATGGGATTAACAAATGGTTAAGTGAGGACCAGCACTTTGCTGGAAGGGGGTCGTTATAATGGTTGTTAGGTTTAGTAGATGCAATGATCTTTGAAATGTCTAATTCGCTGATTGGCTTAAATCCTGACCATCGCGCGCTGTTTTTTGGATTGTCATCTTCTTGTTGGAGTTGTGGTTCATCCAAGAAACCTTTCTGCCTCTCCAAGTCATCCGCTGATTTTTTAATTAGTTAGAGTTAGACATCGCTGAGTGGAAACACTGGGCCAGTTCAAAGATCGCACTTGAGAGAGATTACACCAGTTGAGGCACCTTTCCCACGAAGTGTCGGCACCAGTGGAGCAGCTGTGACCTCGGTGAAGTTGCACCGGCAAAGAGAGGGCGCCTGTCTCTAGACGGCAGTTGGAGGTATCCAGAGAGAGCGAGAGACTGTGAGTGGTGTGCGCGTGGGCACTCGTGTTGCTGATAACCACAAGCACTCAATCGTCTGCCTTCTGCACAACAAAAAGCAACCCGGCCAGCGGCCGATAACGGAATAAATATTGATGAGGTATGCCACCAAAGGTTACACTGGTTGTTTGCCACTAATTACCTTTAGCCAATATCCTGTACTGACTCCTTTACATTGAGTCTATCTCTATTCCAAGATGGCCACTATGCAACATTCACTAGAGCTCCTTTTATACGACGCCTAGCACATAGGCGAAGTGTTTCGACCAAAACTGCCCCATGCTAGACAGCGTTTCAGTTTCACCAGTGTGCGCTCTTAATGATGGGCACGCGTAGTACGAATTGCTAAATTGTTTCGGTTGTCTGAGACTTTAATATGTGTAAAAATTAAGTTACATTTGTATTATGACTCGTTTATGTGCATGTGCGTGAACTAAGATGTGTTGAAAGGTGCAACGCAGTGACGGCAGAACTTCGTAGGGTGACCAGAATTTTAAAGCCAACAAGCGTGAGGGAGCGTGAAAGAGCAGGCAAGCGTGAAAGAGCAGGCAAATACACTCGTGCTGGCATCTGAAATGCCAGCACTTACCACTTAAGGGCACTTTGAGCAGAACACCAGGCTCGGGGAGCGGACTCTAACGCTACCGCGTTGCCTGACATTGTTCACTCCCCTCGACGATCACCGCGAGGACGCAGGCCATGCCCCCATTTTAGGCCACGCCCCCAACAAACCAGGTTAAATACGCTGATTACGAGCGCCGGGCACTAGACTTGACCCCACTCCTGAGGCGGAAGCCGGGAGAGCTCATTTTGATTTTAAAAATTGTTTATCTTGTTCACTGCTGAGAAATCTTTTAAAATAAACTTACCACTTAAGGGCACTTTGAGCAGAACACCAGGCTCGGGGAGCGGACTCTAATGCTACCGCGTTGCCTGACATTGTTCACTCCCCTCGACGATCACCGCGAGGACGCAGGCCACGCCCCTATTTTAGGCCACGCCCCCAACAAACTAGGTTAAATACGCTGATTATGAGCGCCGGGCACTAGACTTGACCCCACTCCTGAGGCGGAAGCCGGGAGAGCTCATTTTGATTTTAAAAATTGTTTATCTGGTTTATCTTGTTCACTGCTGAGAAATCTTTTAAAATAAACTTACCACTTAAGGGCACTTTGAGCAGAACACCAGGCTCGGGGAGCGGACTCTAACGCTACCGCGTTGCCTGACATTGTTCACTCCCCTCGACGATCACCGCGAGGACGCAGGCCACGCCCCCATTTTAGGCCACGCCCCCTTTGCCGTCAGCAAGCACCTATAAAATGTGCCTAGGACGAAAGCGCAGCGGACGAGCGCAGCGGGAGCGCCGTTTGCACGCCGAAGGCGCGCCTAAGGCAAGCCCGTCTGCGCCCGTCCGCGCCAGACCAAGCCCAGAGCCCACAACCCCTGCCTCTCCCACTCAAACAAACATCAAATACTCTAATAATACCCTGCATAGACTAAGAGACCTACCAGCTACCCTATGTAACGGTTCTATTTCCCTAGAGGAGGGACACTCTCGATGCTTAAATTGCCCCTACAAGCTCAGTCCTCACCCCCCCTCAAAACATATCTGCCTCGACATGGCCCTGCTGAACTGCAGATCCCTCCCGAGGCACCACACCGAAATCAATCTACTCCTGAAGGACTCGGACATAGAAGCACTCTTCCTGACGGAAACCTGGCTCACGGCAGGTTCAGAACCAGACATTATCCAAACACTCCCACCGGGCTACCTCATAAAATATCATAACCGACCCGTAGGTATCGGTGGGGGAATAGCGATCATATATCGAGATTACCTGTCCTGCCAATTCAAAGAAAGCCCTATTTTAGACTGCGAAAATGTTCTCTTCTCCATCCACCGGCCGCCTTCGACCACCCTTTCTGGGCTACTAGTGTATCGCCCCCCGGGGCCGGTACGACGTTTTAACGACTCCCTAATTGAATCCATATCCTCCCTCGCTTGCGTATCCCCTAACTTCACGCTACTGGGAGACTTAAATCTCCACTTTGACGACCCCTCTAGCAAGCCAGCTGCTGATCTTAAAGCAGACCTGGGCTCCATTAGGCTTGAACTACTAAGCAACCTTCCTACTCATGTCAAAAGACATCTGCTGGACCCTGTTTTCTCCAATCTCACGAGACTTACAATTCAACCCCCATCCCTCTTCCCTGGTCAGACCACTTCTTAGTCCCTTGCAAATTACAACTTTTGGCTAAGGCCCTCGAAAGACATCCACCCCAACCCCCTTCTCGCCCATGGAAAAATCTGGACATAAACTCCTGGGCCCAAGTCTTATCCTCCACTTTACCTATACTGGACCCAGATCCCTCCAGAGCTGATGTCCAACTACACGAGTGGATCAACCAATCCCTAGACTCCACTCTGCCACTCAAACCCCTCCCCAGTATCAAAAAAACGGCTAAATCATCATGGTTCACCCAGGAACTACGAAATCTAAAAAAAAGATGCAAAAAACTTGAGCGAGTATGGAGAAAAAACTGGACGACCGAATGCAAAAAAGAGTACAGAGCCGCCATTAAGCTCTATAAAAGCTCTACAAAAAGTACACAGGCTACCTTCTTTGAAGGAAAGATAGCAGCAGCAGCTAACTCTGCAAAGGAAACGTACCGCATTGTTCGTCTCCTCACTAAAATTCAAGACCCCTTACCCCCGCCGGACCCAGAGGGCGCCAGATGCAATCAGATGGCCAAATTTTTCTCTTCAAAAATCGAGAAAATTCTGACCTCACTTCCAGCCCCCTACCTCCCACCAACAGCTACTCCCTCACCCCCCCTTACAGAGGTTACATGCCTACGATCCTTTCCCCAGATTACCACTGAGACTTTCCTATCCACCTTACAAACTGTAAAAAGTGGCTCCCCTTCAGACCCAGCTCCCATCAGCAAGTTAAAACTGGTCGCTCCCACGGTAGCCCCACCCATTACCAAACTCATTAATGCCTCCTTTAAAAAGGGCACTGTCCCGGCCAACTGGAAGAAAGCCACTGTCAAAGCTCTCTTAAAAAAACCCCACCTAGATCCCACGGATCCTACCAACTTTATACCCATATCGCTTCTCCCCGGGATCAGCAAAGTGGCCGAACGTATCGCAAACCATCAATTGTCCAACTTCTTGGAGGCTAACCACCTACTACGTCACTCCCAGACCGGGTTCAGACCGGGACAGGGTACCGACACCGCCCTGCTTGCCGTAGTCGAAGAGGCTAGAAGCATCATAGACGCAGGAGGATCAGTGGCAGTGATCCTCCTTGACCTGAGTGCCGCCTTCGACACGGTGGACCACGCTATCCTTGTCCACCGGCTAAGTCAGATTGGAGTCGCTGACTCCGCCCTGGCCTGGATCAAATCCTTCCTCGAGGAAAGATCCTTCCAAGTGTCAGATGGCACCACCACTTCCAAGGCCCTCCCCCTACAGTGTGGGGTTCCTCAGGGCTCCTCCCTGAGCCCCACACTTTTTAACGTCTACATGTCCCCTCTTGAGGACATTGTTACCCCCTTCGGCATCAAAACAGTAATGTACGCCGACGACACCCAGCTGGTGGTCTCCATCAACCAGTCGAGTAACAGCTTAGACAACCTGGTCATGTGCCTAGATAGGGTCTTCCAATGGATGTGTGAATCTCGACTAAAACTTAATGGAGACAAATTGGAGATTCTTCTCCTGGGTAACCCCAACAAGCTTCCCACCAACCTCTCCTGGCCATCTTGTATGGGAACTCCCCCAACCCCCAAAACCGAGGTCAAAAGTCTTGGCATTTGGTTGGACCAGGACCTGAATTTTAAAACCCAGGCCAGAAAAACCGCAGGCACCTGTTTCGGCCTTATCCGCATGTCCCGAAAGATTCTCCACCTGATTCCCTTCCAGTCGAGGAAGCTACTGATGCAGGGGTTGGTCAACTCCAGATTGGACTATGGTAACATCTTGTACCTGGGGGCCTCCGCTTCAGTTGTTCATAGACTGCAGGTGGCTCAGAACGCGGCGGCCAGAATCCTAACGGGAACTAAAGCAAGATGCTCGGCGAAACCAGCTCTCAAAAGCCTTCACTGGCTCCCAGTGAAGGAGCGAATCACCTTCAAGACCCTATGCATCTCCCACAAGATAATGCACGATAAAGGCCCCCCAATTCTCAGACCTCTGATGAAACCCCATCAGTCCTACAGACAACTAAGATCTGACTCCCTCGCCCTTGCCAGCATCCCAAGGATAAGAAAGTCCAGATCCGGAGGCCGCTTGTTTTCCTACAATGCCCCAAGACTCTGGAACACCCTCCCATTGGCCATGAGGAGAGAACATAACCTCCTCATCTTTCGGAAACAATTGAAAACCTGGCTCTTCCCTTAATCATTCCTCTTTACTTTCTCTCTTCTTCTCTGGATATAAGGTCTTATCAGCGCTGGGATGCCCGAGGGTAGCTACGCGCTTTACAAATCCCAACTCAAACTCAAACTCAATCTGCCTGGTGGGAGCGAGCAGCGGCAGCGCGAGAACCATATGTTTTCAATTACCACACACGCCGCTGCTCGCTCCCGCAAGGTGGATGCCAGCATGAGTGTGCTTGGAAAGGAGCAAGCCAATGGCTAAAGGCTCTCCTAGAGCAGCGCATGCACGCTGCCTGGGTGAGACCTAAAAAGGAGTGCCTCAAAAATGAGCCATGTACATGAGTAATGTGGCCATGCTTAAGAGGAGGGACAAACACAAGAAGAGGATGGAAAGCCCTCATAAGCTAACAAATAAGAAGTAAGCAAATGAGAGTGACAATGAAGCCACCCAGTGAAGAACTGAAATCTTCATTCTCAGGGAATACTTACTAATAAAAAAGAACTTGGCACAGAAGCTGAAAATATGAAAAGACATCTTTATTAAATTTAATAAGTGAGGCCACGTCACACAGAAGCCGTAGCAACTGAATGAGGTGGTCTGAGGAATACAGAGAACAGAGGCCTTATATATATGCTCAGGGTTACACAACTCAGCATAAAAGTAAGGGACCACAACCCATATCATAAACAGACCATAAAAGAAGGAACAGAAAACAGATAAGAAGCAGAATGAGGGGTGTGTGTGCACACCAAACTCTACAATGTCCTGTGCTTTGATCCTCAATCTTGATCAGCTAAAGGGCAGGAACTGGTTTAACAAGGTCATCTTCAGGCAACAGGGTCAATTCACTCGCTCAGGTCAAACAGGAGTCAGCATGAACTCAAGCTAAGGTCTACATGTCCTTAAAAGACTAGTTTCAGCCACAATCATGGCCTATGGGAGGGCAACCACAAAATGGCTGCCATACACAAAATGGAACCCATGGGTTCAGAATTCACAGAACCTCAGACCTCCTTTTGCCCTTACATAGGCAATCACTCAGTCTGTATCTGAATCGATGTCAATATTATCCGTTATTCCCTTCACTAAGGCATTATTACTTGAGTTATCTTTCATGCAACGCAAGGGATAGACTTCGTTGGCATAAATGAACATCGTCTGATATACCCATACAGACCCATTGTAACTAAATGACAGAACCAAATAGGGAAACCCTCTATCTGTAGTATGTGGCATAAGACCACACACCCAACAATTAGTGGTGTTCATTACTAACTGGTGTTGATGCAGAAACTGTACAAAGGAATTATTAGTAAACTCTGACCTCCTAACCAGTTCATGTTCAGGTAAAGTATGGAAAGAATGCAAAGAAGTAGTAGTAGGAAGAGACATAGGTTGGGAGGTGGGTACAGAAGTCAATTGGGTAGTGAAAACGATCCAACCCACAAAAGACAACGTCATGCTTAAAAATACTAGAAAACATGTTATTAAGAACATATGGACAACAGGAGAAAGTAATGACCACTATTACAAACAAAATTATAATTTTTCACAACTCTAAGCAGTAAGCAAATCCTAAAATTATCTAGTAACATTTTTTATGGCTCCTATGCATTTCAGTAACTTATTATATGTTCAGGTGAAACAGTGGTGATACTTATTAATGCTCTCAGATGAAAAGGGATACTCTTCCACAGAGAATGGACTTTATTCTGCTTTTACTAAACAGAATACTACTTTAAAACAATGCCAGCAAAACAGCAAAAATTAGTTTCCTAACACCCATTTTATGCAATCGCACGGCAAATACCCACAGTCCGTCCAAGCCTCTCCGGCAGGCTTCTATTGTTCATCAAGTCCTCTTGTGTTGTTTTCTTCCGCATGGGCCTCTTCATTCAGGTCCTTCATGAAAATGGTCCTTCTCAGTATCCGTTGGAGTGCCCTCCTGGCAAACACTCGCAGCTTATTTGAAAGTCTCAATGTCTCAAGGCAGTGCACCAATATCTCTCCTCTGCGACAGGCACTACAGATAGTGTGCTCTTCATTGATCAAGGGCACAGATCATCTCATGCAGACCCAAGTACTATTAATCAGGAAAGAGCAACAGACTTTCATACTCAGCAACACTTTCAGACTCCAACACTCGCTTTTCAGTGTCAGAGGATGCTTGTGCTGCTCTTCCATTTAATCATAGGTACCACAATGTAGTGCCTTTTTCCAATCCTGGATCCTCTGGTGCACTGCCTTTCCATTGGAGCAAAGAAAGGGGGGGGGGGGGGTGGCCAAAACTCAGGCCAAGGGGCTCAATGGACTGCCCACTGTCAGAGGTTACCAGCACATGACAGGTGAAAAACTAAAAACTAAAAATAACTGGAATCCTTCTCTTTTGCTCTTTTGCACTGAAACTCTGGTTCTGTGGCAAAACCAGTTCCTCCTTCTTTTCTGATGTTCAACGCCTTCTGATGAAGCAAGGACAAAAACTTTGGAGATACCACTGATGATACGTTGGCGTTCGCTGTCTGGGTGCTGGGACTGTCACTGATGGGAATTAGCTTTTCATCAAAGGTCCGCAGGTTATTATGACTTAATCCCGCAGAACCTAGTGACGTAGGAAATGGGACACATTTGTTATTTTCTTTCAACTTAGTACAAAAACAGTTTTTTTTTAACAAGAGCATTGCAAGCAGGTGGCCTGCAATCTGCGAGGGAGTGGCCATACGCCATGAGACAATTCTGGTCTAGAACATACTGTCATTCTCATAGAATACAAAGACAAAGGCAATAAGCAAAACAGTGCCTCTAATTTCTTCAATTGGGTTTCCATGTGAGAGCATATCCTCTACCATCTAAGGGTAAATAACTATATGAGGATTTTATTTAATTGGATGTCCTCACACATAGTGACATCGTCTAATGGGGTAAACACATTTTTTCTCTCAATAATTACATATAGGTGTTCCTAAATTCCTTATCTAGAACATCTGAAAAGAGAAATCACATGATACAGATTATCAGGGACATGTAGATACCTCCCTTTTAATATCTGTGCATCAAGTGCGCTATGCAATACACAGGCTAATGATAAAAATGTGGAAACTTGTCTTATAATAGCATTGAGTCAGTTAACCAGTCCATCACTACCATGACGGTTAGACTGAAAAACATCGAGTTAGGCCTAAAGAAAATTCTTTAAAAAAACAGTCTAGTCATACAAAAGGGAATTATACAGAATATAGGGGGTCTCTGGTATATTACTGCAATCTGGAAGTGTGAACCTAATACAATAATAATAATAAAATAAGGCTAACTGGTGAAAGGAATATGCAAAAGGGAAAATGGGACTTGGACACAGCTAGAATCCCCAATTACTAGGCACAATGTGACATCAATCAGGGGAGAAATGTCAAAAGAAAAATCTATAGGAAGAACAAGAAATTACTCGGGTGATAGTCAAGTTTGTGACACAATACAAAGAGTATGGGTGATACACAAAAAGTCAAAATAGTACACAAGTTTAAACTCTACCGCTAGCCGCTACACCATATACGGTAATCTCAGCTAATGTTCCAGTTCCTTTTTCAGGAACAAAAAATTAAACCTTGTTTCCTTTATGGTACAAGGCCATACACTATTTAGGAAGCAGACAAAACTGACTAATGTATTATAAAAATTAGGTCACCATGCACAAAAGTCACAGATCTATAATTTATCCTTACGTCCAATTCAGGATACATAATTTTAGGGATGCCTGTTCCTTAAGGGGAGGGGCAGTACGTGACTAACAGCATGTGACACACTTTGATTCTGTATATCTCTTTTTTATTTTCCGTCAAATACCATTAAAGCCAAATTTGACATACACTGATGAAGTGTTGTCTGTTTTTCTGTGAAATTTAGTGTCAAAGCAAATCTACCCAACTGTTTGCAGGTTACACATCGTCATGTATATCACTTCACAACACAGGTAAACTTGTAATAGTATCAAAAGCAACAACATAAACGCAAAACGCACATGTCAAGCCATCAGATATACTTGCTGTATATCAAGCACAAAAAACATAGACAAGACAATAACATACGTAAATGAGCGGTGACGCACCCACTTCAAGTCCTGTACTTTATGCACTGTGAACCTGCAGCCCAAAACCCACTATTGAGGCCTTCTTAATTTGTCAGGTTTAAAATCCTCACCCTCCTTTTGACAGCAAATCACCATTTAGTGGACATTTGGCTGTCAAATACAACCCACTATGTCTCTTCTGACACATAGGACCCGCAGGAACAATTCATGATAGGACCAAATACACAAACATTAAAAAAAACACGTGAACATTTCTTCCCAAAGGCTACGCAAAAACACATCCCTTTTCAACCAACCAAACTCACGTGTCTTGTCAGCCTTAAAATCACCAAGAACAATCCATGAATGATTTGTTGGCAGAAGCAAAGCAAAAAATACACAACACACAAAAGAGAGACATTTCTCATAACAAACAGACATCAATTATAACTTTTAATCAGAAGACAAAACATAATACACATTAACAGACACAAAAATACATTTCCATTACTTAACTGTTACCATCTTGTCAGTCACATTGCAACATGAAGCCCTTTTAACTTTCCAAAAGTAAAATTCTTTCACTGACACTCCATGTTATCTTTGCGCCACAATTCGTTCTCACTTAGGCATGTAGCCTTCAAAATTTCAATAAAAAGCTTTGTCTTATTTTCTGTCTAAGACTTAATGCAATGCTTCATTTTCGGTCAAATAAAAGCAACTAGCAGACATTATTTTTTTAGAGGCAGAGATACAAATATATCATTTCTGCAGAGCATTTAGCATGTGTTGGGACTTTCAAATAAACCTTTTTCATATTTTTTCCCTGTGGAATTAAGTTCTTTAATTTTATTAATGTTCTTATTTAGAGACCAGAAACCCCACCTTTTAGAGGCCTGTTTAGCAAGGTCATTCTGCATTCCACAGAGACAAGGCCCTAATTTAAAAGGTCACAAATGTCAACATGACAGCCTCTACCATTGTTTACAGGAAAACTAAAGATAGCATCTTAGCGCAACTTGAGCAGCCAGTTCTCCTAGGCCACAGCTTCTGCTCATTCTGAGGCTGACAAAGGCAAAAGGCCTTCCTAATTCCTCCTAACCTGCAATAATTCACTCTATTTTGAAAAATAATTTCTCCTTTTTAGGCGCTAAAATTATCTCTATTCCCAGATTATTAAACAACAGTTACTGTGAATAATTCACCGAACCTAATAACACACATACCAGTTTTAGAACAAATGCTTGTTGCAATGGTACTCATTTCATCAACCTTAAATGGATCTCACTGGGTCATTTAAAAGCAAACCCCAAATGGGGACAGTCTGCAAATTTGTATTACACCTAAATGTATGCATTTACTGAAGCCTAAAGCACTTTAAAGCTATCATAAATGGCAAGAATGCTGTTTTAAATGGTCTATTTTACCCAAATTCGACTTTGATGTTTGAGGCACTTAAAAATAAATATCCTATACTTGTGATACATATTAATCATCCTCAGAATGTTCTTTACAAATTACAGAGATTTTTAATCAGACATATCCCATGTAAATCTTTAGAAAAATTAGTTTTGTATGTCTGCGCTAAGTGAAATTCCATATGCTAATGTTCTCATTATGCGGTACAGCACAACTTAAATTAAATTTTAATGCTAGGATGTCATAGTATGAGCATTAAGCTTCATGAATAGTAAAAAATGAATTTTGTAGCACTTATTTTTAATAATTATTTTTCATAATTAATAAAAAAAATTATAAACCCAATTATTTTTGATAATTCCACATATAAGAGGAAGCTGCATCCCTTGCCTATCATTTTTAGACGCATTCATTTATAAGCCCAAGCACAGACGCCTAACTTGAAACATGACAAAATGTTTGCGCCGTTTTTTTCTTTCTAAAAAGGACAATTTTATTTAGCAACAGACCCAAGAATATGCTTACAAAATGTTGCTTAATAGACTGAAAACATCGAGAAAAACCACAAACAGACATTGAGCTCATTTCAGACATAAACAGAAAGGGGTCAAAACACTCAGGACACACAATACAGTGCGCTTTAGCCATGCATCTCGTGAATAGCGCCATCGCTATGTACTTACAGAAGATGCACTAATGGGAAACCCACATAGACATTTAAACACACATTTAACCCACAAATCAATACTCAGGACAGAAACCAAGGACAGCCCACAGACTGTACTTAAACCAAACCATTTGTAAATACTAGTTGTAAGTCATATTTACAAGAAACGCTTCTCAATAGTGTTTCAAAAGACTGCAAAAACAGCCCAACAGACTGATGTATGTCCAAGAAGCAAAAATACACTCAATTCACTAGCTTTGGCTAGCAGAACACCAAACAAAATCGTTCTGCATATCTTCATTCATAAAACTGCGCAGAACAAAGGATCCTTGTTTTGTATTATGTCATATTTTAATTCCCTGGGGATACAAATTCACCAAGGAAGAAATATGTTTGTAAATCTAAACCTATTTAGATATTCCCTTTAGAGGGGGCCGGCTAATTTACTTCACATCACACTATGGTACCTTCCAAAAAAGCAACACATTTTTCCATGTGAGCTTACAAACAGGCATGCCAAAAATACTGCGGAATACGCAAGTATTATAATCAAAGTGGTGCTTAAGGTACTTTTCGTACGTGCACCGTTCAACTAAACCAAATGGAGAAATATCTCCTCATTACCTGCCTACACAAATTGCAATTCGCATATCCAAACCTATACAAATCCAAAGTTGGCCAACACAAATTCCAAAGTTCCAAAGTTACAGTCCTAAATTTGCTAAGACCAGGCATCTTATAGCTCACTAATCTAGCTTCAAACTTCAAGGGGTTATCAAAAAACGATATACTCGCAAATATACGAGACCCTCGGCTTTGGTAATTGCAATAACCAAATCAAAAACCAAGAAACCAAACCCCTCGGCTTTGGTAATTGCAATAACCAAATCAAAGCCAAGAAACCAAATAAAGTCGTGGGAGCGACCCACTTGTACTTCTTATTTTTACTAATCAAAAGGTTATCCAAATTCTAACTGTCAAGTTCTACATGACCTAATGGTCTTTTTTAGAATACTCACGCCAAAAAGGTTCTCTGTCAGGAGTGACATCATGTGGAGGATCAAAATCAGGAAGATCAGAAATATACTGGGCTGCAGAATCAAAGAATCTCCAGAATCCCTGTGCACAGAGTACCTCCTTAGTAGAATCCTGTTCTGTCCTCCTCAGTAGATTTCAGTCCTCTGACCAGATCACTCCCACAGAAAGTCACTTCTCTGTTGAAGCTCAACGTTGGGCGCCATTTGAAGAACTGAAATCTTCATTCTAAGGGAATACTTACTAATAAAAAAGAACTTGGCACAGAAGCTGAAAATATGAAAAGACATCTTTATTAAATTTAATAAGTGAGGTCACGTCACACAGAAGCCGTAGCAACTGAATGAGGTAGTCTGAGGAATACAGAGAACAGAGGCCTTATATATATGCTCAGGGTTATAAAACTCAGCATAAAAGTAAGGGGCAGTCCTTGCTTTTGCAAGCATGCAAAATGCCTAACATTCCTTCTTACACAAGCCGGACAAACCCATATTAAAAGGACCACAACCCATATCATAAACAGACCATAAAAGAAGGAACAGAAAACAGATAAGAAGCAGAATGAGGGGTGTGTGTGTGTGCATACCAAACTCTACAATGTCCTGTGCTTTGATCCTCAATCTTGATCAGCTAAAGGGCAGGAACTGGTTTAACAAGGTCATCTTCAGGCAACAGGGTCAGTTCACTCAGGTCAAACAGGAGTCAGCATGAACTCAAGCTAAGGTCTACATGTCCTTAAAAGACTAGTTTCATCCACAATCATGGCCTATGTGAGGGCAACCACAAAATGGCTGCCATACACAAAATGGAACCCATGGGTTCAGAATTCACAGAACCTCAGACCTCCTTTTGCCCTTACATAGGCAATCACTCAGTCTGTATCTGAATCGATGTCAATATTATCCGTTATTCCCTTCACTAAGGCATTATTACTTGAGTTATCTTTCATGGAACGCAAGGGATAGACTTCGTTGGCATAAATGAACATCGTCTGATATACCCATACAGACCCATTGTAACTAAATGACAGAACCAAATAGGGAATACCTCTATCTGTAGTATGTGGCATAAGACCACACACCCAACAATTAGTGGTGTTCATTACTAACTGGTGTTGATGCAGAAACTGTACAAAGGAATTATTAGTAAACTCTGACCTCCTAACCAGTTCATGTTCAGGTAAAGTATGGAAAGAATGCAAAGAAGTAGTAGTAGGAAGAGACATAGGTTGGGAGGTGGGTACAGTAGTCAATTGGGTAGTGAAAACGATCCAACCCACAAAAGACAACGTCATGCTTAAAAATACTAGAAAACATTTTATTAAGAACATATGGACAACAGGAGAAAGTAATGACCACTATTACAAACAAAATTATAATTTTTCACAACTCTGAGCAGAAAGCAAATCCTAAAATTATCTAGTAACATTTTTTATGGCTCCTATGCATTTCAGTAACTTATTATATGTTCAGGTGAAACAGTGGTGATACTTATTAATGCTCTCAGATGAAAAGGGATACTCTTCCACAGAGAATGGACTTTATTCTGCTTTTACTAAACAGAATACTACTTTAAAACAATGCCAGCAAAACAGCAAAAATTAGTTTCCTAAAACCCATTTTATGCAATCGCACGGCAAATACCCAGAGTCCGTCCAAGCTTCTCCGGCAGGCTTCTATTGTTCACCAAGTCCTCTTGTGTTGTTTTCTTCCGCATGGGCCTCTTCATTCAGGTATTTCATGAAAATGGTCCTTCTCAGTATCCGTTGGAGTGCCCTCCTGGCAAACACTCGCAGCTTATTTGAAAGTCTCAATGTCTCAAGGCAGTGCACTAATATCTCTCCTCTGCGACAGGCACTACAGATAGTGTGCTCTTCATTGATCAAGGGCACAGATCATCTCATGCAGACCCAAGTACTATTAATCAGGAAAGAGCAACAGGCTTTCATACTCAGCAACACTTTCGGACACCAACACTCGCTTTTCAGTGTCAGAGGATGCTTGGGCTGCTCTTCCATTTAATCATAGGTACCACAATGTAGTGCCTTTTTCCAATCCTGGATACTCTGGTGCACTGCCTTTCCATTGGAGCAAAGAAAGGGGGGGGTGTGGCCAAAACTCAGGCCAAGGGGCTCAATGGACTGCCCACTGTCAGAGGTTACCAGCACATGACAGGTGAAAAACTAAAAACTTAAAATAACTGGAATAATTCTCTTTCGCTCTTTTGCACTGAAACTCTGGTTCTGTGGCATAACCAGCTCCTCCTTCTTTTCTGATGTTCAACGCCTTCTGATGAAGCAAGTACAAAACGTTGGAGATACCACTGATGACACGTTGGCGATCGCTGTCTGGGTGCTGGGACTGTCACTGATGGGAATTAGCTTTTCATCAAAGGTCCGCAGGTTATTATGACTTAATCCCGCAGAACCTAGTGACGTAGGAAATGGGACACATTTGTTATTTTCTTTCAATTTAGTACAAAAACAGTTTGTTTTTAACAAGAGGATTGCAAGCAGGTGGCCTGCAATCTGCGAGGGAGTGGCCATACGCCATGAGACAATTCTGGTCTAGAACATACTGTCATTCTCATAGAATAAAAAGACAAAGGCAATAAGCAAAACAGTGCCTCTAATTTCTTCAATTGGGTTTCCATGTGAGAGCATATCCACTACCATCTAAGGGTAGATATCTATATTGGGATTTTATTTAAATGGATGTCCTCACACATAGTGACATCGTCTAATGGGGTAAACACATTTTTTCTCTCAATAATTACATATAGGTGTTCCTAAATTCCTTATCTAGAACATCTGAAAAGAGAAATCACATGATACAGATTATCAGGGACATGTAGATACCTCCCTTTTAATATCTGTGCATCAAGTGCGCTATGCAATACACAGGCTAATGATCAAAATGTGGAAACTTGTCTTATAATAGCATTGAGTCAGTTAACCAGTCCATCACTACCATGACGGTTAGACTGAAAAACATTGAGTTAGGCCTGAAGAAAATTCTTCAAAAAAACAGTCTAGTCATACAAAAGGGAATTATACATGATATAGGGAGTCTCTGGTATATTACTGCAATCTGGAAGTGTGAACCTAATACAATAATAATAATAAAAGAAGGCTAACTGGTGAAAGGAATATGGAAAAGGGAAAATGGGACTTGGACACAGCTAGAATCCCCAATTACTAGGCACAATGTGACATCAATCAGGGGAGAAATGTCAAAAGAAAAATCTATAGGAAGAACAAGAAATTACTCAGGTGATAGTCAAGTTTGTGACACAATACCAAGAGTATGGGTGATACACAAAAAGTCAAAATAGTACACAAGTTTAAACTCTACCGCTGGCCGCTACACCATATACGGTAATCTCAGCTAATGTTCCAGTTCCTTTTTCAGGGAAAAAAAATTAAACCTTGTTTCGTTTATGGTACAAGGCCATACACTATTTAGGAAGCAGACAAAACTGACTAATGTAATATAAAAATTAGGTCACCATGCACAAAAGTCACAGACCTATAATTTATCCTTACGTCCAATTCAGGATACATAATTTTAGAGGTGCCTGTTCTTTAAGGGGAGGGGCAGTACGTGACTAACAGCATGTGACACACTTTGATTCTGTATATCTCTTTTTTATTTTCCTTCAAATACCATTAAAGCCAAATTTGACATACACTGATGAAGTGTTGTCTGTTTTTCTGTGAAATTTAGTGTCAAAGCAAATCTACCCAACTGTTTGCAGAATACACATCATCATGTATATCCCTTCACAACACAGGTAAACTTGTAATAGTATCAAAAGCAAGAACATAAACGCAAAACGCACATGTCAAGCCATCAGATATACTTGCTGTATATCAAGCACAAAAAACATAGACAAGACAATAACATACGTAAATGAGCGGTGACGCACCCACTTCAAGTCCTGTACTTTATGCACTGTGAACCTGCAGCCCAAAACCCACTATTGAGGCCTTCTTAATTTGTCAGGTTTAAAATCCTCACCCTCCTTTTGACAGCAAATCACCATTTAGTGGACATTTGGCTGTCAAATACAACCCACTATGTCTCTTCTGACACATAGGACCCGCAGGAACAATTCATGATAGGACCAAATACACAAACATTAAAAAAAAAACACATGAACATTTCTTACCAAAGGCTGCGCAAAAAAACATCCCTTTTCAACCAACCAAACTCACGTGTCTTGTCAGCCTTAAAATCACCAAGAACAATCCATGAATGATTTGTTGGCAGAAGCAAAGCAAAAAATACACAACACACAAAAGAGAGACATGTCTCATAACAAACAGACATCAATTATAACTTTTAATCAGAAGACAAAACATAATACACATTAACAGACACAAAAATAAATTTCCATTACTTAACTGTTACCATCTTGTCAGTCACCTTGCAACATGAAGCCCTTTTAACTTTCCAAAAGTAAAATTCTTTCACTGACATCCATGTTATCTTTGAGCCACAATTCGCTCTCACTTAGGCATGTAGCCTTCAAAATTTCAATAAAAAGCTTTGTCTTATTTTCTGTCTAAGACTTAATGCAATGCTTCATTTTCGGTCAAATAAAAGCAACTAGCAGACATTATTTTTTTAGAGGCAGAGATACAAATATATCATTTCTGCAGAGCATTTAGCATGTGTTGGGACTTTCAAAGAAACCTTTTTCATATTTTTTCCCTTTGGAATTAAGTTCTTTAATTTTATTGATGTTCTTTTTAGAGACCAGAAACCCCATCTTTTAGAGGCCTGTTTAGCAAGGTCATTCTGCATTCCACAGAGACAAGGCCCTAATTTAAAAGGTCACAAATGTCAACATGACAGCCTCTACCATTATTTACAGGAAAACTAAAGATAGCATCTTAGCGCAACTTGAGCAGCCAGTTCTCATAGCCCACAGCTTCTGCTCATTCTGAGGCTGACAAAGGCAAAAGGCCTTCCTAATTCCTCCTAACCTGCAATAATTCACTCTATTTTGAAAAATAATTTCTCCTTTTTAGGCGCTAAAATTATCTCTATTCCCAGATTATTAAACAACAGTTACTGTGAATAATTCACCGAACCTAATAACACACATACCAGTTTTAGAACAAATGCTTGATGCAATGGTACTCATTTCATCAACCTTAAATGGATCTCACTGGGTCATTTAAAAGCAAACCCCAAATGGGGACAGTCTGCAAATTTGTATTACACCTAAATGTATGCATTTACTGAAGCCTAAAGCACTTTAAATCTATCATAAATGGCAAGAATGCTGTTTTAAATGGTCTATTTTACCCAAATTCGACTTTGATGTTTGGGGCACTTAAAAATAAATATCCTATACTTGTGATACATATTAATCATCCTCAGAATGTTCTTCACAAATTACAGAGATTTTTAATCAGACATATCCCATGTAAATCTTTAGAAAAATGAGTTTTGTATGCCTGCGCTAAGTGAAATTCCATATGCTAATGTTCTCATTATGCGGTACAGCACAACTTAAATTAAATTTTAATGCTAGGATGTCATAGTATGAGCATTAAGCTTCATGAATAGTAAAAAACGAATTTTGTAGCACTTATTTTTAATAATTATTTTTCATAATTAATAATTTTTTTTAATAAACCCAATTATTTTTGATAATTCCACATATAAGAGCAAGCTGCATCCCTTGCCTATCATTTTTAGACGCATTCATTTATAAGCCCAAGCACAGACGCCTAACTTGAAACATGACAAAATGTTTGCGCCGTTTTTTTCTTTCTAAAAAGGACAATTTTATTTAGCAACAGACCCAAGAATATGCTTACAAAATGTTGCTTAATAGACTGAAAACATCGAGAAAAACCACAAACAGACATTGAGCTCATTTCAGACATAAACAGAAAGGGGTCAAAACACTCAGGACACACAATACAGTGCGCTTTAGCCATGCATCTTGTGAATAGCGCCATCGCTATGTACTTACAGAAGTTGCACTAATGGGAAACCCACATAGACATTTAAACACACATTTAACCCACAAATCAATACTCAGGACAGAAACCAAGGACAGCCCACAGACTGTACTTAAACCAAACCATTTGTAAATACTAGTTGTAAGTCATATTTACAAGAAACGCTTCTTAATAGTGTTTCAAAAGACTGCAAAAACAGCCCAACAGACTGATGTATGTCCAAGAAGCAAAAATACACTCAATTCACTAGCTTTGGCTAGCAGAACACCAAACAAAATCGTTCTGCATATCTTCATTCATAAAACTGCGCAGAACAAAGGATCCTTGTTTTGTATTATGTCATATTTTAATTCCCTGGGGATACAAAATCACCAAGGAAGAAATATGTCTGTAAATCTAAACCTATTTAGATATTCCCTTTAGAGGGGGCCGGCTAATTTACTTCACATCACACTATGGTACCTTCCAAAAAAGCAACACATTTTTCCATGTGAGCTTACAAACAGACATGCCAAAAATACTTCGGAATACGCAAGTATTATAATCAAAGTGGTGCTTAAGGTACTTTTCGTACGTGCACCGTTCAACTAAACCAAATGGGGAAATATCTCCTCATTACCTGCCTTCACAAATTGCAATTCGCATATCCAAACCTATACAAATCCAAAGTTGGCCAACACAAATTCCAAAGTTCCAAAGTTACAGTCCTAAATTTGCTAAGACCAGGCATCTTATAGCTCACTAATCTAGCTTCAAACTTCAAGGGGTTATCAAAAAACGATATACTCGCAAATATACGAGACCCTCGGCTTTGGTAATTGCAATAACCAAATCAAAAACCAAGAAACCAAACCCCTCGGCTTTGGTAATTGCAATAACCAAATCAAAGCCAAGAAACCAAATAAAGTCGTGGGAGCGACCCACTTGTACTTCTTATTTATACTAATCAAAAGGTTATCCAAATTCTAACTGTCAAGTTCTACATGACCTAACGGTCTTTTTTAGAAAACTCACGCCAAAAAGGTTCTCAGTCAGGAGTGACATCATGTGGAGGATCAAAATCAGGAAGATCAGAAATATACTGGGCTGCCGAATCAAAGAATCTCCAGAATCCCTGTGCACAGAGTACCTCCTTAGTAGAATCCTCTTCTGTCCTCCTCAGTAGATTTCAGTCCTCTGACCAGATCACTCCCACAGAAAGTCACTTCTCTGATGAAGCTCAACGTTGGGCGCCATTTGAAGAACTGAAATCTTCATTCTCAGGGAATACTTACTAATAAAAAAAGAACTTGGCACAGAAGCTGAAAATATGAAAAGACATCTTTATTAAATTTAATAAGTGAGGTCACGTCACACAGAAGCCGTAGCAACTGAATGAGGTAGTCTGAGGAATACGGAGAACAGAGGCCTTATATATATGCTCAGGGTTATAAAACTCAGCATAAAAGTAAGGGGCAGTCCTTGCTTTTGCAAGCATGCAAAATGCCTAACATTCCTTCTTACACAAGCCGGACAAACCCATAATAAAAGGACCACAACCCATATCATAAACAGACCATAAAAGAAGGAACAGAAAACAGATAATAAGCAGAATAAGGGGGGGGGGTGTGTGCATACCAAACTCTACAATGTCCTGTGCTTTGATCCTCAATCTTGATCAGCTAAAGGGCAGGAACTGGTTTAACAAGGTCAGCTTCAGGCAACAGGGTCAGTTCACTCAGGTCAAACAGGAGTCAGCATGAACTCAAGCTAAGGTCTACATGTCCTTAAAAGACTAGTTTCAGCCACAATCATTGCCTATGTGAGGGCAACCACAAAATGGCTGCCATACACAAAATGGAACCCATGGGTTCAGAATTCACAGAACCTCACCAGTGGTAAGAAGTGGGCGAACACTAAGTCCACTCTAAGCTAACAATCTGTCTCAATACAGATAGCACCTAAAATTGGATATTTAAAATGGATTCCACAACTACTCCTGGAATCTGTGACTTTTGTAGATTCATAGGAGTTATGAAATTATTTGTGTTTTTCATAGTAGTTGAAAATTTACTCCAAATATAGAAAGAAATGCACAAAATGAATGCCTGATGAGTTTGTGTGACATGGTGACTAGTACACACAGTGATCACTTACTGTGCATGCCAATAGCTGCATTGTTGAAAGTATCCCATTAATTGCGATCTGATGAAAGTGGTGACTCTGACCCTCAGGGATCACAAGCCTACCCGTTGAGTTTATCTGCCAACTAAGGGAGAATAGGGCATTATCTACCCTCTGCTACTGGTGACTATGTCCCCCTAAGGCCACATTGGCTACCCCTGTAGAGTTACCACAAGTGATTTCTTGGGGCAGACAGAGTCCCCCTGCTTGTGTCCTAATTGGGAACAATCAAAGCAACAGTGCTGGAAATTGGGCGAACTGGGCCACCGCCCACCAGAACCTTCCCCCTGTATCTGTAAAAGGGTACGAGATCCCTTTCTCTCCAACTTATTCTGGGACCTATCTTTGTCACCCTGGACATCCCCCTCAGTCACTCTGCTATAGAAGGACCTGAACCATCCTTTTGGGATATCACTCCCAGGTACCTTTTTCTGGCACCTAGCGATGAGCCAAAGGTCCACCTCCTTGGCAAGCTCCCTAAGACTAGTGAGCTTGTCATCTATCAGGTGTTGGCATAGCTCTGGAAAACAATAGTTGAACATGAGCTCTTTAGAAAATAGTTTGACAGCTCATCATAGGTGTTTACCTCAATACCCTTCACCCGGCCATCCAGTGCCTTACTGCAATACTCAAAATACTTCACCCAAGACTGTTATGGCAGTTTCTGGCTGCCCCTGAACTTCAGCCTAACCCTTACAGGGGTGAGAATATATTTCCTGAAAGGACCGGCTTCATCAAGGGGTATTTCATCTTGTCACCCCTCCCTAGGGCAAACATCAAATCCCTGCCCTCTGAGGGGATGCACCTCCAAAGACTGTTCCCCAATCTCCTTCAGGGTCCCTGTGCATTTCTAAGACTATGTCATAGGCCTCAAAACACTTATCTATGTCCTTCCCCCACTACAAAGCTAGGCACCAGGGCTCAAACGTACTAAATCTTTGCTTTGCCATTGTGTCACACAAGACAATGCAAGGTAACACAAGGGCTTAAGTGATTTACTAAGCCACATGTAGCCACCTTGGGTGGCTCTGTATGGCTTAGTAAATTCTGTGTGGCTTAGTAAATCCAGAGTAACGCAAGGCAACACAAATCATTGCCTTCATTACTCTGTATTGGGAAGGCATTATGTAAGTGGAGTGTGGGTGTTCCCATGCATGCATCCATCCATGGATTATGGCACATTCCCGGATTTACTAGGGGTAGCAAACCTAGGAATGTGTCAAAATGCTACGCCAACCCAACAGAGCCATAACGAGGTGAAATATGTTTATTTCTCCACGTATTCAATCTTGCACACGGAGAAAGAGGAAAATTTCTCTAATTTTTGTTTTTGTGCAGGAAAGTGTACCTCCCTGCACAAAAATAATGCTGCTTGCACCATGGCCCAAAAGAGCCTGCATTGGTGCTAGAGGCAGCACTTACTGCACCAGCGCAGAGAGCACAGGAATGCACCATATCTTAGTAAATATGGCACATTCCTGCTCTCTCCGTTGGACGCAGTGCACCAAGTTCTTTTGCTGTGTTGCGTCAAATGTTAGTAAATCTGGCCCCAAGTCTTTTGGCATGTGGAATCTCCTTTCATCATGGGATATTGGGAGGTCACAGCATGGACCCTATGTGTTGTTTGGCTTTTAGGTCCATCTCTGTCAGACTAATTTCCTGACCCAGCAAAAGTTTCTTCTCCTCCGAGGCCCTCTCAGCCTTCTCCTTGGCTAAAGATCTATGTGCCTCAGACTTTTACTTCTCCAGGGCCAGCCTTAGCAGCTGCCTTCTTCTTGGCACACTCTAGTTTCAGTTTGGCCAGCTGAAAGTTTAAATTCCCTCTCCTCCTGCCTCTCCTCTAGCGCTTCATGGGACAGACTGTGGGAAAGACACACTTCCCTTCTCTGGTATGGGTCCTCATTCCTGAGGGCAAGGGGTCCTCCTCCTCAGCTTGCTGCAGTTCAGGGCCTGTTGCCAGGCCATATCTTGGACGAGGTCTCAGTTAATGCATCAATGAAGGAGACAAAAGCTCTGAGTGAGAGAAGCTGGATTGCCATGCCCTGGAGGTCATCGTAGTCATTAATGGGGTGTTGGTCGTCATCGAACTTAGTGAAGATTTCTACCTTTGGACTTGGAAGTTATTCTAGAGTACAGATTCATTGAGCAGGATTAGGCTCCAAGCTGCAGCCAAAGAGTGATCCCCTCTGTCAGATACTGTCACCCGATGGTCCTGCTGATGAGGATTTGGTGCTCCTGAGAAGAACGTAATAGGGGCTGCAGCGAAGTCAATCGCACTCATGTTGCATCTTCAGCGGATCAGATTGCTGGTAGGCCTGTGTCTCCTGACAGTTCTCAGAGCCAGGGGCATAGCTTCAGAGGGAGCGTATTGGGGTGCTACACCCCCAGATTTTTCTATTTTGTAGTAAAATAGTTGGGTACAGGTGTTTTCAGTCGGGTATGGTGAGGAGTGTCAGATTTCACCTGGGATTTTTAAACACAGACAAAAATACACACATACACACACACACTCACTATCGCTTGTCTCTGTTTTATAGGTCTTAAAAAGGGTTGGTTATTTTACAAAATATTGTGTTTTAAGTGCCCCTTACAGTCTGTACTCCGGTTCCTTTCCATCATCACTTAAACTCCTACTTTGCACTGCTTCTATTATAATGTATTTTAACATGATATGCCAGCATGGTTGTCGAAAAACCAAAAGCTCACACCGGCCTAATCTGACTAAGCGATGCCCCTGCTCACAGTAGTTTTTGCTGGAAAGATTTTAATAGAAATAAGCTACTTTAACACCACACCAAGAGTCCATGACCTGATTGGGCACCACTTGGGCAATAGAACTCACTCCAGCTTGGACCAGCAGCAGCTTCAGGTACATGGCAGTGTCTCTGGAGCTTTTTGTGTCCCTGTAGCTCACATAGGAGACAGTTATAAGGAGAAAGTCCAGTCTTCTTCCCTCAGGCAGCAGGGCAGTCCTTCCAGCAGCAGGGCAGTCCTTCCAGCCAGAGTGCAACAGAGGGGTCCTTCTTCTGAGTCTCCACAGGTCCAGAAGTGAACTGAACAGTGGTTTAGGGGCCCTATATTTATACCGGGTGTCTGCCTTTGTGTGTGGGGGACACCCTATCCTGTCCCCATATCTGTTTCTGGAAAGTTCTTCTCTTCCTCTGTCAAGGCTCCAAATTGTCTGGGGTAACAAAAAGTTGGTGTCAGGTTTCTTTGTGAGTGCAGGGGCATAGTCTTTTGAAGTGTAAGTGAGGTACAGCACAGCTCCGGCAGAAGGCACAAATTTTTGGGACATGAAAATGCACTTTCTAAAAGTGGCATTTTCAGAATTGTGACTTAAAATCTGACTTAACATTAAAGAAAACTTTAAGTTACAATTCATTTGAGTCAAACAGCATATCCCTATCTGCTTTCAATTAGCACTTGTAGAATGTAATAAGGTAACGCAGTGTTAGTCAATCGGAGAGATAGGCTTTACCACAGTGAAAAATGGCTTTAGGAGTTTTTCACTGACAGGACATGTAAAACATAAACTCACATGTCCTACTTTTTAAATACCATGCACCCTGCCGTATGAGTTTAAGGGCCTACCTTAGAAGTGACTTATAAGTATTAAAAAGCATTGGCATAGCCAATAGGTCACGCCTTTGTGACCTTATAAGTATTTAGCTATGCAGCACAATATCCTTGGTGCAACAACATCAACTGTTGCATGGCTAAACACTTATAAGATCCGAAAGGCAAGACCTATTGGCTATGCCAATGCGTGTTTATTTTATTTTTGCAGTTTTATATAGCGCAAACTCGACTAGAAGGTATTGGGCCGCTTTAAATAAGCACCAGTTACATTACACAAGGACACAAATGATGGTATGATTTACGTACCAGTTTTGCTAGGGATGCTGAAGCCAGAGACCACTAGTGGCTGGGCTCTCCCTGGCTACTGTTGGCTCGCCCACCTCCAGCAGAGACCACAAAGGGCGAGAAAGAAGTGACACGCTGACCATGCACTCCAGGCTGTAGACTCGGTGAACGGTTGGTAAGTTTGGTTCAATGCGCCTGTCGGTGCCCGCTCCTAAAAGTTGTGAGCTCTGACAAGGCTTTCCTTATAAGAAGTTGTACCTCACCCTGTGACTTGTGTCTCGCCTTTCTGATATGGCACATGTAGCTCAGACGGTCCTTCAGAACCACTGACACATAACACAAAACTGCTGGAGTTCTCGGAAATCGCAGTCCTCCAAACAGAAACGACGAGGGCGGTTTTATGCGACAACCGATCTGCAATCAAAACAACGACCTAGTAACTAGAGGTTAACATATAAAGAACGCCCCCACACTGGGACAGCAAATTTTCGGAATTAATTTAAAAAAACCGACACAGCTCTCAGCTGTGAATTAGTAGCAATATGACAATGAGTCACCAGGTATGCCCAACTCACCTCCCCCACCCCAACGTGGAGGCAGTGAAACCAGAAATAAAGCATAGTCCTTGTTGGCGCAGTCAGTGCTGCTAAGCTGAGGCAAATGAGAGACAGTGGGATGCCTGCAGCAACCTCCTCCGGGCCTCCCGCCCTTTTCTCTGCCTACCCTCGCTCTGTGGTTCTCTCATTCCAGGCTGTTTATTGCATCCCAGCGAAGAGACTCTTCGAGGTCACTTGCCAACTCACTATTGTTCAGCGCACCCCTGCATTATCTGTAAAATGTTTAGAATAATGTGTATTTTTCTTTCTGTTAAATTTTTTATTCCTTCACAAGGTTGCGAAACTTGAGGGTTTTATTCCACATATCAGTGATTGAAGATATCTAAGACTGGCAAGAATAGTAAGGTGCCCTCTCCCAGCTGCCTCTCCCCCTGTATCTGGCAGCAGCCCTGAAACAAGCAAAAGCAAAAGCCCGGCACATTGCGTGTCACATGACCCACCAGGAATACAGCTGCAGCCCCTGCGCGCCCCCGCTCGCTTCCGAGAGCAAAATGCTGTGGGAGTTAACAATTGAAGGAGAGGTGGGACATGCGCCCAACTCTGGCCATTTGCGTGCTTTCATTACTGAAAGACACACACAAAGGCCAATAAGATGTGTGGGAGGAGTCTGACCCACACTGAGAAGTTTGAACTAATTACATGAAGCCTCCCATAGGGTAGCGCATGCGCGCTGTGCTAGGCTCGACCTAAAAAGGAAGGTTTAGACCTGGCTGTAGGTTTATTTTGCCAGGTCAAAATGGTATTTTAAAACTACACTACAGGTTGCAATGGCAGGCTTGAAACATGTTTCAAAGTGTTATATTTGTGGGTTGCACAAGCAGTGTTGCAGGCCCACTAGTAGCATTTAATTTACAGGCCCTGGGTACCTGTAGCTTCACTTACTAGGGAGTTATAAGTAAAAGATGTGTGCCAATTAGGTGTAGTTCAATTTTATCATGATTTAGGGAGAGAGCACATACACTTTAGGACCGGTTGGCAGTGGTGAAGTGCACAGAATCCTAAAGCCGACAAATTAAAATTCAGCAAAACATGAGTGGAGAAGGTAGGTTACCTTCACCAGGCTCAAGGTAACCTACCTGCCCATTATGAAGACCAATTTTCCCTTAAGTGAGCTGATTGCAGTGATATCAATTCATTTGCTCTGTTACCACTACCCCCCATATAAAAGATCACAAACAGAAAGGTCTCACATGTCTGAGACTGCAGCGGAGCACCAAAGGAAAACTTCTTTGCCCTACTGTCGCCCCTGCATTCAGACATTTGTTAGCATTATGTTATCATCATCATACTCATTTCCCTGTTTCTCAGTGCCAGTGCCTCAGGGCTCCGCTATGCTTTCACCGGTCCACATTAGTTCTGAAGAACCGGGATGGATAACCCACTTACTGGGTCTCGGCGGCGGGGGAACCGCCCAAATCTTCCATACCTTCCATACTAAGTAAAAGGAGACACAGGAGCCTTCGTCTGCAGGAGGAACCCAGATATATTTCAATAGCCCGGGCTATGGAACAGAGTCCCAAGCTAGTCAGAAACAAAACCCAGGAGGCTGCTTCTTCACTCTGTAGCTTACAAGCCTTTTATAATTTTTTCATCCCAGTCTTTTGGCTGTCAGACCATTGTTTAATCAGGGCAGTGTTTACAGTTGATAACCAGATCCGGATGATGTTTGTAGTTAGTGACCTGGTCAAGGCTTGGTACACAGATCATTGTTCACTCTGCTTTGACCAAGGCTCAGTTTTTCAGGTCTCTGTTCAAGTGCCTTGATCAAAGCCCGATCCTTCAAGTCATTGTTTAATCACCCTGATCAGGGCCCAACAGTCAGACCATTGTCTAGATAACCTGATCACGGTGTCAAGGATGTTTACCAGGCTGGGAGCAGGAGATGGAAGACAAGCTTGTTTACACAGGGTGTGGGTGTCTCATGGCTTTTCTGTTGAACTGCAAAGAACAGGGGGTTGGGTGTGCGACAGTTCCTGGGCAGAAATGCCGGCTGCAAGATGGTTTTTGTCATGTCAGTTTAGATTTTCCTCAGGCATCAGCAGAAATGACCAGGTGGGTCGTGTGGAAGTGTTTGACATGAGATGGCAATGAAAAAACAATGGAGTCCCGGTACAGATAATGCTAAACAGAGTTTTCCTGATTTATTGCCTGCAATACGGTCAAGCACTTGTGCTTTTTAAATCAGATAGTCATCTGTGTTTGTGGCAAACGCGCTACCAGGGCCTACTCAAACTCTTATTATAAATGGTCTCTCAAATTATGATGAATGTGATTACAGATAAGGCCTGATATGTCTTGATGGATTGCAAATAATTGCGTAATAAACGTGGCCCCTGATGTTTCCCAAAATACTTAATATCTCCATTGGCACAGAGTCATGATGACATTTTGCCTCTGACGCCTATATCAGGCCTTTGGTTTTTATTTAGATTTTGGTGGACTGGGTACTCCATCACAAATGTGTCAGAGTACCTGTTGGTCAAATTGATGATCTGCCCCCTCTAGAACAGTCATGTTCCCACCAGTAGAAACCTTAGACTTACTGCTTAGCCACATGATGCCATGGGTCAATTTACCTCAGACTATCCGCCACTTTTAGGACAACCAGGAAATGCCTGCCTGTCCCCAGCAGAATAATGTGTAAATGCCACTATGTCCTGGGAAACAGACTGCCAGGGTGCCAGAGTGATTCTTTTTTTTTGGTTTTCAAAAACAAACTCCAGTTTCAGGAGTTTGCTTTTTAAAAGCAAACATGTTTGCTGACCAACTGCATGAAACATGGCTATTACTCAGCAATTAGCTCACTCAAGGCATAGAGATGTCTGTCCTTAAATATGATGTGTTGTGGTTAGCCAGGGCAATGAAGTACAAGCTTCCGCTGCCATGGCGGAATGGAGCAGGGTTCAACAACCACTAAATAAACCTTTTTCTTGTTTGATGGCTACAGGTCATCCATTGTGTTCGCAAATGGTATGCAATATATTACATGAATTCTTTAGACATCACTTGAAATGAACACTCCATACTAGGAGTCTGTGAAAACATACTGGTCACCATGGTGAAGACTAATTTACTTTTATTTGCTGTGATGTTGTACTTCTCAAGTCCCCACAATGTTTTCTCTTGCAAACTAATCGTGTTTATCAATTGCAAACTGTGCAGCGCATAGTATACTGCAGGAGTACTAACGTGTTGTAGTGGTCCCAATTACAGCTAGATCAGTGCTTAAGAGCTTTAGGGTGGTAACAGGCAATGAACATATCTTTGTAATAAGCATCTCAATATTGCTATTCTTTCACAGGAAACTGGCTCATGTGTAGAAGGATTGTCACTAAATTGTCCATTAACAAAATATCTATTACTGTCTTTAATGTTTATGCTCCAACCCAAACAGATTTTTTGTTCTAGGCTGACCATCAGTTAACATGTCTTAAGTTCTTCAATGATAATTTTCTTTTAGGTGGTGACTGCAACCAAGACCCATTTCTGGACAATCCACCATCAAATTTACCCCTCATAAGGTGCACAAACAATTTAGGGGCATATTATCAACAAGTAGCGATATTTATCGCTAAAGAAGCATAGTGACATTTTTTTTATCGGCAATCATCTCCGGATTTTATCGCAGAATTAACGTGCTATTAGCAACGTTTATCTCCAATTTGATAAAATATCCGGCGATAGTGGCAAAATGCGTGAATATCGCGGGAAAACCAGCGATATTCAGGCATTAACGCCAATAGAGTCTTAACCTGAATATCCACCTACCATATACAGGTTAAGAACTAGTCTGAGCAGGTGTTAGTTTTTAGCGATATTCGCGCTTAGCGTGAATTTTTTAATCGCTATGCCTGCCTTGCTAATAGGTGATAGCGACGTTAGCGACTGAAAGCAGTCGCTAACTGGTTGGGTACGCCCACTTTGCATGTCATTAGCGATAAATATCGCTGACATGCAAAGCGGACCCCAAACCGCTCGCTATCACCTAAAAGCTGTCGCTAACTTATGTTAGCGACTGCTTGCTAATAGGGCGATAAAATTATCGCCGCTTTGTGGCTGAAAAACGGCCGCAAAAGTGGCGATAATTTCATTTCGCCTGCCTTGATAATATGCCCCAAAGTTCTTTTAGACCTCACAGAGCTTTTGTGGATGCTTGGAGATTAGCTCACCCTTCAGCAGGAGAATACACATTCCCCCCTGCACATAACTCTCTTACCAGATTAGATTCAATATTTGTGAGTAAATCCCTGCCTAGTACTCTTATTAATGCAGCAATGTAACCCATTTTACTCTCGCACCATGCACAAGTTGTAGCAGGCTTTGATTTAGTTCCTCCAGAACAACCCTTCAATTGATGGAAGTGTAAGAAATCTTTACTCTCAGATACAAACTTTTCTCCCGCATTTGTTACTTTTACCAGTGATTTTTAGGTCTTGCGTGGCGTACTGCGCACATGCGCAGTCGAGCTCGCGAGATTTTATGTTTTAAGGAGAACTTCACTAGCGAGGGTTAAGGCCCGCCCCTCTTCTTCATTGGCTAGCCTCCTAAACGGTGGCCAGCCATTGGAGAAGAGGTCCTAGTGACGTTCTTCTTTCTCTTTAAGCCCCGTCTTTTTCAGATTGACTTCTCTGACTTTGTCCAGATGATCCCATAAAGAAGATAAGGAACCTTTCGTCCCAGCAGGAAGTCGGGGAAGTCAATCTGAAAAAGACGGGGCTTACAGACAAAAGGCTGTGTTACAGTGAGCGATTTTTTTCTTGTTTCTATCCCTCCCCGTCTCCTTAGTTTTCTTTTTCTCTCCCACGCCCTACCTCCTCCAGCCCTCTCTCCACCTTCTGCTTATTTACTTCTCCTTTACTCCTCTTTTCTATCTCTTTTACTTACTCTTCCTCTCCCCTATCTCTGTCTTTCCTCACACACTTTGTTGTGTATATTTTTCTCACTCACACACACCTCTCCCAGTCTCTACCTGTGTCCTCAGCGGCACGTGGGAGGGCAGCCAGCCGCCCCCTCTCATTGGGCCCCTCTCTTAAGTTCTAGGCCCTGTCACTCAGGACTTTCCCTGTAGCTCCCCTTCCTGCTCCGCACACAGACCGATCCTGGGCACCATGAGGAGCGGCGTTACCTGGTTCCTACTGTCCTGGACTCTGCGTCTGGGCCCTGCCCGGGGTGCGCCCTCCGTCGCCCGCCTCCAGCACAGGAAAGGCTGACTCACCGTGTGCTCTGCGGCACTTCACTCTGTGCAGATTCCCCAATCAAGTCTCGTGTCCTGGCTTTATGTTTGGATTTATGCAGCTCTGCCAGAGGGGTGCCCAAGAACTTCAGATTGACCCTTGTGTGCCCTGGGAGTGGGTGGATATGCAGCACCCCTGATACAAATTAACCTTGCTTTCTTCACCTTTAACAGTGATGTTTCAATAGCAGGATTACAGCTGTCAGCAGTGCACAGAACTTTTTTTTTCTTTTTTCAAAACCTTCAGAGAGTTCGGAGGAATATATGAGGCTTGTGCGTCTGGGAGACGGGCATATGGGTGTCTTATTCAGAACCTCGGAATGTTTGTAGGCAGGGGGGTGGGATTTGTGTGAAGTGGGCTCCTTTATGACGGAATTCGCACGGGAGCTGTCTCACCCATGAGGGGTGTCTGTGGTGGAGTGTCTGTGGACCTCTCGGAGCGGTGACATCCGAGAAGGTGTCTGTGTGACAGGTGACGTCCGAGGCTCCATTCAAGGTGGGAATGTCTCTGGTGTGTGGGGGGAATCCAGCAGAGAGGGATTTCTGTGAGGGCTGAAGCGTCCCTGAAAAGGCAGTATCTTTTGGTGTCCAAGAGTTTTTGAAGAAGTGATGCAGGTAACCTTCGAATTCGTTCATGTATGAGCGAAGATTCGTTTTTATTTATTGTTTGGTATTTATAGTGCCAACTTCACCCACCAGGTTTTCATAGTGCTGTACATCTGTAGGTTTGAAAACATCTGAGAGAGCAGAGTTGGAACGTATCTGGACGTCTGTGAGCACTGACGCCTGAGAGAATGCATTTGCCTCGGGCGTGGGTACTATTGGTGCAGCAGGTGCAGTGATACTGGGGCCTGGAGCCCAAGGGGGAATATCTCGAGAAGGGGTCATTTGTTAGGAGGTTCCACCAGGAGGTGGAGGGGTGTCTGTGAGGGTCCACGGAGTTCCTGTCACGGGATCTCTTTGTGTTTGAAAGGAGCGAGGCAGGATATCTGTGGAATGGGTCCACGTGTGAGAAGATTCGCCTTTATTTTTTAATTGGCTGTCGTATCTAGCGCAAACTTGATGCAGTAGACCAGAGCTTCAGAGCACTGGATGTAGGTAGCTGTGAAAATACATGTTGGCAGCCTCACCTGTGAGTGGGCGCCTGAGTTGGCACCTCGAGTCTGTGAGCGCTAGAGGGACGTGCGAGGGGAGGTGTGTGTGCATGGGGTGTTTAGAAGTTGGCTCTGAGATGTGTGCAGTGCACACGCGAGAGAATTCGCCTGGGATGCTGAGACAGATTGACCGGGCCTTAATACCTCTCTCTGAAGTGAACAATACAGCAATAATCAGGATTTGGTTGGTCCCTCTGGGCCTTGGTGCCACTGCACCTGCTGCACCAACGGAAGCTACATCCTGTTGAGTGGAGTTCACAAGATGGAATTTCTTTGAGTGTCTGAGGGTGTCTCCGGGGAGCAGGGAGAGGGGATATCTGTCGAATGGGAGCATCTGTGTTTAGGGGCGCCCAAAGTTGGATACATGTGAGAGGCCCCGTCAGTGAAGTTTACAAGACGTGATTACGTTTATCTTTGAGACAGCGCATCTCCTGAGGGCTCAGGTAGGAGGAGCCATGTGTAAGGGGAGTGTCCTGGATTTGGTGCCTCTGGGCGTCTTGACGTCCGAGGCAAGACATCTGCGACTCTAGACAACCTGTTTGTGTTTACACACAAATTCCCTTGTAGGGGATCAGGTGGTATTTATGACTGGGGCCTCACACAACCCTCATTTGGGACACACGCCCCGCATTCATTTCAGTACAATTGCCAGTCCTCTGCTGTGACGCTCATACATTTCCCCCAATTACGTTTTCAAGTTCAAGTGAGTTCCTACTTTTCTTACAACAGATCGTCTGTTTCCAAGTGTGCGAGGGAAGGGGTGGGGGTGCATTGGGGGTGTCTGCATCTTCTGAGCAGATCTCAGCCAGTTAATTTTGCAGCATGCACTGGTTAGTGGTCAGGATTTATAAGGAGACTCCCATTTTCTTTCTTTCTTTCATTTTTTTAATTCTTTTAAAAATAAAGAAATACATTTTTAGGTCTCGCGACCTGTCAATGCGCATGCGCATTGAGCGGAAGCGAGACTATAGGGCTTTAACCAGACTTTAACTAACTGAAGATTTGATGCTGTGCCCGTGCGCTTTTAGGTCAATGCGCAAGGGCATTGACCTAAAATGCGCGTGCACAGCATCAAATCGTCAGCCACCTGTTGCCCAGCTTGGTGCCGCTCCACCCCCTGCGGCATCAAAGGCTTTCACGGCCGGCCGTGCTTTCTGTTTCAGGAGCGCTGCATTGTTTTCACGGCCGGCCTCCGGCCGTGACTCGCATTTCTCCTTCCTTCCAGCGCTGTCTTGTTAAATATTTACTTTCTCGTTGGCTCTGCACACTCATTAGTATACCTGGACAATAGTGCGTTTTTTTCCGTTCAGTTTTCTTTATCTGTGTGGAAGAAGGAACCACATTTTAGAATTGTTTCTTACGATTATTTACATGTGTAGAAGGTTCAGTACAAGACTGCACCATGCAGCTTTAAAAAAGCCTACCTTTTCTTTCAGCCGGAGTTATTTAACTGAGGGCTTCTCTGCCTATTTATCGTTTCGATAATCAGCTCCATATGAAGGATGACAGGCCATTAGTTAAATGGAAACTTAAAGCTTTCGCTAATGGATATAATTAAAAAGCTTTTAGCATACCTGGAAGCCGCGTTCACTAGGCAAAGCGGTGAATCTTTCGCGCTACTTAAACTCACGGGAACTTCTAATGAGCTGTAAACAAACAGAACGCTTAGTTTACTAAAGCGTTCGTTATGTTATTAAAGCAGTTACTGACAGCGTTATCCTATTCTTTGAAATACAGGCGTAGCTTTGAAAGCTTCATGAACAGGCTCTCCTCTTCGTATTTAATTTTGAAATATGACAGCGCAACAGTTATTTTAAACAACATGACAGAACTGGCACGAATATAAAGCACCACAATGCCCAAAATGCACCAAAACTCGCGAGCCCAAATGCATGTAAGTGGCATTGAGAACGACAACCCCCATGATTCTAAGTCAGAAGCCATTGATGGGATGCTCCCAATTGGAAATGCCGCCACCTCACTTCGAAGAATCAGAAAACAAGCATTGGCATAGCCAATAGGTCTCGCCTTTGGGACCTTGTGTTTAGTTTTTAACAGTGATGTTGCAGCAAGGATATTGCGTTGCATAATTAAATACTTATAAAGGTCCCAAAGGCGAGACCTATTGGCTATGCCAATGCTTGTTGTTATTCGAGGTCTCCTGCTCCAACACATTCAATTGTTTTACTAAGAATGTTTCCTGTAAACACCCAACTTACCCTGGGGGGTTTCGGAGGTGGTCTGATCTGGTCTGTACGAGTGTTTACAGAAGGGTCTGTGGTGTGTTGGCTCGGGCTCTTTGGGGGTACTGTGTGAGCGCTGGGGCGCGGTATGCCTGTGTGTGCCATCTGTGACCGGCAAATTCTCTTGGCTTATCGCATTTGCGTAGCGCACAAAAATGACGGGCAATCATGGTTCTATGGCCAGGCTCTTTTAGAGAAGGCAGAAGGGGGATATTGCGTTATTTTCACAGAATCACACATTCGATCACAGTGACGGTGCCAGGATTTAAACCCCAAAGTTCTCTCTTTTGCTGCCTGCCGCAGCCAGTACTACTGGGAACCTCTTTAGTTTACTATGCACATTCCCACTACCCAGCTGGGCCACCGCTATACATCCAAACTCTAAACTGTATGGAAATTCTGTTGGTTTTTCATTCTAAGTGCTCATTCTCTACTACTCACTCTCTACTACTCTCAACTACTCTACTCTCTACTACTCACTCTCTACTACTCACTCTCTACTACTCTACACACTCTCTACTACTCTCTTCTACTCTCTACTAACTCTCTACTACTCTTTCTTTATTACTCACTCTCTACTACTCACGCTCTACTACTCTCTACTACTTACTACTCACTCTCTCCTACTCACTCTCTGCTACTCTCTACTACTCACTCTCTACTACTCACTCTCTACTAATCTCTACTAATCTCTACTTACTCTCCACTACTCTCTACTACTCACACTCTACTACTCTCTACTGCTCACTCTCTACTACTCGCTCTACTCTCTACTACTCACTCTCTACTACTCACTCTATACTACTCATTCTCTACTACACGCTCTACTCTCTACTACTCACTCTACTACTCACTTTCTACTACTCACTCTCTACTACTCACTCTCTACTACTCCCTCTCCACTAATCACTCTCTACTACTCCCTCTCCACTAATCTCTACTACTCACTCTCTACTACTCTCTACTACAAACTTGCTACTACTAACTCTCTACAACTCTCTCTACTCTCTACTACCCACTCTCTACTACTCGCTCTCTAGTACTCACTCTCTAGTACTCTCTATACTCTACTACTCACTCTCTACTCTCTACTACTCACTCTATACTCTCTAATACTCACTCTCTACCTCTCCACCTCTCTAAGAGCACACATATGCACATATATAAATATATATGTATATATGCATATGCATTTATATCTATGTGTGTATTACCTACTGGCGGTCGCCAGTAGGTAGTTATAGTTAGGACCTAGTTTCCATAGGAAATCCGTAACATTCTATTGGGAATAACTTTGGCCCTGGTGGACGAATGTTTGCGAATTTCTCAAAGAAGATGGCTCGGTCCGCTGCGCTCATTCTGTGAAAGTTTTGGGGGGATTGGTGAAGTGGGGGCTGAGATAAAAGGGGGGTCCCAAAACGTGTTTTTCCCATGTTATTTTCCATAGGACGTTTAGACACGGCTACAGCTCGAACGGCTGAATGGATTTATAAGAAATTTGGTAGAAAGGTAGAGTGTGGGTCGCAGATCACGCTTTTGTTTAAACAGTGTAAATCCGTTCAGTAGTTGCTGAGAAAATTGAAGTTGAAATCAGTTATATATCTGTAAGCGCGCACGGGTGCGCGCACCTATGCGGGTGTGCGCGAGCGGCATTGTGATTTGCTGTTTAACGTCTGTCAACATTCGATTCTGAGGAAATCAGGAAGTGTTGTCCTCCATTTTGTTAGTGTGAGTGAATATATTGTACAGAACAAAGGGTTAGTATATGGAAAGGGGAGAAGGTAGAGATTGTCTGGCTGGGTAGGGCTTCTAAGGGGGTGCAGTATGGACCCTGAACGCGAAAAGACCATTTTTTTGGGAGAAAAAAGTTGCGGGGTGCACGTACTCGGTCGCGCACCCCTATTTACAAGACTGTGAAATACTATAGTGGTGAGAATGGAAAGGGAGCAGGGTGGAGAGTGTTTGATTTCGTAGGTTTCTTGAGGGGTTTATTAAGGATGACAAAAGTCTAAAAGTAGCTTTTTGTTGCAAATAAGTTACGTGGTGCGCGCACCCGGTCGCGCACGGCGATCAAAAAACATAAAGAAAGATGGAGATAAATTACAAGTTTGAGTGTTTAGATCTAAGGTGGCTCTTAAAAGAGCCCTTGTGTTAATTGAGTTTTTTCTGCACTTATAAGTAAGTTCCGATGCAGAGTCTCATGTTACAGAGGAAAATTCTATTTCCCTCATCCGTGAAATGAACACCATCTCTCCGATAGATGCCTTCCATGTTGAAACGCAGGTTGTTGTTGTATATAGAACCCATGTTATATTCTCTGAGGAAAGCAGAAACAGATTTATTTACATTTTTCCTTGCTTTCTCAATTTGTGGACAACGTTGATTGGACCAATTCCATTTTTGTCTTTGGCATATATTTGAAAACACCAAGACAGTTCGAGGAAAAAGTGACATCAATTGACGAAAGGTGTCTTTTAGAAGCATTTCCAGACCTACCCCTGTTAATGTGCCTAGATCATTCCCACCACAGTGCACAATTATCAGGTTAGGTTCAGGGAGATGCATAAAAGTTTTCACCAATGGTATCAATTGGTGACATCGTAATCCTCTTTGGCCAATCCACGTAATTTGCACATTTGGTAAGTCAAGGTGAGAAATGTTTGCAGCATATTTTTCACTCCAGTGAATATAACTGTGTCCTACAAGCCAAACCTTCATTTTCAAGGCAGATGCAGTAGTACTCCGATGGGTTCTGGAAGTGGAATGGCAAGTAGATGGTGAAAGTCACGATAAAAAAGTGTATGAGGTGTGGTGTTGATGAAAAACTGAAAATGATTGGTTGATTGTTATACCTCAAGATTTAAGACTACGTTGTATGTTACTGTTTTTTTAAAACTAAATGTTCTATTGGTTGTGGAAAAAAAGAAATGTAAAAAAACAGTGGATAGGCAGGTGTGTTTGCAGGGAATTGCGCCTTTTTGCTTTGATTTAGAACGTTGAGATATGAACTTTTGACCTGTGCCTTCAGCCAGGTGCAGAATGAGCTGTTACCATGGTCTATGCCATTATTCTTTGGTTGCAGTGATAGAAGTATTATTGAGAGCTCCGTCAAACGGATATCATTTTGCTACTATCATTGTTGTACATCTGATAAAGCATTGGTAAAGGTGAGTGTATAAATGTTTGTTTTATGATGTACCGTTAAATGTGGTTTGATCACTATATTAGATTATTTGACTTACAGTGTCTAAGCAAACACATTTTTGTGACCATGAGGTTGTACACAGGTTCGTGGAGTATATGCCTTCATAAACTGATTTAGAAGACCAAATATATATAGAGGTTTCTGTGTTCCACCGTGTGACTGTATTTTCATCTCACTCCTGCTTTCCGTATCAGTTGCTGCTTTGTGTTATTTTAGTGTGTGTATGTGTGTGTGTGTGTGCGTTCAGTCTGGGCTGAGGAAGTTTGTTCTGCAGGCAGACACAGATAGTCACATCAAAGTACTTGGCAGGTTTTGAAAATATTATTTATATAATTGAGATGGCTTTTGGAAGCGTTAGTCAGTGTATGTCGAGTTTCAGAATTACCGCTCGGTGGGCTCCACAGAGCTGAGGGTTTGTTGTGTTTCTCTTCTTAGTCCGTTTGGTTTCGCACTTTGTTGTCTGATGGCTGGCAAAGAAGTGTTTGTTATAGTGGAGATGAAAGGGTGATAAGTACTGAAATACGAGATAGCGTGTGCTCTGTGGAAGCGGGGGAGCAGTGATTAACAGTCTGAGTGAACCACAACTGCGGCGGTGCTTGGTTACAGTAAGAAATTATTTTTTTGCCAGAGGTACGATTGATGCTATGGTTCACAACCCGCAAAGAAAGGCTTGAGTGACCGTCGCAGGTCAGCGGGTTGAACTATGAATAATTCAGGTTGACAAAAGAAAACATGAATTGAGTACAGCTGAGATTACGTCAAACACATGAATACAGTTTTAGTATACATTATTTCAGTTGTGAATATTGGATAAAAGAGGGAACGTATATATTTCAAATTTTTATTCACTGATGCAGTGGTTTGAAGCGAAGTTTTTGATGTAATACAAGTAAACATATTATAAAGAAAGTAGTGGGCATAGTTACTAGTCCATACAACACAAATGATGGAAATGTAGTATGAAGCAAAATGAATAACGTTTAAAAAACATATTGTACAGCCCCGCAATCAAATATATTAAATTATATTGCATGCAAGAAGGTGTCTTTTGATTTTAAGTTCAGTAATCATATATGAAAATGCTAGTGGTTAAACATCACCTCATTAACAATTAGTTTTCTGCATACGAAGCAGTAACAAGCTTGTTGTATGGTATTGTGAAAGGAAATGAAAAACGCGCCAAAAGCGAGAACTTGGCTGAAGGTGCATGTATGTTATCTGCCGGTACGTTTGAAAATTAGTACTCAGAACAACTACTGTATTGAGATAATTTTTTGAAAGGTTTCAGTACTCGATGTAACATACAGGTTGATAAGCATGGGTAACATCAGTGTAATCATATACTTTTCAGTTATGAATCAAAAATCTTTCAATAGGCATAAAACAAAAACAGCACATATGTGTGTAAGGCGAAAATTGGAGTAGAAAGGGAAAATGGTGATAAACGTTCTAAAAAGTCATTGTAACTATACACATTTATCAGGGCACATTTAACCATATTTTACGCAGCCTTGCTTCGAGAATATTTCAAATCAGATAAGATAACATAAGGTAGTGATTTGTTGAAATTAGAGCATCATGAAATGTTTTGAAGAAAATCGAGTAGGTGTGGAAAAAAAAATTAACTCCACAAAAAATAAAAAAATCTCACCAGCAGGAAATTGCAATGTCCAATGTCAGTTAAGCCAATAGGTCTGTTTATATAAAATATAAAAATAAAAAAATAATAAGAAAAATTAGGAAGGGAAAAAACAGTCAAGATATCAATGGCTTGCATAACAGTTATCCTTCCATTGAATAGGCAAAGTAAGTGGCAACCGCTTCTAAAAGAAAGTCATTGTTATCATCCGAAAACAAGTCAGCCATCCAATTGAAAAGAGGAAATGAACATACATGGTCATTAATTACCGGAGCCTCTAGTAGCATCAGAGGAGAACTCGGTGAATTTTCAATGTAGCTGTGTGCCAAGAAATCTTGCGCCGCTGCGAAAATATTCCAATGACCCAGAATTCCATGTATCGCTGCAGAGGCCATAATCCCTCCGTCGGAACAAAGCTGTTCATGATCAAGTAACGGATTCATGAGATGATTGTAATTCACTTCAGGAGGTACGGAGTTGCAGAGACATAAGTCTAGGGCCCACATGAAATCACAGCTCAGGCAATGAAATACAGGCTGCACACAGGTGAAATAGGAAAATCGAAACGATAATTCATATGATGCACTCAAAGTCGCAAGTGGCAGAATGCCATACTGGTCAAGCATCCTGTGGCGAAATAGTTCTAAGTGTTCCAGCTCGTTTGAGAAGGCAGGACGGACATCCATTTTGTAATAACGAAAATAGGAATACAAAAGTTGCAGCTGCTGGTAGTAGATGAGGAAGTTCAGAAACATAGATCTGAGAGTATGGAGTGAGAGTAGCAGAATGCCTTTAAATGATTTGGTGCAAAAAAATCACCAAACCATTGGTTAGTAGTTGCAAAAAAAATAGTGCAGCTGGGAAGTGGAGGAGCGTTAAAGATTATGAGAGTCACCTCAGAAAATTGTAAAGGAAGGTCACTATTTAATAAGGTATGCAGTTTTCTGCGAGTGTTAACTAAGTGAATGAGATTTGTTTGTGAACAGATGCTTGGGTAGCTTCATTTAGGGACAATAAGGCTGTTATTCAAGTCTTGGGATGGAACTTTGAGTTCAAGGCCGTATTTTGCAGCCAGATGGAAATATCAAGGTTCCCATGCGTGGGAGGATGAAGTTTAGTTTTACAGAGAGGCATATGCAGAGTGACTATTACAGACTAAAGCTTGTCGTTTAAAAAGTCATAGTAATTGACATTGTTTGAAAATAAATAATTACTGCTGAGTGTTAAGGTAAAATTCGGCATTATAGGAGATACCGGTGTACCTTTGAAAACACATGCAACATTACAGCGCTTCCTGTTAATTAAGTTATGCAATTGGTAGTGCCTGGATGTGAACGATTATGTGCAGCATTGATATTTTTGACACTGTGTACTTATGAGTAGTGGAGAAGTGACGCAATGAAATGATGTTAGGTGAATGTAGTGTGGTTACGGAACGGAAAACCTTTAAAGAGAGTTACATTTAGTATGGAATACTTTTTATTTTTTAACAAACTTAGGTATGAGAATATTGCTATAGTCAGACCCTCCAGCATTTCGCGATTTCGCGATTTGCAAAAAAATCGCGAAATCGGCTGTTTTGTAAAAAGGCCGCGATTTTTAGAAAACTGCCCGCGAAATTTAGGAAATGCGCCCAAAACACTGAAGGCATGCATGTTTACAGTGGCAAGCTCAAAGGGCTTCAGCCCCCCTCCCTCCCCCGGAGTGTTTGTCAGCCCGGGCTGAGACAGCCCCGGGCTGGCGGCCGTCTTGTCTTAAGGCAGCTGCACCCGAGTACTTAACAGGTCATTAAAGACCATTCACTTGTAAACTAGGCTTTGTTCTGTTTTCACCCCTTCGAGCCCCCTGCCCCTCCACTCTGCCTATAGCTGTAGGAATTTGACACCCCCTCCTCTCCCCCCTGGAGCTGCCATAAGACAAGACGGCCGCCAGCCCGGGGCTGTCTCAGCCCGGGCTGACAAACACTCCGGGGGAGGGAGGGGGGCTGAAGCCCTTTGAGCCTGCCACTGTTTTGCACATACCACAAATAATAGTGGCAATGCACGCACCAATTATTTATCTGACATGTGGAAAGGGGGTACTGGCAAATCATTAAGCATGCATCCTACGAGAATTACAGGGGCAGCTGCTGCCAAGTTTGTATTATTGTGCCACAAAGGTTGATGAAAGCCAGAGATTCCCACCGTTGACAAATCATTTGATAAATGCCCGGATAGTTTTCCTGATAAGCTATTTGACTCATTAGTTTTCTTTTATTTTTTATTGAGATTATAAAAGTCATTCCATTTAGAGAAAGTACTTTTAGGCAAAATAAACGTTTGTATTTTGTTTCTAATTAATGACTTCACTGTAGTCAGTAATCTGCATGAAAGATCTGGATTAGACCTACAAGCCGTGTAGGTTGTCTCACGCTGACATTATTGTGCTTTAAATATTGCCAACTGAGCCACTCTTTCTGTTATCAGCCTCAGAAGGTTGAAAGTCAGAGTCAACAATGTATTTTAACTTCTTGACCCCTCTGGTTACTTAGAGATCTTGGGCCTCATTTACGAAAAGTGACGCATCGCTGCGTGAAAACAGTGATGCGTCACTTTTCACTGCGTCCTCCTTGCGACACCAATGTTGCGTCATATTTACAGTATGACGCATCATGGTGCAAGGAGTTACAGATATGTCAGTATTTCTGACGTATCTGTAGGCGCAAAAGTTACGCATTGCTGGAGTGTGACACAAAAGTGACGCAACTCCATCAATGCGTCCTTTCACATGGGGAAAGCCCCATGTGAAAGGGCTTGCGTCAGTCTTACGCCTGCTGTGAGGCAGGCGCAAGATTTTGACGCAACAGCGTCCTAAAAGTGACGCAGTGAAATCTCATAGATTTCACTGCGTCACTATTATGAGGCTTTTTGCGGGGGAACGCCCCCTCTGCATACATTATAACATTACACCTGACGCAGGTATAAAGTAGCGCAGGGGTTTACAAAGTGACGCATCTGCTATAGATGCGTCACTTTGTAAATAGTGCGCAACAGAAGGCATGTTTTACGCTGCAGATGAGACACAAAAAGTGACGCATCGGAAGCGCAAAACTGACGCAAGGCCTCATAAATGAGGCCCCTTGTTCATCCTATGAGATGATGCTTTGTCACACTCTGAACAATTGCATGTTTTTACTCTAAATGATCGTTGTAACGCAAGTACAAAGACAGTGTAATATGCTGTCACTGCAATCCTGTTTCAGCAGGCATATCACTTCTGGAAGCATGAATGCGGTGTTGTGAGGACTAGCCTTGAAATCCAAAAATACTGTTCCATCACCCAGACAAATGGGCAGTACAACCTGAGAAGAAGGGGTTCATTTTGTGGAGTAAAATGAAGCCTTGTTGCATAAGAGTTTGAAGGCTCTGCCAGCCTCCGGGGACAAGAGATGTACATGCATATGGTATACACATCTCCTGTCCGTACGCGTGCACATCTCCTGTACGCTTGTGCCTTCTCTTGTCTCCCTTCGGGACAGAAAGCAGCAGCAATAGAGTCTCATAGCTTCATGTTGCTAAATAACTCAAAAACAAAGATATCTGTGTTTGTTGTACGAAAAATGGCCAAAAAAATGCCGCAAAATTGCCGCTAAATTTCCATATTTGTGCCGCTAAATTTCCTTTTTTGTGCCGCTAAATTTGCTAATCCATGCCGCTATATCCTGGGGGGTCTGTATAGTGTCAGCGGGACTGTAAGTTGAAGTTTGATAAACATTAGTGAGATAAGTAAATTAAGGTTTATTTAACATGTGCAGCTAATAATCTGTGAGAAAAGGCAATAGTCTACAGTCTTGTAAATAGGGGTGCGCGACCCAGTGTGCGCACCCCGTAACTTTGTACGGCGAAAAAACATGTTTCTTTCGCGTTCAGGACCCCCTGAGAAAACCTACTCGGTTAGATAATCTGTACCTTCTCTCCTTTCAATGTTCTAACCCTTTGTTCAGTAGAATACATTCACTCGCAGTTACAAAATGGCGGGCAACACTTTCTGATTTCCTCCGATTCTAATGTTGACAGACGTTAAACAGCAAATCAGAATTCTGTAAACTGTATATTTTTGCAATTTTAAACAATAGGCAAAATAACTAAACTTAAAGTTCTGAAACTATCTTCAAGTGTCGTCTGCCTTTGCACCATTACATTTTATTTTTAAACCACGTGACACACAGTCTTGTAAATAGGGATGCGCGACCGAGTGCGCGCATCCCGTAACTTTTTCAGAAAAAAAAATGTTGTTTTCGCATTCAGGGTCTATACTGCACCCCCTAAGAAAACGTAGTCGGTTAAATAATGTGTACCTTTTTCTCTTTCCATGTTCTCACCGTTTGTTCGGTAATCTGAAACTTAGGCTTTACGATATATATTGGATAGAAAATTAGGGAATGTATCTGTTAGGCATGATATTTGGTAGAAGGGGTGTATGTTGTCTAATACATATGTCTGTATTATGTTAAGTAAAATTCAGTTGTTTATTTTTTTTAAAGAGTGTTTGGTGCTGAAAAGCAACAACCTGAGGTGAACGTGAGAGTATACAAACAAAAAATCCTTTTTTACAGGTGAGTTGATAATTTTTAAATGATAATTTAATTTTTGAGCAGATTACCATAATATGCATGTTTTTTAAGAACATTTACACTGCTTCTCTTTTGCAGGAGGATTTTAATTTCTATTATAAACATGTCTGTACATGCTTGTAGTAGATATGTATTTTGAAATACGGTTTCATTGTTTATTGCTACAACCTTTATATGGGTGGGGTCCATGTGTTATTTTCTATGCAGTTTTGGTTCATCTATTCTTTGACTGTAAGAGTTTGCTGTTTATGTTGATTTATTCTTGCTAAGTCATCATTATGTCTCTAACTTATGCTGTATCATTTGTGTAAGTCATTTTTCTGAAATTATAGAGGTGTATTATGACATGGCTGTTTGCGTGATGGGCATTTCGGATGCATTTTTGTGACTGTACTATCTATTTGCACTCTATTATATGCATTTGCACAGGTGTATTATGATGAGGTCAGTCGGACGCCATGGAGGGACTTACGGTGGGGTAGGGAGGGAGGGAGGGGGAGGTGTAGGGAGGAGAGATCTAAAATGTGGCCTATAGATAAATTCAGGAAAGTATACAATTCAATTAATAGAATACATTTTTTAGTGTACACAGCATCGCATTTTGGAATGCAGTGCACACTGCAAAATTCATTTAAATAATTAAATTATGTACTTACTACAAATTATCTATATCCTGGTTTTTAGGTCCCTCCACCGTAGACCTCCCCCTCCTCGTCTGCCTGCCCCACCATAATTCCTTCCACGAGTTGCGGCTGAATATGGTTTCATATGGTTATGATGAAATGTTTTCCATTAGATGAAATTTACATGTTGAGTATGCTGTTAAAGGTAAAAGCAACTGCCTCTGTGGGAAGTAGCAATCTGTTCAGTGAATGTTTAATTGGTATATTGTGAGTCACTTCTTCAGTTTGCATATAGTTTGAATCACAGTTTGTAGTGGTGAAGTTAGAAAATAGATCTCTACAATTAAATTAGAAAGTGTATACATAGTTCTACAGCACAGAAATGCAGAAAACAAATTTCACTTTGAAATGTGTTTTTACAGCATAATTTCAATTAAAGAAATTAAAAGGGATAGTGTTAATGTGTAGGATCATAGTATCAGTTTCTTTCTAAAATAAAGAGTCCTATATTAATCAATGTAGTTAATGTCTTAAAATGTGTGAAAATGTATGTAGTTCAAAGATTAGTTACGGTAATTTTTGGTTAACTAATCATAAAAAAGATATAATTTAGTCTTTATAATTTTTTAAAAGGACACAGAAGATAGAAAATAAAAAATAAAATGGAAGATTACTCAGAAAATATGAATGTCCATTTTGAAATGGCAACTGAACTGATTGACGAATTAATAGAAGGAGTATTTGAAGAGGAAAATGCAACAGAAAATGAGGAGTTTTTGGACTGCACTTTTGATAGTGCATATTTAGAAATGGTGGAAGAAGAAGAGAATTTGGAAGAGGAAAACAATAATGAAGTATCTGATGAAATGATGCTACATGTGCTTCTGGAATATGAATTATTAAATCAATAAAATTAATTTTGTTTAAAAAAAAAAAAACCTTCAAGACATTATTGTTGTACTATTAATCGGTATTCTCTTTTTTGAGAATGACAGTAAAAGTTGTGATGAGGTGCATAAAAGATTAAAGTTATAGAAATAAAAAGCATTAGGAACAACTACAATGCTTGAAAGTTAGAATAGTACTTATATGCCTGAAAAATTACATTCATTTAATACATGTGTAATGATAACACAGATATGGAGTGTCATAAATTTAGAAACAATATTCACTATAGGATCTTCTACTCTGACCAGAGACTGTTTCTTTGTCTTTATTCAAGTTATAAAATCAAGCAGTGGTTATAATTTGTATGTTATATGGTAGTAGGGGTCTATAATATTTTTTTACTTTTTTCCAAACAGAATGTCATTTATATCACAAACATCAATCACTATGCCAACGAGAAATGAAAAAAGAAAGCTGTATAAAAAGACATACCATTTGAAGAGAAAAGAGGCACAAGATTTACCTAATCAACAAAGGACGGAGAAAAACAAGAGTGCTCCTGGTAAGAGCAGCAAGGATTTTTTTTAAAAATTGTGTCAAAGGAAAAGTCAATTGGATAATGTTGAAAAGGAAAAACAGTTTTCAGTATCTACAAGGAGAAATGGAAGAAGTGCGAGCGTGTGAGTGAGAGTCCTGAGGCGGAAGCCGGGACTGAGCTTTTTTAACATTGCGACTGCTGCTTTGTTTTGTATAACTCGGCCCGACTAGGACATTTTAATAATTGCCGATTTTAATATCGTGTGGCTCATTTTAGCATAGCACTGCTATTGATTTGCACTTTAGCCTAAACCTAGCACCGGAGGCAGCTCTCCTCCGTGGGTTCCGCCATATTGGGTCGGGAGCCGGCCGAGCAGTATAGTGCTCCGCCCCTCCCGCCCTTTCCTCCTTAAAACCGAGCATCCCCACACTCTACACTGATTGCGAGTGCGAGCGTGTGAGTGAGAGTCCTGAGGCGGAAGCCGGGACTGTGCTTTTTTAACATTGCGACTGCTGCTTTGTTTTGTATAACTCTGCCCGACTAGGACATTTTAATAATTGCCGATTTTAATATCGTGTGGCTCATTTTAGCATAGCACTGCTATTGATTTGCACTTTAGCCTAAACCTAGCACCGGAGGCAGCTCTCCTCCGTGGGTTCCGCCATATTGGGTCGGGAGCCGGCCGAGCAGTCTAGTGCTCCGCCCCTCCCGTCCTTTCCTCCTTAAAACCGAGCATCCCCACACTCTACACTGATTGCGGGTGCGAGCGTGTGAGTGAGAGTCCTGAGGCGGAAGCCGGGACTGTGCTTTTTTAACATTGCGACTGCTGCTTTGTTTTGTATAACTCTGCCCGACTAGGACATTTTAATAATTGCCGATTTTAATATCGTGTGGCTCATTTTAGCATAGCACTGCTATTGATTTGCACTTTAGCCTAAACCTAGCACCGGAGGCAGCTCTCCTCCATGGGTTCCGTCATATTGGGTCGGGAGCCGGCCGAGCAGTCTAGTGCTCCGCCCCTCCCGCCCTTTCCTCCTTAAAACCGAGCATCCCCACACTCTACACTGATTGCGAGTGCGAGCGTGTGAGTGAGAGTCCTGAGGCGGAAGCCGGGACTGTGCTTTTTTAACATTGCGACTGCTGCTTTGTTTTGTATAACTCTGCCCGACTAGGACATTTTAATAATTGCCGATTTTAATATTGTGTGGCTCATTTTAGCATAGCACTGCTATTGATTTGCACTTTAGCCTAAACCTAGCATCGGAGGCAGCTCTCCTCCGTGGGTTCCGCCATATTGGGTCGGGAGCCCGCCGAGCAGTCTAGTGCTCCGCCCCTCCCGCCCTTTCCTCCTTAAATGGCTCCCCTTACCAGGAAGCGCAGCGGACGAGCGCAGCAGGCGCGCCGGCGGCGCGCCAAAGGCGAGCCCGTCTGCGCCCGTCTTCGCCGGACCCGTGCCTAGGGCCATACCCCCTGCCTCTCCCAAGCCAAGTATCACGCTCAGACAGGTTTATGATAGAGAGGCGCTATTGGCCTTAAGCAACAAGTCCTCCACAAAGGGTTGTGAAGCAAGGGAACCAGGGACCAAAGCCCTTTTTAAGACCTCCCATTGCGCCAACTGTCTACAAACGTTGCCTAAACTTCTCTGGCAACCTATTGCACCCCAAGGGATCCAAAATACTGTTCCAATCAGGAAAAAAGACCCACCGGTTAATTGCCTTCTTCTTAACACGAGGTCTTGGAGGTAGCAGAGCTAATCCAGGATGAGGATATAAAAATAGCATTTATCACTGAGTCATGGACTGATGCAGCATCAGGTCCTGACATAGTCAAAGCCACCCCTCAGGATTTTGTTTGTCACACCCAAAACAGGAACAAGAGAAGAGGGGGTGGTCTAGCTATCATCTATCATAAAAACATCAGAGGATCCTTTCAATCCGGTCCCGATGGCCTTGACGAGTCACTGCTTTTCAACTTCACTCTTTCAGACCATTTATCCTTTAGTGGCTGCCTTGTATATAGACCCCCAGGTACGAAAGCCCAATTTCTAGTAGCACTGAGTAGAGTACTCGAAGCTGCAGCATCTACCCAAATGTTCACTCTTCTGGGTGACTTTAATTTTCATCTGGAATGTGATGCAGACACAGACACTCGAGAGCTAATCGACCTACTGCTGGGGTTTGATATGAATCAACAAGTATCTGACCCTACACACAAAGCAGGACATACCCTAGACAGGATTTTCTCAAATCATCCCAGTCTAAATGTGGCATCGGTTCTACCAGTCTCTTGGTCAGATCACTCAGCGATTTACTTCACGATTTCCCTCACTACCCCAGAGAAACTATCTAGCACCAGAAATGCTCCGAGACAGGTTAGAAAATGGAAGAACATCAAAGGGGACAAGCTGGAAGACATACTAAAAAACTCCCTGACCCCTCTTTCCGACAATGTGGAGGAAGCAGCTAGGTCCTATACAGCTTGGCTGGACCATGCTTGCTTACTCTTGGCTCCCCCCAAAACTACCTACTCCACCCGGGCAAGTCCGCTGCTCCCTGGTTTACAGAACAAATCAGGGAACATAAAATACGGTGTAAAAAGCTGGAGAGGATCTGGCGAATGAATTATAGTGATTCAGACAAGCAAATCCTTAATTCAGAGCAAAGACGTTATAAAGAAACAATCTTACAAGCAAAAAAGGCTTTCCTTACAAAACAGATAGAAGAAGCCAGCAATACCCCCAAAGAATTATTTCAAACGGTCTCATCTTTAGCAAACCCAAAAACTACAGAAATTCCCCCTAGTCTTCCACTCTGTGAAAGTTTGGCCACCTTCTTTCGAGAAAAGGTAGAAAACATCTTCTTTTCCCTAGACACCCTAGTTAAGACACCCCCCTCGAGGGAGGACCCGGAGCCATTCAGCTCTTCGGTAACACTCCAATACTTCCAGCCCATTACTGAAAAGGAAGTAGTGAGGCGCCTACTAAAAATTAAATCAGGCTCCCCTCATGATCCTTGTCCTACTGCAATAGCCAAACTAGCCCCAGATGTCATTGCAAGTGGACTTACTCCTCTTTTTAATCAGATGCTGGAGAAAGGGGAATATCCATCCAGATGGAAGCGACCCTCCATCCTGCCCCTGCTAAAAAAAAACAATCTAGACAGCACCGAGATGAATAACTATCGACCGATCGCTCGACTTCCACTCCCCGCTAAAATAATGGAAGGTAGCCTGAATGCACAACTAAGCGCCTTTTTAAAAACAGGGGATCATCTTGACCCTTCCCAACACGGCTTTCGTGCGGAACACAGCACGGAATCTGCCCTGATAAAATCAGTGGAAGACATCAGGCAGGTGATGGATGCAGGAGGCAGAGCGGCCCTTATTCTGCTGGATCTCTCCGCGGCCTTCGACACGGTCCACCACAATTTGTTGGTGGACCGGTTGAGGGCCTGTGGAATTCAGGGAAAGGCACTAAAAATCTTACAGGCCTTCCTGTCCGACAGAACCCAGTCAGTGGCCCTAGGAGACCATGAATCGCATTCATTTGTGTTGCCCTGTGGAGTACCCCAGGGGTCTTCACTTAGCCCCACCCTTTTTAATGTTTATGTCTCGACCCTTGCCCCGGTGATTCGATCGTTTGGTTTTCACCTCACGGCATATGCGGACGACACACAGATAGTGGTGTCACTGTTACCCGGCAATACTGACAACACAGCTGACAGATTAAAAAACTGCATGCATGAGGTGGGCTGTTGGATGGCACAAAACTGTCTTAAACTTAATTCCTCGAAGACAGAAGTACTGCTCTTTGGAGCTAGGGATAACTTCTGGTCCCCGAGATGGTGGCCAGATGAAATGGGACCTCTCCCCTCGCCGGTGGATAAAGTAAAAAACCTGGCCATAATGGTGGACAACTCTTTGTCCTTCAAACCCCAGATTAATGCACTTTCTTCCTCCCTGCATTATACCCTTAAACCATCAGACAAATTCTCCCGTATTTGGAGAAGGAACACAGGAAAACCATCGTTACAGGTCTAGTGCTTTCACGCCTGGACTATTGTAACAGCTTGATGTTAAACGCCCAGCAGAGTGTTCTTAATAAACTCCAACTATTGCAGAACGCAGCCGCCCGCCTGATCACCGATACTCCCAAATTCGCATCGGTAGCTCAGGACCTGGTGACGCTACACTGGCTGCCAATTCGTAAGGGAATTGCTTTTAAAGCACTATGCATGGTCTTTAAGGCCCTACATGATATGGGCCCTAGATACATGAAACTGCTTTTCCGCTGGCATAAACCAGCACGAACCCTGAGGTCGGGGGAATTGGCTCTGGTTACTGTCCCCAGAATTAAAAGAGCTCGTTGGGGAGGCAGGAGTTTCTCCCTTGGGGCAGCAGAGGCCTGGAACAAACTTCCTCTTGCGCTCAGACAATCTCAGGACCTGATGGCTTTTAGAAGAGAACTTAAGACCTGGCTCTTCACCCATTAATCCGACTCACTCATACTAGCTCAACCAAGCCAGCCCCGGGTAACAGAGCGCTCTATAAATGTGTTAAATAAATAAATAAATAAAATAAGAAAAAAGAAAACGGTGTCTGAAAACAGTGGTGAGGAAAGTATGTACAGTAAAGACGTACGAATCAGTTTGCGGAAATAAGGAAACGTATGTTTCATAAGAGAGTTGTTATAAATTTATTACAAAAGGAAAAAGTTTCTAAAAGGAAATCTGCTTTTTATAAGAAAAAGAAATATATAGAGGAAGTTGTGGATGATGCGTTCGAGACAAAAAAAATTGTTTATTTTAGTGCTTAAAAGAATAAATACACTAAATAAGGCAATTAGAGTTTTAAAAGCTAAGAGTAAATGGAAGAGACACATAAATAGAACTAATTTTTGTAAAAAAAATTCTGGTAAATGGATGCATACTTCAAATTCTGAGCCATTTTTTAATGAAGAGAGTTACTTTCAAAGTAACGATTTGTTGCATGCAGTTGACACCAGTGGTCGAGCGTATGAAGTGAAGGATGGCTGTCCTATTGAGAAAGAGAAAATTGAGGTCAGAAATACAGAAGAGGAAATAGGTGGAGAAGTTTTACAGGGACGTGTTCATGCTCCTGTTTATAGTTGGAATTGTAGCAGTATTTGCAGTGTACGACAGGATTCAATTGATTTTTTTCGCAATTTCTTACGTAAGTACAGTAAGGAAAGTCTAAAAAAAAATTGTAATGTTGCAAGAATTAGATCGTTGCAGAGTGAGAGAAAAAACTGGTTTGCAAGGCCATTCTCTGGCTTGTCTGTCAAAAAAAATATGCCAGAGTGTTTTTCATCACTTTAGGATGTTAGCAGTGCATCATACCAAAATGAGAAAATTAGTCAGAAATACGTATTATGCAAAAAGTCCAGCACTTAAACTTAAAGAGTTAAATAGTGCTCTTTTGCATGGATGTGCATTAGATGTGAAGAATATTTGTGCAGAAATTGAGGTAAGTTATTTTGGTCGAAATGAAGAGAATATAGAAACTGATATAGTTATAGAAGGAAATGTGTTAGAAAATGTTGGACATTTTAATACTGAAGAATTTGAACAGGAAATAACAAAATTTAAGGTGATTGCAGGTGAAAAACCAAATTTAACTTGTGTGTGTTGTCGACGCATTCATTACAAAAGTCAAACTAGGTTAGTTGATTAATATTTAAAAAGTGAAGATGAAGATAATACTCAGTGGAGAGAGTTTGCAACTTATTTGCTGGTAGAAAAGTATTTTGATTTGGGTTTTGAGCAACATATTTGTAAATATTGTTGTAATAAATTAAATGAAAATAAAATGCCTGCTAGAGCTGTTCATAATAATCTTGAGTTGATAAATATTCCATCGGAACTGAAGGATTTAAATACTTATGAGACTATTTTGATTCAATGTGTACATCCTTTTCAGGCTATTGTTCGTATGGAGCCTAAGACTGGGAAATTAAATCCTACAGATTTACAAAGAGGATTACAGGGTAGAGTTGTATATTTGCCACTTGATTTAAAAAAAATATGGAGACAATTGGTATTGAAAATGTAGAAGAGGAACCTCTTGTTATTCTAGTTAATGGTGTACCTACAAAGAGTAAGAAAATCTGGCAAGATTTAGTGGATGTTAGGAAAGTGAAAAAGGCAACGTTGTATTTAGTCAAAAATAATAAATACTATAAAAATGTGTATGTAGAAGAAGATGTAAGTGTTGAAGAGGATAATGATTTGTCTATTGGACAAATTGAAAAAGTCGATATGTCCAGAACTGAAGAAATTTATGAACATTACAGTGTTCATCCACTGCATTCCAAAGAAGCAATGGGGAATGCTATTGAATTATTTCAGATGAAAAAAGCAGAAGGAAGTCCTATTAGTGTGTGGGAAGAAAGTTTGGAAGGTCGTTGTTTCCCACAGTTATTCCCAACAGGTGAAGGTGCGCGATATGATGATCGACCTATGCAGATTCCTGCATCTGAGTACCGGACTACAAGATTATATGCAGAAGATCCCAGATTTCGTCAATGTATTCCATATTTGTTTCATCTTCTGTTTGAGAGTGACTTATCTGGTCTTTCTTATGCAGTAAACCATATCTTAAAAAGTGGAGTGCATCTGCAAAATGTTTCAGCAAAGGATTTTATGGATAAAGTGCAACAGAAAGATAGTGTTTTGGATTCTCACCTAATTAATTTAATGGCATGTCAGCGTGGTACTAATGAATATTGGTACCGTCATCATGGAGATTTAAAATGCATGCTAAGAAACTTGGGAGCACCAACATGGTTTTTAACTCTAAGCTGTGCAGAGTATGCCTGGGAAGATTTACTTGAATATCTTCGAGAGGCGAATGTAAATATTGAAAATATAAACTACAAGACACCAGGAGAATTGTGTTCGTTGGATCCGGTTAATGTTTGCAGATATTTTAATCATAGATTTGAAGCAATGATGTCGTTTATTACAAACAAGAAGAATCCACCGCTTGGTGAAGTTTTGGATTTCTTCTGGAGAAAAGAGTACCAAGCAAGAGGTGCTCCTCATATTCATATGTTACTATGGATCAAGGATGCTCCCAAACTTGGAAAAGACTCCGATGACACTGTACTGTCTTTTATTGAACAATGTGCCATTTGTGACATACCTAACAGTACAACTGATAAAGACTTAAGAGGAAAAGTGTTACGGTTTCAAAGACATCGTTGTGGAAAATATTGTCTGCGAAAATTCAAATCAAAGGATAAGTTCTACACAAAATGTCATTTTGGATTTGCACGACCGGTGCTTTCAAAAGGAAGAGTCAACAATTTGATGTCATCTTTACGACATAATATTACAAGAAGATCACCCAAAAATACATACAATTTAAGAAGAGGAGAAGAGTCCAAATATATAAATGACTACAACCCTGTCATTTTGACCATGTGGAATGCTAACATGGATATACAATATGTTGCGGACAACTCTATTGCTGTGGCTCGATATGTAACGTCTTACATCACGAAATCTGAAAAGACGGAACTGAAGGAGATGTGGGAAGATATTTCTCATGAAAAGAGCCTAAGCAAGAAATTGTATACATACAGTTTGAAGATGTTATCACATCGAGAAATTGGAGCATATGAATGTTGTGATCGATTATCATCAGCAAGTCTTTATGCGAAATCTCGAAGTATCCTGTGGGTGAGTTTAGGTCTAGCAGGAACACGAAACCGTGTTTTAAAAACTGTGCAAGAAATTGAATAGTTAGCACAGAAAGAACCAGATAGTACAGACATTCTGAAAACAAATATGTTGGATACATACTATCCAAATAGAAGTACTCTGCTTGAAAATATTTGTCTGTATGAAGTACTTGAAAAATACACTTTTAAAAGGAATATTAGAGAGAATGTTGAAAAAGGTATATACGCTGTAATTGGACAGGAAGGATGTCTGGTGAAACAAACAAAAGGACATTTGATTAATCACCAAAAACTGAGTTGCGAAAATCCAGACAAAAGAGAATTTTACTATTTAGCTCTTTTGCAACTCTTTAAACCATGGCGTACTGAAGAGGAACTACTTGGAGACTTTGTTAGTTATGAAGATTCCTTTAATGCATCTAAAAGTAGTATAGAATGTCCTGTTTTTAGTAATTATCTTAAAATGTTGAACGACGAAATAGAGCAAGAAGCAACAATTGCAGCAGAGATTGCTAGAGAAAGTTCACAAGACACTCAAAGTTCAGCATCGTTGAGTCAGGATCCACTGGGAGAACCAATTATCCGAAATGAAGCAGCCACTGCCATGGATGAGGTGGAAAGAGCAATGCAGCAAGCTCAAGAGGATATAATAAATTTAGAAGAATTGGAGAAGGAATTTAATCTTGAGCAAAGACAGATATATGACGAAGTGACAGAGCATATTGAGCATGGTTTTCGTCATGACAAAAAAGAATGTGCATGTATGTCATTTGAACCTATTCGACTATGTGTAAGTGGAGAAGCTGGAACAGGGAAAAGTTTTCTTATAAAAGGAATTAGTACATATCTACAGCAAAAAACTCAGTCACCATTGTCTTGTGTTGGAACAGCACCAACTGGATTGGCAGCACATAATATTAAAGGTATTACTTTACATCGTTTACTGATGCTGCCAGTTGAACATGAAAATAAATTACAATATCACAAGCTATCTGGAGACGCTTGTTATGAAGTTTCTAGAGTTCTTAAAGAAATGAAACTTCTTATTATTGATGAAGTAAGCATGGTATCCAATTTAATGCTTGCTTTTGTACATTTAAGAATGCAGCAGATACTTAAAACTGGCTATGATGTTTTATTTGGAGGGAAACATGTCATAGTTTTTGGAGATCTACTGCAACTAACTCCTGTGAAAGGACAATCTGTATTTGAAACTGTTACACATGAAGACACCAGAAAGTGCCTTGGCAGTATTGGAAATGTTAATATATGGTCACATTTCAAATATACTGAACTGATACAAAATATGCGACAGGCAAAGGATACTAAATATGGAAATATTCTTCAAGATATAAGGATTGGAAGACTAACTGAAGATGCAAAAGAAACTCTACAAACTCGATTACTTTGTAAGTTGTTTCCCAATGAAGATAATGTACCTGAGAAAATATATACTAAAGAGGTAAAAGATAAGTCAGTCAAATGCTTGATGCCAACTCTAAAAGAATGCTCAGTTTTCAATGAGAAAATGTTGAAGTTGGAAAATGAAGAAATTAAGAAACTGGAAGCAAAAGATAAAATAGAGTATGAAGGAAGTACTATTGTTTTGTCTGATAAATTAAAGATACAATTGGATAGTCTACAGAAATCTATATCTAAAACTTCTGGTTTAGAGAAGAATCTGTATGTATGTTTAAATTGTCGGATTATTTACGCAGAAATTTACTTGTAGAAAGAGGTCTGGTGAATGGAGCAATGGGTAATGTTGTTGGTTTTGTAAATTACCCAAATAGAGATGAGATTGAATTTTTACGAATAAAATTTGATGGAATTGAGGAAGTTCAACCAAACAGTCGCTGCTCAAGTCGTTTTTTACTTGTGAAAGACGTGTATGTCCGTCGGAAACAATTTCCAATTTGTTTGGCATATGCAGTGACTATTCACGAATCACAAGGTTTAAGTGCAGATTGTGCTTTGGTCAATATTGGAAATAGTGTATTCAAAGAGGGTATGGGATATGTTGCTTTATCACAAGTTAGAACTTTATCTGGCCTTTATTTAATTGATTTTGATGAGACAAAGATCAGTGCAGATTTAAAATGTGTGAAGGAGTATTATAGGTTAAGAAGAGAATATGCTCCAAGTTTATCTCAATATCCTTTAATTAAAAAGAGTATAGTTGGTCAGAAAAGGAGAAATGAGGAACAATGTACTGAAGTAGTAGAGAAACGAAGAAAAAAAGATGAGACTGTCATTGGTAGGAGTAAGAAAAAGGTTAGTACTACAGAGATTGTTGGATTTAAATTTGAAAATAGGTCTGGTGTCAACTGCTATGCAAATGTAGTGGTTAATGTGGTTTTTTTTCTAAAAAGTTTACAGCAACAGATTAGAGAAAATCAGGAGCAAACATTTTGTTGTTCTTTAAATTCTGTGTTTGAAAAATGTACCAGTGGTAATAGTGAAGTAGGAAGTGTTTCAGAAGTAAGGAATGTTTTAGACATATGTGCAGGACTAAATCAATTTTCTCAGAATATTCAGCAAGATTGTCAGGAATTTATTATGTATATGCTTACAATTTTGGAAGAAGAAGGTGTAGGTATTGATAGTCTTTTTGGCCTTTCTTATAAATGGGAACATGTTTGCGATAATTGCTCATTTACAAGTAGTACTGACATACACACAGAAAGATTTATATATTTAACATTACCTGATTGTAAAACAGTGTCCTTTAATAAACTAGTTAAAGATGCGTATCAGAACATGGTTTGTTCTCAATGTAATTCAGAAATGTTATCAACCTTATTTATCCATAGATATGGACAGTATGTAATTTTAATGCTTCAACGATGCAGAGCTGATGGAAGTAAATTGTCAACTTTAATTAAAAACTATGTGGCTTCTCAAATATCTATTTCTAGAAGAACATTTGTAACTGTAGCAATTATTTTTCATGAAGGGCCATCAATATCATCAGGACATTACATAGCTTATTTGAAGTGTCCAACTGGTTGGACGCTCTGCAATGATAGTCAATTAAGTTTTAAGAATCGTTTGCCTTCTGAGTTAAGAAATTCTTATCTGATATTTTTGCAACCAAAATTTCAGTGAAATTACTTGGTCTAGTCAGCGTAATACTGTAAAGATATGAAAATGTGTTGTTTAGAAATATCATGTGTTTAAGGGTGTTCAAATATAGAAATGAAACTTTTATGTGCCAAAGAGATAGCATAAGGTAAGGTTTCCTTAATGATGATGGTACAGGACATGTTGGAATTAACTTATACTATTTGGCCACGCGGAAAACAATGAGATATGAAAATGTGGACTTAAGATAAATGTTTTTAGAGTATACTTACTTAGAAGCTTGTTGAGAGATACTCAAAAGAAACTAATTAGCTCATACTATTTGGCCATGCGGAAAAGTATGAGATATCTAAATCTGGATTTGAGATAAATGTTTCTAGAACATACTTACTCGCACGTTTGTTGAGAGGTACTCAAAAAATAAGGACTTTACTCATAGTATTTGGCCATGCGGAAAAAATGAGATATCAAAATGTTGACTTGAGATAAATGTTTTAAGAACATAGTTGCACGGTTATTTGTGGAGAGGTATTTAAAAGTAACTGGTATACTTTAATTAGTTTGTAATTGTGGAGTATGTGCTGTGCTTACTCAAGAAATTGCGATTTAGAGAAAAACATTTAAGACATGTTTTTTTCTAGGTATTTATGGTATGTATAGAGATCTTGTACGGGTTTTTTTAAATACAATCATTTTGATTGTGGTTTTTTTTTCCCGCTGTCACATGATGATTACTATTGAAATCACTGTTTATAGTGAAAATCAATTTATCTGAGGACAGCAAAAATAAACCAGTAAATATGTTGTCTAAGTTATTTTGTTACATAGGATTTAGAAATATGTATTTCTTTATTGTCTTCCACAGATATTACATTTTTAAGGTAAGAACAACTAATCATATCTGAGAGTTTCGTGTACCTCTCTCTTATCCTTATTTTTTTCATCCTCTTCCTTTGTTAGTGGTGTTTACATTAACGCTGGGCGGCCAGCTACGCTCCGTGCACGGAGTGCACGGAGTGCCGTCTCCTACGCATTTTGCGTAGCGGGCGTAGCCAGGCGGCACTACGCGCGCTCCGCAGACGGTGCGTAGCCGGCCGCCACCCGCCTCCCTCCCGCCCTCCCTAAATACATAAATAAACAGTATAGAAAGCTTTTAAAAACACTTACCTTGTCTACCGCGTCCCCGGTGCTCCCTCTTGCCGTCCTGCGATTCGCGCCGCCATTTCGGATCCTAATGCGCATGCGCGGGCGGCCGCGCATGCGCATTTCTCATGAGGAATGCGCATGCGCGGCCGCTAGCGCATGCGCATTAGGATCCGAATCGGTGGCGGCGTGAATCGTGGGACGGCGAGAGGGAGCCCCGGGGACGCGGCAGACAAGGTAAGTGTTTTTAAATGCTTTTTATACTTTTATTTATGTATTTAGGGAGGGCGGGAGGGAGGCGGGCGGCGCGGAGTGGGGCTACGCGGAGTGCGCGGGTGGGCGTAGTTGTGTGCCCACTTTGCGTAGCTCCGCGGAGCCCCACTCCGCACACTACGCCCAGGGTTAGTTTACATTTGGTTATTCCCTTTAACTCATGCTTTTTATCTTACATCTTTTCTATTAGTATTCTATTCAGTCTTTCTTACTCTTCAGTTTGTTACTTATGTTGCTTTAAAGAGAGTCACCTTTATTGATCCTTTATCACCTTTGTTTCCTGAATCTTAAGTTCTTTGTCTTACTGTATCTTACAATTTGTTCCCTTACTCTGCTTTCTTTAATTATACTCAATTTCCAAGCTAAAATCTATAGTTTAGTTCTTTCACCCTACTTCTTTTCTCTTTATCTGTCTCTCTTACACTCTATGTCTGTTTGTATTCCATTCATCTTCTGTTACTCAACCTTTTTCACTCTTTTTCTGTTAGTGTTGTTTCTTTATTTTATCTATGTCTTTGAGACATTTAGGTACTCTTAGTCTGTGTAGTTCACAGACTGTTTGTTTCGTGTATTATCAGTGATCATACTCTCATTTTGTCTCTCACTTTACTTTCCTTTAGACGGTCATTCTTTGAGTGCTATTATTTCTTTCAAATTATTCTGTCTCGGTCTTTTTTTGTCCCTCAGTCTTCTTTTCTTTCACTTTCTGTTTCATTCCCTTCTACTTTGTTTTGTTTTATAAAATAGCACTATAACCATATTTGTACTTTCCTTCCACAGATACCATGTTTTTTAAAGATTTTAAGTTTTTCTTTATTACTATTTCTTAGGTAAGTATAAATAATAAAAAATACTTTTTCAACACTGTGTCATTTCTTTGAGTATCCTGGTCATACTAGTGTTGTGATTTATGTGAGCACTTCCATGGAGGATTGGCTGCACGGTCACAAGGAGCCTCTTAAAAATTAATTTAAGAAATCAACAACATTTCAGTGAGTTAGTTCACAAATGCGGATGTGTCAAAACATTACAGGTAAATGATATGTGTTAAAGAACTTTACAGCATATTATCAATGGGGTTTTATTCTGCAATTTTGAATTTAAAATCCAAGATAGCAGAGATAAAATTATCTCCCTATTACCTAGCTGTCGCTAACACCAGTTAGCGACAGCTAGTAGGAGATAGCGACCATCTTGGGCCCCACTTTGCATGTCAGTGATATTTATCACTAATGAAATGCAAAGTGGGCGTGCCAAGATGTTAGCGACTGGAAACAGTCGCTAACATCGCTATCTCCTTTTACCAACTTTTGGAGATATTCGTGCTAAGCGCGAATATCTCCAAAAGCTAACACCTGCCCTGAGCAGTTCTTAGCCATGTTATCCAATGGGAGGTGGATAACATGGCTAAGAGCATTAGCTCGGTAATGCATGAATATCGCTGACTTTCCAGCGATATTCATGCATTGCGGCCATTTTTTATTGCATTTGCTATAAACCTTGGTAATACCAATGTTTATCTGCGATAAAAATCGCCGCAGCTCTGCGGTAAAATTTTGTCTCTAACCACGCAATAGCGATAATTATCGCTTTTGTTTGGTAATATGCCTTAGTGTTTCCTAATATGGCATGCTGGTGGTTTTACTTTTTTTATCTAAGGCAATGCCTTCTGTTCGTTGAGGCAGGAAGCTCCTTTGAGAATTCCAATGTGCGGGAGGGGTGCTTCTGGTGCAGTAAAATCCAAGGCCGTTCTAGCATGGGCTGTGAGCCTTATCACAGGGGAGGAGCGCGCAGCTCTCTGAGATGGATACAGTTACACATAACAGGGTAGTGACATCTGTGGAATTTACGGACAGTTGGTCACCCTAGTGTGCGCCGTGCCCTTGGCACCTCATTACGGCGGACTGTGGAGCCGCAGTGCACAGTTTGGGAATCAGTAGTTTTAGAAATAAAGTTTGATAATTTTAACACTCCTAAGCATTAAAAAGTAAGCCAACAGTGAAGTGATGTCATGAGTGATGTCACTGACTATGTCATGAGTGATGTAATATATGACGTCATCAGCAGTGCATTGCATGCGCAAGTTATAGTGAGTCCAACTAACTATAACGTGGGAATTTCAATGGTTTTATGCGTGTAAAATTTAGAGCTAACTATAACTGGTGTAAAACCTATGGTTTTTTCAGTGAATTTCATAGGTTTTTTAAATGCTACTTCCTAACTATAACGTGTGTAAAACCTATGGTTTTTTCAGTGAATATATATATATATATACACATACATATATAAACACATCTGCAGATCTATGTAAATATAAATGCATGCATACATATACATATATGCATACATATGCTTGTTTATTGTGTGTTTTTGAAACGTAAATAAAACGCGTTATTCGCAACGCGTCAATAATGCATTGCAAATCCAATAGGTCTCGCATTTGCGAGAGATTAAGCTATTGGCATTGTAAATGACAATGCCATTAATTTATCTGTTGTCAAAACCAACACGTAAATAAAAATGTTGTCATTTACAATGCCAATAGCTCTAACTTTTGCAGGTGAGACTGTTGCATTGTAAATGTTTGTTTCTCTAGACATCAAAATCCCACTGTACACCCACTACTCCAAGAAAAAGAAAGCAATCTTCGCCCAACATACCAGCTTGCTATTTGATATTAAGAAATTGGAACATCATAACTAGTTTTCACAATTTAAGGATGTTTTGCTAAATTTAAAGATGCCTAAATGCATTTTAATGAAATCTCTTCTGATAATCCTTCTAATTGTATGTTAGAAAAACAGCTCTTGCTATTACGGGGTCATAATAAAAAGGGCAAGCTTCTGGCTAACTATCTTAAAGTTAGGGAAGAACATCACAAAATTGATTTCTTACAGTCCTCCACAGGTACCTCAATCTATCAAGATTCAGATATACTTGAAGAATTTACAAATTTGTACCATCCACTCTAAGTGCCAGTTGTACTACCCTCCCAATTTGCGAGACGTAAATTAAGTCGTTATGCGACTCGAAATTTGCGTCTCGCAAATTAAAACTTACAACATTGTCCCAGACACTGTTTGCGATTCCTAGTGTGGTCACAAATTGCATGCCTCATTAATATTTATGAGGCAGGTGCAATTTGCGACCCCATTAGGAATGGCTAACACTCCCAGGGATGGTGGCCTGCTGGGGTCAGCAGACCACCATGTCTGTGACTGCTTTTTTAAATAAAGCAGTTTTTTTTCAAATGCAGCCCGTTTACAGGAAAACGGTATGCATTTAAAAAAGAAAAATTAAGCATTTCTGTTTCATTTTTAAAATATTTTTGCATCCATTCAAAAAGGGGAAAGGGTCCCCTGGGGATCCCTTCCTGTTTGCAAGTGTTTTTTTCAGCTGCAAAAGTGGTTGCTAAACAATGGTACATTCCATTGTGACTTGCTATTAGAAAGGGACGCCCCTTCCTAATAACGAGAGTCACAAATGCTATTTTGCGAGTCACCGACTCGCAAAATAGCGACTGTACATGCCAGGACCCTTTTTTGCAGTCACAAACGGCACAATTTCACCTTTTGGCCCCAAAATCTGTCGTACATCTTGCCCTATATTCCTGAGATTGATCCAGATGAATCTGCAATTGATGCCTTCTTTTCTTCACTTCCCCAAAACTCGAATACTAATTTAGGTTTATCTAATTTATATTAGGATATCCCTCTTCTAGAAATTAGTTTAGCTTAATTTTCATTAAAAAAAGGTAAAACATGTGGTCCTCGCGGTTTTTCAGCAGATTGTACTGTCATTTTTCTCTCTCTTTAAGTACCAAAATTGCTTAGCCTATTCTCATCCCTTTCTACTCCTTATTTTTCCAAAGACACTTTCCTAGAAGCTTTAATTTGTCTTATCCCTAAGCATGATAAGTACCCCACCTTATGCAAAAAGTATAGACCCATTTTTTTGGTCAATGCTGATTATAAGATTTTTGCCTAACTTCTGGTTTTACATGTTGAATCCTTCCGACCTCAGTGAACTGGACTGGAAAAAGTAGTTTTCATCAAGGGTTGCATGGCCTCAGAGAATACCAGATGATTTGTTGATATTTAAGTAAAGCACCTATGTTAGATTATCCTCCTGCAGCTATTACTATTGATTCCGAAAAGGCTTGTGACAGAATCAGTTGGCCCTTTATGCGTACAGCCTTAAAATGGCATGGTTTAGCCCAACTATTCTTTCTTTAATCTCTACTCTGTATGATTCGATTGAATAATGGTTGATCTTCAAGATACTTTTCTCTTCAAAGAGGAATATTGCAAGGCTGCTACTTATCCCCTTTGCTTTTCATAACTGCCCTAGAAGCATTTCTTACTAAAGTCAAACTCAATACTTTCATTTCTGGCTTTCAATATGATGCACATCACGTAAAGGCTGCAGCTTATGCTGATGACATTTTCCATTTTTTATCTCCAATCCAAAAACCTCATTACCAGCTCTATCACAAGATATTCTGATTTTTTCAGAGTTTCAGGTTACAAAATTAATTTTGACAAGACTGAAATCCTTCCTTTAAATACATTCTATACTTTAAATTCTATACTAAACATACCATCTTCTCCTCTGGTTTCACTTGGACGCCCACTAAAATTAAATATCTAGGAATATGGTTCTCTAATTGTATTACTGCCTCTGTGTCACTCAGTGTTATAAACCCTCTTCTCAGAATTTAAACTTTACTCGCTTTTTGGTCACCTCTTTTTCTTTAATTGGTGGGGTTGGCTTGATTCAATTAAGTTAATTTCTTCTCCCAGAATTCTCTACAACTTATCCATGATTTCCGTTCGTATACCCCACTTCTATTTCAAGAAAAATCCTGCATCTCCTTATCCCATTGCAAAACTTTCAAAACTGAGGGAGGAGTTAATATTCCTAACTTTGTACAAAATACCAAGGCTTTTGGTCTCAGAAAGGCCGTCTTTGGGTTATTAAAAAAACACAGCCCTCTTCTTCACCTCCTTGGTTAACATCAGAAAAGTCTTTCATTTTTCATTTCTCTTATCAAGAATTTCTCTCTCATTCTTCCAACCCTGCATATCTATCTGCATATCTCCTACTTATTATCTACCCCTCTTTTTTCAACTATACTTATTTGTAATAGTTTTCTTCATATGTACATCTGGTACAATAACCTTGTTAAATATTGTAATCGTTCTATCTTTTGGAGAGCATGGAGGATTAAAGGCATTGTCTGAGTTAGAGATCTATTTCTTCATAATGATCCAATCTCTTTTGCTCAATTTCAATAAAAATTCAATTGCCTTTGGTCCTTTTGTCTCAAATTCTCCCTTCTCATCAACATATTGTTAGATTTTTTTACCACTTTGCCAGATACCACTTCTGTTGTTTCGACAAATCCTCCATAACTTCAGCTTTTAGTTACATTACCAAAACCAAAGTTCATTTATAAATCCCTAATGGGTGCACCTCATTCCAGACATAAATCCCATATAGAACTTTTATACGACTCTTTTGGTTCCTGCGTTGTCCACACAATGTTTGGCCAACATACACCTTTCTTTCCAAGTGTGCGGTCACAGCATCATATTTAACCTTGACCAAAGGAGAAGGGGAATGAGTATTTGCAATTCTGTCAGGCTCTTGGGTAGGCCAATCGACCGCTCTTTTGTACTCTGTCCCCTAATTTTGGGGAACCACCACCTCAAAAACATGTCAAAATCCTCCCACAAAACTTGAGAGATTGCTGCCTGGGAGGTGCATGCAATTCCCTGTATCAGGAAAATTCTTGCAAAAACCTGGGATGTGCCTGTGGTGGTTGGCATCAGGGAAGAGCTTTGAACTGCTGGTATATGAATAATATCTACCTAAGTATACCATTTATCTGGGTTTAGTCTCAGCTTTAGAAGGCTGTTTGTGAAATTAATGGAATGTGCAAGAATGCTTCTTCCTGTACCTCTCTTAAAGAGTACAATCTTGCTTCTAGGCTATCAGTACTATCACCTCTCTCACCTTCTGATGCCATTCTTTTCTTTCTCACTTTTCAACTTTCCATCTTTGACCGTTGCTCTCTGAATTTTGCTAAATCTCTCCAGTCTCTGATATACTATATACTAATTCCTTGAAATGTGTTTTAAGCCTCGTAATTTTATCACCTTTGAATCCTACACATTCACAGTCATTCTGAAATTTTTTTGAACTTCTTTCTTTGCTACAAATCCAATCAACAGTCCTTAGCTAAATCTTACATCCTAGCAAAGCGACAACTAGGACTCGGGCATGCGCATCTTAGGGTGGCGGGGCTGGTGACGGCACTGATGGCGCAGCCGCACCAGCCCTGACCTCTGCATGGGATTGGCAGATATGTGGCCTGCCCCCAGATGCACTCACGTGCTTCCGGGGTGAGAGGGGCAGATCTGGCTGGTTACGGACTGGTTACAGACAGTTTATTATCCCCAGGAAACATGGGCTACTACGATTTGATATTTGATGGTTTCATTTGCCATTTCAATTCCTGCTGTGTCACACCCAAGAGTTCATGAACGGGAAACTGTACGGGACTAGGTCAACTTTCATGAATTTGACAACAAGGAGTCCAAACTAATATCCATATTTCCAGGCAGGGCTTTGCCTTCATTATTGATCATTTTATGTACTGTCGTTTGACAAATGATTCTTTAGCACTTACAAGAGTACAGTGCCTACAATCCATTAACTAGCTCCAAACATACACAGCCTCTCAGGAGATCATTTGAGTCGTTCACTGAAGGATACTGGTATCTGGTTACTCCAAAACTTCCCTAATCCATGCAGGTTCTTAGAGACTTTTCTAAAATGTCACTCGACCTGTTTTTGATATCTGTCTTTTTGGTGCTATTAGTCGTGCCAACATTGCTAATTTGAGTGACTCGAAATGAACATTTACTATTAAAGCGGGCTCGACGTCCAGAGCCTACAGCACCCAGATGGTGCACGCAGCTGCAGCCTGTTCTCTCACCAACAGGAACTGGTGGGATGTTTTCGCTGGAAAACCAAGGAAAAAAGAAGAAGCCCATTTTAAAACGACCCTAAAAAATGGGAAAGTTGTGATCAAGTGGGAGCAGATAATGGCTGCATTTCATCAGTAAAAATTCAAAGGTGTTTTGGCATGCTGTTAATTCAATTAGGGTCAGCCATAAGGTATTGTCCAGTATAGGTGAACACATTACCGCCGGTCAATGGGTTTCCCATTTTCAAGTTTTGACTGTTTTAGTACTGACGGACCTGATAGTGACGAATCCTCTTAACTTAGCTTAATTTATGTCTGGAGTACTTTAATTTGTGATTATTATGAGGTAGTCTCTGCTTTAATGGAGAGCCCCTCAGCCACAGCCCTAAGGCCGGGCGGGGTGCCCATGGGTCTATTTAAGTGCAATATCAATCTTTGGACGCCCTTGCATATTAATGTTTGTTAGTGATAGACCAATAGTTCTTGTTGGCTCCAATGTCAAAGTGAAAGGGAGAAGATTATACATTTGAATATGGACTGGGGTAACAAACGTAACATTTTATCTATTTCCCAATATGAGTTCAGGGAAGGCTTGGGTGTGATGGAGTGGTGCTTGAATAAAGTGATTGGGAGAAGATTATACAATATAATATGGACTGGGTTCACAAACTTAACATCTTATGTATATCCCAACATGGGTTCAGGGAAGGCCTGGGTGGATGGAGCGGTGCTTGAACCTCTATCTTATTATTGGCAAATATGCTATAGCCAAGCGTTGGGCATTGTACTTGGCTATTCATCGACCTTTAATGGGCTTTTGACCGAGTAAATTGATCACTATGGCAGCTTTAAATTGAGCTGGCCCTGAATGGCCGCCATTATGGTCTAATTTGGCGGCTAGAGTGATATTTGTGTCTGGTGGGGAGCACTTGCATTCTTTTGATTTACAGTGCAACATACGTCAGGGTTGCATCCTTGTCACTATTTTATTTATTCTTTATATCAGTAAGTTAAATGTGTTTTGCTCAATTGCAGTCAGGGCATGCCTTTGATTAATTTAAAACCTATTTGAGCACTTTGATATATGAAGATGACACAGTTCTTTTGGCACATACTCCAAAGGATGTGAAAGCCGTGGTTGAACCTTTGGCCACTTTTAGGGAGGATCTGGACTTGGAGACAAACTTTGCCAATCCCAAACTATTGCATGCGGACCCAATAGTAGAATATGGGAACCTTTTACATTCACTTTTTTCATTTAGAGCCAGCACACCCTCCCAGGTGAGTTGTGCATTCTACAAATACATTTAGCATAACATTAAAGGAAATACCCTTGAGAAGGTGCATTATTTCCGTATCTCTGCGTTGTTTCGACTCTACTAATTCATGCTCTTCCAACCTAGCACTCAGACTGAAGGTTTGCTCAATCAATGGGAGCGTTGTTCACCCTTTGCGCGCCTGCTTAAAAGCTACAGAACGCAAAGTCGTATGGTGCTGGAATCTGATGTTATGCCAATGCCCTTATACAGAAGAGAATCAACTAAGCAGCAGCCTTCTTTCTCTGCCATAAATTTTATCTTTGCGATATTTCCTGTCAATTCAGGTGGTGGAAGGGATACGGTGGTGCAGCAGCTGGTTACGCCATTGCTTGCTGTCAACACGGGTCAAGAGGTGTTACAGTGGTGTTGATGTGGGCTGCTCATTTGGGTGCACAGGTTTCTTATTCTGCTTCTGTTTACGTTACATACCAATGTTGGAACTGGGGGTCTCTAGTTGGCAGAGGTAGGTACCACTGTCCAAATAGGGACCCTTGCTTCTAGTCAGGGCAAGGAGATAACCCTCTGAGATAACCCCTGCTCACCCTCTACGTAGCTTGGCACGACCAGTCTAGGCTAACCAGAGGCAATGCGTAAAGTATTTGTACCCACACTCACAGTAACATAGCTGATAGTTGACTGGGTGTCAGCTGTGGATGGCAAGCCAAGTCTTGTGCTGGATAACTTCCGCGCACACAGAGGCAGCAAGAGCTGACAGAAGGGTGGGTAATAGGCCAGCCTTATGTACTTCGGCTTTCAGCACTGTCTTTTTCACAGGTGGCTTTGAAGTTCAGGCCGGCCAGGCGGGCTGTTATGTGTTGGCCATTGACAAAGAGGGCTACGCTCATCACCAGGAGAGTTATGCTTCGGCCCGCCAGGTGGGCTACTATGTGTTGGTCATTGACAAGGAGGGCTATGCTCCTCACCATGGAGAGTGAAGCTTGAATAGCGGCTACTCAAGGGGTGGTAGTAGCGCATCTTGGTGACACGTAAGCCACAGCTGGAGGCCTCTCGGGGCAAGCAGTGCAAAAGATTGGTGAATGGTCCTCTGAATATTACAAACAATATGTACGGTTACACATGCTTTGGGTTATGAAGTGTCTAACGACTATGTTTTCTTTGATTTCTCGCAGTTTTTGTGTCCTGTGACGCGGGAAGGAAGCTTGCAGGGGTCCGCAGGTTGTTGCGGCATTCGTCCGGCCGAGGTCCCGCCTAGGGAGCAGGTGAAGTTGGATTATGGGTAGTAGGTCACTTGTACGTGAACAGCTGGAAACACGGAGGGGGCCCGTCAGGAAGTTTTCAATGTGTCCTTGTGTGAGCAAGGAGATTTGCGCCTAGGGCAGCTGCAGAGCTTGTTGGAGGTTCTTCTGGTTAGGGCACACATGCCTCCTGCAGCAGTAATATTACATCTGGGTGGCAACAACCTTGTGAATTAGGGCAGGAGGGGCATTGGTCATGAAGAACGTATGTTTGGCAAAGAAGTGCCCACAGTCTGTCTTAGCCTGGCCTGCATTATCTCTAAGTTCCAAAGTCGAGGGGGTCGGTCTGGGGCCCTGAATCATTCAGGGAAAATTATTAACTAAGATTTCAACAAGTTGTTTCAGGTCCCCAAAAAATGCTAACATTTTGCATGGGTGCAAACAGGGAGAGAGGTTTTTCTGGCAGGATGGCATACACCTCTCGAAGCTAGTGATGAACTTTTCCTAGAAAACTTGTAAGCATGGCTGGTCAGGGCGCGAAACAGGCCATGACCTTAAGATATCTCCTGGAGGGGGGGGGGGGCAGATAGTTGGTCAACTATCCTGGCCTGTGGCGGTAAGGTCATGATTAATGGGTCATTTACCGTACTTAGTAGACAACACCATTGTTAAAGGGGATGCCTGGGGGACAGTGGTCTCTCATGGAACTTCAGGGGGGCGCGTAAGGCCAGTAGGCGCAGGGTGCGGGGTGGGGTGAAGTGCACGCCTTCAGTAGGACCTTGAGGCCAATCCCCGCACAGGCACATGGGCACAAAGTTTGCATAACAGCGCAGCCCTTTGAGGTGGTATTTGACAGTGTAGGGGTGCCAGATGTAAGTAACCTTCTGGTCAACCAAGCCTCCTGCGTAGGCATTTGAGGGCTTAGGGGGTGCCAGATGTAAGTAGCCTTTTGGGCAACCGGGCTGCCTGCGCAAGGTCACACCTAGCTTGTAGTTGGACCAGTCATGACCTTGCCAGTGGGCCGAAAATTGGATACACAGAAAACAAATGTATACAATTTTGAATTTTTTGCTTAGGAATGGCTATGTGTTAGAATCTATGTTAAGGTTAGCCATCCAGGGACATTTGTAAATAAGTTGTGTACAATAACGATTAATTTATGAATATGCTGGATTGTTATGTCAGGTTTTTTGCGTATTTAAATATGAACTTTTAATATGTTTTTGCCATTTAATAAAATACGTTCGGGTTGTTATGACCCCTAACCCAAAAAGTATAATGCTGTGGTTTTGTCTGTTCTGTGCTTGGGGGAGAGTGGTGGAGTGGTACCTCACGAGGTCCATGAAAGGGAATTATGTCAGGTGGGGCAGGGACTCGGCAATACCTGACCATATGGCATACGCCTCAAGTGCAATTCGAGCAGCTTCATTACTCAAATATAGCAATTCATTCTTGCTATAGTGCTTCAGAAAATCTATGCACAGATTTAACTTCACAATCTCCTCAAGCTCAGTTTTCAAATGAAAAACAATATTTTGGGAGTCTTTTTCTTTAGGCTGGGGTGATGATTCAAGTGCTGCAGCTGCAGTGGGGCCATCAGTGACAAGTGCGCCAGTGCATTCCTTCGCTCTCTAAGGTCCCAAGTGCAAGATGAACACCTATGCTAGCTGGGGTCTGTGTTGCACTCGCAATTACCTCTGCCTGAGAGGTGCATTTAATTACCTGCATCAGAAAATTCTTATACTTGCAAAAACCTGGGATGTGCATGTGGTGGGTGGCATCAGGGGAGCGCTTTGAACTGCTAGTGTATGAATAATTCTTTGAACCTCTGGTGTCTGAGGTGCACTGACATCTACATAGATCGGGAGTTCACCTGCATCTGACGGAGACCTGTCACTGCTCCTCCCTCCAGGAATCTCTGTTGGGGTTCCCTCTGGACTGAACTAGATTGTGATTTGCGAGGTCTTGACCTCGGCAAATCATTCAAAACTCATCATCCTCATCATTTTCAGTTCCTGCGTCATTTTCCTGCCTTTTTGTATAGGGATTTCTCCTGTTCTGAAGTTTCACCCACAATGGCAGGAAAAGTGCCAACCGCATACATGATATATTCACGCCAGATCCCTTGCCTCTCATTACATTGTGCTTCCAACCACTTACTAATTGCAATTTGTATCTGAATCTTTTATCTCTCATTTCTCCTTTTCAGTTGGTGCCTTGTCCCAGATATTTAAAGCTAACAATTCTGGAAGTCTTCACTGGGGATTCGTCTCAAACATTCTTGTCCTCAAGTTCTCATGCCTGTTTATGTGGGAGAGGCTGAGTAAGGAAAATTATATATCTTGTCTTTCTCAGAGTACTTAGGTCATCGTTTGAGCAACATGCATGGATATGCCCGTTTCTATGTGGCCATCTCTCTGACAGGCAAACCTTTGTCTGGCAATTTATCTCTCTGGTAAATAACCTTCACAAGTTCATATTAGAACAAATATTCCATATGCTATGTGATCTGCTCCACTGAAAAGGCATTTTAATATGTTTGTGAAGTTTCTCTTGGGTGTGAAAATACATTCATACATTATCCTGCTGAGACATGAAAATACGAGTTTGTCCATGTGATACAGAACATTGCCAGTAAAATGTCACAAACAAAATGAAGTATAAGGCCTACAATTGAGATGTTAGGTAGAGTTTTATTTTCATTAAATCATTTATTTTGGAGAAAAACCAATCTAACAACATCATACAATTGTGTTAGTTTTTTTTGTTTCCTTTAATCTAGCATCTGTGCCTAACCCAGGCATATAATATATTGAATTTCAATAATGCGTGACAAAATCCAACTCGGGTTTATTTTGTTAATTATAATTTATACATCATTAGGATATTTTAACATGAATACTACATTATTCATATATGTAGAATACACTCTTGGAAAGACACTGTGCTCTTGGAGTGGTTCAATATTATACCTGATTGACAAAAAAGGAGACCGTCTAAACCCAAGTAACTATTGCTCAATAGCCCTATAAGACTTGAAGCTAAAGCATACACCCGTAATCTCCTGGAACAGCTGAAAACCTGGGCAGAAGATAATGTGTTGCGCCCCTTCTCCCAAAGAGATTTTCATGGAGAAGCCACTACAACTGACCAACATAATTGCTCTATCGGCCCTCAGTTATCAAGCAACACAGCCTCTACAGCCTCCTCTTCTTTGCTGCTTTGTCGACCTAACTGCAGCCTTTGATAAGGTTGATAGATCTTTGCTCTGGAAGAAACTTGAAAACTGGGGCATTCCATCTTCACTTTTAACGGCCATAACATCCCTTTATCCGGAAACCTGGGTACGGGTAAAAACAGGTCCCACATCTCTGTCGGCGAAAATCTGGACCCCTCCTTTTCAATCTGTACACAGCAGACCTGGGAAAAGCACTAGTCAACAGCGGCTTGTCCCCACCCTGACTAAGTAATCAACCTTTACACATCTTGCATTACGCGGATGACATTGTCATCATGGACCACACCAAAGTGGGCCTCCAACGTGCCCTGACCAGCTTACACGAGTACAGTATACTGAACCATCTCATTATCAACTCAGATAAGACCAAAATCGTAGTAATTGCTCGGCAAAAGCACAAAAAACATAACATGTGCACCATTGGATCAAGGAACACCAATTCAGTGCAGAATTACAAGTACGTGGGGGTTTGGTTCATAGAAACTGCGAGACCAACCGCCCACAAAAAAGATCTAACAAAAAAATTGGCGGCTATAATGTATGGTTTAAGAAAATTGAACAACAAGCTAAAAGGTCCTTCAGCGAAGAGTATTAGGAAAGTTACTCAAGCTGTGCTTCTTCCTGCGCTTGCTTATGGGCATTATGCGTTCCCGGGCGCTTGCTCGGAAACCCTGGATTTTGGATTTTGTATGCCCAATGTGTGGCATACCAAAAAATCTTTCAACTCCCTGAACACCTTTCCAGGGCGATACTCAGGTTGGAACTTGGGCTGGCCAAACCATCATTAACCCTCGAGGCCAACTACTCAAAATACAATATTCAAATCTTAAAAATGCCTGGGAAAACCTTAAAGAGCCGCCTCAAAGATATATTTGAAAAACCTGGCTCGCAATGGAATACGCAACTTGTGAGAGCTTCGGCTTCCACTGAAATAAATGAACCAGCACTCGCCTTGCCTCACATCTTCGCTGCATGGAAAAATCAAGCAAACAACTTCCAGCAAGACCGGGCATCATTAAAAACATTAGCCTTCCTTACGCCTGATTCATACACGGTAAATAGTTGGCCTAACGGCTAGGGCAATCGACCTTGAATCTGGTGAACTGGGTTCAAGTCTCAGCAATGACGCTGAACCTCCTGTGATTCTGGGCAAATCACTTAATCTCTCCGTGCCTAACAAAAGTGAATGTGTCCTCATGTAAAGCGCTCTGATACTCAATGGCCGCCGAGCTGAAGCTCGCCATAGAAGCTCCGGGGCTTGGGATCACTTTTCTGTGAAAATCCCTGGTTATGCCCCCCATCCACCCTTCTACCTGACAACCCTGATGAAAGAAAAGTGGCCGCAACACCACTATCCCTGCTACACCCAGGCAAAGAAGAGATCTTGACCAAGAATCCTACCTGAAGACTTTCGTCGACGACGACACGTCCACGAATCTGCCTCTGTCCCAGGAGGAATTTGGACCCTCCCGTATCTTGGTTTGAGCGGGCGCTGAGTCCCACCGCAGTCTTTGCTAAATCAGTCTCCTTGTCTAGCATCGCGCTTGAGCTAGTATTGTCCCGGCATTGTTTCTGGGGCAAAGCAAGTCGAGACTCTGGCACTGGCTCGATGGCATGGCCTTCCCCTGTGGCAGTGTTGACAATCACCGCACTGGGGATTTGTGTGCACGGGCGTCTGGGTGCGGTTAGACGAGACCGCCTCTGAACGAGAACGCCGAGCGGCTTCGGTACTGTGGGGCTGGACCGTGGTGCTGTGCTGCCGACGAGAGGTCTATGCAACCGGATGGCCATTCTAGAGAGATGGTGCTGCAGCAGTGAAACTGGCCCCTGCCTCCTTACCTCGACGAAGTACAGTGAGAAGGGCGGCGGGTGGTGACGACGACAACCCCAATGCTTACCGGGGGTTCCGAGATGCAGCCGCCGCAAGTTTTCGGGGCAATCTTGTGGTGATTTAGACAGGCACTGGATGATTGCCCCAGGCTGCCTGACCTCAAAATGGCCGTCACAGACAGGCCCAAATTGACTGACCAGGGCTGCCTGACTTCAAAATGGCGGCTCTCACCAACCTCTCACCAGGATCTATAGGCAGTACTAAGCGGTGAGACCCCAGGGAACAAACATATACTGGTGGCCAAAAAACAGCAGTAAATGCTGAGTCCTTGTTCCTGGGGATCTTCGCACTAAACGTTATACACACCTGATTTACAGTTGATCCAATTGAGGCCAAGGACCATCAGTAGTTAAACAGACATTACTATGATGGCTACGAGCTGGAGCTAGACAAAGAAGCTCCCAGGGCCGAGATCATTAACATTTGAATATCCTGCCGATACCCTGCCACCCACCAACTTTTGTAACCAGCAGTTCTACTAGAAAAGAGCCCAAATCGCTCTCTCACAAATGATTCTTAGTTCTCCTGAGATGTAGCAGAAGTTCCCTCAATGATCAACTCGTCCCCCCAGGTAATATGAAGCACAGCGTGTGATGACTGCGTCGGCACGGAAGCACCCTACAGCTCATCGGTCGAGATTCCCGGGTACTGTTTTTCCAATGCTGGGCTGCTCTGCCTCACCTCCACAGTAGTCTCTGCTGCTTGCAGGCCACACCTGCTACCATCCGCCTTTCTACATAATCATACATGGAGTGACCTTTTATCTCTCTCAATGGAAATAGAAAAAGGGGACAACCTTTGTACAAAGAAGATAGCAACCATCTTGGATTGACCAATAATTGGCATTTCCCTCATTATTTAGTCCAACCACTCACCGCAACAAGACACAATTGCGCAACTAACCTCTCCTCCCATCGATTCATATAGAGCCTGAACTTTCAGTCATTAACTATGCACCCGCTAAACCCCACCCGGAACTCTAAACTCGTGCGTTATGGACCCAACTCACGGTCCATAAAGTACCCAGAAAATCTGACCATTAATGCTAAAAAGAACCTAAAGCACAGTACCTTAAAGCAGCATCCGGAAATACTTATAGTAGACAACTACCACACCGCGACTAATGGCAAGATGAAAATGAACTTCTTCTTTTACACAAATCACCCGACTAAATGGAAAGACACCTTCCTTCTCCACTTTCAAGTCACCAAATCAGTAAATATTCCCTATGGCGAAAAAATCTCCACAACAGTCAAGCCTACCTTTAAAGGGGAACTCACAATTTCCATCTTCAGAACATGAAAAATTCTCATACAGGCCACTGACCCACACCTCACCATTTTTGATTGGCACTTCTCAACATTACTCTCCTCTCTAACTCATCAGTACCATCAAACCCAATCTCCGCCCGCACCCCAAAAGAAAACCAAGAACCGACCCAATCTCCCTCCCCGGACGAACCATGCTACAACTCATGGTCATCCACCATCACTAATTATAATCTCGCTACCCCTATCATCACACTCCGCCATCAAACACCATCTACAGTGGCTTCAACCAATACTACCCGGCCCAGTAAATGCTCAGTTAATAAACACCACAAGGCTGATCCTGAGCTAGGCAGTTCGGACTCAAACAACATTCTTTACGTTACAGTAGACACTACAGGCATCCCCCCTCTACTTTAGGAGAGCCGACTGTACCCTCGCAAAATATTCTCAACTTCACTACTGTCCCTACTCCTCCTGCCCAAACCATCTCCATACCCAACATCACGGATAATCCCTCGGACACTGACCTCCCTCAAACCACTGCACACTCTCCCCCCGACCCACTGTCATATGCCCAAACCGCCCCCACTTCTAGTCACACTGCCAATCCCCTGGACACGGACTTCCTTCTTACCATTGCTCACTCCCCTCCCTTGGACCCAAGACCCACAACACCTCCTCCTAACCTCTTGACCAGAAGCAACAACGGCTAGACTCCTCACGTCCAATCTATCCCCACTCCTAATCCCAATGATGCCACTCAATCCCACAACCTAGCATCCTCTCCTTTATCAGACCCTAGTCATACACTGCTCCCGATGAAGGCAATATGCCTTTTCAGCACACTTACCCAGCTACTGACCTGGAGCAGAAAATAGACTCCCCAGCGGCAGATATCCTACATCTACAACAAGACCTTCCCAACCAGATTAAGCCACCTTGCTCACACACTCCGGGTAACTACACACCTTCCCCCCATACAGCCTCTTCCTTGGCCCCACTTGGCACACCATTGCCCACCAATCCTATGAGGAATCAGACACAGAGACCCAGCCGAGCTCTCCGCCCCATTTCAGAACAAAAAGCAGATGATATCAACAACTCTTACCTCACAATTAGCCAGAATTCTGCCCTGTTTGCAATCCCAGTTTAGTGAGCCCCTTTAAGAATCCCTAGACATGTCCTCTCCCCAAGACCCACTGCTCAATACACTTCTATACATACAGCACACACAAACACCAAGGTGCCCCGTCCTTTATCGTGCATGCTCCTCAACTGTAGATCAGCAGTACAACACGCCACAGATATTGCTGAAGTTATACTCGCGGAAGAAATAGACATTGCATTCCTCACAGAATCCTGGCTCAATGACCATTCTAACTGGATCCTAGACCTTCGCACCGCTCAAGGCTACAACATCATCAGACACAACAGACCGTTCAAGACAGGTGGCGGTCTAGCTATCATTCATAAAGAAGGAATATAGTTTACCAGATTAAAATCCACAGAATACCTGACTCTTGAATACCTAGGAGTTGAATTTACAGTCAAAGGTACCACACCCATCAAATTTCACACCATCTACCATCCCCCTGGTGAACGTACCCTCTTCGCTGAAGAACTAACTGACCTAATAACTTGTTTATCCCTAACAGACACAGAAGACGTGTTCCTGGGTGACTTCAATATCCACTGGAACAAACCCGAAGACCCTACAACCAAGAACCTCTCCAACCTGCATGAAATTACTAACCTCAAACAACTCTGCAATGAACCAACACACATCAAAGGAGCAACACTGGATACGATCATCACCAAAAATTAGCTGGTCTCTTTGAGATCGATTTCTCCCATTGACTGGTCTGAACAAAACCTCATACGTTTTAATATTGACCCACATCACACAGAAACCAACCAATACGACCTGACAAACCTAAGCACTGGACCAGGAACATCAAAGGAGTCCCCATAACCAAACTAGAATCCAGGATTCATGCCCCTCTACAACCCCAGCCTTCCAATATGACGGCCGATGACCTCACATCCACTTTAATTCCACAATGACAGAGGTGCTAGATCAAGTAGCACCACTCAAACTCAAACATTAGAGATCTATCAAATCTAAATCTTGGTTCAACATGGATCTTAATACCGAAAGACGACAACTCAGACAATCAGAAAGGACTTGGAGACTAAACCCTTCGACTCTTCACCTAGCGCAACTTAGATCATCCCGGTTGGCATATAAAAACACATTATTAGAGAGAAGGCCACTTTCTTCCGTAACCAACTAGACCAGGCGAAGAATAGACCTAGAGAACTCTTTAACACTGTCAAAAGTCAAACAAATGGCCCCCTTTAACTAACACTGACCAAACAGATCGAAGTCATACCACGGACAACCAGGCCCGCTTCCAACTGAAAAACGACACTAATTGGTCGAACTTCGAATTCATGTAGGAAATCGAAGTCTTCAATATAATTGCAAGGTTAAAGCTTACTTCCCACACTATGGACCCCTCCCATCCACAATTGTAAAAAAACTCAACCACATCATTGCCCCTTTCTAGACAAAAATCATCAAGCCCTCTCTCACATCAGGTTGTGTCCCAGACTCCCTTCAGCTAGGACAAATCACACCTATACTCAAGAAACCAGGGGCCGACCCCAACGAGCTCAACAACCTCAGACCTATCTGCAACCTTCCGTTCCTAGCTAAAACATTGGAGAAGTGCGTTCTCCAACAACTTAACAAACATATTGATGACTTCAACCTCCTCGACACCTTTCAGTCAGGTTTCAGGAAAGTTGTAGGACCGAAACAGCCTTAGATGAAGGTGAAGCCTGTCTCCTCAATCTTATTGACTTATCAGCGGCATTCGACACAATAAACCATTGAGCTTTACTTGAGACTCTGAAGAGGTGCTCTGGCATTAATGGCACAATACTAGAATGGGTCACTTTCTTCCTTCAGCACCATTCGCAACAGATTAAAATCAACTCCTGCCTCTCTGTACCAACATGAGTCAAACTTGGAGCCCCACAAGGATCGATCCTCTCACCATTCCTCTTCAATCTCTTCACGGAACTCCTTGCAATTATTCTGAAACAAGCAGGGGTTCAATACCACTTATAAGCAGATGACACACAAATATACCACAAAATCAAATCGCCCAGTGACGTACGACACCTCAATGTCAAGATCCAAAACTGGTTTAACGCAAACCACTTAAAACTGAACCGGGACAAAACAGAATTAATACTGTTCTCTCCGAAAAGTAACCACCGACCAATTCAAGACTAGCTCAGGGAGCTTGATGCTCTAAACTCCTCCCTCATCCTATCCGACTCGGTAAAGTCACTAGGCATCACCCTGGATAAGATCTTGTCAATGAAGGACCACATCAAGAATGTTGCAAAAGGTGCGCTTTACTCTCTAAAACGCCTCAAGAAAATGTAACCTTTCATTCCTCAAGATGTTCTCAAGACAATAGTACAATACCTAGTACTTTCTAAACTGGACTATGGGAACGCCATCATAACAGGGTCACCAAAAGCTCACCTAGCCCACTAAGGTCAGTCCTTAACATGGCAGCTCAATTCATAACCAGTGTAAAAAGATTTGAACACATCTCACCAACCCTCAACGCACTCAACTGGCTTCCCATGGAAAGGAGATGTATTTACAAACTGGCCTGCATCACACACAAGCCCCTCTATGCCCAAACCATCAACTACCTAAACAGCAAACTAGTAAAAGCAGGAAAATCCAGAGCTCTGAGAAGCACTGACTCACTTCTTCTCATCCCTCCGAAACTGAAAAGGAAAACGACCCAGTGCCGGTCCTTCTCTGGTAACGTACCCAGGATGTGGAACGCACTCCCTATTGACCTCAGATGCAACCCCTGCTTCTCTTGCTTCAAAAAGGACCTGAAACTCCTTCTCCTTAACCAATACTTCACCTACCAAGTCAATCAAACCTAGGAATCAATAACCTAATAGACTCCCCCCTCACTTTGACCTTCAAGGATGGTGGTCATCTGACAGTTTCAATCACCTGTATCTTTCTCCCCTCACTGGATACTTAAGTATTATGTATTTGCTTATATCTTTGTGCATCCTCATGTCCTGCGATGCTATGCAATTTTTCCTTTGTGTATGTAAAGCGCTTGGATATCCACAGGACTAGCTAGCGCTATATAAAACTCTATAAATATATAAAATAAATAACTTTGAGCTTTATAAAACTCTGTTTAAAAATATAAATAAATAAATAAATAAATAAATAAACAGCAGACTTACCTTGCCGCCCGCTGAACCCTAAAGTCAGAGGAGAAATCTTGTATGTGCGACTTCTGGCACTGTCAATTACGGAATTCAGCCAAGCTTGGGCAAATCAAAATACCGGAGGGGCATGCCATCTGTGTGATTATAAATGAGAGTCTTGCTGTTGCCTCGCCCTAGCATTGGAAAGGAGGATCCTTCTCAGGCAGCTATGCTTAAGAGAAAAAGCAAACAACTGCCTTGGAGCCTCCCCTGTATGTCTCACACAAAAAGAACCTCATATTCTGGCCCGCTGTGGACGATTTGTACGATCTATAAAGGGCGCCATTTAACCCCCGCTCTGCCAGTGTACCCTGTTCTCTCACAGTCCAAACGCTGATTCTGGATTACTTCAAACACAGGACACTGAAAGAGCATGGATCAAGCAAAAGAAGCAGCAACTGAACCCAAAGCCCCTTTCCAACAGCTCCATCTTACTGAAAACTGCAATACATCTATTTGCACCGTGCTAGCTGTGCAGATTACAGCCAGCAAAGAATGGCACCAGAGGTGTCGGGCCAACAGAAAAAAGAGACAGGCGCCCTCCTCCGGGGACTGGTCGCAGCCATCGGACAAAAGAAACTATTGGTCTACGGTCCTGTATCCTCTAACGGCTCACAACAATTGCACGTAATCCAACACAAATCTGGCACAGCAGTTTATGAAGTAATAAAGCACCAGTACCTTACATGAGGAACAGCTCCAAATGTGAGGAATGGTAACAAAAGTAGTCCTGGAACATCAAACGTCCTGGTAGGTGATACAAATCTGGAATACCAGCTCATGAATTAGCAAAGCAGTAGCACTTCATATGAGAAACAGCTCTAAACGAGAGGAATGGTAACAAAAGTAGCCCTAGATCTCCAAACATCCTGGATGGTGATGCTCTCCCACGGGATTGGCTATGATGCAACGGTCAAAACGCAACCTTGAAAACAAGTCCCAAGACAATTGATGGCACCTAACAATGGCATTTTATTACATTGTTTACCCTTATGTACTGCACAAGAAAATGTTTTCACTTCTTTGTAATGCGATGGTTTTAGTTAACTTATACAAATAAACTTATGCAATTCAATTCTATAAGTAGAATGCCAATTGTATTTCTGTCATTGTAAAAGCAGGGTCTCCTTTAAAATACAGGCAAGTAAACTGTTTTAGAAATAAATTATGGCGTAAACAAGCAAAAAAGGTACCCCACACCATGAACGAGAGAAAAAATGTACATGCTAAACCGACAGAGGTAGTCGCTGTCCTCATCAGTCAGTAAAAAAATTTAAAAAATAGAGATATGAGCACACAGACAAGTAAGAAGGCTTAGAATCATATGACTAAATGTACTTCAAATATTATATGGGCCAATCTATCCAACGGTTTACAACACAAAAAGTGCATCAAAAGGCCATTTAAGTAGGTTGGTATTGTGCTATAAAGTGCTTAGTTTGATTTACCATTACAACAATTAATTGTGCTTCAGCTTAATGCGATAATATTTAAGCACAAATGGTTAGTCATGCTAGGTACATAGTTAAAGGTGACGGGTTCTTGATATGTTGTGTAGTGCCTGTTGTAAATACTCACCTCTGTATCATTAGAAAGCAATGCGTTGATTTTGTAGTCGTTATAGTCGTTATTACATAACCACAAACTTCTAAACCGTAAAACAGCAGAACCACGTATCACTGCAAACAGTTAATTTGTCTTTGCTCTTGAAATAAACTCTTTCACGCGCTCCTTTGTTCTTTCAATTCGTGTAAACTGTATTAAGTAAAGCGCTGCATTCTTAGGTAAATTGTGAAAACAATGACCCAGAGTCTCTTAAGGGCGCTCCTTCTTTCATGTCGGCGCCCTTCTTTCTGCTCTCACCAGTTATCAGGCCGGAGGGTGTATGCCATAAAATATAAATCGCATTGTTACTGTAGTTTGCTTTCTTTGATTGTTTTTACCAATCCTCTTTTTTCCCCTCACTGAAATCGTAGACCCCATAAATACCTTGCACGGTCCCCTTTCTGTCAGGTAATTACACAGTTCCTTGAGAATTTAAACCCGTCAAAGGGAGTCTCATTACTTTGTTCCTTTGGGTAGTGTCTCCCGCTTTGTGTCTGATGAACACTAAACAGGACCGATATTAACTGTCAGTTAATTACACACCAGTTCTCTTCACTATTTACCCGTTAAAATGGGCAGGTACGCCGCAGCCTTGCCATCTCAATCACTGTCTCTCCTGACAAAGGAACCAATAAAGATGAGTCACTCGGAGTCACCCAGTGTCTGGTGCGCGGAGCCGCCCATTCCTAATTGCCCTTAGAGACGGCTGATAATACAAACTTTGAAGTGAAAATCAGCCTAATGAGCGCCATGCTGGGAGGGGAGATCACATGTCAGAGAAGTTTGCAGATGCTTGGGGGCAAACAATGTCTGTTTTCCTTTAAGAGCTGAGAAACCTACTGCAAGTCTAGGGTCCGGATTCCGGCAGAGACGGGCGCGCAGCAGGAGACCGCGGGCTCCTGTGAAATGGCGGGGCCCGTCGCTCTCACCCCACGGCCCGCACTCTGGAATAGTCAGTCAGAAAAAAGCCCTCGAGGTCTATCTAGTATGGCGTCCGAAGGAATGAGAGCTCAACCTGTATAAGTATGCTTGCGAGAAGTCCATTGAAAGAGATGGCAGGCTACAGATTATCGTTCGATAACAGAGTTTAGACAGCAATGTAGGAGGAGCAATTAAAAACCGCTCAATGCAGAGGGGCATGAGGGAATCGCTCGGTCACAGGTCAAAACAAACACCAGTCTACAACAGAACAAGGTCAATATTTGCTTTACTAACTCGTACATTAAGGGAGCTTGTTGCTTCCCCGCGTGCTAATTAATGGGGAAGAAGCATGTGTAAATAAAAGCTGATTTCTTTCAACCTGACAGTAAGTAATGCAATCTGCCGGACAGATCACGGAAATACAATAAATACATGTAAATTAACGACGACAAGCAAGGCAAGTGTCAGCAACCTAGAAATGAGTAGAGAGCAGCACAAATCCACCGAAAGCCTAGTGCAAAAAAGTTTCTGTTTTAGTTATTTATATATTTGAAACCTCTACATGGAGCAGCTGGAGGCGCGTCAGTTCTCTTTGGGTAGCTGAAGAAGGATAGGAAAGTCCGTAACGGCAGATCTTGCAGATTTTGGAACTAGGGGCCCTACGAGTCTTGGCGTCCAGTGATTCTGGGCAAATCACTTAATCTCCCCATGCCTAAAAAAATTGAATGTGTGCTTGTGTAAGGTAACTGTTGCTCATGTATAGTGCCCCAATACATTCAGGTCGAATTCGCGCTGTATATTAAATTGCCCCAAAAAAGAGGATGTGGGTGGTTCAGATGTGAATCTCTAAGTTAAAGCATAGGGTGACCAGATTCTCCAAACAAACAAGCATTTGCAATGCAATAGGTCTCGCATTAGGAAAGTGTGAGCTATTGCTATTGGTATTGTAAATGACAATTTTTTTTAAATATGTGTTGGCTTTGAAAATATATAAATTAATAGTATTGTTAGGCGCCTTGATGCCCAGCCTAAGTTTGCGCACTATAAGACTCCTATCATTTCATTTCATTTCATTTCATTCACAAAGCCAATAGCTTACACTTTCCTAATGCAAGTCCTATTGGCTATGGCAATGCTTGTTGGTAGCAAGCAAGGACAGTGCTGTTGTGGTGCTGAGTGATGATGTGGTTGGGCTGAGTGATGTGGTGGTGTATTAGAGTGATGTGGTGGTGTATTAGAGTGATGTGGTGGTGTCTCAGAGTGATGTGGTGGTGTCTCAGAGTGATGTGGTGGTGTCCCAGAGAGACGTGGTGGTGTCCCAGAGTGATGTGTTGGTGTCCCCGAGTGATGTGGTGGTGTCCCCGAGTGATGTCTTGATATCCCTGAGTGATGTGGTGGTGCCCCTGAGTGATGTGGTGGTGTTCCTGAGTGATGTGGTAGTGTTCCTGAGTGATGTGGTGGTGTCCCAGAGTAATGTGGTGGTGTCCCAGAGTGATGTGGTGGTGTCTCCGAGTGATGTGGTGGTGTCCCTGAGTGATGTGGTGGTGTTCCTGAGTGATGTGGTGGTGCCCCTGAGTGGTGGCCCTGAGTGATGTGGTGGTGCACCTGAGTAATGTGGTGGTGTCCCCGAGTGATGTGGTGGTGTCCCCGAGTGATGTGGTGGTGTCCCCGAGTGATGTGGATGTTCCTGAGTGATGTGGTGGTGTTCCTGAGTGATGTGGTGGTGTCCCTGAGTGATGGTGTCTCCTTAGTAGCCACTTCACCTCAGGCTATAGGCACGGATGCTCCACTTATCTTCTTCCATGAACCTGTTAATAATGATTCTGAAACGAATTCTGTGGTTGTCCCCGATATACTTCTCGTAACTGATCCCGATAGTGACATTGATTCTGATCATGGGGTCCAGACACGAGACACTGAAGCTGAACTCTCTTCCCCAGATCAGGTGCCACGACCGGTACGACAATGTGTGAAAAAACACCCAAAGAGAGGTGGGTTGCGGTCTGGGGTAAGGAGGAAAAGGGATGTCACTTCAGGTTCATCGAAGGCTATAACTACTGACCTTGACGAGGACAATATAAAGCATTCTATGGTCGAGGTCTTGTTTAACAAATTTGTAGAGGTGTTTGAAAGCAAGATCAAAGTTATAATTAAACCTCTGGTGGCGAAAATTGACAAACTGAATGCCGAGATCAAAAAACTGGAAGGCTTACAAACTAAGCTCGTGGGGGAAGTGGAAAATATAACTATTCTTGTTGAAAATAGGACAGCCCATTCAGGGGAGAACACTTTGGATATGGGAGTGATAGGGGATGTTTCGGTAATAACCAACCCCCCTGCCCAAGCCCCGATGGACACTGCCAATCAGTTAGGTGTCAAGGATGACGCCCTGTTAACAGTCAATATTCCCCCTGTCCAAAATCAGGTAACAGACCCTCTTCAATTTATTGTCGAAGCTACGCCGGTGGTACTGGTGCTGGCTAACGTCCCACTTTTAGAACGGGGCCTAGCAGAGCCACCTGCATCCTTGTTGAGTAAGGCTCTACATTGGTTATCAGGGAACATGAAGCTAGCCCCAGGAGGGAAACAGCAACTGGCGAGTGAGATCAGGTCAGCGAAAAGTGTCCCGTGGTTAGGGAACAGACCCAAAAAGTTTAAAGGGGACTGTGTGGCAGTGACTTTCTCAAACCCGGCAGTTTTGCCCAATGTTCTTGAAAACCTACTTCCGCCCCAACGAAGAAGTGGTAGTATTGTCCCACTTACGCAAAAATTTTTTTATGGGGAACAACAGAATGTTACATACCCTAAAACCCCTGGTCTAGATAGGGAAAATAACATGATTAACATGAATAATAGGTGGGGCACAAATCTAGGTTTTAACATTGCAACTCATAACAGTTTTGATCCTCTATCCGGCCTGGATTTGTGCGACTGACGGGAGGCCAGGGTAGGCCCGGGTGGTGAGGGAAATGGTGTTCTGACTCCCATGGCCCCTGCATCTCCACTTAGGTTGGATAGTGATACCCCCGTAAAAGAGAACCTTGAATTGGGGGACAAAGTCAGGCTGTTAAGCTGGAACATTGCGGGGTTGCGATCCAAAAGAGAAGATTTAAATTGGCTCAATGTTATTAAACAATATGATATTGTTGCCCTACAGGAGACATGGGATGAGGATAGTGATTTTTGGCTGGATGGTTTTACTTCTTTTTTTGTCCCTGATTTGAGCTCGACGGCTGGAAGAAGTAGAGGGGGACTAGTGTTGTTGGTCTCGGTGAACGTCAGGGGTAAAATTGTAAAGCTTGACTGTGCCTCTCATAATTTTCTCATCGTAGAGGTAACCTTGTTTAATAATATTAAAATAATCCTAGTGAATTGTTATAATTCACAACAAGGGGCCTCTACAGACGAGCATTTACTTTGGTTAAATGACTTTTTAACATCTTGTAAAGAAAAGAAAACCACTTTTTGCCATCTAATTTTGATGGGAGATTTTAATGTACATCTTTGTCTAAATTGTGTCCTAATTGACTATGATGGCCCGGATAGCACATCCCCTCAGCATTTCGAACACAGTCAGAAGGGGGTGGCTCTTGAAAATGTATTGTCCAGTAATAATTTGTTTGAAACTGAGTTCTTTGATAGCAATACCCGGGTTGCTACTTATACTGGTAGGGACTGTCAAACAATTATTGATTATATTTTTCTATCATTAGGACTTTTAAAGTATGTAATTTTTTATAATGCCATACAGATGCCTTTTAGTGATCATAATCCTGTGGTGATGGAGCTACATGATGGGTTTTCATTATTAAACATCTCTGTCCCGCCCCAGGCGGTTATGTCGGTTAAAACCAAAGACCAGGGGAGAAGGCTCAAATGGGGTAAGATCGTCCCCGCTGACTTTTTCCAAACCATAACAACTAAGGCCGCACAGGAATTAAACACCTGTGTCAATCCTCTCTCTAAGGGGGAGGTAATAATAACTTCGTACGAGGCCATTTGTTCTAAAGTGTCACATGAACTTACTCTAAATGGTCGAGTAGCAAATAATAGACCGGCTAGGGCTTGGTTTGACCAAAAATGTAGTAAAGCCCATAACATTTTAAAAAAGGCCCTTAATGTTCGTCTGAGAAACAAAGCTCTGGTATCGCAGCTCAGAAAAGAGTATGCGAAGGTAATACAGGAGCTAAAAAGGGAGTTAAAACATGAAGCCTGGGTGGAGCTCATGGATAAAGCTACCTTAAAAGACAGTGCCAAGTTTTGGTCAATTATCAACACGCCATTGTTTTCTAAAGTCCAAAATTCAGACTTAGAACTAAACATTTCTGAAACAGATTGGCTTAGTCATTTTGAAAAAATATATGGTAGCCATCTGGAGCTGGAATCCCTGGTAGCCCCTGTTCCTATTGTGGCCCCAGTAAGGTTTGAGACAGCCGAAGTAATTAAGGCAATTGAGAGTACGGCTGGGCATAAGGCACCAGGTCCGGATGGGGTTCCCTCCGACATGTATAAGGCCAATCCGATGTACTGGGCTGAAATCCTAACTAAAGTTTTTAATGCCTCTGCAACAGTAGGGTTCCCCAAATCCTGGTCCAGATCAATCATAATCCCTGTATTTAAAAAAGGGCAGAGGGGAGACCCGAGATGTTATAGGCCCATTTCACTGTTAGATTCCTCTATTAAAATCTTAGGGAAGGTGGTCTTGGCCAGAATAACATCTTGGGCCTCGGAGAACAACATATTGACAGACGTCCAATATGGTTTTAGAGCGGGGAGGAGTACGGAGGACCAATGTCTCAACCTTAGTCTGATTATAGCCAAATATACCAGGGCCAAAAGGGGCTCTATCTTCTTGGGTTTTATGGACCTGTCCACAGCCTTCGATCTAGTTAATAGATCAAGGCTGTGGACCATGTTGCTTAAGATGGGCCTTGATTGTTCGCTGGTGTACTTTCTAGCGGAGCTGCAGAGGGATTTAAATGCCTCTATTAGGATGACAACCGAGGGGAAATGCACAGCAAGTTTTAAGTCAAGTAGGGGGGTGCGCCAAGGCTGCATCCTAGCCCCAATGTTGTTCACGTTGTACGTGAACTCGTTGGAGACAGACCTGACAGCAGCTACGCAGGATATTCCGCGCATGGGGGGAAGGCCAATTCCGGTGCTCCTCTACGCCGACGATGCGGTTTTACTGGCAAGAACCCAAATCGGTCTACAGAGACTGCTAGACTCTTTCGGCAATTTTATGAATAGTCTTGACTTGTTGATTAATACAGGGAAATCCCACATAATGTCAATGGGGAGTTCAAGAAACAATGTTAAAACTTTTTACTGTGGTACCGAGGTTGTTAGTAGAGTAAAGGTATTCACATATCTCGGAGTTTTATTCGACGATAGGTGTAGCTGGAACCCACAGCTTACCACAAAATCTAACGCCGTGAGAAGTTCCTCGGCGGCAGTATTGGGGTTCGCCAAAAGACTAGGGGTGAAACCAACTGAAGCAATCCTGGCAATCTATAAAGCCAAGACGGTTTCTATTGCAAGGTACGGAGCAGCAATCTGGGGATTCATTAATCCTGACCGCATACAAACTGAGGAGAATAAATTTCTGCGGTCTCTCCTTGGTCTTCCATCGTCTACAGCTACCTATTCTATTCACCTGGAGCTGGGTATAGGATACATTACTGATATAATTAAAATAGCACCTATCCTGCTCTGGATTAAGACCTGGCTGAATCCACAACTCTCCCTAAACCGAACAATCATAATGGACTGTCTTAACTTAGACCATGTCAGGGAAATTCAGTGGCTGTCCTATGTCAAGAGCCTGGCTGAGAAGCTTGGCCGCCCAGAGATCTTCTCTAGACCAGATTCTCTGTGCAAAGCCGATTTAGTGTGAACTAAGACCAACCTTATCAGGCTTTGTGAAGCAGAGCGAGAGGCGGTTGAGCTAAGTAAACCTTCAGTAAGGGCCCATGTATTGGTTACCACGTCTTTGAGGCTGGCTCCCTATCTATCGGTTGTGACTAACTGTTTCCACAGATGGTTACTCAAGAAATTCCGATTTAATCAAATGTATATGATATTATGGGATGTGATTGGGTGGGGTAGACCGGAGGTCAATCCCCCCTGTAAATGTGATGATCTTTCTCCCCAGGACACTGTACATTTCTTGTTTTTCTGCAGGCTGTTTTCTGTGCCTCGGAAACGGTTCATTACCCCATTATTGAAAAAGTTGAGCTTTAAACAACATAAACCTGCCTTATTATTTCTCCAAATGATGGAAACTCCGGAAAGTATGTACTGTGTCGCCAGTTTTTTGGCAGCTTCTGTGAGAATAAGGAGGTCTGGTTGGGTGTGTAATGTTGTAGCTACTTCTTCTTAAAACAAGCTCTAGTACCTGGGAAATATGGCCTTGTAGAACAAATGCAATAGGATTACTCTTTTGAGCTTTTTACGGAAATGAAATGTATTAGTATACGATTGTGTAATTTTAATTCTTTTATATGTTTTTAATTGTTTGCATTTTTGTATAGCATACTTTTATGATTTTAACTAATCGAATAAAGTGGATTTGACTTGACTTGACTTGACAATTTTTTTTAAATATGTGTTGGCTTTGAAAATATATACATTAATAGTATTGTTATTCACAAAGCCAATAGCTTACACTTTCCTAATGCAAGTCCTATTGGCTATGGCAATGCTTGTTGGTAGCAAGCAAGGACAGTGCTGTTGTGGTGCTGAGTGATGATGTGGTTGGGCTGAGTGATGTGGTGGTGTATTAGAGTGATGTGGTGGTGTATTAGAGTGATGTGGTGATGTCTCAGAGTGATGTGGCGGTGTCTCAGAGTGATGTGGTGGTGTCCCAGAGAGATGTGGTGGTGTCCCAGAGTGATGTGTTGGTGTCCCAGAGTGATGTGGTGGTGTCCCCGAGTGATGTCTTGATGTCCCTGAGTGATGTGGTGGTGCCCCTGAGTGATGTGGTGGTGTTCCTGAGTGATGTGGTAGTGTTCCTGAGTGATGTGGTGGTGTCCCAGAGTAATGTGGTGGTGTCCCAGAGTGATGTGGTGGTGTCTCCGAGTGATGTGGTGGTGTCCCTGAGTGATGTGGTGGTGTTCCTGAGTGATGTGGTGGTGTCCCTGAGTGATGTGCTGATGTCCGTGAGTGATGTGGTGGTGCCCCTGAGTGGTGGCCCTGAGTGATGTGGTGGTGCACCTGAGTGATGTGGTGGTGTCCCCGAGTGATGTGGTAGTGTCCCCGAGTGATGTGGTGGTGTCCCCGAGTGATATGGATGTTCCTGAGTGATATGGTGGTGTTCCTGAGTGATGTGGTGGTGTCCCTGAGTGATGTGGTGGTGTCCCTGAGTGATGTGGTGGTGCCCCTAAGTCAGAGGTCTTCAAACCTATTTGCTCCGAGCCCCCACTAAGCAAAATGTTTTGAGATCGGGTCCCCCCTCCAAAACTTTATAGAAAGGATTGGGGGTGCGGAAGGGACATTGCTGCATGCTGGACTTATGAGATGATTTCAGGAGTACTTTTTCCATAGCTCATAAACCGAACAAATATGAGACTTATAAAACAGCAAATGCTTCAAACAAAAACAAGTAATATTCCAAATATTGCTCCCCGTGATTGGGGTGATGTGAGCCCCTCACACTCCTGGACCCCAATGCAACTACACCTGCTGCACTACTGATAACTGCAGTCCTGAGTAGCAGGCTATTTCCTATGCATCTTTTACCTCTTCCCCACAATGACAGACCAGCACCTCAGGATAGAAACAAAAATAGGCTCCCATGCCCATTTTTTTAAAGGTACACATTCATAATTGTGATGTAGTGGGCCCCTGAATCCCCTGGGCTCCAGTCCTGCTGCATCTGCTTCCAGCAGTGGCCACTAATACACCTGGAAGAAGTACCTGCTGTACAATTTTTTAAGAAGTTGTATTATCTCAATCACGGCTTCCTTTTGCAGCAGCCTAGCTTAAAATATCTTAATACTATTTTAAAATAATAACTTACATATTCACAGTGCCCTCTGCCGTAGGCTGGGACCTTATAGCACTATAAAGAGGGCCACTAGAATTATGCGGCAGGAGAAGGCCAAATTATGCAGCAGGGTTGACTACATTATGCAGCAAACAAAGGCGAATTATGATGCATAATGCTGCATATTTTGTGATAGCATTGCTACATTATTTTATAATTTTTATACTTGTTAACACTGTCCTGGCATATATCGCCCCTCATAAGTACAAGTTTAACCTCCACATATAGAAATAAGTAACAGAAAGGTGACCAGTCAACCTTTACAAATGGCCTTCCACTGCGGTGGTAACGTGTTGCTGCAATTTTTTTAACTTTTGAACCGTTTGAGCTCGAAACAATTTTTTGGTTAATATCTACAAATTATGCAGCAATAGATGATGAATTATGTGGCAAATGCAGGATATCCATTACTATGAGCAAAAAGCCAAAACTGCACAATTTCATAATTCCAGTGGCCCTAACTATAAATACAAAGGTCACTATTCCTCTGCACCAATTAGGGTTCAATTATGTGTCGCTCAACTTTAACACATACAGACATCTAGAGTGATGGTAGTCACTAACTGGTTTCATAACCTAAAAGAGTGCATTTATCACCAGTTAGTTTAACTTGCAATTATTTTTCAATTAAGTTATTACTGCGTTTACATGACTGTGAAAACACAAAACTCGTACTTTTTAGGTTTTGCCTGGCGTTTACTGCGCAAGCAGTATCGCGCAGGCGAAAACTTATGTTTCACAGTATGTGCACTTCGTCCCGCCTTCTCTTCCATTGGCTAGCTCCATAAATGGAGGCTAGCCATTGGAAGAGCGATCTGTCCGTCATTGCCGGAGCAGATTTGTGGGCGATCCCGCGATTTTTACTCATCCCGCCCCCTTGTGATCATCATGCGGCGGTGGGCGGTGGTTTATTTTTATTTTTATTTTTGTTTTTTTGGGGTCATTCCTCCAGGCCGACCGCCGCCGGAAGAAGTCCTGGTGAGTGCTCCCCTCCCGCTGTACGTGTGCCCGTTCCCATTCCCGCCCACCCTCCCGCTGTCCGTGTGCCAGTTCCCGTTCCCACCCCCCTCCCGCTGTCCGTGTGCCCGTTCCTGCCCCACATGTAAATGCTTTTTTGTCGTCATGTAGAGGTGGGCCATTGTGGGTGTTTTCGTCAGTCTGTGCCAGCTTTGCTGCTCGCTCGAAGTCTCCTCCGTGTGCTCCCACTCTTTAAATGGCTGCCGTGCCGAGGACTCACAGTCCCACTTCCACCCTCCTCGGCCCTTCCAGCCCTCTCCGGCTCCTCTTTCACACCGCGGTCCGGCCCTCCCTCGGATGCGAGCGTATCTCTCTCTCCTCGGACCTCGAGGACACTGCCTCTGCTTTCGTCAGAGGAGACGATAACACTTGCCAAATGCGTTGGATTCCAGGAGCTGCGCGAGCCCTCGTCTCCCCAAACCTATAAATACTGCCTAGGGCCCGGAGGCAGTCAGAGAATGTGCTGCCGGTGAGCTCCAAGCGCCCTCTTGCTCCAGCGCCAAGAAGACGCTCCGTGCCCTGCATGCACTCTGTAGATTACTCACATTCGCATACCTCATCCCATACAAGCAGCGACATAGGAGCTCAGGACCACCTTACCCGGGCTTGCAAGTAAGGGAAGCGCCTAGAGGCTGCTCCTCGTCTGTATTATGCTATGCTTGTTTTTCTTTGAAAGCAATGTTCTGAGGAGAGACGAGCTTTTGGCCTACCGCAGTTCCTGGAGTTCACACATTTATCATGTCTAGGCCCGCGCATACTTTTCCTGCGCACTGTCGATGTTTCCCCCTGATGCCCAGTGGGTGTTGAAAGTGAATGCATTCTTTTCTCACGAGTTAACTTGACAACCATGTTTCTCGCAGCTTCGAAACTGGATGGGTATTGGCGATTTTCTTATCGAAACAGCTTGAAATTTGTGTTTAAGTCTTGATTATATTGTGAATCCAAAAATTCTTATCAATTTGAACCTTTTATGGATTTTATTTTTCCACTTTTAGCGAGGAAATTGTTCCTGCAATGGAGGTTTGGTACACTCCCTACCAAAGTTTTTACTTATAAATGGTCTACAGGGGGTGACAAACTCTGCCCGTGCTGTAAAGCCCACGACGAAGATGATCTGCACATAATGTTTGGGTGTTATGCTTACCGGAGCCCGAGGAGGCGCTGGATAGCACCCTTGTGCAAGAATTTGGGCTTTAGGATGTACCCACAGGCCTACAGGGTCATGAAGACCAACACTCTGGGCCATATTGTGTTTGCGGTTTCAAAATTTTTAACGGCAGCATGGATAATAAGGAAGAAAATGTCCCCCTGATTTATATTACTTTGCTCGTGTACCTTATGCAGGCCTAGCAGGACCTCTTTTATTGTATACACTGTGTTTTAAATGTATGTATTGTTTTTATTGCATCTTTTATGGCCTATGTGGCCGAAATAAAGAATTTTTGGAATTGGAATATTGTGAAAACCCACATGCGGAAAACTTTGCAAAATAAGGATTATAGTAACGCTATTTGCAAGAGTTACAGGATACACGTTTGTGAGAGAAAGACGTTGCCACTATCCACGTTCTGCTTCCCCCAACAGTTTCCATAACGCGCCATTAAAACACCCTTTCGACAAGAGCAATGTTATGATGAAGGCCAGATTTAATTACATTTTATCAGGCTTGAAGTAGCCGTAATTGCACACTGTTAGGTTTCCACGTCCAGTGCTACCCTGTTTTCCCATCCTGTGTGGGAAAGGGCACGTTGTAGGCAATGACTTTGATAACTTTTCCTTTAAATCTGAATGTTTTTTGGAGAAAGAGCTGTTGATATTTCATGTCCTAAATTTCAACCTTGTAACTGGCATGACTGGCTTTGCCTAGGTTTGTAGTAGTGTCTGCCAATACCTTTGCAGCTGAGTACTTACCTGAAGACACAAATCAGCTAATTTGATGTGTGTACCATTAATGGCACACCTAACCCCAAATGCCTTGGAAGATCTATCCGTTATAGTGTTAGAAAAGTGACACACTGCATTAGAGAGCAAGCGTTTGATTTCTGGAGCAGATCCACTCACTTTATGCTGTGGTTCTAGGCCAATAAGGATCAAACTCTCTGTGTGTGTGTGTTTATGTGGGGCTCTGTTTGTGTGTGTGGGTCTGTGTGTGTGTGTGGGTCTGTGTGTTTTTCTGTGTCATTTGCCAGAGATTAAACTATTGGCATTGTAAATGACAATGCCATTTATTTATCTGTTTTCAAAACCAACACATAAATACAAATGTTGTCATTTACAATGCCAATAGCTCAAACTTTTCAAAAGGCGAAACCATTGCATTGTAAATGCTTGTTACTTTTTTTTAGCAACCTTTTTGACCCACTGCACTCTGACACAGTTCTCACTTCAAGGGCCTGGAGTAAATAAAGACAGCCTGGAAATGCAGCAAATATACATCACGCACTTCCAGGCCATCCTCATTTACATGTACTTGCAGAGGCATTTCCGTGCCCCTCGTAACCCACCCATGCCCCCAAGGGGGGCGGGCCCACAGTTTGAAGACTTCTGCAAAGGACAACATTCAAATATTCTGTGTGATTTAAAAATATTTCAAATATAACAGTTCCTAGGCAACTTGAGGGTCCTGAAAATTGTCAGGTACATCGACACACATTGGATCAATCTGACAGTGTACTGAACAAAGAATGGCAAATTAATTTAAAACATTTTTTATGTTAATTTATTTTGTAAAAACATATACAAATGAAAATTTAAAAACCATAAAAGGTGGTAAAAATACAATGAATGGCAATGATGTCTGATACAGTATAAAGCATCAAATAATGTACATACAAGACATGAATAAAATTTTAAAAACTAAACAACAACACAGTGGGTGACAGGTAATCTCTACGCGCGTTTCGGCGTTACACACGCCTTCTTCTGGAGAACCACTGGAGAATTCTAGAAAAAACAATTTTATACATTACAATTACAGATAAAATACGTATATTGCCTATTCGAGTACACTGTCTTGGATACAAAGACTATTTGTAGGCGGAGGCATTAAAATAAAGAAGGCTGGTTTGAATAATACAGACAGAACGCTGGTTTTAATTAAGATCAAGTTCATGGTCACACCACCAGATCGAAATATTGTGCATAAAGTAAATTTGTGCAGAGATAAGGAAAGGGAAAGGTAAGACATCCAAATACCTTAAACTGTCCCAATGTGACAGAGAACTGCGTTAGTGGTGCTTCAAGGTGAAAACAAGAAATTGGCAATGCTTACCTAGAAAACATTGAAACATAGGCGCTAGGTACCGCCAAAAAAGAATTATAGATGGGTAATAGGAATTCAAAACTGAAATGACAGAATGAAATAGTCTTAAGGGGGGATAACTTAAACAGAATGTACATATTATAATAATTATGGGTAATTTTTGTAAGTTACTTACAAGTGTGCACTTTATTGCATGTGCCAATGATAGATGGCGCTTGCTAGAGTTGATTAAAAATATCATCCTTGGATGTATAAGTGCTATAGGGAAACAAAGGTAGCGATGTTATTGTAATGCTCCATGTTGTGTAATAGCCAACAGGTCATTTAATAGGAGGCTTGTTATGGTACCTGATCGAATGGCAGATGGAGGTCTGCAATTGAATGGACTTGTAATAAGAGGCCCAATTTTTAGGCACTTTGATATGGTGCAGAAATGATGAACTGCTGGTAACGGGATAGCCCTCGGGACCCCTGGCAACCTGCGATCAAAAGAAGATCAGGCCCAATATAAAGCTTATACATGGTACAAATGTATCACTGAATCTTATATCTCGAGTGCGAGTAAGTACCTTAAATAGTTTTCCAAGTTCAAATGATCTTGATGTGTAATCGGATAAGTTTACCAATTGGATAAATGATGGACGAACTGAAATAAAGTTTAGAAAAAGACAAAACAAAATAAATCTGAGCACAATCAATAATCTGTCTCTGGCTGTGGTCTGTGTAATAGCAGATATCGCTAAAATCACATTAAAAAAAACAACAAAACAACTGAAGATCTGCGTGAAAATACATGTATTCTTTATATCCGTTCGCACCGGCTTTAAAGACAGTCTATAACGAAAGTGCCAATATTCTAATCAGGGAACGAGTTAATAAACCTCGAATGCAGAGATGTCAGTGAAAATAGAAGCTAGAGGGTTGGAACCTCCACTCAGCCTTAGTCGTTCGTAAAGTGATGGGCCAGTACACGAAGAAAAATATCTTCCCATGGGTGCTTGCATCTAAAGTGAACTAACTCAACTACTGAACTAGCCGATGGCTGTAGGCGTGAGACCATCGCTGGCTTGAGATAGATAGTATAAGTCAAAGGGAATACTTACATCCGTACGGGATAATAGGATTCACGACTTAAGGGTCCCAAGGCAAAGAATACTGAGAGTGTCCGGGTCTTTCTAAATACCTCCAAAAGGCGCGAACTAACCAGCGCCAAAAGACGTCGTCTGAAAATGATGACGTCATCAGAGGGGCCCGGATCGTGAACGTTAAAAATATGCCCATGTACGTTTGACACCAATGACCATAAAACAATGATAGATTATGCAAATGTTAAAGTTTGTGCATCGCCTAAATTGTTCATTTTGTCAACACACAAGGATCCTTAGCAGGAAGTCTAACGGACAAATAATAACACAAGTTTTCTTTTCTTGCAGAAATAGTGATTGTGGGAGACTCAGATAAAGAATTCAAGTTTAACTTGAAAATACCCAGAGAGCCTTCCAAATTGAACGCAATTTTAAAAGCAAAAGCTAAATAATAAAATGTGAAAATGAAGAAAAATAACAACCTTGTCTTGTATAGCATTTGGTAAGCACATGTATGTGGCAAATATATTACATGACTGTCAAAAAAAACCTTTCTTTTAGAAGCCTCTTTGACCCCCGCCCCCACAAAACTCTAATCTCAGTTCTCATTTCAAGGGCTCGGAGTAAATGAACAGCCTGGAAATGCAGCAGATCAACATTGTCGCACTTCCAGGCCATCCTCATTTACATATCATTGCTGAGGCATTTGCGCCCCCCTGGCAACCCAACCACACCCCCCCAGGGGGGCGCGCCCCACAGTTTGAAGACCTCTGCCCTAAGTGATGTGGTGGTGTTCCTGAGTGATGTGGTGGTGTTCCTGAGTGATGTGGTGGTGTCCCGTCCCCGAGTGATGTGGTGGTGTCCCTGAGTGATGTGGTGGTGTTCCTGAGTGATGTGGTGGTGTCCCTGAGTGATGTGGTGGTGTCCCTGAGTGATGTGGTGGTGCCCCTGAGTGATGTGGTGGTGTTCCTGAGTGATATGGTGGTGTCCCAGAGTGATGTGGTGGTGTCCCAGAGTGATATGGTGGTGTCCCCGAGTGATGTGGTGGTGTCCCCGAGTGATGTGGTTGTGTTCCTGAGTGATGTGATGGGGTCCCTGAGTGATGTGGTGGTGTTCCTGAGTGATGTGGTGGTGCCCCTGAGTGATGTGGTGGTGTCCCCGATTGATGTGGTGGTGTCCCCGAGTGATGTGGTGGTGTCCTTGAGTGATGTGGTGGTGTCCCCGAGTGATATGGTGGTGTCCCTGAGTGATGTGGTGGTGTCCATGAGTGATGTGGTGGTGCCCCTGAGTGGTGCCCCTGAGTGATGTGGTGGTGTCCCTGAGTGATGTGGAGGTGTCCCCGAGTGATGTCACAAAACAGGGAGGACCGCACCCACACACGATACATGCATGATGTTTGCTGGGGCAAAGTGCACGTTCATCAGTAAACAACACGAGTGATGATGAAAAGCTTAAACAAGTGAAGAGCGCGCACCAAACAGAACGTGGGAAGAGAGACTCAAGGGGGCGTTCATCCCTCGGAAGGTATCGCTATCAGCTAGTTATCCTGCATGTGATGGAACGTCAGGAATGTAGGAAACGGCCTGATGCGGCGAGGCTTCCGCAGTCGGCATGGCTCCCAGGCAAAGTCCAGGGCATGAAAAAGAAACTAATGGATAAAGCAATGCACACGAAAAGAACGCATCAGAAAGCGATGTAAGGATATTGTGCCCGCACCCAAGATTACTGTGGTGTTGGCATGTTTGAAAATCAGAAACCTTCGTGTGAAATGCAACAAAGCAATATGCTAGTCAGGATGAATGAGAGGAAAAGTGTGGGGACGGGGGCGGAGAGTAGTGCAGCAGCACAGAGACTGAAGCTAAAAAAAAATAAAAGCTCTCGCCATTGTGTGGCGCGGGAGCCGGAGCGCATTCCTTTGACGTCTGATGGGGGGTTGCGGGGGAGCGGCTTCCTTTGAAGTCTGATGCCGAGGCTCAAATACATGGTGTGCGAGCGGCTTCCTTTCAAGTCTGATGCTGGGGGCGGGGGACAAATGGGGAGCGCGCGCCCGGCGCACATGCTCTGGCCATAATCTGCATTCCAAAGCCCTCTGGCAGCCTTTCCTGGAGCCCCTGCATAAGTCTCGCAGGAGCAATACGCAAGCGCATTGGCTCAGGCGAGATCTAAAAACGGGGACAGGTCATAGACTATGGTTTGCAGTAACCATCGACATAAAAGTAGGACTATTTGACAGCTGTCATAGACATAGAAAAAGGACTACAATACCAGCTGCTTCCACAGACCGAGATAAAGCATTACAGGCAACAAATCTGAGGTCTTTTATTGGCACCCCTCTCCTTTACACTGCAGCATTAGTACTTTTTAATACATTTACACTTTTAAGGACTATAGCATATATTTTCCAAAAAATCAATAAAACATCACAGTCTAGCAAACCCCAGATTTACTAGCTTTATCAATTCTCGTTTCTATAGCTGAGCGTCAGCATCATGTAAAGTGCAACTCAGTAATGTTGCTTAGTTGCTCATGACAGAAAAGCATGGGAGTTAAACTGCGGAATGATAAATTGCCAAAGGGCAGCCATGGACCAATGTAAGAAAAACACTTCTCTCCAGGTATTACTGCCTTAGGGTCTTAAGGGTCGCAAAGGCTGGCCGACCACAAAGTCCTCCCACATTTGCGTGGTCACTGCTGGGATGTCATGTTACCTTAGTGGGGTATGTATAGTGCACTCTAGCCATTCGTATCATCTCATAGCGCAATAGTGTGAAGACCTGAGCAAAAAGCTCGAGCAGCGCTGCTCACCTCTCCCAATCAATAAAACATCACAGTCTAGCAAACCCCAGATTTACTAGCTTTATCAATTCTCGTTTCTATAGCTGAGCGTCAGCATCATGTAAAGTGCAACTCAGTAATGTTGCTTAGTTGCTCATGACAGAAAAGCATGGGAGTTAAACTGCGGAATGATAAATTGCCAAAGGGCAGCCATGGACCAATGTAAGAAAAACACTTCTCTCCAGGTATTACTGCCTTAGGGTCTTAAGGGTCGCAAAGGCTGGCCGACCACACAGTCCTCCCACATTTGCGTGGTCACTGCTGGGATGTCATGTTACCTTACTGGGGTATGTATAGTGCACTCTAGCCATTCGTATCATCTCATAGCGCAATAGTGTGAAGACCTGAGCAAAAACCTCGAGTAGCGCTGCTCACGTCTTCCACAGGCGTTAATACTGCTCCTTTAAGTCCTTCCCAGCTAAACAGTTTGCCGTGATCTGAAAGGTCAGTCAAAAGGTCAAGTCATAGCTTTGATATGGAGAACACAGGATTTCTGTTCTGATCTTGGAACTGGTAGAAATGAATGGTTGGAGGAGGACGTTGGGGTTGTGATCACCACATGTGTTATCGGACACTCATCCTAACATTCAGAAATACTTTAAAGTTTCTGTTTCGTGTACTTCTAGGTGGGAAATCTGGGGAGCAGCAACCACACAGCCTCAACAGATCACAGAAGTTCAGAAAGTTCATAAACTGGGGTTGCACCTTAATATCACTATTTCCTCTCTAGCGAAGATTCAGTTTTGATGATATGCAATTGTTCAAATATGGCTGGCACAATGACGTAGGTGGCGCTGCGTGTAAAAAAGAGAAGGGAAATCCCGAGAGAAAATGTCTTTCTTCAAAGGATTTCCCTTCCTGCTACAGCGCTCACCTCAGTGACGACACACGCCGTAAACAATGCAAAGAGAGCATGTGCGCGCATGCTCAATCGGAACAATGAAAAACAGGGACATTTCTGTGTTTAACCAGGACACTGTTTAAAAACAGGGACATTTGAGTCACTTGGAGAAAAGTGCCGAGACACGGGGACACTTCTCCAAAAACAGGGATCGTCCTGGGAAAACGGGGACGTCTAGTCACCCTATTAAAGCAACAAGTGATGAAATTCACCCATCAAGTTATCAAAAAAGAGGCTGATAAAATTAGCTGGTCCCCTTACTGATTCTTCCATGAGACCGCCTAAAAGTTTAAAACAATACAGTAAAGGCTTATTGGGGTCATGCTATAGGGCTATCGGTTTTATGGCATCATTTTTTTTAACATTTCTGTTTGTATTTATTCATATTTATCCTTTGGTCATCTTATTGCTATTTATCCATTTTGTTTGTGTTTTCAGAATAAATGGTGTCGTAAAATGTTATATTTCCACTTTAATTTAACTGACGAACATGAACTCATACATCAATGCCTGTCAAGTTTTAGCAAACTAAGCAGCCAAATATAGCCAAACACCACACCCACACACAAATATTACATTTATATACAAATATATGTTTTTTAACTCTCCATGCTGTCCGCTCAGCTGTTGGCCCTGAATTCATGAAGGACAGCATGGAGCGTTACACACAAGATGCATTATTTACTGTATATATCTGCTTCAAAAAATAAATACAGACCGGAAACACATTGTTTTCTGTCTGTATTTATCTGAAAAAATCAGTAAAAATGGTAAACTGGGAGCCTTATGTATAGTCCTTTGGCAACAGGTTGTAAGGCTCTGGCAACAGGTTGGAGAATGACGCAAGCCATCTGAGCCATAGGACCCGGATCCCCCAGCATAGTCCCCGCCTCCCCCCAAGGTACCCGGAAACCCACAGGTAAATCATCCACAGAGATTTGCGTGGGTGTAAAATGGCCATGTTTAATATAAACATCTCATACACATGACAAGGAAATTCACATGCATAATTAAAATTCACAACACACTTTTAATATTGACCTTCAAGCAAGATTCTTATCCCCCAGCACTAAGGGGCCTTCTGGCTTGCATCTCCTGAGCCTCCCACGCAAGGTGCAACCCACCTGCGCCCTTGAGTGGTGGGCCCCACCTCCGATCCTTGTCCGCCATCTCCGGGGCCCACCCCGACCACCAGGCTGCCCAGGAACCCAGGAGGCTCGTACCCTGTCGCCCTAGCCTCCCCAGCCAGTGGCCACCTTTTCCCAGCAGAGAGCTTACCGTCTCCCCCCTCAGTGCTGGCCTAGGGAGTACGCAAGGCGGACTCCAATCCATTCTGTAAGTCAATGTCACTGTTCGCAGATCTCTTTACCGCAACTCACCCCCTCCAACCACTGATCTAAGGGATGGGTGGGTGGGAATTTAAAAATAACTAGGGGAGGGCGGGACGCGCCTCCAGCGAGCTCAGCCGGTCCGGTGTAGAAGGGGACAAAGAGACTGGGGCCACAGCAACCAGAACCTAAATAGGCCCCGGTCTCCGCCCCCTCCCACACCGGAAGTGCGTCATTCTCCTAACCCGGAAGTACTTGGGCGACCGGTGGCCTCTAGGGCTATCCGACCGCTCACAGACTACTGGGGGGGGGTTGCCGGTGTCACTGTTCGCAGGTCTCTTTACCGCCACAAGGGTGACCTGGGCTCTCAGGTCTGTCACCCTCCCCACCTGCATTCTGCACGAAAGACCATAGTCCCTTGATCCATGTATCCGTGCCCAAGTCCGACAAATGTACTCCATCGTGATGATACATCGCCTCTCCTGAGATCATTCTGTGTGGAATCTGACACAAGCGGTGCTTCACTGAGCACAACTTGGCCAATTCTCCGTTGAGCCACCTTACTGACACGTTAAAGGATCTAGCCCGCACTCCGGGGCCCCAAGTCCTGCGTGGTATCATGCATGACCAGGCAATTCTGGCAAAAGGAAAGGTGCCGAATTCGCATGTCCCCGACACCCCGCCACAGGAATTCCGTCCCTCTTAAGCCTGCCGGCTTCTCCACTCGCCGCTGCCGTAAACGCACCATAGCGCGACGCTCGAACGAGTGCCCCAGTACCCACACCACCTTTGCGGGCATACTATTGAACAGGAGAGAAATGGAAAAGTCAAACACAATCATTGACAGATTATCAGCATTCAGGCACAACAGCTCGGGTCTCCGCCCCCTCCCACAACACAAGATGCATTATTTACTGTATATATCTGCTTCAAAAAATAAATACAGACCGGAAACACATTGTTTTCTGTCTGTATTTATCTGAAAAAATCAGTAAAAATGGTAAACTGGGAGCCTTATGTATAGTCCTTTGGCAACAGGTTGTAAGGCTCTGGCAACAGGTTGGAGAATGACGCAAGCCATCTGAGCCATAGGACCCGGATCCCCCAGCATAGTCCCCGCCTCCCCCCAAGGTACCCGGAAACCCACAGGTAAATCATCCACAGAGATTTGCGTGGGTGTAAAATGGCCATGTTTAATATAAACATCTCATAAACATGACAAGGAAATTCACATGCATAATTAAAATTCACAACACACTTTTAATATTGACCTTCAAGCAAGATTCTTATCCCCCAGCACTAAGGGGCCTTCTGGCTCGCATCTCCTGAGCCTTATGTATCTCTTGAAACAGTCGGACGACCACCGCCCGACCCCTTTCACCGCGTTGGTTGGCAAGCCCGCCCCTGCTGCTAAGGTCGCGGCCCCAATCCTGAATGAGTGTGATGAGTACCCAGAAGCCCCTAATCCTAGCTCCGCTAGAGCCAACCCAAACACCGCCTTAAATTGGTATTGAGAAAGACAGTCGCCCTGTTCATGTATGAACAAGGCCGGACCCCCCCCCCGCTGGGCGCAGCGCCAAATATGCTCGCATTCGGGTTACTGGACAGGCCATAATGCCGGGCACTGGGCTTAGCCTTATGGTGGCCCCCTTGCCCCCCTGGTCGGTTTTGGATCTTCTCAGAGTCACTTCCAAGCCCCCCGGGGATAATCTGGTGTCCCTGAATTGTATGCCCCTCCCCTGATCAGACCTGGATGACCCTACAATTTCGCACAGCTGGAAGGCTCCATAAAAGGCCAATGTAAACACCGCCCCATACAGTAGGCACTGGAAGTGTGAACTGCAAATCGTGGGAAGGGATACTAAGATGTTAGACAGGGTTGCAATATCCAGAGGCCTCCGGCAATCACGTCTGGGCCCCTCCAATTTGGCCCACCCCGCCAAGGCCTTCCTCACCACAAAAGAGGCACCTGGGTCGCGCTACCCTGCTAGTTTTGCAAAGAAACCTATTGCCGTCAAGTGGGCCCTAGCATAAGACACGGCCCTGCCCTGATCCCTTAGTCCTTGCAGAAACCCATATATCGCTTCAGGTGAACACAACTTAGGAATACCAGCCTCCTGCACGAATAACCTGTAAGAATTAAACTGCTGTTGGTACGATCTCCTAGTGCGATCGCTCAGAGAGGCACCTACCAGCCCCGCTAGTGCGGGGCTCCAATCGTCCACAGTGATGTAGGGAACCCTGTCATCTGCTCCTCTGCTTGCGGGTGGTATCTCCGGAAGTCCTGCAACTTGGAACGAGACAGAGCATCAGCAGCGTGATTGTCAACCCCTGGTATATGCGGAGCCTTGAACGTTAAATTCAGCCTCAAGCACTCCAACACCAAGTGCTTCAACAATCTCAGAACATGTCTGCAAGTAGCCCCTTGCCTGTTGATGGCCTCCACTACTGCCATGTTGTCAGACCAGAACACCACTGACCTATTCCAGAAGCGGTCCGCCCACACTGATACTGCCACTACAATTGGGAAGAGTTCCAAGAAAGCTATATTCCTAGTTAAGCCGACCTCATGCCACTCTGCTGGCCATTCCGCCCCGCACCAGGCTGGACCCAAAATGGCGCCAAAGCCGATGCTGCCGGCCGAGTCCGTAAACAGGCCCAGTTCTGCACTAGAAACTTGGGAAGCAGGCCACACTACTTTCCAATTGAAATCACTCAGGAAATTGCGCCAAACCTTGAGGACCTCCCTAACCTCAGCCCGAAGGCACACGCAATGGTGCTTCTGAGTCAGCCCGACCATTGCCCTGGCTATTGACCTTGAAAATGGGCGCCCCATGGGAATGATCCTAAGAGCAAAGTTGAGCTGTCCCACCAATACCTGTAACTGGTGCAGAGTAACCTTAGGTCCTATCAGAGCTGCGTCAATAGCCTGGGAGAAAGCCTGAACCTTGTCGTGTGGCAGTCTACACTCCCCCGCCACAGTGTCGATCTCAATTCCTAAAAAGGACATGCATGTATCTGGGCCTACTGTCTTGCCTGGCGCCAGGGGCACATTAAACTCCTGAAACATGGCCACTAGGTCCCTTAGGGCCTGTGCGCAGGCCTCTGAGGCGGCCGGACCCATTACCATGAAATCATCCAAATAGTGCACCACCTCCTTGTAACCAGTCCTGTGTGTGTACACCCATTGCAGCATGGAACTGAAAGTCTCAAAGTACTTGCAAGAAACCGCACACCCCATCGGCATACACATGTCGTAGTAGAATTGGTGGTTCCGCTGAAAGCCCAACAGATGGTAATCCTCGGGGTATACAGGTAAAAGGCGAAAAGCTGATTCAATATCTGTCTTAGCCCTGATAGCCCTGGGTCCTAAGTCCCTTAACTTCTGTAGAGCGGCATCAAAGGAAGAGTAAGTTACTGAACACACAGAAGGATCAATGGCGTCATTCACTGACGCCCCCCTGGGTGCCGAGAGGTTGTGGATCATCCTAAACTGTCCTGGTTCTTTCTTAGGTACCACCACCAGAGGAGAACAAACATATCTTTCCAATGGGGGGGGCTGGGAAAGGGCCGGCAACCCGGCCCAGGGCCCGCTTCTTTTCTACTTTTTGTGCCACTACTGTGGGGTGCATACGTGCTGAAAGCAGATTATTACATTGGTTGACTGGAGACACGCCCTGAGCTGGGATGCGAAACCCCGCAGAAAAACCTTGATAGAGTACCTTGGCCGCTGCCCTGTCCGGATAATGATTGAGCCAAAAAATCCGTTTCCCAATGTCCACTGGCATGGGCAGCTTATGGCTGCGGGGGCTTGTTCTCTCTACCTCCAGCCTTTCCCCCCCGCTCCTTGGATTTCTTGTTGCATTTAAACTCGGGAGAGAGGAGTGGCCACAGAATGAACAGGCATGCCTAAATCTGCACTGCCCTGTGGGCCAAGTGCACACCTTCTTATTAAATGCCCAGCACGTTCCTTTCTTCTCCCCTGGCCCCCCTTGCGATGTCCGAAAGGACTGCTTGGTGTGATGTTCCCTGCTGTTAACACTCTCCAACCACACATTAATTTCAACCTGATCCCACCCTATGCTTGGATTCTCAACCTTAGCCCAACGGAATTCCCTATCATAATCCAACCATGCGGTTCCCCCATGTGTAGCATGTGCCTTCAAAATCTTATTTGTGTAAAACACCAATGATATCGCCAACTCAGGCTTCTTTTCCAACATCACCGTTGTAAATACATGAAAACCAAATAGCCAATTTGTTATGGACTCCTCTACCCTTGGCTTTCTATCCCTGAAGGAACCCTCTTTCCCTTCCTTCTCTTTGTATTCAACATCCCTCCTCTTGGGTCTGATTAGCGCGAAGATGTCCACATATTCCCCCTTCCAGATTTTTTCGCTCATCTCTATGGAAACATGTGTAGCTAACATTCCTGGCTGAGACAACACATTACCATGAACCCCCCCTACCATAGCAACTACTTCTGCGCCCTTGGTTGCTGCCTCACATGTCTTACCTCCCGTAGGTGTTGCAGTTATCGCTGGCGCGGGGGAATTCAGTCCTGCCGTCAGACTGGCGGTGCCTCGGGTCTCCACCAAGAGGGCTATCTGCCTTTGAATCTCGCTTAGAGCGCCCTGCTCTGCCTACCTCGGGGGAGTCCAAGGAGCCGCTGCTACACTACTGGGCTTGGGGCTAACTGTTGGAGCCGCCAGCTGTCCCACAAGGGTGGCCACTGACGCCAAAATGCTAGCTGTTGGATCCTGCGTACCCCCTGCCTGAACCTCGGGTAGTTGTTGGGGCTGGGGGCGGGGTGGCCCCCGTCATTGGTACCACCCCCGTAGGTGTAGACACGGGCATCCCCCGCCTTTATTCATATTGCCTTGTTCTACTGGGTTCTGGGCTGGCGCTAACGCCCTCAGGGCTTCCCTGATCTCCGCCAGGACTGACCCTACCGGATCAACTGGTGCGCTCTCCACCCTATTCGCCGGTGTGATTTGGGCGTCCCTCACCTGCTCCGCCACGGGGAGGGCCCATGTCCCTTGTGTCCCCGCCTGTGGTGAAGGGGGAAGGGGGGTAGCTAACTCCTGGGACGGAGGGAGAACGGGACCAACTGGTCTCGCGTCCCCTTCTCCTGACCCCTGCGTAACCTGGGCTCTGTCTTTCTTCCGGTTGGCCCCCACCTCGCCTTGCGCTGCACCCTAGGCTTCTTCACTAACGGTGGGGAAGGCTGCTCTGGGTGGCACTCCCTCCCTGCGTGGGCGGTCCCCCATGCCCCCCAGCGCTGGTTCATCCTGTACTGGTGTCTCCTCATCGCTACACTCCTCATGGTCATTGCCCAGCTTAGCTAGCACCAATTTAAGGAGCTGGGCAATCTCAGGATCTTTATCCTTCCATTTGTGGCTCATCTTCCTAGCTGGCATGATCGGACTGCTCTCCTAGCTCCCTTAGCAATGTGCGTAGTGCCCCCGCCTATCATGCTAAATGTCTGTCTGTTGTGCTTCACCTTCTGTGACCCGCACTGTAATGCCCCCCACATGGTGCCGCTGGCGCGCCAAAGAAGGAGGAAATAACTGCTCTATCTGGAACAAACTCAGGCACTCCCGATTATTATAATGGTGCGCCGCCTGCTGCTCCACGAATGCTGCCCCGACTCTTTACTTTCGCGCTGGAAGCGATCCCCGCACCCGGTCCCTCCCGGCCTATCCACGTCATCCTGGGAAGGAGATCTGTAAGCCAGGGGGGCCCGCCAGCAGCCGCAGAGCACCAGAGCAGCCCCGGCACAGTCACCCGTACCACAACACCCCTTCATGTCAGATTCAGGAGTACATCACATAGGTATCTCCAGTCCATTAGATCCTCTGCTAACTTGTCATTACGTCTGTGTAACTTTATATGAATTTCTTCTGCTAGTCGCCACTTCATTATGTCCCTGTGCCAGTGTGTTATCTCAGGCACTCTGTGACTCATCCATGTAATGGCGACCCTACATCTAGCCAATACTAATATCATTTGTAAAAATGTATATAGCAGTTTTCTCCCTCTTCGCAATTTGTTGTTACCCAACAGACAGCACTGGGGCAAAGCGACTATATGCAGATGATTGGTCCTGGCAATATCAGCTAGGACCTGGCACCAAAAGGCCTGTAAGCATGGGCGGATTTTGCGGATCCACGATTCACGAATTTGCGGATTCACGGATCGTGGATCCGCAAAATCCGCGGATTTAGCGGATCTGCGGATTTGGGGGCGGGGCCTCCTCGAGTGTGTGGGCGGGGCCAAACGGACGGGGCTTCCACGCGAGCGCACATGCCCCTGGTCACAGGAACAGCACGGGGGTTGCGCTCGCTCGTGAAAGTCAAAGATGCCCAGCCTCCCGTTTTGTTTTGGGCTGCTGAATGAGTCACTGCATTTGCGCTTAAACTAGTTCCAGCGACCAAGTGTGTGTCACTATGCAATCGCGCCGAAGTGCGCAGGGGTCCCTTGAGTGAAATGGCCATCATAGTGGGTAAATGGCGGGAAGACGGTGCACACCTCGAGTGTGTGGGCGGGGCCAAACGGACAGGGCGTCCATGCGAGCATGCCTCTTGTGTGTATAAAAGGTCAGAGACCGATCAGAGCAGCAGATTTATTATTTAATTGTGCCAGGACCGTCGTGCCCGAATGAACCCTGCCCTTCATATTTATTGAAGAAGACACCACTGTTGAAGTAATTTACGATGGCGCCGGCAAGCTGCCAGCGCCATCCTGCAAAAGTTACTTAATTAGCTTCAACAGGAAGCTCCAACTTCTAAAATAAAGCAGGCGCTCGAGCCCCTGCTGTATCTTATCTGTTAGAGCTTCCTGTTGAAGCTAATTAAGTAACAATTGCAGGATGGGCGCTGGCAGCTTGCCGGCGCCATCGTTAATTAGGCGCGCTTGAACTTTTGACCGCAAAATCCGCTCCGATCGCGGATTGCGGATTTTCGGCAAATCCGCGAGAGTTCGCGGATCGCGGATTTGCCGAAAATCCGCAAAATCCGCGATCGGAGCGGATTTTGCGCTCACGCTTAAAGGCCTGTATCAGACTGCAATGCCCGGTTAATTGCAAAATGTAGGCACCATTCGCACCACATCAGGGAGAGCTATCGGGAGCATAAACGATGTAAAGCCCTAGGTATGTGGTAAGCCGTGTGAAGGAAGTTGTAGTGTACCAACTGAAAATGAGCATTGCTGAAGACAGTATCTGTCAATTCGTTAACCGGTGTCCAATCCCTGTTAGACCAGTGGTGTGTCGCGGTCCAAATCCCATGCCAAACGCTCCCAGGGAAGGGTCCCAGCTGTCTCTGCCCGCATGGCTCTGTATAGTAAGTATGTTAGGTGGCACACTGTGCCACAGTTTGGCAAGACCCCAAGGGTTTGTGTGGGAACGGGGACCACAGGGTAAGAAGGGCAATTGGTTCTAGCTATGTTAGCCAGGCTAGCATGTTGTAAGAAGTGCTGGACAAAAAGGAAAAATGGCAGCAAGGGATAATTAACGCTGCACTAACCAACTGTACACTATATTTGAGAACACAAAGTCGCTGTTACCCACCTCCAAGGTCCACTGCCAATGAACCTCACCACTATAATTTAAAAAGAGACCATAGAGAGGCAACACAAAAGTGAAAAAGCACAAATGCTAAGCAAAAAAAAGATCTCTTCAATGACGATTGTCAAATTTTTTGTTGCTTGTATCACAAAAGCGTAGTGCAGTGCAGATGCAGCCAACACGTTTCACTCTGAATAGGACTTCCTCAGGGCAATAATAAACTGTTCTGTACTTTGTAGTATATTCTGAAAAGTATGTAGATGGTGAAGAAGTCTGTATAATATTAGCTATTATTTTGGTGGCGGATCGTGAGACACCGCATCCCATGAAATGTGCTCACCGCGCATTTTGAACTAGGAAGACGAACCTATGGATGTTCAACTTACCACAGTGAATATTCTATCGCTTATTCGGATTGGATGACTAGGAAACATAATCTGTGAATTAACTTCATCAATTTGAGAAATCACTGACTTCTTCACCATCGACTTACTATTCCGAATATACTACAAAGTGCAGAACAGTTTATTATTGCCCTGAGGAAGCCCTATTCAGGGTGAAACGCGTTGGCTGCATCTGCACTGCACTATGCTTTTGTGATTCAAGCAACTATTAAAAAATGTGACAATCGTCATTGAAGAGTCCAGATAGATCTTTTTTTTGCTTAGCATTTGTGCTTTTTCACTTTTGTGTTGCCTCTCTGTGCTCTCTTTTTGCATGTTGTAAGAAGGGACAAGGGCCAAGCATGAATTCCTGGTGCTCCTCCTCAAAAGTGATAAATGTTTCTCCGAGGTTCTGGTCTCCCAAAAGCATGCACCCACCCTCCTCCCACGCCTGAAAGGACATATTGTCTAATAACTGCCTAATCGGTTTTAATGTCCATATGTCAAGTTCCCTGTGGAACAGGTCCTGCTTTATGATGGTCTGCACGAAACACGGCTAGATGAAAGCTGTTTGCCGGTAAACAGGCTGCTGCTGCACTGCCTGACAGTAGCCTCTTCTCCTAATTTCCGCCCGGATCAAGCCATCTGGCCGCATGTTGAAGGTGTGTGGCATAGTATAAATCTAGACATAGGCCCTCCAATCCCCCATCTTCATAATTTTTGGTTATGGTATTCAAAGCCACCAAGCTATTCTGGCCTGCACAGAGGAGCACATTTAAGAGCTGCTTAAATATCATCCGCGGTAAGGGACAACGGGACTTCTGTAGCTCGTAGAGACATTGTGAAAGCAGCACCGTTTTTGCAAAAGACATCAGACCCATTACGGAGAGAGGAGGAACAGTCTTAACACCGCGGTCTGAACCACGAGGGATCCGACTGTGCAAGCCCTACAACAACCATGCCTTAACCACGCATATGCCTTAACCACGCATGTATGTGGTTAAGGCAATCCATGGTAGGGCTTGCAGATTGACGAATCAGGAAGAGATCACGGTGAGGTAAGTGAGGCTGGGGGTTGTTTTGTGGGCACGGGGTTAGTGGTTGTTTTTGTCGGCAGGGGAGGTCGGGCTTGTTTTGTTGGCAGGGGTTGGGCAGTTGTTCTGTTGATTAGGGGGTCGGGTTGTTTTCTAGGCTGGGGATGGGTTGGGAGTAGTTTTCAGGGCTGGGGGTGGGTCTAGGGTAGTTTTCTGGGCTGGGGGAAATGGGGGCTATTATTCAGGGCTGGGGGTTGAAGAAAGTTTTCAGGGCTAGGGTCTTGGAGGTAGTTTTTAGGGTTGGGGGTTGGAGGTAGATTTGGTAATTTTCAGGGGACCTAGGCTAGTTTTCAGGGCTGGGGGGGACTGGGGCCAGTTTTTAGGGCTAGGCGGTGGGGCTAGTTTTACAGGCTGGGCGGTGGGGCTAGTTCTCATGGCTGGGGGGATCAGGGGTATTTTGTGGCCTTACGGCTAGAGCAGTTGACCTCAAAGCTGGGTAACCAGGTTTGAGCCTCGGCAGGGACGCTCAACACCCTCTGATTCAGGGCAAATCACTTAATCTCCAGAGAGCCCTTCCATTTATAGTCAGGACCTCAAGGGCCAACTTGATTCCCTGTCCCTACCCCAAGGTACCGCATTCTCCAGTACGTTGATGATTTGCTTATAGCGGCAGACACCGAGGAAATATGTAAAGAAGCTACAACGAAATTGCTCCTGCATCTAGGACAGTTCAATCACAAAGTTTCCCTCTCCAAACTCCAATATTGTCGACATGAGGTGACCTACTTAGGTCATCTCCTGTCGAAGGAGGGACGCCGCCTCACCCCTGAATGAATACAAACAATCAGTAAAATGCCCTTACCAAAAACGCAGAAAGAGGTCCGTGCTTTTATTGGTATCACTTCCTACTGTCGCCAGTGGGTACCCAATTTTTCTTTACTCATTAAACATTTATTGACCCACACACTTCAAGATGTTCCCCACCCACTCCCTTGGACAAATGAGTGCCAGCATGCATTTGAAGAACTGAAAATAGCCTTGTGTTTGGCCCCGGTGCTAGGCACCCATAGTTATCAGAAGCCCTTGACTCTTTTTGTACACAAGAATAATGGTTGCGCATTATCAGTGCTAACACAGTGTTTTGGTGATAGACAACGCCCCTGTGCATATTGTTCTGCAGTTCTATACCCAGTGGCCCGCGCACTACCCAGTTGCTTGAGAGCAGCAGCTGCTGCTGCCATATCCATTCGCCAATCTGCTGGCCTGGTCCTTGATACTGCACTTACAGTTATGGTTTCTCACGCAGTTGACACTTTATTAAATAGGACAAAAACTCAACATCTTACTAGTGCACATTTGTCCGGATATGAATTGACTCTCTTAGCCAGTCATATCACCATCCGCCGCTGCACTACACTAAATCCAGCCACATTGTTACCCTTTGTTGATGGTGACACTATTTCTGATCCGCATGATTGTGTCCTCCGGACAGAGGAAGAGACTAAAGGCCGTGTGGATTTGACTGACACACCCCTCACTGACCCTGATGGTTCCCTGTATGTGGATGGTTCTTGCTTCAAACTTCCTGATGGTAGCACAACTGCTGCCTATGCTATCACCACGTTACAGACAGTAGTGGAAAGTGAGAGAATATCTTACCAATCAGCAAAGGCCGCTAAGTTGGTAGCACTGATAAGAGCGTGTGAACTGAGTACGGGGATGGCCGTCAACATCTACACTGACAGCCAGTACGCCTTTGGCGTGGCCCATAATTTTGGGTGACTTTGGGCTGAGAGGGGATTTTTTACTTCTCACGGTACTAAAATACAGTATGCTCATCTGGTCAGCAGGCTGTTAGAAGCATTGACTCTTCCTTCAAAGATAGCTGTGGTCAAATGTAGCGCCCACAAGAAAGTGACTGATGACATAGGAAGGGGTAATGCATTTGCTGACCAGACTGCAAAGGAAACAGCTAGAGATGTCTCTACCCATATGTATGTAGTTGGTCCCTCAAACTGGGTACTGGAGAAGGGGATGCATGAGGATACTATTGAGAATGTGAAGGAAATACAGGCAGAGGCGACTAGAGAGGAAAAGGCTCTCTGGGAAGAGCAAACAGGCCTATTAAATGAGAAGGGCTGTTGGACGGATCTGTCTGAACAACAGCGATGGTTGTTACCCGATGCCTATGTTTTGCCAGTGGTCACTATGGCTCATGGCCCAGCTCACATTAGTGCAAAAGCTATTTGCAAATTGCTAGCTCCGGTATGGAAAAACAAACACATCCCAAAATATGCTGAGAGGTTAGTCAGGTATTGCATGATTTGCTTGATGCATAACCTGGGAAAAGGCACACCAACACCTGCTGGGAATTTTGCACCCCCATCTTACCCCTTCGAAGTGCTCCAAATAGATTACATACAGATGGAAAGATGCAACAATCTCCGATATGTCCTGGTAGTTGTGTGCGCCTTTAGTAAGTGGATCGTGGCCTACCCCCTTAAGAACAACACTGCTATAAGCACTGCCAAAATACTGTTGAAGGAATGTTTCCCCAGATTTTGGATGCCCAGAATTATCTGGAGCGACAACGGAAGCCACTTTACAGGAGCAATAATGAAGAAAGTGTGTGTAGGAATGGGGATCAGACAAAAATGTCATGCCACCAATCACCCCCAGTCAGTGGGTTTGGTTGAGCGCCACAATGGAACACTGAAATTGAAGATGGCAAAAATCTAGGCTGACACAGGACTATCTTGGCCGGACGCCATGCCCCTGGCCCTCCTATCAACTAGAGCCACGGCACATTCTCGTACCCGACTATCTCCGTACGAAATAGTGTTTGGTCGGCCAGCAAATGTTTGGGGAGTACCCCGCCCAAAGAAATATTCTGATTTTGAATACCCGTTGTTGATTGATTATTTACATGAATTGACCACTAACCTACATCTCATTCATCGTCAGATACAAGATATCCTGCCACCCAAACCCGAGGGCCCTGGTCACACCATCCAGCCAGGCGGCTGGGTCTGCATCCGTAATTTCCAGAGAACAAAGAACTTGGAGCCAAGGGGGAAGCCACCCCAGCAAGTGTTGCTGGCTTCCAGGTCTGCAGTGAAGGTGGCAGGAAGAAAAAACTGGGTTCACGGAGTGCACTGCAAGAAGGTGCCTCTACCACTACCATACGACCGGTGGGTCAAGGAATGCCCGGGAGACGACAAATGTGAGAAAGTCCAGCACTTTGTACCCTTCAGTGACGCCAAACTTGCCTGGGCTTCATCTGAACGAGAGGACGACGACATCCTGCAATCTGCCGTTCCTCCACATCTGAGGTTGCAGGACACTCAACAGCCAGAGTCTTTGTTTCCTGATCAAACAACGCCCAGGTCCACCCGGTACAATCTCCGACCCAGAAAAAAGGACTAAAGAGACAAAGGTCTCTGCCCTCTGCTTGACATGGTCTGACAAATGGCTGCAGGGCTGTGATACACCGGCGCATTTGACCGGAGCCGGTACAGCGGACCGGAGCGTGCCAATAGGACTACCGGAATCACTGACCGGTGAAACAACCACCAATCACAGGCAGCAACTAGGGAAGATCGAGTGAAGCAGATGGTGACCAAAATGAACACTGAAAGCTTGAAGAGCAAAGAAATAAAAAAACAAGAGTACATAAAGACAATACGTAGCCGGTACTCGATCTGTCTAATCGTACTAATGACTATTTCACTGGTACTGGCCTGCCTCGGGTGGGTAATACACGCTGCCCTTGCAGCACCTGAGTCTCCTACCTCTACAGAATCACCTCATCAACATGTGTCATTACCCACCCTTTGAGAAAAGCAGAAGGACAGGTTTCTTCAACAACACTTTCCTTCAAATGTTACACCAGCACCAGCTTGTGGTGAACACAACAAACTGTTGGGTGTGTGGGTTGCTGCCCCATACTGCAAGCACTGGGATGTCCCTGATTCCTGCTCCTTTTTCTCGAGCTGGTTCAGCCTACGGCTGGAACACTGTGTTCTTTGACGCATTCTATTCAGGTGACACATCCACACGATCCCTGGGGAAGATCAGTAGCAGACAAGCATTCCGCCACATCATGGCTGCGGAGTGGCCAAGCATGGATAAAGATTCAGCAGAAAAGAATGAATATGAGAACAATCATGGGTCTTTTTATCCACATCTACAATGGTGGGGGAAAGAAAAGACTGCCACCTCTCAGGGATCTCCCTGTCTACCCACATCCCGGAAAATACTGCATGAAAAGCAATGGAACAGTATGGGTGGGGCAAAGTGACTGCGCCTACACGCTCCAGCTCAATGGTTCGACTCTCCCAGCTATGGTGTCCTCACTGAATACGGACTTTGTGTGTGGGAGCAAGGCCTACACCTGCCTGCCCAAGTCTTGGGCCGGCACTTGCTACATTGCGTGGTTACTCCCCCCACCTACACCGCCGATGCAGCACACCACATCCAGAAGAGAGGTGTGATTGACGCTGAAGACACAGCTGGCCAAGAGTTTGGGGACTTTGCTAAGGGGTTCCTCCCCTTTTGGGGCCCTATGGTCAATAGTCTCAGTCTGCGACATCTCACAAGGGTGGTAGAGGCCACCATCAACGCAACTGCCGGTGCCCTCAGTAACATCACGGCGGAACTTCAAGTAGACAGCCTCATGACTTTACAGAACAGAATGGTGCTTGACATAATAATGGCGGACCGTGGGGGAGTCTGCACATTGATCAGAACAAGCTGCTGTATATACATACCTGATAATGCGCCAACAGTCTATCACGCAATACAGAGACTGCATAAAATTGCTTCCGACATCCATCAGGATGAGGTTTCATGGTCCCTAACCGGCTGGTTTTGGAGCATGGTATCTCAGTGGGGATGGAAGATAATGTATTTTATTGCCATCATTGCAGCCTCATTGTTCTCTTGCTGCCTCTGTGTCCAAAGCATGCCCGCGCTAGGTGGGCTCTGTGCCACCTCTTTGACACCCAAACAAATGAAATTACAGCATCACAATGCCATGATGATGATCGAGAGAGAGGTCCAGGAAATAATGGACATTGACCTAGACGACGATTGATTGTTGCCTCTGCATGGCAAAAGGAGGGACTGTTGAACTGTATTTTAAAATGACCCACATGACTCCATTTTGTGTTGCCATGCTCTCGGAAACCTAGTGAAGAATTGCTTTCCACGTCCCTGTTGAAACTTGCACAACCCTCCCCGCTCCTTGTGGTCGAGCCGATTCCGAGAAGCTGCCTGTGTGCCTCACCCCCCCAGTTGTGCCAGAGACTCAGCCACATCCTGTCCATTGTTGGTAACTCAGCCTGTCACGAGCAACTCCTGTGCCCCGTGACCACACCATCTGATAGAGGAAGCACGAGGCTGTGCCACATGACCACACCAATTGGACAAGGAAGCACGAGGCTGTGTACGGTTGTATGACGTTTCAACGCATGCTTTTACCACGCATGCCTTTACAATGTAGGTATTACAACGCAAGTCGTTACAACGACTTGCGTTGGGTGTCGCTGGATAGTGGATACTAGGGAAGGTGTTGGATAGAAAATTAAACTATTCCCTATCCAACAGCGCCCTCCAGCGAAAGTCGTTGTAACAACTTTTGTTGTAATTCCTGCGTTGTAATGGTAGTGCGTGGTAAAAGTTTTGTTGTAAACGATGTTCCCCCTGTGTACATTGTGCAATCAGAGACAGATGTCCCCTGGCCACGATTGCGCCACATAAGACTGATAAAGAACTTGTCTGATGAGGAACTTGTCAAAATTAGGAACTTTGTATTTTGCAAATGGGCGTGGCTAGCGCTATAAATATATGTGCGCTGCGGAGTAAAGCAGCAGTCTCTGCAGCATTGTCTTTGTACCATTCTGGGACCCTGTCCTTAGCTCGAGCTAATAAATAACTTACTTCCCTCCACGGCTGGTTGTCCTGGTCTCTTTGCTAATGTATGACTCAAGCAAGAAGAACCCGTAGATTCTAGGTGTCTCCTGCACCGCTGGCTTTGACTCTCCTAGTGGGGAGGGGTCTCCAAAAAGCCGGTTCTACAGCACCCAGAGTTACAAAACACACCCCAGAGGTATTGTTGAAAATAAACCTGGGGGGACTGGGGCCAGTTTTTAGGGCTAGGCGGTGGGGCTAGTTTTACAGGCTGGGCGGTGGGGCTAGTTCTCATGGCTGGGGGGATCAGGGGTATTTTGTGGCCTTATGGCTAGAGCAGTTGACCTCAAAGCTGGGTAACCAGGTTTGAGCCTCGGCAGGGACGCTCAACACCCTCTGATTCAGGGCAAATCACTTAATCTCCAGAGAGCCCTTCCATTTATAGTCAGGACCTCAAGGGCCAACTTGATTCCCTGCCCCTACCCCAAGGTACCGCATTCTCCAGTACGTCGATGATTTGCTTATAGCGGCAGACACCGAGGAAATATGTAAAGAAGCTACAACGAAATTGCTCCTGCATCTAGGACAGTTCAATCACAAAGTTTCCCTCTCCAAACTCCAATATTGTCGACATGAGGTGACCTACTTAGGTCATCTCCTGTCGAAGGAGGGACGCCGCCTCACCCCTGAATGAATACAAACAATCAGTAAAATGCCCTTACCAAAAACGCAGAAAGAGGTCCGTGCTTTTATTGGTATCACTTCCTACTGTCGCCAGTGGGTACCCAATTTTTCTTTACTCATTAAACATTTATTGACCCACACACTTCAAGATGTTCCCCACCCACTCCCTTGGACAAATGAGTGCCAGCATGCATTTGAAGAACTGAAAATAGCTTTGTGTTTGGCCCCGGTGCTAGGCACCCCTAGTTATCAGAAGCCCTTGACTCTTTTTGTACACAAGAATAATGGTTGCGCATTATCAGTGCTAACACAGTGTTTTGGTGATAGACAACGCCCCTGTGCATATTGTTCTGCAGTTCTATACCCAGTGGCCCGCGCACTACCCAGTTGCTTGAGAGCAGCAGCTGCTGCTGCCATATCCATTCGCCAATCTGCTGGCCTGGTCCTTGATACTGCACTTACAGTTATGGTTTCTCACGCAGTTGACACTTTATTAAATAGGACAAAAACTCAACATCTTACTAGTGCACATTTGTCCGGATATGAATTGACTCTCTTAGCCAGTCATATCACCATCCGCCGCTGCACTACACTAAATCCAGCCACATTGTTACCCTTTGTTGATGGTGACACTATTTCTGATCCGCATGATTGTGTCCTCCGGACAGAGGAAGAGACTAAAGGCCGTGTGGATTTGACTGACACACCCCTCACTGACCCTGATGGTTCCCTGTATGTGGATGGTTCTTGCTTCAAACTTCCTGATGGTAGCACAACTGCTGCCTATGCTATCACCACGGTACAGACAGTAGTGGAAAGTGAGAGAATATCTTACCAATCAGCAAAGGCCGCTAAGTTGGTAGCACTGATAAGAGCGTGTGAACTGAGTACGGGGATGGCCGTCAACATCTACACTGACAGCCAGTACGCCTTTGGCGTGGCCCATAATTTTGGGCGACTTTGGGCTGAGAGGGGATTTTTTACTTCTCACGGTACTAAAATACAGTATGCTCATCTGGTCAGCAGGCTGTTAGAAGCATTGACTCTTCCTTCAAAGATAGCTGTGGTCAAATGTAGCGCCCACAAGAAAGTGACTGATGACATAGGAAGGGGTAATGCATTTGCTGACCAGACTGCAAAGGAAACAGCTAGAGATGTCTCTACCCGTATGTATGTAGTTGGTCCCTCAAACTGGGTACTGGAGAAGGGGATGCATGAGGATACTATTGAGAATGTGAAGGAAATACAGGCAGAGGCGACTAGAGAGGAAAAGGCTCTCTGGGAAGAGCAAACAGGCCTATTAAATGAGAAGGGCTGTTGGACGGATCTGTCTGAACAACAGCGATGGTTGTTACCCGATGCCTATGTTTTGCCAGTGGTCACTATGGCTCATGGCCCAGCTCACATTAGTGCAAAAGCTATTTGCAAATTGCTAGCTCCGGTATGGAAAAACAAACACATCCCAAAATATGCTGAGAGGTTAGTCAGGTATTGCATGATTTGCTTGATGCATAACCTGGGAAAAGGCACACCAACACCTGCTGGGAATTTTGCACCCCCATCTTACCCCTTCGAAGTGCTCCAAATAGATTACATACAGATGGAAAGATGCAACAATCTCCGATATGTCCTGGTAGTTGTGTGCGCCTTTAGTAAGTGGATCGTGGCCTACCCCCTTAAGGACAACACTGCTATAAGCACTGCCAAAATACTGTTGAAGGAATGTTTCCCCAGATTTTGGATGCCCAGAATTATCTGGAGCGACAACGGAAGCCACTTTACAGGAGCAATAATGAAGAAAGTGTGTGTAGGAATGGGGATCAGACAAAAATGTCATGCCACCAATCACCCCCAGTCAGTGGGTTTGGTTGAGCGCCACAATGGAACACTGAAATTGAAGATGGCAAAAATCTAGGCTGACACAGGACTATCTTGGCCGGACGCCATGCCCCTGGCCCTCCTATCAACTAGAGCCACGGCACATTCTCGTACCCGACTATCTCCGTACGAAATAGTGTTTGGTCGGCCAGCAAATGTTCGGGGAGTACCCCGCCCAAAGAAATATTCTGATTTTGAATACCCGTTGTTGATTGATTATTTACATGAATTGACCACTAACCTACATCTCATTCATCGTCAGATACAAGATATCCTGCCACCCAAACCCGAGGGCCCTGGTCACACCATCCAGCCAGGTGGCTGGGTCTGCATCCGTAATTTCCAGAGAACAAAGAACTTGGAGCCAAGGGGGAAGCCACCCCAGCAAGTGTTGCTGGCTTCCAGGTCTGCAGTGAAGGTGGCAGGAAGAAAAAACTGGGTTCACGGAGTGCACTGCAAGAAGGTGCCTCTACCACTACCATACGACCGGTGGGTCAAGGAATGCCCGGGAGACGACAAATGTGAGAAAGGCCAGCACTTTGTACCCTTCAGTGACGCCAAACTTGCCTGGGCTTCATCTGAACGAGAGGACGACGACATCCTGCAATCTGCCGTTCCTCCACATCTGAGGTTGCAGGACACTCAACAGCCAGAGTCTTTGTTTCCTGATCAAACAACGCCCAGGTCCACCCGGTACAATCTCCGACCCAGAAAAAAGGACTAAAGAGACAAAGGTCTCTGCCCTCTGCTTGACATGGTCTGACAAATGGCTGCAGGGCTGTGATACACCGGCGCATTTGACCGGAGCCGGTACAGCGGACCGGAGCGTGCCAATAGGACTACCGGAATCACTGACCGGTGAAGCAACCACCAATCACAGGCAGCAACTAGGGAAGATCGAGTGAAGCAGATGGTGACCAAAATGAACACTGAAAGCTTGAAGAGCAAAGAAATAAAAAACAAGAGTACATAAAGACAATACTTAGCCGGTACTCGATCTGTCTAATCGTACTAATGACTATTTCACTGGTACTGGCCTGCCTCGGGTGGGTAATACACGCTGCCCTTGCAGCACCTGAGTCTCCTACCTCTACAGAATCACCTCATCAACATGTGTCATTACCCACCCCTTGAGAAAAGCAGAAGGACAGGTTTCTTCAACAACACTTTCCTTCAAATGTTACACCAGCACCAGCTTGTGGTGAACACAACAAACTGTTGGGTGTGTGGGTTGCTGCCCCATACTGCAAGCACTGGGATGTCCCTGATTCCTGCTCCTTTTTCTCGAGCTGGTTCCGCCTACGGCTGGAACACTGTGTTCTTTGACGCATTCTATTCAGGTGACACATCCACACGATCCCTGGGGAAGATCAGTAGCAGACAAGCATTCCGCCACATCATGGCTGTGGAGTGGCCAAGCATGGATAAAGATTCAGCAGAAAAGAATGAATATGAGAACAATCATGGGTCTTTTTATCCACATCTACAATGGTGGGGGAAAGAAAAGACTGCCACCTCTCAGGGATCTCCCTGTCTACCCACATCCCGGAAAATACTGCATGAAAAGCAATGGAACAGTATGGGTGGGGCAAAGTGACTGCGCCTACACGCTCCAGCTCAATGATTCGACTCTCCCAGCTATGGTGTCCTCACTGAATACGGACTTTGTGTGTGGGAGCAAGGCCTACACCTGGCTGCCCAAGTCTTGGGCCGGCACCTGCTACATTGCGTGGTTACTCCCCCCACCTACACCGCCGATGCAGCACACCACATCCAGAAGAGAGGTGTGATTGACGCTGAAGACACAGCTGGCCAAGAGTTTGGGGACTTTGCTAAGGGGTTCCTCCCCTTTTGGGGCCCTATGGTCAATAGTCTCAGTCTGCGACATCTCACAAGGGTGGTAGAGGCCACCATCAACGCAACTGCCGGTGCCCTCAGTAACATCACGGCGGAACTTCAAGTAGACAGCCTCATGACTTTACAGAACAGAATGGTGCTTGACATAATAATGGCGGACCGTGGGGGAGTCTGCACATTGATCAGAACAAGCTGCTGTATATACATACCTGATAATGCACCAACTGTCTATCACGCAATACAGAGACTGCATAAAATTGCTTCCGACATCCATCAGGATGAGGTTTCATGGTCCCTAACCGGCTGGTTTTGGAGCATGGTATCTCAGTGGGGATGGAAGATAATGTTTTTTATTGCCATCATTGCAGCCGCATTGTTCTCTTGCTGCCTCTGTGTCCAAAGCATGCCCGCGCTAGGTGGGCTCTGTGCCACCTCTTTGACACCCAAACAAATAAAATTACAGCATCACAATGCCATGATGATGATCGAGAGAGAGGTCCAGGAAATAATGGACATTGACCTAGACGACGATTGATTGTTTCCTCTGCATGGCAAAAGGAGGGTCTGTTGAACTGTATTTTAAAATGACCCACATGACTCCATTTTGTGTTGCCATGCTCTCGGAAACCTAGTGAAGAATTGCTTTCCACGTCCCTGTTGAAACTTGCACAACCCTCCCCGCTCCTTGTGGTCGAGCCGATTCCGAGAAGCTGCCTGTGTGCCTCACCCTCCCAGTTGTGCCAGAGACTCAGCCACATCCTGTCCATTGTTGGTAACTCAGCCTGTCACGAGCAACTCCTGTGCCCCGTGACCACACCATCTGATAGAGGAAGCACGAGGCTGTGCCACATGACCACACCAATTGGACAAGGAAGCACGAGGCTGTGTACGGTTGTATGACGTTTCAACGCATGCTTTTACCACGCATGCCTTTACAATGTAGGTATTACAACGCAAGTCGTTACAACGACTTGCGTTGGGTGTCGCTGGATAGTGGATAGTAGGGAAGGTGTTGGATAGAAAATTAAACTATTCCCTATCCAACAGCGACCTCCAGCGAAAGTCGTTGTAACAACTTTTGTTGTAATTCCTGCGTTGTAATGGTAGCGCGTGGTAAAAGTTTTGTTGTAAACGATGTTCCCCCTGTGTACATTGTGCAATCAGAGACAGATGTCCCCTGGCCACGATTGCGCCACATAAGACTGATAAAGAACTTGTCTGATGAGGAACTTGTCAAAATTAGGAACTTTGTATTTTGCAAATGGGCGTGGCTAGCGCTATAAATATGTGTGCGCTGCGGAGTAAAGCAGCAGTCTCTTTAGAATTGTCTTTGTACCATTCTGGGACCCTGTCCTTAGCTCGAGCTAATAAATAACTTACTTCCCTCCACGGCTGGTTGTCCTGGTCTCTTTGGTAATGTATGACTCAAGCAAGAAGAACTCGTAGATTCTAGGTGTCTCCTGCACCGCTGGCTTTGACTCTCCTAGTGGGGAGGGGTCTCCAAAAAGCCGGTTCTACAGCACCCAGAGTTACAAGACACACCCCAGAGGTATTGTTGAAAATAACCTCAAAAGAGTTCCAATCTCCCAAGACCAGAACACCACCCCAACCAAGACCCAGATAAAATGTATCCTTCTAAATTGTAGATCAGCAGCACGTCATGCCGCCGATATAGCGGACCTCATTATAACCAATGAACCCGACCTTATAATCTTAACGGAAACTTGGCTAAGCGAGTCATCCACACCCATCTTTGACATACTAGTCACATCACCAGACTGGATAGACCAGATAGGTTAGGTGGTGTTATTGCCTGCATCCATAGGAACAACCTCTCTGTAAACCGCTCCAACACCACGGTGTACTCCTCCTGTGAATACCTTTGCCTACACATCAACAGCAATAATAAGCCCAGGTTATTATTATTATTATTATTATCCCTTTTTGGGGCCCTATGGTCAATAGTCTCAGTCTGCGACATCTCACAAGGGTGGTAGAGGCCACCATCAACGCAACTGCCGGTGCCCTCAGTAACATCACGGCGGAACTTCAAGTAGACAGCCTCATGACTTTACAGAACAGAATGGTGCTTGACATAATAATGGCGGACCGTTAATCGCTCCCCCCAACCAAACAACCACCAAAAACACCTAACTGCACTTGATGGTCAACCTCTCATCATCGATTGTGGAGAAGTGTGGCTCACTGGTTAGAGGAGGCAGACCTGGAAGCAGAGGTCAGCCCGGGACCAGGGTTCAATTCCCGGCTCGACAGGGTCTTGAGTCCTAAAATGTCCATGGACTCGACAATTCTCGCTCCGGTACCTACTCGATTCACGGGTTCACACTCTGCGACTCTGGGCAATAGCTTGCTTAATCTCCACAACGGCCCCTCGCGGCGGGATGCCTGGCTTTCACCTTGCGGATACCCTGCCGGGGTTATCTCACAGGGGAATACCAGGACGGGTTCCCTAAGCAAGCGCTTAGAAACCGCTCGGTGATTTGCGCTATATAAATTCCTGTACATTTACATTTACATTTAAGCCAATATGCTCACTACACTCTTTCTACCATCCTCCCGGTAACAACCTTACCTTCATGGAACACATGATGGATATCCTAGCCACAAACGCAGGACAACAGAATACGCAGATCTTCCTGGGAGATTTCAACCTCCACTGGAACGACCATGATGACCCAGAGGTCAATAGCCTCAAAACGTTCCTGTCCGACCTTAATCTATCTCAATTCTGTAATATCCCCACACACGAAAAAGGTTCAATCCTTGATCTAGTAATTTCTAAAGCAGACTCAATCCACCTGGAATCGATTCTCCCTTGCGATTTGTCCGATCTTTACATAATCACTTTCCATATCAGAGAAGTAGGTAAACTACTCTCTGTTCAACCATCGAGGACAAAAATCTATTAGAGGAACCTAGAAAACATCGATCCTGCCGATCTCGCTTCTGCCAGTCACATCCACACACCACCACCTGATGGTTCCAAGGATGTACAGGACATAACCACTTACTACTTTAACTCTATGAACAGGGTACTTGACACCTTAGCTTCCATGCAACTAAAAAGAGTCACCACCAAAATCTCAAATCCCTGGTATGATGGTAGACTAAATGATGACAGAAGATCTCTGAGAGCTATTGAAAGGCAATGCAGAGCCGCCGCATCCGCCACCCACCTTAAAATCCTAGGAAGCACCAGAAATGCCTACTACAGAAGGATTAGACGCGCAAAAGCTGATTTTATATGCAAACAATGAGACCAAGCAAAAAAAAGCCCCACAAAACTAATTGAAATAATCAAAGCACAATCTAAGGATGTCTCACACTCCCCAAACCAATCTCGATACTCTCCCCAACTGAGAAGATCTTGCCTCCTTTTTTACAACAAAAACTGAAAACGTAAAGACTGACCTTATGAACGACCTATTATCCATGACTGACCCACACTCAATCTCCTTGCTGTCCACACCTGGGACACCGCTGAACTGCTCTACAAAGCTCGACCTCAAGAACAACGCCTCCTGGACCACCTTCAACACTATAGCGAAGAAACTATCCTAAACACGCTCACTACTTTGAATCCCTCCAATCATTTCACGGAGCCTCTCCCACTTAAGGACCTTCATTCCACTGATAGTGCACCTATGGACTAAGATTATAAATACCTCTCTTCTTCAAGGAACCATCCCAGACATCCTCAAAGCCGGTCAGGTTTCCCCATCCTAAAGAAAGTAACAACAGACCCTTCAGACTTGAACAACTATCGCCCAATATCAAACAACTCAACCCTGGCCAAACTGCTGGAAAAATGTGTGCACATGCAGCTTAGCAACTACATAGACCATTTCAACCTTATTGATCAATTCCAATCAGCCTTTCGCGCCGGGCATAGTACCGAATCAGCCACGACCCACATAATAGATGACGCATTACAAATACTGGATCAAAACAAAGCCTGTTTACTAATCTTACTGGACTTATCCTCAGCCTTCGATACAGTCAAACACGACAACCTACTGGATCTCTTGAAACACAGAATGGGACTATCTGGTCCGGTGTTCAACTGGTTCACCTCCTTCTTCCAAAATAGAACACAAAGATTCAAGATTAACCAATCCTTATCGAACCCCACCCCAGTCACCTTGGGAGTGCCCCAGGGATCTTCCCTCTCCCCAACACTCTTCAATTTATTCATGGAACCACTCACTGAGCTTCTCTACTCCGCAAATATCAATTACCACATGTACGCCCACGACACACAGCTCTACATTAAGGTCCACTCTCTCGAAGACATCAAGTCCCTTAACTCTACGCTCCAAAGACACAAACCTGGCTAGCTAGGAACCACTTAAAACTAAACAAACTGAAGACAGAATTCCTCTTAATCGCTCCCCCCAACCAAACAACCACCAAAAACACCTAACTGCACTTGATGGTCAACCTCTCATCATCGATTCTGCCAAATCCCTAGGTATAACACTTGACAATAATCTAAATATGCGGAAGCATATCAGCGCTGCAACCAAAGGAGCACATTTTCAGATAAATACCCTAAGAAAACTGGAACCCTTCATACCCGCAAATGACTTTAAACAGGCAGTCCAAACTCTAGTAATTCCCAGAATTGATTATGGAAGTGTCGCTCTCTGCGGCCTTCCTAAATCAAAGACCGCTCCGCTATAAGCCGCAGTCAATTCAGCTGCTAGATTAGTAACCGGCAAAAAAAGAAACTGCCACATTTCACCTGACCTGCAGGCCCTCAGTTGGTTTCCTTTTGAGGCCAGAATCCACCTAAAAATCGCCTGCATGACTCATAAGGTATTGCATCAAAAAACCCTGAGGTACCTAGCGGAGAAACTAGTACTATCGGGTGGTAACAGACCTACCAGGAGTTCGGATAATCTTCTACTTAAACCACAACGTTTTTCCAAGAAGAAAACATATAATCGTACCTTCTCAGGACTATCTTTCAGGATCTGGAACGCTTTACCCCCAGAAACAAGACTAATTCCGTCCGCAGCCTTTTAAAAAAAAGAAGTGAAATTGATACTCATGTCAAAATTCACTTGAGCTGTTACTTGTACATTCCTGTAGATATATGCTACTTTTAAATAATTATCAGTACTGTACTCGCATAATTCTATGTTTTATATGTATTTGTCATCCTATATTTGCCCTCTAAAGCGCTCTGATAACCCGCAAGGGTCTTGTTCGCGCTATGCAAAACCGTCAAAATAAAATAAAAAATAAAAAACTGCACAACAGACAGGAGAGTGACCTGATAGGAACTGTGCCAGGTGCATTACCTGAATGTCATCTAGCCTAGGGAACCCTGCTTATCAATACCCTGTCCAATCTGCTATATGTGTTTTGTGTGGTAGAATGGCAGGTGAATATGCTGCAATCTGGATGTCTTTAATGCCATACATTCAACAATACCTATATTGGACATGACCTCCAAGTGCGCAGTCGTCATGTGGGGTTTTGTGCCTGATCTTGCTAGAGCCCTGTCCAAATGTTGGTTCAGAACACATTTGAAGTCACCCAGCCACAGCAATTGCAAATCAACCTCCTGCATGAAGAGGTCGTGCATGGTATAAAAAAAGGCAGGCTCATCGGTGTTGGGTGCATATGTGCTAAGCAGGGATGTATCCTACCCATCTAGGGAACCCTGTATGAGGACATATCTGTCCCCCACATCCGTCTCATGTAAGTGAGAGAAAAATTGACTCCCGGGGCCACCCAGATCAATGTGCGTTTGGCGTATGTGGAAAAGAATGGTATATTTGACTTCTCCATTTCTTGGATAGCGTAGTGGCACCGGTATCGTTCATGAGAGTTTCCTGCAGACACGCAATGTCAATGTTGTGGTGCTTAAGAAAGGTGCGCACCCGGTATCTCTGCAGATGTGCCAAACACCCGGATATTCCAGGTCAGGACTCTGTAGGTGCCCCCATTCCTGGTGTGAATGTGGACCATGCATCGTCAAACCATCCCACCTACCTCTCTGCTGCCAATTACCACTGTTAAATTAAACAAGCAATGTGAACAGAACTCCCCCTCCCACCCACGGACAAATATACCACAACCATATGTATATCTATGTCCACCCACCGCGCGTGCCAGGACTCACACTGCATCCACGGCCAGTCCAACAGGGACCAGCAAACGCCTAACTGTCAAATAGCATCTCGGCATGGCATTCATGGAATCATACTCCTCATCTTCACAATTAATATTTTGTAACATACAAGCACCAAGGCGAGGCACACCGTATAACAACAGAACTTAAGTAAATTGGAAGCACTCTCAACCCAAAGGATCCTAGGCATGCCCTATCCACTCCAGGCATGTGCACAGACACTTCAACTTCATGCCATGCACCTTAACCAGTACATATGGTCACAACCGTCAGGCACGCAACTCTCATTCCAGCCCCAACTCCTCATACAGGCCCAAACATGTTGCTCATACACCACCAGTCTCAACCATCTCACCAAGCAGGGTATCAGGTACTTGCACTTGACTGGAGAAATCTGTGTCCACACCATCCGGTTGCACCAACGATTCCACATCCTGTGCTTCTGTAGGTCGGTCTATGGTAGAAAGTTGCATAGTACCATACTCGCTGATCATGATTTTTGGGGTGCTAGAGTGCAAGAGTTAGGGCTTATCTCCCTTTCCTGGGGCTTTCCAGAGGGCGCGTGAGTGCTGGTACCCCACGATTGGGAGCGGCTAGCATCCAACAGAGAGTCTGCAGGCTCACCTCTAATCTCAAGCTATTCCGTAAGTCTTCCAGTCACTCAAAGAAGTGGGCCTTCCCTTGGTATAGAACTTTCAGCTTAGCTGGGTACAGGAGCACGTACCAAAGATTGAGAGTCCTCAATTTCTTCTTTACGCTGAGGTACGATTTACGTCATTCCTGTACAAATTTTGTATAGTCTGGGTAGATGGCAATTTTGGCACTGGCAAACTGGGGGAAAGTCCCTTCCCTTCCTGCCTAGAGGATACAGTCTCTGTCACTGTAGTTCATGATCTTGGGGATGAAGGCCCCTGGATGCGCCCATGGAGGTGGCACCATGGCATGTGAGCTCTCTATACCACAAACAGTTTGGAGAGGCCTTCTGGTTTAAGTTATGTCCTAACCCAGTCCTCCAAGAACTGCCCCATGGAGAGTCCTCTCTCGGAAGCCCAAGAGTTGAATGTTGCTTTGACAAGAGCGTCCTTCTGCCTCTTTGGCCCGTCGCTTTAGGTTGGCCGCGATGGAGTTAAGTTAGGCAACTTGGCGCTTAAGGGACTTGACCTCCCCCTGTATTTCGGTGATATTACCCTCCGCTGATTTGACTTTATCAGCTACCATCCGTAGGTCTGCATGGAGTAGGTTGACATCAATAGAGACTGTTTCAATTTTATGTTAAAGGGCAGTATGTGAGCCCTGTATGGCTGCCAAAACTTCTGCTCTAATCGGTTCTGCATCCCCTTCTGGTTCGTCGGTGGCATTGTGCGTGTCCTACTGCCACATAATCCTCTGGGTAGGCTTGCACGGGGTGGTATGTTGCTTTATGGTATTGGGAAAATGAGCCCTCGCCAACGTATTCTTCCCCATGACTGCTGTCATCCTCCTCTGCAAGAGCTTATCTCCAGCAATGCAGTGAGTTCCGTACCACCACCTCAGATCACACGCCCTGATGCCAGTCCTGTAGCCACCCCCACGCCTGGCCCAGTAAGCAGACAAACAGTAGTGTGTAACAGCCGCCTCTCCATAATTCTGTACAGGGTCACAGCATCCAGGTGGGGGGAAAGGGGTGGAGGTGAGCTCAGTCACAAATGGACAATCGGCAAGGCCCAATGGCACTCTCAGGCCCCCAAAACCGATCCCGGCCCAAGTAATGCGATCTGGAGCAGGAGTGGATCAGCTCTCCACAGTGCAAGCAGACGTGGGTCCAATATGTGTTATGACATTCTGTTGTGGGGCCATCCACTCCCTACACCAGTCATGGCAGTAGTTTCAAGCGAAGTGCCTGGATGAGTCAGCACACTCCACGCACCCCCTTGGCCCCCAACCACGTGGCTAGGCCTAGTGCACAGCCCAATGCGCCTGTGGCCATTCCCCATCTGGTGGTACACCCTCCGCACTGGACGATGTGTGATTCCTCTGTCTGCCAGTGCCGAGGCTAACCCCCTCACAATGTGAGCAGCAGGATTTCAGGAGGGCTCCCCCTGTGGTCAGACTCAGACACCTTCAATCATGCACTGTCCCTGCGTTCTGTTAGGGCCCCCTTCTGAGAGCCCCTGGCTCCAGGCACTGTCTCTGTGGGACCCAGGCCCCAATCACCATTACAGGATTTAAATGCGTGTGCTCCCCACACTGGGCCCCCTTACCTCCTCTTCAGTCCTGTGTCACTGGCGGATGCAGATCTAAGCAGCCACAGGTGGGTGGGCTATCGACAAGCCCGACCCCCTAAGGTAAGGCCCCTAAAGCCTGAGCAATGTCATTGGGCTCTGTTAGGTCTCACTCGCGAGAGCCTCCAGTTCCAGGAACTCTCCCTATGGGTCCCAGGCCCCAATCACCAATTCAGGATTTAAATGCGGGCGCTTCCCTCAGTAGGCCCCCTCATCTCCTCTCTGGTTCCATGCCACTGGTGGCGACAAAACTCAGCAGCCGCGCGGGGGGTGTTCGGCAAGCTCCGGCTCTCCAAGCGCAAGCTTCTACATCTTGAGGCCCTGCTGGGCCTCCTCAATCACTTGAGGCCACTGCTCTGCTTCTTACCACAGGCCTCACCCGACAGTCTTTCTTCTTGCTGCTGCGACACAGACCTGGGGCGCTGTCAAGGGATGCCGTTTAGCCCCTATCGGGCACGGTTATCTTCAGGTATTCACAACATCAAAGGAACCACAGATCGGTGTTGTGATGCAGGATTTCATATGGGATTCAATGATTTTTATGCCAGGCCGACCAGGAGCTCCAGGGCTCACATTCTACCAGCTTTGTTGCTTGGCCATGCCCCCATTAGGTTTGGAAACTTGACCTTGATCATTCTTCCTCCCTACAATGCATGCCCAGACCTGTCCTCGCCGCTCCTGCGCCCTTCATTACTTAGCACTGGGATACACCTCTTCATTCTCCTTTATCCACTCTCTCAACCCTACATTGGATTAATGTTTTGTTCGTTTTTAACTACTGAGCTTGAGAAAATTGCATTGTGAAATAATGTGTGGGAGTGTCAATCTATGTATTTATTGAGTGCAGGGTTAGACACAATTGCCAGGAATTAGCCTCACTTCCATGGTTGCCGCACTGAGGGATTTTCTTTGGGAATCTTCACTCTGTGTTTTTCCTCCACTAATGGGGTTGTCAAATCCTTTAGCCACTGACTACTCTACGAGGGGCCCTATGATACCTAGGGCAGAGAGGGTCAGGACTGGACCTTGCATCCATTCTCGAGGTTGCACAGGACCATCCTTCAAATGGTGTTTGACTAATGGTTTTGGTAGCCCTAAAGGTGATGGAGTTACTCAGATTAATCCTGTAAGCCCTTTGTCATATGTCAACTGTGGTATAATGCTGCTGTAAATAATGATAACATGTTTTCAAATTGATGTTATATTAAATACAAACTCTTATAAACCAAACATATAAGAGCCTTCCTTGCTTTTGTTAATTTCTGTCAGGGCAGGGAAGGGAAGGAGAGCCAATACTGGATGCGTCCCTAGCCTATGGGGAAAGGATCCACTGATATTGTGAGCAAATGCCCCACCTGTACCCAGATGCAGCTCCTCCTCCCTAGGGAGGCATGTCCCACAGTTTGTGGACCTTAGACTTAGAGATTTTATCAACCAGAGACGCATGGAGAGATCTCCACTAGGAGGCAAACTTACAGATGGTAGGCCCATGTATGACACATAGTACATCCTCTCATTACCTGAACATACCGCATATAAATGACATCACCCAGAAAGTAAGCAGAACACAGTCTTCCAGTGACACAGATACCACACTGAGGCAAGAGGGCATGAACCATACAGAACCAATACCTAGTAACATGAATGAATATTCATCTACACCTAGCCTAGTACATCAAACCACAACAAGGGTGGATGTCCTGGACCCGATAATTAATTTATCCAATCACACCTTGACACTTGCGGAGAAGGACATCCTAGCTAAAGGGTTGTCCTTCGTACCAACTTCCATACCGGACTCATTTCAAGTGAAACTTGAATTACAACCTTTCTTTCGCAAGATGAGACTGAAATATTACTTTTCTAAAAATACCTATGCCCCTACCCCAGCTGCTACAACATTTAGACCACCATCAACTTTTACACCTGCAACAGTTATGATGTCAGACAGGATACTTGCATTTGAGAAGATTGTTCTAGAGGGTACCATGCACTTGAAGAAGAAATACATCAGATACGACACCAGCAAGGCAGAGAAAATGGCATTGACTACACTCTGGAAGAAGGAAACCATAGTGATCAAGGCCGCCGACAAAGGGGAAGCGATTGTTGTGCAAAACACATTAGTGAGATTGAGCAGCACCTAGAAGTCCAGGAGAGTTACTGGAGGATTGGAAAAGACCCCACACAGGAAATAAGGAAGCTAATAGAAGACACTACACAAAGAGGATTAGACGAGGGTTACCTCAGTCAACAGGAGTGAGACTTCCTTAACCAGCGTGAGCCAAGGATCCCAACTCTCTACACCCTACCAAAGGTGCACAAACGACTGGATAAACCACCTGGGAGACCCATAGTATCTGGGTGCAGATCAGTCTTGGGAACACTTAATCAGTTTATTGATTATTTTTTACAACCGTGGGTTCCCATAACAAAATCATATATGAGAGACAGCATGCATAAAATCCAATTGCTAGAAGGCCAACCTTTTTACAACAAAAACCAAATACTGGTCACCCTTGATGTGTTTTCATTGTACACATTCATCCATCCCACAGTACAGCGCAGTGGAGGTGATCAGGAACACCTTGAACACAAGACCTAGACCCCACTAGATTCCGACTACTTTCTTGATTTCACTTCTGGAAACAGCAATGAAAAGGAACTATTTCATATTTAGGAGACAGTTCTATTACCAGTGCAAAGGAGTGGCCATGGGTGCTACATATGGCCCAAGTCTAGCTAATTTGTTTATGGATAGCTATAAAGAGGAACACCTTTACAACCAACTCAACCCATACCTGAACAAAATCAAAATCTGGAAAAGATACATCGATGATGTTATAATGATATGGTCGGGGCTGAAAGTGAATTGATGGAATTCCATGCATGGTTGAACAACAGGATCAGAGATATACAATTCACACTGACACACAGTAGAGAATCAATTGATTTCCTGGATCTTAAATTCAGGGTGAAAGACGGACAGCTGTACTGCGATCTTTTTCGCAAACCTATGGAGAGAAATATTCTTTTGATGTATGGTTCACATCACTCCCGGAATCTAAGGCATAATTTGCCCTACGGAGAAGTATTTGAGATTAAGAAGAAACTGCTCACAGATGAAGGATTTCTTTAGGGAATCGGAGGTCCTAACAACACGCCTGAAAGCAAGAGGTTACCCGAAAGGTCTACTTAAACGGGACAAGAAGCGAGCATGGTACTGTCACAGAGACCAGTTACTGATGATCAAATAGAAACCTAAGGAGACCAACAACATTGTGTGTGTCACTACATTTAACACTAAGAGTAATGATATCACAAAGATCATACGCAAGTATTGGAATCTTGTGGCTGGTGAATTGCAGGAAGAATAGCAACCCTTGTTTGCCTATAAAAGGGGAAGGAACATTAAGGATACAGTTGTAAAAGCATTCCTTGAACCTCCAAAACAACCAGACCTGAGAGACTTTGTGGGCCTCCCACCAGTTATTGGACATCGAAAATGTGGGAATTGTAAAGCCTGTGACTTTTGCCTAGAGGGGACAGATTTCACTCACAACAGAACATTTAAGTTGACACATTTCACTAACTGTAATAGTTTGTATGTAATATACGCCATTCTTTGCCCCTGCCCACAGGTATACATTGGACAGACAACACAGAAAGTAAAAACTAGGATTCTACAACACATGAGCAGAATCAGGTGTAGAACAATGTGGAGCATTACAGCACACATAACCACAAACCTGAGGATATCACCTGGCTAGTTGTGGAAAAGATACTTGCGAACGCTAGGGGAGGATCCATTACCAGGTCTCTTAACTACAAAGAGTGCAGATGGATACACTCTCCTAACTCTGTGCAGGATGGCCTCAACGAGAAAGAAGAAACTGCTAGGCAGATGGGACAGCTTTAGTCTCCCTTTAGTTTCATCCCTCTGTCACCTAAGCATAGAACTGCTCAAATATTTGATGTATGTAAATATGTAAATGTATATAACAAGATGATTTTACATTCACCTTCTAGTGTAAATACACCAGTGATATGGAGATGCGAGCATTATAATTATGACATGGGTTGTCTTGATTGAGGTCACACAACAATATGATTTTAGATTGATCCGCATATGTATGTAAATAGATCAGTCAGAAATATTTATGCACTATGTATATTGTAATTGTTTAGATTCACCCGCGTATGTAAATAGACCATGAAGAAAGATTTATGCGCTATGCATATTGTAAATGTGAACCTGTTAGTCAGGGTATGTGCCACTTACCTAGATGTCACCAGCACACCTGCATAGGGTCAGCTTTTATTAAGACTGATCATGCATCATGGTTAAGTTTAATGTGGTTATATCTGATGAAAATTGGATGTGAAAATACACTGCTGACAATGAATTTTCCACTCAGTATAATGGGTATTATACTCACCACAATGATTGCACCCATTTAAAAATAAAAATTCTTTTGCATGGACATTATGGATGTATAAATATGAAGCGTCAGTTTCATGCAAACTCCTAAAAAATGCTGTTGTAGTCTTGCAAGTTTTAGTTAATTCTACTTTTTATCCTGATCTATCTTACCATTTTATTCAACTTCAAATTTCAGTGAAAATATTATTACACCTAAAGAGCACAAGGAGTTGAATAACTTTACGCCATTCCTTTTACTGAGCTTCAAATATAGCAACCTAAAAGTCTAAATCTTTGTTTATAAGTGGCACCTATCGGTTCTTCTAAATCCCTTTCAATTGCTCTATGAGCCTAAATAACAGCATTTTTATTCTGCAACCTATAGGCTTTGAGGTATATTAAAAAATAGAAACATTCCTATTTCTTATAAAAAAAAAGGAGCAAGAGTATGTCATTTAGACCTGTCAACTTACAAGTCAGGCCATGTGGCATGTGATTTCATTGCTCATCACATGTTCATTTAGTAAAGTGTCACTGTCACATGATGAATGGTAAGGTGAGTTGAACACCCTTTCACAGAATAGTTTTCTAGCTCATATGTGAGAGCTCTGCAATGCTGGACTCTATTTATGGTTCTGAATACTCCTACAGCATGGTAGGCAGCTCAAGATAATGGTGTACGCGCTGTGGGAGAGTTTATGCAGTGTCAGGGGGTCCAAAGCCCTATTTTGAAAAGCCCTACCCTCACCCTGGGGGCCGCCCTTATTCGTGGCCCCACCCCTATCTCCCTCTATGATTACATGGCAAAAATAAATCAAAGGTTGGCAGACCTGGTAATCAAAAACCATTCTAAGTTTGTTTATTTGTAAAAAAGAATTCATTTTGTTTCCAATTGCTCTAACACATTTTCACTCACCCAGCATTCTTTCTGTCTGCTCTCCAGCTTTCTCTCTCACACATTTTGATTGTATCTCTCTTTCACATAATGTTCGCATCAGTCTTACATTCTGACACAAACTTATTTTATTCATTCACATTGTGATTGTAACTGTGGCACACAGTGCACCACTTTACATCGCAGCTTCAACCTCGGACGGTAGGAACACGTCAGTGAAGCTTATGATGCAGACGTCTGTAGAACCAAGAAAAGCCCACCTCAAGAAGGAGTGGGGGCTTGGCGGTGAGGGAATCAGCCAAGTCTACTCATACCCTCGTTATATAATAAAGTGGACCCCGAAACCTTCGTCTGAAGAGAGAACCACCTTTATTACAATAGCTTGGCTATGGAACAGAGTCCCAAGCTAGTCAGAGACAAAACCTAGGAGGGTGCTGCTTTACTTCACAGCGAACAAGCCTTATATACATTTTTATTCCACTCTTTTGGTATGCAGTCCATTGTTCAATCAGGGCGGTGTTTGTAGTTGAGATCTGATCAAGGCGGTGTTTGTAGTTGATGACCTGATCAAGGCTCGGCATTCAGACCATTGTTCAATCAGCTTGATCAAGACTCAGCATTCAGATCACTGTTCAATCAGCTTAATTAAGGCTCGGTCAGTCAGACCATTGTTCAATCAGCTTGATCAAGGCTCGGTCAGTCAGACCATTGTCCAGATGACCTGATCACGCCGTCAAGGATGTTTACCAAGCAGGGAGCAGAAGATGAGAAACAAGCTTGTTTACACAGGCCGTAGGTGTCTCATGGCTCTCTGTTGATGAATTTGTTAACTGCAAAGAACAGGGGGCTTGGGTATGTGATAGTTTTTTTGAGTGTCAGCAGAAATGGAGGCTGTAGGCAGGGTTTTGTCACGAGATGGAAAGAAAGGGAGGAATGTAAGGAAATTAATAGGACCTAGTAAAAACGTCTTTTTTTCAGCCCCTCCTTTTGCCATTGAGTGGCAAAACATGTTCTTGGGAAATTTCTATCGGATTTAGGCCGCCAATCTCTTGTTGAAGCATTATCCTTATGTTGGTGTCACATGTACTGACCGGGGAACTTTTAAGGGCCTGTGTACACATAGTACAAAGCATAGGCAAGCACTGGATACACAGGCAGCATGAGATGATGACTGCTGTTCCTAAGGCAAATAAAATGAGGATCCCCCATCCCGATCTGGAAAGGAGGCCCCCAAATCCAGCCCATGAGGGACCAATCATCTTGTTGTTGATGAATCTCAGAGGAAAGTTTATGCAGACGTTGGATAGCTTGATAGACTGATGGACCGTTATCAGGTATGTAAATGCAGCAACTGGAGTCGATTAGTTTACATACACCACCATGGTCAGCAAGGATGATGTCAAGTACCATTCGATGTTGTAGTGTCATCAGGTGGTCCGCCTGAAGCTCTGCGGTGGTGTTGCCCAATGCCCCTGCTGTTTCATTAATGGTTGCCTCCACCACTCGGGTAAGGTGTCGTATGTTGCGGCTGTTGACCATAGGACCCAAGAACAACAGGAAACCTTTGAAGAAGTCCCCCGCCTCCTGTCCTGCAGTGTCATCGGCCTCAATTACTCCCCTAGGCATACAATGGTGGAGGTGGGGATTGGTCAAGTGATGTGTCCCAACAGAAGTAAAGGTAGGGGGAAGAAGAAAGACCAAATAACACACACCTGACCAATTTCCTGGAAGCCAGAAGCAGACTGTCGACAAAGAAAATAGGTATTTGGAGAAGCGATTATCAGTGGTGGTGAGGTAATATTCAGTGTACTGACTATTGCGCAGTCACTGACTACTACCTCCCGGGCTCCCAGTCCTTTTATGCACACTTGGCCATGCGTGTTGATCACATTGAAAGCCTGCAATTTGGTGGGAACTTTGCGTCTGGACCGAAAGCGGGAGAATATTATTCTACTTGAGGTGTTGAACACATCCATCTCATTGCGTTCAGCAAGAGAGATGTTCAAGATGTCAGATGTCGTAATAGACACAAATATATAATACCTCTGGGACCATAGATGCAAAGTTTACTTAGTACCGTGGGTAAAACCATTTTCCCACGTCAACTTCAATAAATGTTAGCTCTAATTTTCAATCTTTTGACGTTTTAGGTAGACATACAACACCATAATTAATTGTCTTTACAATAATAAACAGTACAACATAGCTGGTTCTTCTTCAAAAATATTTTTTATTTTATTTTTTAGAAAAAAAGAGACATTTAACATTCGGTTTAACAATACCACAGTTTGATTGTTATCGTGCTATGTTTATACATACATTCTCCAAGCATAAATTTGCATAAAACAGTTTTTTTGTAGACCATAAACAAAATTCAAAACCGCACAAAAATGCATATATGCTTATTTATACACAAAAACATCCACGATTATGTCATGTTTTTCAGTAATCCTACTGTTTTTTCTACCTGGGATACATAAAACTAGTATTCCTCAGTCATTTTTCTAAGTGGTCCTATAAAAAACTAAGCTTGGAGTGTCATTCAAGCATTGTTCGTAGTTTAGACCATCCTATTTTTTCTAAACTTGTTGGGTCCTTTTTTTTGTCCCAATTTAGTATTGGTGCTCCGAGTTCTGTGAAAAAGGGAATTGAAGAATGTGGGTGCCGACACGTTTCGACCTTCGTGCTGGAGACCAAGAGGGTTTCTAAGAAGTCTTCCTGAAGGCTGGGGCTTTAGTTGTAGGACTATTGCGATCTAAAATACATAGAAAGAAAGAAGAAGTTAAGTGTATGTATTTAAAATTTTAAGAGAGAGTATATGGACATGATCTCTTAAAGGATCCTTTTTCTCATACCTAATGTGCACGGGATAGCTGAGGTCTTGTTCCTTCATCCCTTCTTTTCGGACACTGAAGTTTTAAATCTTGGTTTCCATGTTTTTCATTTTCCTACGGATTAAAGTACCCAATGTTAGGTATATTTCCACTCCACAATGTGTTGCCTAATATATCACATTTTATGCTATTTCACCCATTTTTCATCTCCATTCCTCTGCCATATTGTTATTAAGAAAAGGTGCATGCATTGCAAAGTCTTAAGACTGCTCGTTTATGCCCATGTTTATGTAAAAGTAATAGTCGGCACATTATTCACATTTATAGGGCATTTCTTATTATATGTTGGTCCTGTTCATGCTTCCGTGAGTTTTTTAATAGAAAAACAAGCCGTTATTTGTTAACTCATGCCTGTATGTATTGCTCTACTCGTGCCTGTGTTGTTAGCTGTGAAACTAAGTAAACTTTGAATCTATGGTCCAAGAGGTATTATATATTTGTGTCTTTTAAGGTTATACATTCCAACCTCTAGGGTCCTTAATTGAATCTATCTCTTATTATAAACTTTAGTGAGAGTAGGTAACAACCTACGAGGGATTTCCTTTTAGACACCAGCTTGTTAAAAGCGGTGGTCATACAGTCTTTAAGTACTGCTTGATGATGTCAAAATAGGTAGGCTAGACAACCCAAGATTTATTGGTTCCAAACGCATTGAATCTTACAACATTTCAAAACCTGATGTCAGTTGCATTTACATCAAAAACGCTGTAGTTTTTTAAGTTTACACTATTCACTTTGGCTTCTACACACTATTAGTCATATTTTCTTTTACTCACCTTTTTAAATACAGTATACCTAATGTCTGAACCCAAAACATTGAGTTACAGGGAAGATGCGCCTTGATGCCCTCGGGCTTAGTCCGCGCATTACAAATAACCATTCATTCATTCATTCAAGAAGATATTGAAGAATTACTCAAAAGACCGCCCAAATTGAATGTCGGTAATACAACATCAAATCCAAAATACCAATCTGAAATAGATAAGATCACAAGATTAAAGAAAAAACAAATCCGAACGGCACTGTATGGGGAGTTGCTACTTGAGCATTTGAGAGCAGGCACAATTCCCATTGGACTGTAAGTAAAAAGAGCTTAGTTTTTTTATATGACCACTTAGAAAAACTACTGAGGAATACTAGTTTTAAGTATCCCAGGAAGAAAAAACAGTAGGATTACTGAAAAACATGACATAATCGTGGATGTTTTTGTGTATAAATAAGCATATACGCATTTTTGTGCTGGTTTTGAATTTTGTTTATGGTCTACAAAAAAAACAGTTTTATGCGAATTTATACATGGAGAATGTATGTATAAACATAGCACGATAACAATCAAACTGTGGTATTGTTAAACTGAATATTTTCTGAAAAAAGATAATGAAAAATATTTTTGAAGAAGAACCAGCTTTGTTTTACTGTTATTATTGTAACGACAACTAATTATGGTGTTGTATGTCTTCCTAAAATGTCAAAAGATTGAAAGTTAGAGCTAACATTTATTGAAGTTGACGTGGGAAAATGGTTATACCCACGGTACTAAGTAAATTTTGAATCTATGGTCCCAGAGGTATTATATATTTGTGTCTTTTACGGTTATAGTTTCTAGCCTCTAGGTTCCTTAATTGAATCCATCCCCTTATTATAAACTTTTGTGAGATGTCGTAGTAGGGCAGAAAGGATTACTGACATTGCCTGTTCTGTTTCGGGTGAAAGTGTCATAAAAATCGCCAATGATGGAGCTCGTATATTCCTTGGTGACAAGCATCCTCCAAGCCAGACAGGACGAAAAAACAGAAAATGGATAGACGAAAAAGGGGACAGTGTGTGTCATAGAGTGTGGCATGAGCCCACATACCCAACAGTTCGAGGTATTAATCACAAGCTGATTCTGGTGCAATAATTGTACAAAAGTATTGTTCATGAATTCCAGGCGTCGTGGTAGTTCATGGGGTGACAAGGTGGCGTGGAGATATTCTGCAGGAGTCGGTGTCATAGCCAGAGGAGCTGGGGGAGAGGTCAGTAACAGAAACCATCCTACAACCAGCAGGATGAGGAGAGCAAAAAGTATAACTATTGTGAAAAGGAAGCATTTATTGTTCAGAAGTTTGACATATTTCTTGTGCGCTTCAGACCCTCGGACCGCTGCCATTGTGCTTAGCCTGTTGTCACTAGCGGTCTAACCTCATACTGCAGACAGTGGATTTCCAATTTTTCGGCCATGGTCAAACCTCTTCCTGCCCTCACCAATAAAGATGTATCAGACAGTTCCTTTCCATGGACTAGAGAGCATACGCAGGCCTTCCAGGATTTAAAAAGAGCTCTGTGTACTGCTCAAGTCCTCGGTACTCCTAATTATGACAAACAATTTTCTCTTTTTTGTACATGAAACAGATGGCTGTGCATGCGCTGTCTTGACCCAGATAATCGGAGGTCACCTTCTGCCATGTGCATATTTTTCAGCCACCTTAGATCCTGTTGTGAGGGCTCTACCAGGATGCCTACGAGCGACAGCTGCGGCCATACTCATGGTCCGTCAGAGTGCGGGGATCATCATGAACTCCCCCTTGACTCTGATGGTTACCCATTCTGTGGATACCCTCCTTAATAACACAAGGACACAGTTCTTCACTAGCGCATGACTCACAGGATATGAATTGACACTCTTTTCCAGCCACATTAACATTAAGAGATGCACTGTACTGAATACCGACACATTACTCCTATTGAATACTCAGGATGCCTGTTTAGATCCACATGACTGTATATTGAGGACAGAAGAGGAGACAAAGGACGGGTTGACTTACAGGATACCCCAATAGCAGACCCAGAAGGTACACTGTATGTGGACGGATCATGTCTCAGAGGGCCAGATGGTAACACATCAGCCGCCTACGCCCTCACAACATTAGAGCAAGTAGTAGAAACAGCTCAGATTCCGCAGTGCTCTGCTCAGGCTGCAGAATTAGTGGCCCTAACTAGAGCCTGTGAGTTAAGCAAAGGAATAACGGTTAATATCTACACTGACAGCCAGTATGCCTTTGGGGTGGCTCACAACTTTGGGAGACTCTGGAAAGAAAGGAATTTCCTTACTTCACATGGGACAAAAATTCAACATGACCCCCTAATTCACTGATTATTAGACTCCCTGACATTTCCCAGAAATGTAGCTATTATAAAATGTAAAGTGCATAAGAAAGTGACGGATGATGTTGGAAAAGGCAATGCCCTGGCTGACCAGACAGCCAGCCAGACAGCCCTTAAGAAAAAGGAAGATTCCCGCCAGGTGGGTGGCAGAGGGGGGCATGGTTGAAGATACTGTACAGAGTGTGATCGATATTCAGTCCCATGCTACCCCTGAGGAGCTGAGGATGTGGACGGAGCATTTAGCGGTAAAGGAAATAGATGGTTGTTGGCTCCAGTACCACTATGGAGAGACAATGGATGTTGCCCGACAGTCATGAGCTACCGGTAGTAACGATGGTCCATGGCCCTGCTCATATTAGTGCGAAAGGGATATGCAAGTTGCTGGAACCCACCTGGTATAACTCAAAGATACCAGCATATGCTGAGAGGATGGTCAAAACATGCACAATGTGTCTTATGTACAACCCAGGAAATGGCACAGTAACCCCTGGAGGAGGATTCTCTCCCCCTACCTTTTCTTTCGAAGTCTTCCAGATGGATTATATCCAGATGGACAGATGTAACAGTTTAAAATACGTCCTGGTGGTGGTCTGTACCTTAAGCCGATGGGTGGAGGCCTACCCTGTCAAAGACGGTACCGCTATCACTACCGCCAAAATACTATTGAAAGAATACTTCCCACGATTCAGTTTGCCCCGTTTGGTCTGGAGTGACAATGGGACACACTTTACGGCTCAAATAATGGAGTATGTCTGTTCAGCACTGGGTATAAAACAAAAATTTCATGCAGCTAACCACCCCCAATTAGCAGGTCCAGTGGAGGTGTACAATGGCATCCTAAAGACTAAAGTGGCCAAGATTGTAGCCGAGACAGGTGTCACTTGGGTTGATGCTCTGCCCCTGGCCCTGCAGTCTGTCAGGACAACGGCCCATACCAGGATAGGCATATCTCCCCATGAGATTGTATTTGGGAGGCCTGCCAATGTGTGGGGTGTTCCACGGCCCCAGAAACTGTCTGATGTTGAATACCCTGTGTTGACCGATTAACTGTACAGTTTGACTAACACCTTTCGTACTCTTTACCACCAGGTGCAGGGGGCCATACCTGATAAAAGCGAGGGCCCAGGACACGTTATCCAACCTGGCGTCTGGTTCCTGATTCGAAACTTTCAACGTACTAAGAGCCTCGAGCCCCGCTGGACACAGCCCCGTCAGGTGTTACTGGCCACCCACACTGCCGTGAAAGTTGAGGGACGGAAGAACTGGATCCACACCATGCACTGTAGATGAGTGCCTCTGCCTCTCCCCTATGATCAGTGGGTGAGAGAAGGACAAGGAGAGTCAGAGACAGAAATAGTCCCGACGTTTGTTCCTATCAGCGACGCCAGATTACATTCCACATCTACGGAAGCAGAGTGACAGTATACTGAAGGGAATGAGAAAACACTCCCCTCACTCTGCTCAGCATCAGTAACAATTATTCCACGACCATACTGTTCCTACTTCTACCCGATATAACTTGCGTTTCAGAAGGAAGGCCTGCTCTTGACTTCGCTCAGGGCCTACAGGCTGTAGGGCTGTGATCTCCCGGCTAAGAACGGTGCTGGTATGTCAGACTAAGGTACGCCATAGGGCTCTTGGCACCTAAATCCAGTGAAGCAACCACCAATCACAGACAGCCGCTAGTGGTCCCTGGCTTAGTACAATGGCAGCCGTCCAATACACCCAAGTCCAGAAACGATATGTCAGTCTCCTACATAGCAAGTGCTTTGTGGCCCCCGTGGTGATGCTGTTTGTCTCAATCATCTTGTCTATCATCGGTTGGATGTTACTGATCTACTATCCTGTTACCCCACCAACTCCTACCCCGACTCCTGCAGAGCATCAGTATTTCATGTTACCCGCCCACGAATTGCCCCGCCGTGCAGAATTTTTCAATAACACCTTTGTCCAGATGTTACATCATCATCAGCTATGGACTGATGCAGCATGCTATGACACAACCTGTTCCATTCTTTCCTTATCCTTTCTCCATCTCTGGGTCCTGTCTTGCATGGTGGATGTTGATGCAGGAGGCCTATACTGTCAAAGGTACTGCCAATTCTGCCCTTGGAACACTCCGAGATAACTTCTGGCGAAACAGGTCTGGCAATACCAATACCTCTTTTTCCCCGACCAGTTCATCCACACTGCTATTACCACTGGATGAACTCGGTGAGATGGTGGTATTTAACTCAACTTCTCGACAAACATTTACCAAATTTTGCGCCAGAAGGCTACTACCTGATGTACGAAACACTCTGAATGTTATAAATGTGGGGGCCGTGTCTGCATCAATGACTTAGGAACTAAGAAAGTTGGTACTAGTATCTGTGACCTCACTAAAACTTTGAACTCTACGTCTCCTCCAAAGTTGGTGGCGTCTCCCAACACTTACTTTATCTGTGGCACAGCAGCCTACACTTGGCTCCCCCGTAACTGGTCTGGTACCTGCTATCTGGCATTCCTCCTTCCACCGACATATTCTACCCATGGAGATTACCACCTGTTGATGAAGGGCACTTTGCGCCGCTCACGTAGGGGTGTCATATCGGCTGAGGATACAGTAGGCCAGGAAGCCCGGTACTTTTTTAAGGGTTTCCTCCCATTCTGGGGCCCCATGGCAAACAGTCGGGCTATACGAGGACTGACCAGGGTCCTTGAGGCCACCATCACAGAAACAGCTTGTGACCTCTCCAACATCACTGCAGAGCTACAGGCAAACCGACTTGTAACACTTCAAAATTGTATGGTCCTTGACATCATCCTCGCGGATCGTAGTGGTGTGTGTAAATTGATTGGCTCCAGCTGCTGTGTGTATATTCCAGATCAGGCACCCACAGTATAGGATGCCATCCAACATCTGCATCACCTTTCCTCTGAAATTCATCAGGATGAAGGCAACTGGTCCCTCACAGGCTGGATCTGGGGACGCCTTTCCCAATGGGGATGGAGGGTCCTCATCTTCCTTGCCTTGGGAGTTGCTGCCCTAGTCTCCTGCTGTTTGTGTATTCAGCCCCTGCCAATGCTCTGTGCAACGTGTGTTCAGTCCCTCAAGCCTCCACCCTCTAACATTCACGACACTAATATGAAGATGATGCTTCAGCAAGAAACAGATGATCTTATGAATATCGACGTCTCCTAGAGTTTTTGCCACTCAATGGCAAAAGGAGGGTCTGAGGAAAAGTGTCCTTCTTGTCGGCATCCATTTTGTGTCATGACTCCATTGTTTTTGCATTGCCATTTCGTGTCAAACACCTCTGCACGACCCTCCTGGTCATTTCTACTGATGTCTGTTAAAATTCTAGATGTCACGACCACCCTGTCCTTCCTGCTCCTTGTGGTTGTGCCACTTTCGATAAAGAGGAACCAAGAATTGGCCTCACCACCCTCGGACGGAACTCTTGCACACAACCATCCTGTTTCGCAAGACCTGGTCACGCCACCGTCCCAGAACTTGTTTCTTTCACATATTCTGTTGTTCAAGATCTGTCTGTTCTCTCACGTACATATCCTGTTTTGCAAGACCTGTCAGTAATCTTTGTACCATCTGTTGCAGTCCCCGTCCTGCCTGAACAAAGAATGGTGTAACTGCGTTTTTGACTCGGGGGCGCCATCCCCCCTCCCAAACTGGTTTCTTAAGGTGGGAAATGTATATATGAGGCCTGTAAGCTGCAGAGTGAAGCAGCAGCCTCCTCTGTCTTGTTTCTAACAAGCTTGGGACTCTGTTCCATAGCCAGGGCTATTTGAATAAAACTTGGTTCCTCCTGCAGACGAAGGCTCATGTGTCTCCTTTTACTAAATAAGGAGGGTATGGAAGACTTGGGCGGTTCCCCCGCCACCGAGACCCAGTAAGTGGGTATAAACGGTTCTTCAACATGGTCAAATTTGTGTTTGTTATACATGGCTAGACAGTCATGGTATGTCTCATGTATGGTCAGACGTTCTGTATTCTATAATACACAGTAACACAGGCTGTGGTATGTCTTATTAATGGCCAGACAGTTTGTGCCCTTGCTTTATTGTGTGGAAAACTCACCTGTGTCATGCATGCATCAAACATGGTCAGACAGTTTGTGTTCTGTCAATTTTATGTCCTAAAACTGGCTGTAGTATGTGTCACAAGGGATGTGACAGTGTCTATCCTGTGTATCTTCCTTGTTGAGACAGGCTTGAACATGTTTGTAGTACATCGATAAAGAGTGTGTTATGTATTTTATTACATATGGTAAGTCAGTCTGTGTTCTGTCTGTCTTACCTGGTGAGAGAGGCTGTGGTGTACTAAACATGACCGGCTCTCTGTGTTCTATCAATTTTACCGCTGTGCAACTTTACTGTCTCTAGAACAGGAGTGGAGTCAGGATGCTATACATATGTTATTACATAAGCTAAGACAGTCTGCCTTTTGTCTTTTAAAAATGGTCTGTCAGCCCGTAATGTCTCTCTGTATGGCATGTCAGAGCGTTTTTTTTCCACAGTACAAAGAGAAACTAAAAAGATAGAATAACTCCACACTCTCCTCGTATCTCTGCAGGGGACGCACGTTTCTGATATTGTGCGTTTTTGTCACACTGGCTAGGCGGACATCTAGATTGTCACCAATGCTCGGTGAGATGCCATGTGATATGTTTTTTCTTATATAGGATAAGAAAGTCTGTGTTCTGCCTATTATGCATGGGGAGTTGTAGCATGTCCCCAGCACTTGGTGAGGTGGCATGTTTCATATTATATAGGTGGCACAAACTGGGGGCGGGGCAGCCAGCTCTCGGTGCTAGCCCTTTAAGAAATGGAGGCACTGGACAGTCAGGGCTATTACTTTAATAAACGAAGGGGAGGGAGCATCCGGGCGCTGTGTAATGAAACCTTAAGGCTTGAATGGGAACGGATTCTCCCTTTCTTAATGCCCAACGCCGGACCACTTAAGCTTATTTTTCTTTTATTGTGGGGGGCAGTGCTGGTCGTTTAAAAAATTGGAAAAACAGGATGGAGGTCTGTTCTGTCCTTTTAAGAAAGGGACAGAGAGGGGTAGCAGGACTTTAAGAAATGCACTGGATACCCTGGTTTGCTCATAATGATATCCAAATTGCAGCGATGGACATCCAGATGTGCGTGCTAACCACAATTTATAGGGAGGCTAGCTTTTTCAGAGATAGGTAGGGACATTAGTGACGTAATGTATTGGCCGATTTCTTCAGAAAGGCGTGTTAATTGGAAATATGAATGCTAATTAGGTCTTCTTGAATCATGCTCACATTCTGGTTTTTTTTCACAATTCAAGTACATTTACAGGGAGAAATTTGAAGCTAATGGCGCTCTCCGCCTCGCCAGATCACACACTGGTGCCTAGGAGATAGGGCCCCTAGGGGCCAAACAGACTTATGCAACCGAGGCACGGAAACCTTGTGCATGGGAACCATTCCCAGGGCAGGAGGCGGGGGAGGGGGCTGGGTGTCACAGGCCCCATCAAGGGGGTTTGCGACATTACAGGATGCACAGAATTGGTTATAAATGTTCATATTGTTTTTACTTCAGGGCCAAACGGCGATGCAATATGTCAGCCGCAGTCTAAAACTTTTTAACTGTATTATTTCTATTCCGCCTCTGTAGCCAAATCTTACAGTTTTAAAGAACTTTGCTTGATTTCTGCCACTGCCCTCTGTTTAGCCCATGCGTCATTGTCAGAGGCTTAATGCGCTGGACTTCTCTGGCAAAGTTCAAATGACACATCGAGCTCTGAAGGTTAGCAGTCACTTGCAACATTCGGACATGGTCTCTGCATTACTAGTTTATGTTTCACACCTATATGTAAGGCCACCAGAATTATGCAATTCCACTGCCGCAGCGTTTTCCCGCATAATTAATGATTTTGCGCATTTCCCACATAGTCAGTCCATTGTCTGTGCATAATCTACAGATTTTAATTAAAAAATGTGGTCATTGCTCAAACGGATCAGACGTTACTAAAAATCTTGTCTTCATGGACACCACACTATGCAATGCAATATGTGTTGCTTTTGGTATTGTAAATAACAATGTCTTTTAATTTTTTTAAAAGGCATTGCCATTAACAATGTCAGTAGCTCAAAATAATATCATTGCAAGACCTACTGCATTGTAAATGCTTGTTTAGTATTGCATTTGTAATGTACGTTGATTTTAATGTAAAAAAGTATTTTTGTTATATCATTTAGGTAGCCATTTTCTAAACTAAGTTGTATTTTGTAGGCTATCTGTGTTGTTTTAGGTCATTTCTGAGGGGAGAAGCTCGCGGTTGGAAGCTGCATCGTATCGGTCAAGGTACATTTCAATTTTATTACTTTTAGGCTTAATTTAGGTGTGGTTTGAAGGTAGTAAAGTACTGTTTAGTGTATGTGTTGTTTGAATTTTGTGTTTTTGGTGCGGTTTAGTTTGTTGTGGTGTGTTTACGAAATGTGGTTAGTTCCTTGATAGGTAGGTGTTAGCATATGTATTATATGTTTAATTATGTTTAGAATATGGTGTTATTAGTGTGTTTATGTGTGTTTTTTAATGATTTTATTGTGTATTTATGCGGGAGGGATTGTGTTGTTTTTGTGGTTTGGAAGTTGCTGTTGGGAGAAGCATGCTTTTTTTTTTTAAGGAACTGTGTATTAGTTTCAAGTAAACTAATATTTATTTTACAGTTCCTTTACTTTTCGGGTTTTCCTGAAGCGTTTCTTTTTTTAATTCAATTTTTCAAGTTTTTAATAGATTGGAGTTTTTGGATACATTGTTTCCAGATTATATTTTTTACAGTTGTATTTTTCCACTTTTTGGGGGGAGTTTTAAGTAGGTTTTAGGATCTTTACACTTTTGGATTTATTAAAGGCAGTTTGGATTCAATTCTCAGCGACGAAAAAGTAAGTAATTTTTAATTGTTGTACTTTTTATTGATGTTTGTAAATATATAAAATATATTTATTATGTCAAATAATGTAATAGTACATTATTTGTATTTTATTTTGCATACATGTATATTAAAAAATATTTATTTTATATATAGTTGGTGTAAGTATAATACATTTGTTGAGTTTAAATATGTTAAAGTAATTTTTTTATTAAAATGGATCTAGTGTTAAATTTATTTATTTAATGAGTTGGGTGTGTTTGTGATATTGTTTATAATATTTTTGTTATATATGATGATATAAAAAATATTTTTAAGGTGTTGATATTTTTTGAGGCGATATTAGTGTGATCTATATTTTTGTTATTGATATTTGTGATATTTTGTATGTTTATTTAATGATTTCGATATTAGTTAATACAATTTCTTTGATCAATATTAGTTATATTGATGATAATGTTTGTCGATAAATTTGTGTCGATATTTGTGTATTTTTTTGATAAGTATAGAGTATTGACATTTATGTTATTGATATTTGTGTCTTGATAATTTTGTAGATCGATATTTTGAGTGTTGATGTTATGTCAGTGATCCCCAAAAAACTGTGGGCGATGTTCCTTCGCCTTAGAGGAGGCGCCACCACTGTGCTAAACAGGAAATCAACCCCTTTTTATTATACCAACTAGGGGCAAGTATTAATATGTTGGCTTACTAGCTAGGTATTTTTAACTCACTTAATCACCACTCCACCATACACCGCACCACACATAGTTTCACCAAAAAGTGCTCCTAAGTATCCTTCACAAGTCGCAGCACGCCCCAAGCAGTAGATGATTGGGAAGCCCCAATGATGAAGCATGTCACCTAAGGGCAACCTCTGGTGAGTGACTTACACTATGTGGGAATGACGACAAGGAAAACAAGCACCAGGATTTGCGAACACCGCAGCAACATTAGATTCCACAGAGCAAGCACTAAGATGGCGGCCCATTTCAATGAGAAACAGCATACCCCTAACAATCTACGATGGGTAATCTTGGAACACATAAAGCAATGTGATAACCTTGAATAAGCACTACTAGCAAAAGAACAAAGATGGGTGTTCAAATTGCACACAGACAGTATGGGACTTAATGAGAATATACCTTGGGGGAAGTTCACGAGGTGATTACAATCCCCCAACGTACCTTTAGTAATGAGAACTGTGAATTTCTGCAACATTTTTCCACTACTCAGTGGTTAACAACCAGTGGCCTGTAACTAGGTATAGCTGCAATGAACAATATGATCTCTGATGTAGTTCATCTTTAATTAGTACTTCTATTTTTATTTTTCTGTTTGAGTTTTTATTCACAATCAGTATCCAATTGGCATTACTACAATTCTTTCACTTGTGGGTTTTCACTGACCCCCACTTTTTGAAAAAACTTTTGGTAAATTTGGCCCTATCCAAAATGGCCCCCACAACGCAACGAAGGACGAGGTTCGATTACCCCCTTCCAATCATGTGCAAATTTACAAATATTGCCGAAGAGAGATAAAGAATATTCACTATTTACTAATTTCAATACAAAGGAGGTCATATTAACTCGAAAAATCGGCTTGAGTTTTATCTAGAAGGTATAATGGCGTCTGCATCATGCCAATACAAATGAGGTAGACACGCTAGTCTTTTCCTGTCAAACTACGTGGTCATCGGCAACAATGACCCGGAGATACTCTTAAACGGCCTCGCGACTTACTCTCAGTAAGATACGGCCACTCGTGGGAAGACTAGGTTCTAAAATGACGTAGGGTGCTGAGCCAAAGTAATTGATCTACACTCTTTTACAGGCGGTCAATCACAGAACGCAGAGGCTAACCACGGCAAACTTTAGCTCCCGCAAATTTTGCGCACTTTTAAAATCACTCGATTTTATAAATACTCAAGCCAAGAACGCCCGAACATAGGGTTTATAGTTGAAACGAAGTATATAGTAACAATTTGCACATGCATAGACCAGGGCTAAAGGATACATACGGGTCCTTCTTTTCAGACGGGGTGCTTACTAACAATAACGCTCCTTCACAATATGATACCCATGATAGCTCAAACACATCAGAGCTAGTGTGAACATCTCTGGCTGATTAAAAGATAACGTTTTTCGATCATTCTAAATCTCCTATGACTTCAGGGACAGGAGTATACATAAGAAAAAGCGGATTAATTTTTTGTACAAAAACCCTTCATTAACCACTTGGATGCTAAGGTGTTTTATGGCTTTGAATGTAATTTCCATTGAAGTTAATGGAAACTCCATGACGAGCTGGGCTCGTCATGAGCGTCGAAGGGGTTAAAACCCTTAACGAATTATATGCAGTCTAAAACCAATGTTACAATAATGGTTCCATATTATAAATATTGCATACTATCGTTTTCTGATCCAATAGGGTCTACAGGCCCCTCCACCCAGGCGGACCATGGGGCATATTACTGATAATACCTAAGTATGTCTACCAACTGTCCAATACCCTGACTGGGAAAATGTTTTATGTTACATGTCATGTCTGTCTCTTTTGTGAGTGTGCGTCCACAATGAGTGTGCGCTCAAAGTGTACATATAAGTGTGTATATATAAGCACGGAGTTGGTGGTTCCATTCAACTTTTCGTCTTTCCTTGGCTCGCCTAGGTTTTTCGAAACTTTTGGAATATATATATATATATATATATATATATATATTACCTACTGGCGGTCGCCAGTAGGTAGTTATAGTTAGGATCGTTTTCCATAGGAAATCCGCAACATTCTATTGGGAATAACTTTGGCGCCGAATGAGGGATCTGCCTGTCAAGCGGGGGGCGAGATAAAAGGGGGGTCCCAAAACGTGTTTTCCCCATGTTAATTTCCATAGGGCGGTTGGACTCACTTTTAGCCCGAACGGCTGAATGGATTTCCACCAAACTTGGCAAAATTGTAGGGACTGGTACCCCGATGTGCCTTTGCTATGTCTCAAGATATATGCTCCAGTGCTTTTTACGAAAATTAACTTTGAAAAAATATATATTGGGCTACATTGGGCTATATATATGTTAGAGCCCAAATGTAGCCCAATGTAGCCCAATGTAGCCCAATGTAGCCCAAAGATGGCCACCAGAGACAAAAAAAAACAAATGTAGCCCAAATATCAGCCAGATGTAGCCCAACTATAGCCCAATGACAGAATGTCCCAGAGTGTTCTAAAGAACAACTAGAGCGCTAACAGTCTTACTTATGACAAACGTATGGCACACCTGAAGTCATCTTGATTGGAATAAAGTGTTAACACTTAAAACATTTAATTTGCAAAGGAACAAAATGAGGGGGTTCATTTTGCCATAGAAATTATGATTAGTGCTGAAGAAAGAAAAATTAGGGCACATTTTGAGTGACTTCTCAAATCCTCTTATATTTCATTAAAAAAATTCTGATATGCAGTCTCCCAAGATGGCCACCAGAGACAAAAGAGCCCAAATGTAGCCCAAATATCAGCCAGATGTAGCCCAACTATAGCCCAATGACAGATTGTTCCAGAGTGTTCTAAAGAACAACTAGAACGCTAACAGTCTTACTTATGACAAAAGTATGGCACACCTGAAGTCATCTTGATTGGAATAAAGTGGTAACACTTAATACATTTAATTTGAAAAGGAACAAAATGAGGGGTTTCATTTTGCCATAGAAATGTTATATATATATATATATTACCTACTGGCGGTCGCCAGTAGGTATATATAGTTAGGATTTTTTCTCTATGGGATTTTTGAAAATTCTATGTCTAACAACTTTGGCGTTTGTGGACGGAATTGGCAGAAATTTTCAGGAAAATTGAACATTTTGTTTCTGAGCAGCCTCTGGAAATTTGGGGGGGGGGTTCGTCAAGGGGGGGCCGAGAAAAAAGGGGGGTCCCAAAACGCGTTTTTCCAATGTTAATTTCCATAGGGCGGTTGGCCTCACTTTTAGCCCGAACGGCTGAATGGATTTGCACGAAACTTGGCAAAATTGTAGGGACTGGTAGCCCGATGTGCCTTTGCTAGGTCTCAATATATGTGCTCCAGTGGATTTTGAGAAATTAACGTTCAAAAAAAGATATATATCTGTAACAGCGTACCGGGCAGCGCTCCGGTTCGCGTACTTTTCGCGTTACGGAGCTTTGTGAAGCGAAGCTGATTGGTTCTCCGGCGTCTGTAAACATTCCAAACAGTCTGTAGCGGCCGCCATCTTGTCTCTCGGTAGGATCGAGAGACAAGAGGAGGCCAAAGCGAAGGGGCAAATGACCATAAGGGGGCATAGTAGATCCTCCCTGACCCCCTAGGTTTGATGTGGAGGTTTTAAAAGGGCCCCGCGGGGCAAAAAAAAAAAAGAAAAATAATAATCGAACGGCTGAATGGATTTGCACGAAACTTAGCAAAATTGTAGGGACTGGTAGCCCGATGTGCCTTTGCTATGTCTCAATATATGTGCTCCAGTGGATTTTGAGAAATTAACGTTCAAAAAAAGATATATATCTGTGACAGCGGACCGGGCAGCGCTCCGCTTCGCGTACTTTTCGCGTTACGGAGCTTTGTGAAGCGAAGCTGATTGGTTCTCCGGCGTCTGTAAACATTCCAAACAGTCCGTAGCGGCCGCCATCTTGTCTCTCGGTAGGATCGAGAGACAAGAGGAGGCCAAAGCGAAGGGGCAAATGACCATAAGGGGGCATAGTAGATCCTCCCTGACCCCCTAGGTTTGATGTACCATTTTGCCAAGTTTGGTGTAAATCCGTTCAGCCAATCAGGCTGTAGACGTATCTAAATGTCCTATGGAAAATTGCATGGGGAAAACACATTTGAAAGTGTTGAAATTTAGAACCAATTAAAATGTTACTTTGGTTTTGCATTTGTGTGTGATGAAAGTTAATTGGTTATGTATATATATAAAATGAGAGGAAACCACAGCCATTTTGTGATACTACTGTCTGAGGTACATTTGTGAGGAATTTTTGGTGCTCAATTTCTGGTGTTTGATTTACACAGTATTAACGCTTCTTCTACTTTCAAAAAGGTGAGTTGTTAATTTGTAAGGGGAACTATGTTGTACACTTTAAGATAATTTGAAAAAATGTTTCTGTTATTTATTTACAGTCCTTCTGTTATACTAAATACTTGATAAAGTTAGTTTTATATTATGTATTACTAAAAATGATAAATGAAAGTGATTATTTTTTTCTGCAATTTACAGCAAGAAATTTCAAAATAAAATGGATCTCAATGAAGAGACCGTGGCAATTTCTTTTGAATTATCCACTACATTTATTGAAATTGACAGCACCAATAATGAAATATTCTCACAAGGAGGAGATGACTTGAATGATTTTTTTGATCAATCTCTTGACGGCGAATTTATCGAATGTTTGGAGACCATAGAGTTACAAGAATCATCATTGCAGACTTTTCATGAGGAGATTCCTGATGAGATGATTGAAGAGAAAATTCCTGATGAGGACATGTTACTAGTTCTTTCAAATTATGAAAATTCAGAAGAAGAAATTTATATTTAGAAATCAAAAATAGTTTGAGACATTATTCATTTTTATTTTTAATTTATGAGGTTGTAGCGAAGTGATTGTAGTATAAAATGAGACTTATAGTATAGAGTGCAACATTTTTATGTTACATAGTAAGTTTACTCATATTTACTTCCCTTCTCCCACTATATTATCTCCAATGTGTATTTGACATCTCTTCTTCATCTCCGGCCTCCTTTCTCTCACTGTCTGTCTCTGATGCATCCTATCGCTGCCATTTTGTGTAATTACAGAAGAGAGTAAAATAAAATAGTTCAGAACGTGAAAAGGGGGCAAAGTAGAGTACCCCTCACCCCCTAGGCCTTCTCAGGCGGTCCCAAAAGGATCAGTTCCTGCTTTCCTGAGAGATTATGGTATGAGTTCCATATACCACAATAACTTGCATTACAACATGCAAGATATCTATCTCCTATTACCAACTTTTGGAGATATTCGCGCTAAGCGCGAATATCTCCAAAAACTAACACCTGCCCTGAGCAGTTCTTAGCCATGTTATCCAATGGGAGGTGGATAACATGGCTAAGAGCATTAGCTCGGTAATGCATGAATATCGCTGACTTTTCAGCGATATTCATGCATTGCGGCCGTTTTTTATCGCATTTGCGATAAACCTTGATAATAGCAAGGTTTATCTGCGATAATTTCTGACGATGCTTAGCGGTAAAAAATTCGTTGCTAAGCATCGTTAGCGATAAATATCGCTTAACTTTGGTAATATGCCCCAACGTCTGTTAACGTTCGATTCGAAGGAAATCAGGAAGTGTTGAAAAAGATTGTCTGCGCCATCTTGCCTTTTTTCAAATGCCACACTTTTGTCGTGCACGGCAGCCATTTTAGATGCCTTGACCAGACCCATTCTCTGCACGCTGTCGATCCGTAGCATGGCTCCCCACCCTCGCAAGCATCTCCCCCAGGCACTGGTCACCCCCGCTCTCTGTCTTATGCATGGGCAATAAACCTCCCCCCATCTGCGCTGCTCTTCCCTGAGAATCACACTCTGTGCCCGCCCGACACCTCCCTTTCGCCCTATTCACTACCGCACCCTCTGACACTCGTCTTCCTCTGTGTCCGATTGTCCAGGCCGGTCCCAGGCTATCAGCTAGCCCTGCAGATGTAGTTTATGGCCCCAGCTGTAAAGAATCACCCCTCTTCAAAGGAGTTACAGTAGATCAAGGCCCACACCCGATGAGATCCGTCACACCACAGGCGTTCCTACTATCTGAAAACCATCCTGTATTGTGATTGGGGAGGGGACCGAGCCTGAAGCGGAAGATTCCAGGGATGACTCTTTGTACATCAAAGTTTTTACAATTATGTGTCACATTAAAAATATATAGCACTCCAACAAAGTAGTAGGAATATAAAACTTTAATAACTTATAAATATATACAACAAAACAAAAACAGTAAAAACATTTAAACATTTTTAGGGAAAAAGAAGGAACAATGGTCAGTAGCGGTCGGTTGTGCGAATAGTCCCAAGGCAGCACAACGTCCAGATTTCTGGATGGCACCCAGGTGATGTTGCCTGGGTGCCGCACTGATTTGGGTATCCGGCGTGGGGCGTCCCGGGGGGTGGGTCGTCAGTAGCGGTCTGTTGTGCGAATAGTTCCAAGGCAGCAGAACGCGCTGAAATGTGGATGGCACCAAGGTGATGTCCAGTAAGTTGCCGCCCTCCGAATAACGGCATGGGGCGCCCCGGGGGGGGGGGGAGGCAGTCCAAAGTTCCGTTAAAAGGGCAAAGGAAAGGATCGGTGGTTTGAACCATCAGTCAAAAAGGGGAGGGGGTGCAACAATTTTTCCTACCGGGTCACACTGTGCTTTCACCGGAACTGATCCGAACTGTGGTCTGCAGGATTCTAGTCATTCAAACTGAGGCTGGAGCCAGCATGGGAGCGCCGACGTCCCGCGGCTACAGTTTCGTCACTCCACGGGCGATCATGGCAGTCATTCCCCATCGGGGGTGTCTGCGGGGGTCGGGGACTCCCGCGGCTCCTCTAGAATCTTCAAGGTCGTCTAGGACTACGGTGGTGGAGTCAACCAGTGACCGGGCCATTTCTTTATGCTGGGCCCGCTCTTGCCAGGTCGACCGCCATTTTGAGAGTTCGGTAGCTACCGGCGATCGCGGGGTCAAATGAGCGGACGGGCTCCACCCTGCCGGGCGAGACGTTGCAGCATCGCCACAGTGGAAGAACCCTTTTCCGGGCGCCTGGAGCGATGAGGGTGCAGCTGGGAAGCCTCCACCTGGGGAGGCGGGAGAGGCCTGTTCGCACCGTCTCTCCCACCCAGTGCACCCCACGGCGTCTCGCTTGACATTTGTTATGGCCGGACCAGGCGATGAGGACGAGGGGGGGGTCGGAGGCATTTGCAAGACATCCCCCCCCAGTGTTGTCGCAGCCATTATAAAAGAAAGAAGAAATGTCCCGTCCGTCTTTGGGCCGGACCTCCGGTGGATGGCGGCCGGACGCCCTTTGCTCTGGCCCCATGAACGGGTTCCTTGGCTCATCCGGTGGGGCAGGCCTTGGCGTGTGGTGCCTCTCCTGGGCCTTTCGTGCAGTGGCCTCTCCACTCCCAGGCCCTCCATGGATGCTGGCCCAGACTGGGAGAGAGAGGGTCTAACCTGCAATTCTCCAGGGTTACCGCCACCGCGGCCGGATCCCGTCGGCCTCGGCATCTGGTTGATGGTGGCCGAACTGGGAGAGAGAGGGGAGGGTCGAGGACACAGACATTCCCCCCCTTGCAACTCTCCAGGGTTGTCGTAGCAATACCCCTGGCCGGGTCCCATTGGCCTCGGCCTTTCCTCCGGCTACACCCTACGTGATGATCTTCTGCCGACGGTTGGCAGCAGGACCCGCCTTATATGTGTTGCTTCCGGCTGGGCGTAGCCGCAAACCTGTTGCACTTTGGAAGTTTCCAGAATGGGGCGGATGTCTGCTGACTTGTATCTTTCCCAGTTTGCCGTTATTTGGCCGTGGCAGGCGGTGGGACAGACACGTTTTGGGGCAGTGAGGGGCGATGAAGCCTCGTTGCCTTGTGGCCGTTGCAATGTCACACTTGGTTTCTCTTACTGTTTTCAGGTTTCTTATTACGGGCTTACTTCTAACGTTTCTTGTTTCTAGGACAATAATAGGTTTTATCATTACGTATTGTTATCGTTTCTTTGTTTGTTATTTAATAAAAAGTTCATCAGTGGCCTACTGATTTTCGTTTTCCTATTCCTTTCTTTCCAGGTTGTTTCATGCTAAAGTTTCTGTTAACAGGATACAGTGATCACTTCGTTATTATTACATATGTCCTTTTCACTAGGGGTGCTCTCTGGTCGGGCCAGATGACCTATCTCTAGTAAATGGTCCGGGTGAAACAGGTGCATCAATCAGTGGGGAGTAGATAGGCATGACAGATTACAATGGGGGAGAAAGGTCCGCATTACCTACCCTTTCACTACTTGCAAAGATTTTCCTACGTTTATTTGCAAACAGGGAATACCTCCAAAAAGAACCAATTCCCAAACAGTCAATGTTCGGGCAAACAATCAATCAATGAGGAACGAAATAGGCACGACGTGTTAAAGGTTTGCGTTACCTACCCTTCACTATCTGCAAAGGGAGAGAGAATATTCCTATTCTTCCCCGTTTGCAGGCAGAGAAGATCCTTAAGAGAACCAACTTCGAACAATTCAATGCTCGATTCAAACAATCAACAAGGGGTACTGTGAACACAAATGAACGCCGCTTATGTACATACACATTGCTATTTTCAACAGGTTGTTCCTAATGTTTCTATTTTAGCGAGGTCAAAAAGAGATCCCATTAGTGGCCTACTGATTTTGCTCGATTCCTTTTGTTTTTTTACACGATTTTTCGCTATCTGCAAAGACTAAACAGAGTATTGCGACTCTGTGCTTGTTTGTAAATAGAGAATGAACCAAAGAGAACCAATTCTAAAACAGTAAATGCTTGGATAACAATCAATCAAATGGGGAGAGAAGCAGGCACGACGTATTACAACGGGGGCAAAGGCCTGCGTTAACTACCCTTCACTATCTGCAAAGAGAGAGTACTCCTAATAGAAATGGGGGGGGGGGGCAGCATTGAAAGCAGATCAGTGTGCATAAACACGAAAATGTTTTTTCTTACCACGTACTTGACAATCGACAGCTTATGATATTTGCTATTGAAATTCACTGAAAAAACCATAGGTTATAGACCATATATAGTTAGGAATTAGCATTTACAAAACCTTGAAAATTCACTGAAAAAACCATAGGTTATAGACCATATATAGTTAGGAATTAGCATTTACAAAACCTTGAAAATTCACTGAAAAAACCATAGGTTATAGACCATATATAGTTAGGAATTAGCATTTAAAAAACCTTATTTTACTCACACAAAACCATTGAAATTCCATATATAGTTAGTTGTACTAACTATATATCGCGCACCTGCAATCCACTGCTGATCATGTCACATATTACATCATTCATGACATGGTCAGTGACATCACTGATGACATCACTGATGACATCTCAAATGACATCACTGATGACATCACTGATGACATCTCAAATGACATCACTGATGACATCTCAAATGACATCACTGATGACATCACTGATGACAACATCCAGTGACTGTATTTTTCTGTAAAGTTAAAATATGTCTTAAGGGGATGTATAAGTGTCTGGATGAAGGATTTAGTAGGTGCATGACTGACTGTATGAGTGAGTGATTAAATGTGTCTCACTGAGTGCATGGGTTAGTGACTAAACTGTCTTAATTTGTGCATCATTATGTCTGTTGTTCTGAAAACTGCTGCATGTGTTGTTCAGTAGCTATATGAGTAACTATATGGGTTATTGATTGGTTGCCCAAGTATTTGTATGGGAGACTGAGTGTATGTGTGGGTGGCTGGGAGGTATATGACTCTGTGCATAGATGTGTGAGCAGTTGATTCACTAGATGTATGGGTTTAAAAGTGCATGTGGAAACAGCTGTATGGGCGGTTGACTGTGTGCATCAGTGTATTGGTGAGTGAATGGATATCTCAGTGCTACATGTCAAAGTAAGTACATATGTAAAACACAGTACATGTGAGACTTGACATATATAAATAACTGTGCATAAGAGCCAGTGAATGTGTGAGTGGCTGTATGCATCATTGTGAACTTGTATCCAGCATTGTATAAGAGAGTAAATATGTTTTAGTATATGTTTGAATAAGTAAGGTGTGTATAACTGTATAGTTGGGAAAATGGAGGTGTGATTGATTGTTTGCATGACTGACTAGGTGTGTGTGTGTGTAACTTCATGGATGAATGACAATCTATGAGTCTGTGTTTACACTGAGTGTATCTAAGGTTATATTAGAGTCTGAAGAGGTTCATCGTATTATCACATGAATGATGTCATCAGTGATGTGATCAGTAATGTCAAATGAGATGTCATCAGTGATGTCATCAGTGATGTCATTTGAGATGTCATCAGTGATGTCATCAGTGATGTCATTTGAGATGTCATCAGTGATGTCATCAGTGATGCCATTTGAGATGTCATCAGTGATGTCATCAGTGATGTCACTGACCATGTCATGAATGATGTAATATGTGACATGATCAGCAGTGGATTGCAGGTGCGCGATATATAGTTAGTACAACTAACTATATATGGAATTTCAATGGTTTTGTGTGAGTAAAATAAGGTTTTTTAAATGCTAATTCCTAACTATATATGGTCTATAACCTATGGTTTTTTCAGTGAATATATATATATATATATATATATATATATTACCTACTGGCGGTCGCCAGTAGGTATATATAGTTAGGATTTTTTCTCTATCGGATTTTTGAAAATTCTATGTCTAATAACTTTGGCGTTTGTGGACGGAATTGGCTGAAATTTTCAGGAAAATGGCACATTTTGTTTCTGAGTAGCCCTTGAAAATTTGGGGGGGGTTCGTCAAGGGGGGGCCGAGAAAAAAGGGGGGTCCCAAAACGTGTTTTTAACATTGAGTTTTCCATAGGGCGGTTGGCCTCACTTTTAGCCCAAACGGCTGAATGGATTTGCACGAAACTTGGCAAAATTGTAGGGACTGGTAGCCCGATGTGCCTTTTGTAGGTCTCAATATATGTGCTACAGTGGATTTTGAGAAATTAACGTTTAAAAAAAGATATATATCTGTAACAGCGGACCGGGCAGCGCTCCGCTACGCGTACTTTTCGCGCAACGGAGCTTTGTGAAGCGAAGCTGATTGGTTCTCCGGCGTCTGTCAACATTCCAAACAGTCCGTAGCGGCCGCCATCTTGTCTCTCGGTAGGATCGAGAGACAAGAGGAGGCCAAAGCGAAGGGGCAAATGACCATAAGGGGGCATAGTACATTGTCGCTCACCCCCTAGGTTTGATGTGGAGGTTTTAAAAGGGCCCCGCGGGGCAAAAAAAAATAAAAATAATAATAATCGAACAGCTGAATGGATTTGCACGAAACTTGGCAAAATTGTAGGGACTGGTAGCCCGATGTGCCTTTGCTAGATCTCAATATATGTGCTCCAGTGGATTTTGAGAAATTAACGTTCAAAAAAAGGTATATATCTGTAACAGCGCACCGCTTCGCGTACTTTTCGCGTTACGGAGCTTTGCGAAGCGAAGCTGATTGGCTCTCCGGTGTCTGTAAACATTCCAAACAGTCCGTAGCGGCCGCCATCTTGTCTCTCGGTAGGATCGAACAGCTCAATGGATTTGCACGAAACTTGGCAAAATTGTAGGGACTGGTAGCCCGATGTGCCTTTGCTAGGTCTCAATATATGTGCTTCAGTGCATTTTGAGAAATTAACGTTCAGAAACAAGATATATATCTGTAACAGCGCTCCGCTTCGCGGAGATAAAATTATATGTGTATTACCTAGCTGTTGCTAACACCAGTTAGCGACGGCTAGTAGAAGATAGCGACCATCTTGGGCCCCACTTTGCATGTGAGTGATATTTATCACTAATGACATGCAAAGTGGGCATGCCAAGATGTTAGCGACTGGAAACAGTCGCTAACATCGCTATCTCCTATTATCAACTTTTGGAAATATTCGAGATAAGGGCGAATATCTCCAAAAGCTACCACCTGCCCTGAGCAGTTCTTAGCCATGTTATCCAATGGGAGGTGGATAACATGGCTAAGAGCATTAGCTCGGTAATGCATGAATATCGCTGAGTTTTCAGCGATATTAATGCATTGCGGTCGTTTTTTATCGTATTTCCGATAAACCTTGATAATAGCAAGGTTTATCTGCGATAATTTCTGACGGTAAAAAAATCGTTGCTAAGCATCGTTAGGGATAAATATCGCTTAACTTTGGTAATATGCCCCAACGTCTGTTAACGTTCGATTCGAAGGAAATCAGGAAGTGTTGAAAAACATTGTCTGCGCCATCTTGTCTTTTTTCAAATGCCACACTTTTGTCGTGCACGGCAGCCATTTTAGATGCCTTGACCAGACCCACTCTGTGCACGCTGTCGATCCTTAGCATGGCTCCCCACCCTCGCAAGCATCTCCCCCAGGCAGTGGTCACCCCCGCTCTCTGTCTTATGCATGGGTAATAAACCTCCCCCATCTGCGCTGCTGTTCCCTGAGAATCACACCCTGTGCCCGCCCGACACCTCCCTTTCGCCCTATTCACTACCGCACCCTCTGACACTCCTTTTCCTCTGTGTCCGATTGTCCAGGCTGGTCCTAGGGTATCAGCTAGCCCTGCAGATGTAGTTTATGGCCACAGCTGTAAAGAATCACCCCTCTTCAAAGGAGTTATAGTAGATCAAGGCCCACACTCGATGAGATCCGTCACAGCAGAAGCGTTGCTATTATCTGAAAACCATCCTGTATTGTGATTTGGGAGGGGACCGAGCCTGAAGCGGAAGATTCCAGGGATGACTGTTTGTACATCAAAGTTTTTACAATTATGTGTCACATTAAAAATATATAGCACTCCGACAAAGTAGTAAGATTATAAAACTTTAATAATTTATAAATATATACAAGAAAACAAAAATAGTAATAACATATAAACATTTTTAGGGAAAAACAACGAAGTAGCGGTCGGCTGTGCGAATAGTCCCAACGCAGCACAACGTCCAGATTTCCGCCGTGGGGCGTCGCGGGGGGTGGGTCATCAGTAGCAAACTGTTGTGCGAATAGTTCCAAGGCAGCAGAACGCGCCGAAATCTAGATGACACGAAAGTGATGTCTAGTAAGTTGCCACCCAGCAAATAACGGCATGGGGCGTCGCGGGGGGTGGGTCATCAGTAGCAAACTGTTGCGCGAATAGTTCCAAGGCAGCAGAACGATGGCACCAAGGTGATGTCCAGTAAGTTGCCGCACTGGTTTTGGTATCCTACAATGCTGCTCCGAATAACGGCGTGGAGCGCCCCGGGGGAGGCGGCGTGAACGGGCCTCTCCAGGTGGAGTGTCATCTGTTGTAGTGGGGCGCCCCTTTACCGTTTCAGTTGCCATTCCGTCCGTTTTTGGTCCACTGTGTCAAAAGCCGCAATTCAGCTGAGTTGCGCCCACTCTTGCGGTGCAGCGATAGGCGGCTGTCACAGGACTCTCAAAATGGCGGCAGGCTGTTTCCTTTTTGGGCCTGGTCCACTGAAATGGCCCTGGGACACCTTGGAAATCGGACGCTTGTCTGCTAGGTCTTGGACCCCATTCTCGAAAGCGTCCCCTCCGCCTTGAGAATTCATCAAAAGTTTTGGGGGCTCCGACTCCTGCAGGCTTCTGGTGGGGAGCGGCTGCCATGATTGCTCGCGGAATGACCACGACTGAGCTACGAGATGGTGGTGCTTTCATGCTGACGCCAGCTTCAGTCTGAAACATCCAGAAACAAGGTGGGGCTTTAATCGTTTGGGAAAAAAAAAAAGTTTTCATCCTATGAAAAGTGTTGTTTTTAGGTCACATGATCAAGCCTTCCATCATTAGGAAACCAAAAGTAAAATGAACCAATGAAAAGTTTTATAAACAAGTCACATGACCTGTTATGCGGCATAGGGTGTAAAATGCGGAGAAAATACGTTGGCACGTGAGGCGGCGTCAGTAGCGGACCGATGTGCGAATAGGCCGAAGGCAACACAACGCGCCAAGATCCGGATGGCACCGAGGTGGTGTCCAGCAAGTTGCAGCACTGGTGTGGCCATCCTACAATGCTGAAAGTCGGCGTGGGGCGCCCCGTTGGCCTGTGAGTTTGCGTCAGTAGCGGACCGATGTGCGAATAGGCCGAAGGCAGCACAACGCGCCAAGATCCGGATGGCACCGAGGTGGTGTCTAGTAAGTTGCCGCACTGGTGTGGCCATCCAACAATGCTGAAAGTCGGCGTGGGGCGCCCCGTTGGCCTGTGAGTTTGCGTCAGTAGCGGACCAATGTGCGAATAGGCCGAAGGCAGCACAACGCGCCAAGATCCGGATGGCACCGAGGTGGTGTCTAGTAAGTTGCCGCACTGGTGTGGCCATCCTACAATGCTGAAAGTCGGCGTGGGGCGCCCCGTTGGCCTGTGAGATGGCGTCATTAGCGGACCGATGTGCGAATAGGCCGAAGGCAGCTCAACGCGCCAAGATCCGGATGGCACCGAGGTGGTGTCTAGTAAGTTGCCGCACTGGTGTGGCCATCCAACAATGCTGAAAGTCGGCGTGGGGCGCCCCGTTGGCCTGTGAGTTTGCGTCAGTAGCGGACCGATGTGCGAATAGGCCGAAGGCAGCACAACGCGCCAAGATCCGGATGGCACCGAGGTGGTGTCTAGTAAGTTGCCGCACTGGTGTGGCCATCCTACAATGCTGAAAGTCGGCGTGGGGCGCCCCGTTGGCCTGTGAGATGGCGTCAGTAGCGGACCGATGTGCGAATGGGGCCAAAGGCAGCGCAACAATATTTTCTGATTTGAAGACACCACAAGGCGCTGAGATGCCAAGATCCGGATGGCACCGAGGTGGTGTCTAGCAAGTTGTGGCACTGGTGTGGTCATCGTACAATGGTAAAAGTCGGCGTGGGGCGCCCTGTTGGCCTGTGAGATGGTGTCAGTAGCGGACTGATGTGTGAATGGGGCCAAAGGCAGTGCAACAATATTTTCTACTATATTTTCGGAGTAGAAGACACCACAAGGCGCTGAGATGCCAAGATCCGGATGGCACCGAGGTGATGTCTAAGTTGCGGACCGATGTGCGAATGGGGCCAAAGGTAGCGTAACAAGATTTTCTGTATGGAAGATACCACTAGGCGTTGAGATGCCAAGATTCGGATGGCACCGAGGTGATGTCTAGCAAGTTGTGCCACTGGTGTGGCCATCGTACAGTGGTAAAAGTCGGCGTGGGGCGCCCTATTGGCCTGTGAGATGGTGTCAGTAGCGGACTGATGTGCGAATGGGGCCAAAGGCAGCGCAACAATATTTTCTGACTGACACCACAAGGCGCTGAGATGCCAAGATCCGGATGGCATCGAGGTGATGTCTAAGTTGCGGACTGATGTGCGAATGGGGCCAAAGGCAGCGTAACAATATTTTCTGTATGGAAGATACCACTAGGCGTTGAGATGCCAAGATTCAGATGGCACCGAGGTGATGTCTAGCAAGTTGGTGTGGTCATCCTACAATGCTGAAACTCGGCGTGGGTCACCCCATTAGCCTGTGAGATGGCGTCAGTAGCGGACCGATGTGCGAATAGGCCGAAGGCAGCACAACGCGCCAAGATCCGGATGTCACCGTGGTGGTTTCATAGTTGAGAGGCACTTCATCTGCAGTGGGGCGCCGAGATCCGGATGGCACCGAGGTGATGTCTAGCAAGTTGCTGTACTGGTGTGGTCATCCTACAATGCTGAAATGTAGTGGGGCGCCCATTTACCGTTTCAGTTGCCATTCAGCTGAGTTTCGGCTGCTCTTGATGCTACAGCGACAGGCGGCTGCAAGAGGACTCTCAAAATGGCGGCCTGTTCTTTGGATTTGGGCCTGGTCCACTAAAATTGTCCTGGGACACCTTAGAACTCGGACGCTCAATTTTTTTTTCCTTTCCTGTACATGCAAAAAAAGGTAAATGCCCGGTATGTTACACGCTTCATCTGCCACGATGAACTCTCCAGAGGAACCGAAAAAAAATATAGTTGTGGTAACTATACCATGCATCGTCATATGGAGAGGTGGCACCAATTAATTATAGTGCTGCATAAAAGAGAGATTTGGAGGAGAACCCCTGACCTGCTAGTACATTCATCAAAGAAGTGGCACTGAGAGCTTCAGAGGCAAGGGAAACGGTCCCAAATATTTAGAAGAACTTTGGAAAGATTAAAATGACATGTTTAGATTGTGGTAAATTAATTTCATGTGGGCAGATGAGTGTTACTCTAATAAATACAGCATATGAACATCATCCTAGTCGATGGTTGGTAGAGACATTTTGACTATATCCTGGACCTGCCCGTCCTCGCCCAAAATGGCGCCGGAATGAATGGGACTCGTAACTCCTTGTTGTGTACTGGTTGCAGAACCTTGAAATCACGAGATACGTATGCAGTTTTGAAGCACATGGCGGGCGGGGACGAGAATTGATTGAATATTTCGACATCCCTATTGATATTAAGTTCTGATGTGTTATTGATTACTGTACTGTTGAAAATTCGAATTAACGTCACCCATGGTACTTGCCCGCAAATGTATATCTAGATAATTTTATTGTAACTGGCCCTGTCGTATTTTAATTATAAAATGTACGTCCACCGATTCCGTAACTGTTAGACACCTTAGTTTTTGCAACCTAATGGCCCGCCCGTTACGTTCCTCTACAGTGTAAATGTCTATTCATCATATACGATTACAGTTTGCTCCGTGGCAGGCCCACGTGGTTATAGGCTCGTATTTCTATAATGAAATTTTCACAATAAAGGTTTTTAAAAGAAAACATGGTAGTAGTGTATACATTGGTAACGTTTTTAATAATAGTCACTGTTTTAGAATCATTAAAAGGCAAGTGAAATAAAGCAGACCAATTACATGAAGGGTAAAAGGTATAATACGAAGGAACGCAGTAAAGATAAATGGTCAAGGGCTGTTGTGTTTTCTATTCCTGCAACATAAAGTGATCGATAAGAATCTCATATTCAGGCGTATCGGCGACTAAGACAGCAGGTCGACCCTCTTTTGCTCAACGGCTCCGTCATGGGACGAAGAAACGCTCTTTTTCTCGAAAAAAGAATATATTTTACTTGCAGGACAGTTGTAAAATTTCCGGGAAAGTACATTAGCCTGGAACATTATAACATCTATTTAAGAGAAAATAATGTTCGGAAGTAATTAAAAGCGTAATTTTTAGGTCATATGACCAAGCCTTTCATCATTAGAATAAGAAAAGTAAAATGAACCAATGAAAAGTTTTATTAACAAGTCACATGACTTGTTATGCTTACGTTACGCGCTGCGCGCCCCGGATGACTTCCGGATGCGCTAACGCGGCGCGTCATATGACGCATTACGCGACAACGCAGGTCCAGAATATAGTCAAAATGTCTCCACCAACCAGCGGTCGGAACACAACCCCTTTCAGCAGGCTAAATAGTTCTGTTAAATGACAACAGAAGGGACAGGCAACAAGAACCATCAGTCAAAGAGGGGAGGGCTAGTTCTTCTCTACCGGGTTACATTGGGGCGCTACCGGAACTGATCGAATTGGTAGTCTACAGTGTTTCTGGATGTTTCAGACCGAAGCTGGGGTTAGCATGAGAGCAGCACCATTTCGTAGCTCCGTTGTGGCCATTCCGCAACCAATCATGGCAGCCGCTCTTTATCGTTATTTTGGGCGGGGTGGGTGGCGGAGCCAAGCTGTTTTGCAGCCATCATTGTGTGGAGTTCAGTTCATCTCACTAGTTTTGTATTTGTCATGAGAGTTTGTTCCTAATGTTTCTATTTTAGCGAGGTCAAAAAGAGATCCCATTAGTGGCCTACTGATTTTGCTCGATTCTTTTTCTTTTTTTTTACACGATTTTTCGTTATCTGCAAAGACTAAACAGAGTATTGCGACTCTGTGTTTGTTTGTAAATAGAGAATGAACCAAAGAGAACTAATTCTAAAACAGTAAATACTTGGATAACAATCAATCAAATGGAGAGAGAAGCAGGCACGACGGATTACAACGGGGGCAAAGGCCTGCGTTAACTACCTTTCACTATCTGCAAAGAGAGAGTACTCCTAATAGAAATGAGGGGGGGGGGCACCATTCAAAGCAGATCAGTGTGCATAAACACGAAAATGTTTTCACTTACCACGTACTTGACATTCGACAGCTTATGATATTTGGTATTAAAAAACCATTGAAATTCACTGAAAAAACCATAGGTTATAGACCATATATAGTTAGGAATTAGCATTTACAAAACCCTGAAAATTCACTGAAAAAACCATAGGTTATAGACCATATATAGTTAGGAATTAGCATTTGAAAAACCTTATTTTACTCACACACAACCATTGAAATTCCATATATAGTTAGTTGCACTAACTATATATCGCGCACCCGCAATCCACTGCTGATCATGTCACATATTACATCATTCATGACATGGTCAGTGACATCACTGATGACATCACTGATGACATCTCAAATGACATCACTGATGACATCACTGATGACATCTCATTTGACATCAATGACCACATCACTGATGATATCATTCATGTGACAATACAATGCATCTCCTCACATTGTAATATAACCTCTGTTTCACCCAGTGTTAAATACAGAGTATAATTTTTGAAACCATTGACACACCAATACTAGTTACTACATACGTACTCACTGATTCCTACGTCTACACACACATTCACTCATTCACCCATACAATCATTCATACATACAATCACTCATCTTTACAACACTATCATATGCACTCATACACCTATACAGACACTCACACTCTGCCACTCATCCATGGAGTTACTCACACACCTAGTCAGTCCTGTAAAGAATCAATCACACTTCCATTTTCTTGTCTATACAGTTAAACATAGAGCACCTTACATTTTCAAACATATAGTAACACATACTTACTTTCTTATACAATCATTGATACAAGTACACATTGATCTGCACAGAGTCACACACCTCCCAGCCAGCCACACACACACTCAGTCTCCCATACAAATACTTGGACAATCAATCAATAACCCATATAGTTAATCATATAGCTACTGATCAACACATGCAGTAGTTTACAGAACAACAGACATAATGATGCACAAATTAAGACAGTTTAGTCACTAACCCATGCACTCAGTGAGACACATTTAATCACTCACTCATACATTCAGTCATGCACCTACTAAATCCTTCGTCCAGACAGTTATACATCTACTCATTCTTCAATATCTAAAACATATTTAAACTTTACAGAAACACACAGTCACTGGATGATGTCATCAGTGATGTCATCAGTGATGTCATTTGAGATGTCATCAGTGATGTCATCAGTGATGTCACTGACCATGTCATGAATGATGTAATATGTGACATGATCAGCAGTGGATTGCGGGTGCGCGATATATAGTTAGTGCAACTAACTATATATGGAATTTCAATGGTTTTGTGTGAGTAAAATAAGGTTTTTCAAATGCTAATTCCTAACTATATATGGTCTATAACCTATGGTTTTTTCAGTGAATTTTCAAGGTTTTGTAAATGCTAATTCCTAACTATATATGGTCTATAACCTATGGTTTTTTCAGTGAATATATATATATATATATATTGCGCTCGTCAAATCCCGGCCACAATCCCCAGGAAAGAAAACAGCACTCGAGAGGTTCCTTCACACGGAGTAGTTTATTCACTTGCTAGCTACACCACAGACGCGTTTCGGCGATTTGCCTTCATCAGTGTGTGAATGCACACACCCAACCAGGTACATATATTTAAGCATTCAAATTGTGTAAGGTGTACACCCCTTAGTGAGCATAGACAGAGGACTACATTCTTCCCCACAATTGCGGACTCCATCTTGTAATGGTCAAAATCTGCCATATATACTACTCATAATGGATATAATGAGACATTACCTAACCTATAGATAGGTCAACGCGCTATAGTGGAGAAGATAACATTCATCACTATGCTAGAAATGCATTGAGAAATAAAGCCGTGGATCGGCAATTGTCCTCCAAAATTACTCTAGCTCATTGGGGGTGGGTTCAGCTCGTACATTTACAAGGATGTGTAACCAAAATAGTAAAAGGAAGGAATCTATATCAGCATGTATAAACTAAGAAAAAGTCTACAAAGAAAAGGACAATGCGCCATATCTCAATTGACCAAAATGCACAGTCATGTTAGGAATCAAAGAGCCCTTTGAACCTATAAGTTATCATTACAATTGCTTAAAACCAGAGTCATCAATCATGTGCCTAAATTCAGTATGGCAACAGTTCTCCATTCTACGTTATCAATTGTCTTGCGTGCATACAATATATACAGTATATTCAATTCATACAGTTGATCCACACAGGTACAAAGGTGCACCAGACTTAAATCGGTCCTATACGGAGACTTATAAACAGTACATACATCATTTGCCTAGATGAACTACCATCTCCTCTCCGCTATTCATCCCCTTAGGCCATTTTGTGGAAAGATCTATAATATAGCGTGATTCGAGCAGACGTAGTCGTCGTAGGCTGTCTCCTCCCCTCACATTATATTTAATGGTATCAAGGCCAAAATATTGTAGCTTGCTACGGTCTCTATTATGTTTCTCGGCAAAATGCCGGGCAACTGGATAAGAAGGATCGGCTTTATCGATCGCCCTGAGGTGTTCCAGGATCTATAGTTTTAGCATATTTATGGTGCTCCCTATGTAGCGGAGGCCACACGGACAGATCAAACAATATACTGCAAGGGATGTGCTGCAAGTAATGAACTGTTTGATCCGCAACTTCTTACCAGTTTCGGGCACCTCAATAGAAAGCACCCTCTTGCTTCCTGCGCAGGCCTTGCATTTACCACAAGGGTAAAACCCACTCATAGTCCTTAAGGTATTGCTCTTCGGAAGAGGTTTCTCCAAGTGACTAGTCACTAGGTGATCCCCAAGAGATCTGGCTTTACTAAAGGTGACAAGCGGGTGGGTAGGTAGATCATCCTTAAGTGTGGTATCTGTTTTGAGAATGTGCCAATTTCTACGGAGCATGGCCCTCAAATCTTCAGCTCCAGCGGAAAAAGGGGTTATTAATCTGAACTTGCCACTGTCAATAATTGATGTCTTAGGGTCCTTACTCATAGTAGATCTAGGTGTCAGTAAGGAATCTCTTGGAATAGCCCTCACTCTTTTCAAGGTGTCATTAAGTAAAACTTCTCCATAGCCTCTGGCAACAAATCTACTCACACATTTAGTGGCCTCCACTTCAAAATCTTCCGATCTCGAGCAGTTTCTCCGGATGCGGAGTAACTCTCCATAGGGAATACTCCTAATCAGTTGCGGAGGGTGGCTGCTGCTGGCGAAAAGTGTAGAATTGCCTGCAGTGGTTTTTCTGTGAAGGGCTGTATGGATGTGACAGTTTTCTGAAAACACTTTTAGGTCGAGGTATTCCGCTGCCACCGGACTCACTGTTCCGGAAAAGTGCAGATTATAATCATTCTCATTCAGTAATTTGATGTAGGCTTGTGCTGTTTCAGATGTGCCACGCCACACGATGAACAGGTCATCGATGTACCTGAACCAACCCTCAGTTCTACCCTCTGAGCCATCCACCATACAGCTCCTGGGTACCTGCTCCTCCCACCAGCCAACGAAAAGATTCGCATAGCTGGGAGCGAAGCAGGTACCCATCGCCGTCCCAGACACCTGCCTGTACAATTGATCCTCAAAAAGGAAAATGTTATTATTTAGACAAAACTCGATAAATTCGAGGATCAATCAATCAAAGCATTTGAATAGCGCGCTACTCACCCGGAGGGTCTCAAGGCGCTTGGGGAGGAGGGGTCCGCTACTGCTCGAACAGCCAGGTCTTGAGCTGCTTCCTGAAGGCGAGGTGGTCCTGGGTCAGGCGGAGGTGGGTCGGGAGGGAGTTCCAGGTCTTGGCGGCGAGGTAGGAGAAGGACCTTCCCCCTGTGGTGACTCTTCGGATGCGGGGGACGGCGGCGAGAGCGTGGCCGGTCGATCGGAGCTGGCGTTTGGGAGCGTAGAAATTGAGGCGGCTGTTGAGGTATCCTGGTCCTTGGTTGTGCAGGGCTTTGTGTGCGTGGGTGAGGAGACGGAAGGTGATTCTCTTGTTGACCGGGAGCCAGTGCAGGTCTCGCAGGTGTCCGGAGATGTGGTTGCGACGGGGGATGTCCAGGATGAGCCTTGCTGAGGCGTTCTGGATCCGCTGGAGTCTCTTCTGGAGTTTGGCGGTGGTTCCGGCGTAGAAGGCGTTGCCGTAGTCCAGTCGGCTGGTGACGAGGGCCTGGGTGACCGTCTTCCTGGTCTCGGTGGGGATCCACCGGAAGATCTTGCGTAGCATGCGTAGGATGTTGAAGCATGACGAGGAGACGGCGTTGACTTGTCTGGTCATGGAGAGGGATGAGTCCAGGATGAAGCCCAGGTTGCGTGCGTGGTCTGTTTGTTTGGGTGCGCTGCCCAGGGCGGGGGGCCACCAGGAGTCATCCCAGGCGGAGGGTGAGGATCCCAGGATGAGGACTTCCGTCTTGTCCGAGTTCAGTTTCAGGCGGCTGTTCTTCATCCATTCGGCTACCTCCTTCATCCCTTCGTGTAGGTTGGCTCTGGCGGTGGCGGGGTCGTTGGTGAGGGAGAGGATCAGCTGGGTGTCGTCGGCGTAGGAGATGATGTTGAGGTTGTGCTGTCGTGCGATGGCTGCAAGGGGACTCATGTAGACGTTGAAGAGGGTTGGGCTGAGCGAGGAGCCTTGAGGAACGCCGCAGATGACTTCGGTGGCTTCTGATCTGAACGGTGGGAGGCGGACTCTCTGTGTCCTTCCGGCGAGGAAGGAGATGGTCCACTGCAGCACCTTCTCCCGGATTCCGACGTTGCTGAGGCGCTGTACTAGGGTACGGTGGCAGACGGTGTCGAAGGCCGCGGAGAGGTCTAGGAGGATGAGGGCCGCTGTTTCTCCGTTGTCGAGCAGGGCTCGGATGTCATCGGTGGCTGCGATCAGGGCGGTCTCGGTGCTGTGGTTGGTCCTGAAGCCAGACTGCGAGAGGTCGAGGGATCCGTTCGTCTCGAGGAAGGCGGCCAGCTGCTTGTTGACGGTCTTCTCGATGACTTTTGCGGGGAACGGGAGCAGCGAGATGGGTCGGTAGTTCTTGAGGTCGGAGGGGTCGGCTGATGGCTGATGGCTTGACCACGCCCCCTGACATCGAGCGGCGTGGTCTGTGCTAGGTATCCTGCCTGGTACCACTGTTTTGTGTGATTTATAACTGTTGTACATTGTATTTTTGCCCCCTCTATTGCCTGTTTGCCTGGTTTCCTTTTTCGCCCCCGTCTCATCCCTCCCCGCTCCCCGCTTCCCGCCACCTCCGCTAACCCCGCCCCTTTTTTCTTTCTGTACCCTCCCCGCTCCCGCCTCCCAGCTGCTCCGCCCTCCCTCGCACTTGGCCATATATGGCGACCGTGCGACGCAGGTGAGTGTGACCTAATTTAGGTCACCCCCCGCGCCGCACGGCCACCAGCTGCTGCGTGTGCTTCCCCGCCTGCCTGTCTCTGCTCCGGCTGCCGCCGCGTGACCACGCCCCCTGACATCGAGCGGCGTGGTCTGTGCTAGGTATCCTGCCTGGTACCACTGTTTTGTGTGATTTATAACTGTTGTACATTGTATTTTTGCCCCCTCTATTGCCTGTTTGCCTGGTTTCCTTTTTCGCCCCCGTCTCATCCCTCCCCGCTCCCCGCTCCCCGCTTCCCGCCACCGCCGCTAACCCCGCCCCTTTTTTCTTTCTGTACCCTCCCCGCTCCCGCCTCCCAGCTGCTCCGCCCTCCCTCGCACTTGGCCATATATGGCGACCGTGCGACGCAGGTGAGTGTGACCTAGTTTAGGTCACCCCCCGCGCCGCACGGCCACCAGCTGCTGCGTGTGCCTCCCCGCCTGCCTGTCTCTGCTCCGGCTGCCGCCGCGTGACCACGCCCCCTGACATCGAGCGGCGTGGTCTGTGCTAGGTATCCTGCCTGGTACCACTGTTTTGTGTGATTTATAACTGTTGTACATTGTATTTTTGCCCCCTCTATTGCCTGTTTGCCTGGTTTCCTTTTTCGCCCCCGTCTCATCCCTCCCCGCTCCCCGCTCCCCGCTTCCCACCACCGCCGCTAACCCCGCCCCTTTTTTCTTTCTGTACCCTCCCCGCTCCCGCCTCCCAGCTGCTCCGCCCTCCCTCGCACTTGGCCATATATGGCGACCGTGCGACGCAGGTGAGTGTGACCTAGTTTAGGTCACCCCCCGCGCCGCACGGCCACCAGCTGCTGCGTGTGCCTCCCCGCCTGCCTGTCTCTGCTCCGGCTGGCGCCGCGTGACCACGCCCCCTGACATCGAGCGGCGTGGTCTGTGCTAGGTATCCTGCCTGGTACCACTGTTTTGTGTGATTTATAACTGTTGTACATTGTATTTTTGCCCCCTCTATTGCCTGTCTGCCTGGTTTCCTTTTTCGCCCCTGTCTCATCCCTCCCCGCTCCCCGCTTCCCGCCACCGCCGCTAACCCCGCCCCTTTTTTCTTTCTGTACCCTCCCCGCTCCCGCCTCCCAGCTGCTCCGCCCTCCCTCGCACTTGGCCATATATGGCGACCGTGCGACGCAGGTGAGTGTGACCTAGTTTAGGTCACCCCCCGCGCCGCACGGCCACCAGCTGCTGCGTGTGCCTCCCACCTGCCTGTCTCTGCTCCGGCTGCCGCCGCGTGACCACGCCCCATGACATCGAGCGGCGTGGTCTGTGCTAGGTATCCTGCCTGGTACCACTGTTTTGTGTGATTTATAACTGTTGTACATTGTATTTTTGCCCCCTCTATTGCCTGTTTGCCTGGTTTCCTTTTTCGCCCCCGTCTCATCCCTCCCCGCTCCCTGCTTCCCGCCACCGCCGCTAACCCCGCCCCTTTTTTCTTTCTGTACCCTCCCCGCTCCCGCCTCCCAGCTGCTCGGCCCTCCCTCGCACTTGGCCATATATGGCGACCGTGCGAACGCGCAGCGGTCACGCGCAGCGGGCGCGCCGATTGTGCGCCGAAGGCGCTCCAAAGGTAAGCCCGTCTGCGCCCGTCCGCGCCTGGACCGCGCCCAACGCCGGAACCCCTGGCCCCCGCAGACCCCAGCCCACCCACCGGACGTACGACGCCGCCACCCTCAACGCACTCAACGCCGGCCGAACCCCTGGATGCTACCAAGCCATCCCGAGACGCACCCACGGACCCTTCAGCTGCCGCTCCTGCAAGTTCACCTGCATCCGGACCTGCACTACACCCGCACCCACCAAGACCAAGACGAGCAACAACAGCAGCCACCTTAAGTGCATCCTGCTCAACACCCGCTCCGTCCACAGACACGCCGTCGAGCTCTGGAACCTGCTCGACACCACAGACCCAGACGTCGCCTTCCTCACGGAAACCTGGATGAACGCCTCCTCAGCGCCCGACATCGCCATCGCCATCCCGGACGGCTACAAGATCATCCGGAGAGACCGCGTCAACCAGACAGGAGGAGGCATCGCCATCATTCACAGGAACACCATCCGCATCACGACCAACACCGACGACACCATCGCACCCGCCGAACACCTGCACTTCCAGATCCACGTCAACCCCAAGACCACCCTCACAGGCACCCTCATCTACAGACCCCCGGGACCACGCACACAATTCAGCGAGGACATCGCCGACTTCATCAGCCCGCTCGCCCTCCCCTCAGCCGACTACATCCTCCTCGGGGACCTCAACTTCCACCTGGAGAACAATGACGACCGCAACACCACCGCCCTGCTAGAAAACCTCGCAAACCTGGGACTCAAGCAGCTGGTGACCACCCCCACCCACCTCGCCGGACACACACTCGACGCCGTCTTCTCATCCAGCAAAGACATCGCCTTCAGCCACGCCACAGGACTCCACTGGACGGACCACAGCTGCGTCCACTTCACCTTCAGAAGAACGACGATCCACCACCACCAGCAACATGTTGCCCGAAGAAGCTGGAACAAGATCACAGCCGACCAGCTCGCCGCTTCCCTGAGTCAGGACCCTCCCGCCAGCTCAGCGAACCCCAGCCAGGCCGCCGACAACCTCACGAAGTGGATCAGCAACTGCGCGGACGAACTCGCCCCTTTGAGGACCCCGCCCAGCAGACCCGGCAGCAAGAAAGCCCCATGGTTCACCGACGAACTCAAGAGCTCCAAGAAGGACTGCCGAGCCCTCGAGAAAGTCTGGAGAAGGGAACCAACACCGGACAACATGACCACCCTCAAGCTTGCCACCCGGAAGCACCACCAACTGATCCGCGCCACCAAGAGAACTGCATTTAAGGACCGGCTGGACAACAACGCACACAACTGCAAGGAACTCTTCAACATCGTGAAAGAGCTCTCCAACCCCAAAGCCGGAAACAACGACATCACCCCATCGCAAGACCTCTGCAACTCCCTTGCCTCCTACTTCCACAACAAGATCACGGACATACACAACAGCTTCAGCATTCAACCATCGCACACAACGACCGCAGCAACGCCGCCCACCACCACCCTCCGCGCCTGGACTCCGATCAGCACCGATGACACCGTCCGCATGATGAACTCCATCCACTCCGGATCTCCGACCGACCCCTGCCCTCACCACGTCTTCAACAAGGCCGACGCTGTCATCGCACTCCACCTGCGGGACATCATCAACACCTCCTTCGACACCGCCACCTTCCCGGAGGGCTGGAAGCACGCCGAGCTCAGCGCTCTACTAAAGAAACCAACAGCGGACCCCACCGAACTCAAGAATTACCGCCCCATCTCGCTCCTCCCGTTTCCAGCCAAAGTCATCGAGAAGACCGTCAACAAACAGCTGGCCGCCTTCCTCGAGACGAATGGATCCCTCGACCCCTCACAGTCTGGCTTCCGAGCCAACCACAGCACCGAGACCGCCCTCATCGCTGCCACCGATGACATCCGAGCCCTGATGGACAACGGAGAAACAGCGGCCCTCATCCTCCTAGACCTCTCCGCGGCATTCGACACTGTCTGCCACCGCACCCTAGTGCAGCGCCTCAGCAACGTCGGAATTCAGGAGAAGGCACTGGAATGGATCGTCTCCTTCCTCGACGGAAGAACACAGAGAGTCCGTCTACCACCGTACAAGTCAGAGGCCACCGAAGTCATCTGCGGCGTCCCTCAAGGATCCTCGCTGAGCCCCACCCTCTTCAACGTCTACATGAGCCCCCTCGCGCCCATCGCACGCCAACACAACCTGAACATCATCTCCTACGCCGATGACACCCAGCTGATCCTCTCCCTGACCAACGACCCCGCCGCGGCCAGAGCCAACCTTCACGAAGGGATGAAAGATGTAGCCGAGTGGATGACGACCAGCCGCCTGAAACTGAACTCAGACAAGACGGAAGTCCTCATCCTGGGCTCCTCGCCCTCCGCCTGGGACGACTTCTGGTGGCCCCCCGCCCTGGGCACCGCACCCACACCGACAGACCACGCACGCAACCTGGGCTTCATCCTGGACTCCTCCCTCTCCATGACCAGACAAGTCAACGCCGTCTCCTCGTCATGCTTCAACATCCTGCGCATGCTACGGAAGATCTTCCGGTGGATCCCCACCGAGACCAGGAAGACGGTCACCCAGGCCCTCGTCACCAGCCGACTGGACTACGGCAACGCCCTCTACGCCGGAACCACCGCCAAGCTCCAGAAGAGACTCCAGCGGATCCAGAACGCCTCAGCCAGACTCATCCTCGACATCCCCCGACGCAGCCACATCTCCGGACATCTTAGAGACCTGCACTGGCTCCCCGTCAACAAGAGAATCACCTTCCGTCTCCTCACCCACGCACACAAAGCCCTGCACGATCAAGGCCCGAGCTACCTCAACAACCGCATCAACTTCTACACTCCCAAACGCCACCTCCGATCAGCCAGTCACGCCCTCGCCGCCGTCCCCCGCATCCGAAGAACGACAACAGGAGGAAGGTCCTTCTCCTACCTGGCCGCCAAGACCTGGAACTCCCTCCCGACCGACCTGCGCCTGACCCAAGACCACCTCTCCTTCAGGAAGAAGCTCAAGACCTGGCTGTTCGAGCAGTAGCAGCACCCCCCTCCCCAAGCGCCTTGAGACCCTCCGGGTGAGTAGTGCGCTCTATAAATGTCCCTGATTGATTGATTGAGTAGGGCAATAGTATTATGTTGAGTAAATCTCAATTGTCGAGAGTTCAGGAAATGTTGTATTGCTTCCAAACCATGCTGGTGTTCTATTACTGTGTACAAACTGGTGATGTCTAACACAATTAATTGGCATTCGTCATCCCATGTCACGTTCCGGATTTTATCCAGAAAATCCTTGGTATCCTGGACGTAGGAGGATAAAGTTAATACCAAAGGAAATAAAAACTTGTCAATAAATCGAGACATGTTTTCAGTTAGACTGCCAATAGATGACACGATGGGGCGGCCAGGTGGATGTTCATTGTCTTTATGTAATTTGGGTAGATGATCAAATGTCGGTGTGAGTGGTTGGCTATTTCGGAGAAAGAGAAATTCGTCCTTACTCAACATGTTACATTCATGCCATTTCCCTATTAGTTTGTCATAACTCCGGATACTGTCCTGGTATGTAGCATTGGTACATTTGGTGTAAAAATTGGTGTTGGAAAGCTGGCGTAGTGCTTCATATCTGTAGTAGTCTCTTGTTAACAACACCACATTCCCCCCTTTGTCCGAGGGTTTGATTATGATGTTGTTGTCCTCCATAAGATTATGTAGGGCCAGTTTCTGTTGCTCAGTGATGTTATGTTTCATTGGATGGTTGACTTTTCTATACTGCATTAGTTCTTGGGTCATGGCATCAGAAAAGGCGTCAATTGCATCCCAAGGCATCTGTGGGATGAACGTTGAAGGGGGTTTATACCCACTCTCTTCCCGATCTTGCTCAATTCCAAGTGCCTGCGCTCTCTGTGCTCTGTTGGTAGTCACTGGATGGTCATGTGCAGATTTTTCATCCCGCAGTTCCTCTAGTGTTTCGAGGACTTCAATTTCTCTGCCCATTAGGGCATCCGTAGCTGTGAGTCTTGTGCCCATGTCGCCAGTGACTTTCAGGTGAGGTCGTAGCTTAAAATGTTTGTGTAATTTGAGCTTACGTGTAAATCGGAAGAGATCAATCCGAGTTTGGGTATACTCAAGGGGGGTATTGGGGCAAAAGGTAAGACCAAGGCTGAGTAAATTCTCTTCGCAGTCAGTTAGAATTCTATCCGTCAGGTTGACCACCGTTAGATTGTGGCTCTTGTTAATATCCTGATCGAGATTTACTTTTTGTTGCTGTGGGTTCGATTGCCCCAGTTGTTGGGCTTCGCTCTGCCTCTGCCCCTTCCGCCGCTTGCCACCGCCTGATCTCCTTGTCCGCCTTGTTTTTTTGTATGTTGTTGAACCATCTCTGGTGGTTTTGTTTTGCCGCCTCGTAGCCAGGCTCGTTTGATTACATCGAATTCTTGATGAAAAGGGGTTTTCTCACTGTCGTGGGGAACATTAGTACTTGTTCTTTGTCGCGATGTCGTCGCTGTTCTTGCGTTTTGATGTTCATCGCCAGATTCGTTCTCAGTTACGTCAGACTCTGATGTGACGATTTCAACTGTAGATGTCATGAGTGATGTCACTGACCATGTCATGAGTGATGTAATATGTGACGTCATCAGCAGTGCATTGCACGCGCAAGTTATAGTGAGTCCAACTAACTATAACGTGGGAATTTCAATAGTTTTATGTGAGTAAAATTTCCACCTAACTATAACTGGTGTGAAACCTATGGTTTTTTCAGTGAATATATATACATATATATACTAGCAGCCCGCCCCAGCGTTGCCTGGGGCAGAAGGGGCCTGGGGGCAGCATTTCCGGATTGCGGCAGTGTTGCCCGGGGCAGAAGGGGGCTGGGGGCAACATTTCAGGCTTGGTTGCACTCCCACCCCAGCCCCCGCCTGCCCCGACATTGCCCAGACCGCCTCCCACCTCCCACCTCCCGCCTCGCCTTTGCCTTTGCCTTACCTGAGCAGCCGCTCTTCCCCGAGCTCCGGACTTCACCGCCACTCCTCGCTGCTTGTCACCGCTCCCCGCCTGTCGTCATCACGCACGTTGCGGACATCGCTAGGTCGCGGCCAGCGCTACGTCGCGGCCGGCGCTACTTTTAGGGGACTACTTTGTTTTTAAAGTTAAATTTTTAAATTAACGTTTTTTTTATTTTTTATGCAGCCTATGTCCATCTACACACCCTGAGGATTACAACAATGTATTGGGTGTGTGGATCGGCGCTGTGGATCCTGAGTTTACCTTGCCAAAAGGTTTCTGTTCTCTCTTTATAATAGTAGTATAGATATATATATATATATATAAATACAGATATATTTTTTACTTTTCCAGAACAGGAATACTATGCATAGACGTAAATGGAGGATCACCACCCTTTGTCCTGTGTTCCTTTTCTTTCTTCTTTTAGGGGCACCCCACTAAGCACCTAATGTAAGATTTCACTCCATAGGCACGGTCCATGAGGAACAGCTATTGTATTGGGATTTGGCCTCCCCATGTGGGCAGGCACCTTGTACTAATTTAATTATTTCTTTCCTAAATACAGATAGTACGGATCCATCATTAACCGTATGTATACAAGATAGATACACAGATTAGGTGTGTCTTTCCAATCATTTGTTAACCTCATTTCTAGGTTCTCAACCGGAGTGGCAAACATGGGGCTGGTCCCCATGTGGTCCTGAAGAAAAGGTGTAGGGGACACCTTGAAACATGTCGACAAGATAACTAGGCTTTTGATCACATTAATGTTCTAATTCCTATATCTAACCCCTTTTTATTATACCAACTAGAGGCAAGAACAAATATGTTGGTTTACTAGCTAGGTATTTTTAACTCACTTAATCACCACTCTACCATACACCGCACCACACATAGTTTCGCCAAAAAGTGATCCTACGTATCCTTCGCAAGTCACAGCACGCCCCAAGCAGTAGATGCTTGAGAAGCCCCAATGATGAAGCATGTCACCTAAGGGCAACCTCTGGTGAGTGAGGGGACTAAAGAAAATAATTTTCTTTTCCAAACAGGTATGCCCAATTGGGAAGACCTGCTATCACTTTTCTGACAGGCTAGCTTCTTACAAATACATTGACTATGGGTTATAGTGTTATACTTGAGAATCAAGAGGCGGAACCTAGCCTTCGCCTCTTTCTCCCTCTTTTTTTGATTATTAGCTGGATCAGGGGTCAGAAGTCAACTTTGGTAGAAAGAAAGCTCCAGTGATCCCTCATATGCAATGCATAGAATGTTGAACCTTCCTAATCACACAACATTGGTGTCAATCAACAGGCTACAATACTTTGCACTCCATAGCTAAGATGTAGCTGAAGTGACTCAGCCATAATAAAGACCTATGAATAAGTAAGATCACTTTGAGCCCTCCGAAATCTACTGCATTGCAGCTAAACCTTTTCATCTGTTGTGTATTTCACCTTACAACTATGATTTATGACCTATGATCTTTGTCCCTTGGAAGGGTATCATAACCTGGGAAATGTCATTGTTTCTTCATATTGTAAAAGTTTGCTGGTTCATGGTTCTGTTTGAACTACAATCAACTCACGAAATGTAGCAGTGGATATGGTTCCTAACATCCAATTATATACACGATATTCTATATAATTTGTCCTCACTGTCGATGTCTGAACTGGGGTGGCAGAGTGGGCTAAAGAACGGTGATGGGTCAAACCCAGATCTTTTGACTGGGTGTGAGTGTTTGATTGGTTCAGATGCTCCGTCCATCACCACCCCCTTTTGTACCGCTTTTGGCCGCCATAAGTGTGGCAGGGTATGCTCAGACGTGAGTCCATTGCTCACTTTGCCACTGGATTCAAGCAAGCCGGGCTGAAGACGGCTGTAATGCCAGAAACTGGTCCTCGGAAGCTTGTTTCCGGTCCAGGGAAGGCATGGCTTGGCAGGTCGGGCTGGACTGTTCCCATGAGGCACAGGGTGAGACTGATTTGCATATAGCCATGTCTGAACTGGGGTGGCAGAGTGGGCTAAAGAACGGTGATGGGTCAAACCCAGACCTTTTGACTGGGTGTGAGTGTTTGATTGGTTCAGATGCTCCGTCCATCACCACCCCCTTTTGTACCGCTTTTGGCCGCCATAAGTGTGGCAGGGTATGCTCAGACGTGAGTCCCTTGCTCACTTTGCCACTGGATTCAAGCAAGCCGGGCTGAAGACGGCTGTAATGCCAGAAACCGGTCCTCGGAAACTTGTTTCCGGTCCAGGGAAGGCATGGCTTGGCAGTTCGGGCTGGACTGTTCCCATGAGGCACAGGATCAGACTGATTTGCATATAGCCATGTATGAACTGGGGTGGCAGAGTGGGCTAAAGAACAGTGATGGGTCAAACCCAGACCTTTTGACTGGGTGTGAGTGTTTGATTGGTTCAGATGCTCCGTCCATCACCACCCCCTTTTGTACCGCTTTTGGCCACCATAAGTGTGGCAGGGTATGCTCAGACATGAGTACCTTGCTCACTTTGCCACTGGATTCAAGCAAGCCGGGCTGAAGACGGCTGTAATGCCAGAAACCGGTCCTCGGATGCTTGTTTCCGGTCCAGGGAAGGCATGGCTTGGCAGTTCGGGCTGGACTGTTCCCATGAGGCACAGGGTCAGACTGATTTGCATATGTGGCAGAGTGGGCTAAAGAACGGTAATGGGTCAAACCCAGATCTTTTGACTGGGTGTGAGTGTTTGATTGGTTCAGATGCTCCGTCCATCACCACCCCCTTTTGTACCGCTTTTGGCCACCATAAGTGTGGCAGGGTATGCTCAGACGTGAGTCCCTTGCTCACTTTGCCACTGGATTCAAGGAAGCCGGGCTGAAGATGGCTGTAATGCCAGAAACCGGTCCTCGGAAGCTTGTTTCCAGTCCAGGGAAGGCATGGCTTGGCAGTTCGGCCTGGGCTGTTCCCATGAGGCACAGGGTTAGACTGATTTGCATATAGCCATGTCTGAACTGGGGTGGCAGAGTGGGCTAAAGAACGGTGATGGGTCAAACCCAGATCTTTTGACTGGGTGTGAGTGTTTGATTGGTTCAGATGCTCCGTCCATCACCACCCCCTTTTGTACTGCTAAAGTTAGACTTTAATTGCAAACTACCTGTATGGTTGAATAGGAACACACATTTCTTATTCTTGACATTCAAAATGTTTGAAAATTATTTTTTAATGATTGATCAATTTGCGAAATAATTTTTATGGTCCAGTCTTGAGCCTTTGTGCTAAGCCTCATTCCTCTTTTTTTTCAGTCAAATAAACTACAGATTAAAACTAACTTTTCATTCAGCACAGTCAATGTGTTTCATGAAACTCAGTACTTCTTCAGGGCTGTAAAAAAATAAAACATTCTCGTCTAAACATCTATACATGACCATTCAGTTGTGTATACCACAACAATCAACCTACCCCTGAACCTGTCGGATAGCATTCTTGTCCTAATCTGCAAATTCAGACTAGTGGGAATGCACCCCAAAATTGAAGAAACATGATTGTTACAAAATCAATCTAATTTGAATGACCAATATTCATTAGTTCTGCATGACATCTTTTTATTATACATAACAACATTGTCAATACATAATGTTCAGATAATCACTTTTATTAACCAAAAAGTCTCAATCATTCAGATTTATTTTCCATTTGATTGCTAATTTATATCCTAGAGATGGCAGAACAAATATTAGTATATTTTAAAGACCAAAATTGCAAGCTCACTTGAAAGTTTCTATAATCAATTGAGTATTTGGCTTTGAACCCATTAAGTCTCTTCTTACAATTAACATTCTGATCTGCATGAAGTTCTTGCTCTTTAATTAAAGGGAAACCATCTAGGAGACCTTTTAACCAATTAATTAAATTTCCATACTTTTTCGTCAATTATTCTCATTTTTCACCAAATATATCTTATCCTTCTTTGTATTTGTATTCTTTTAGAAGCCCCTGACGAAGGGAACTCTTTTCCCGAAATGCAGTGGGTTATGGCAAAATAAATTCATGACATATGGAACCTACTTCTGCATTTGAGTTTTTATGAACATCTACGTTATTTGGAGATATGAATAAAATGAATTGAACCTACTGTTAAGTAAGAAGGGTTAAAATATATTTGGTGAAAAATGAGAATAATTGACGAAAAAGTATGGGTATTTAGTTCATTGGATTCATTGAAAATGGCTGTGCAGCTTGGCGGAACCTACGTTGGCTCCCCCCGTGATTTTAGACATTTGCAGCGCAAAGGGACGAAGCGCGGAACGAGTTTGCACGTCGATACAGCTTTGAATGGATTAAACATGGATGAAATTAGATACATTCGGTGTGCCTCTCTCACCCCCATTTTTCACGTTTAATTTCCAAGCATAAAACAATTCTAATAGTGTACCCTGTGGGTCTAAGGTTCTGATCACTGTCTAATTCCAATTGTTGTGCCAACTACATGATAGTAATATAAGAGCAACATGAGACAGTTTTGTTTTGATAATTAATAGCACACATTCTTAATTTTGTTAAGTCGCTCAATTCTGTGCTCAAGTTAGATGTGTGTCTAATGTTATGCCTGAATGAGGACCTACAATTATCTCTGCACTCATGCCATCTTTACATTTTCAAAATTTTAAATGAATATTTATTCTGAATTTCTCTAGTAAAATCATTTCTGTTTAAACTCACACTGTTTCAAAGTCTCAGTATATTCACAAACTATTAACTACATATTATTGAACATAGCGCTTGAAATTTAGAACTGCGCAATTTTTATGAACTCTGAGGGACAACATTGCATTACTGTTCTCTTAAGGTTCATATAATGCTAATGGAGTGCAAATGCAGTGTTCTGTATATATGGCATAGTTACATCCAAGTGGCATGCCTCAGTGTTTACTCATTCTATTCATGGCAAGGTTTCATGAAATATTGGGCCAATGTAGCATATTAGTCATCTGCTACATAGCTTGTCATATCCCCATGTTAGATAACTGTCCTATTAGAGTTCATATAATGGCTATATGGTAATGGTACAAATACTTTGGTATACCAAGAAAAGATATTTCTGTCCATACACTTTGTTTCATTGCTCACCCAAACGGAATTACATGGATTGTTGTACCATTTTGAAAACAAAAAAAAATTATAACTGCAAGTCAAGTGCCCTTTGTGGGCCCCAGCGAGAGCAGAGCGCGAGCGGTCTCCCCCTGGGATCTTTCGCCCGAATGGGTCAGGCCGAGCATGGTGATTGGCAGGTAAGTATTGCGTAGGGGCACGCGGTTTAGAATGCAGAGGCGCGCGCTGAAGGCAGTCCTGAGGCGATATTGGGTGGCGGAAGGCGTTTTTTAGTGAAGTCGGGAGCTTTTCATTGGCGTGTTTCCTCAATTAAAGTGGTTTTTTGGTTGTGTGGTGATGTCGGCAAAAGCGGAGCTGCTGGAGGCTCTCCGCGTACTATAGGAGGCAGGGCCGGCTGAATTGTTGTCAGCTGAGGCACGTCGTGTGGCGGTACATTCCCCTCATCGACCGCGGAGGCAGGCGGCGACCGGGGTTCAGCGTGCAGTGGCTGTCTGTTTGCCCCTGAGCTCGGTGAGGGGACAGGGTGCGTCGCGCTTGTCCCGAAGAAGACCGGCCAGCGCTTGTGGTGGCAGGTGCGCTGGGCATGCTATGAAGAAGCGGCAGGCTCACTCTCTTTCACCGGCCAGGGCACCGGAGGACAGATTGGCATGTTCAGAAGCCCCTGGTGAGTGGATATTACAGAGTGGGGGCGGAGGCAATGTTGGTGGTGTGGAGGGCGCGTCTTCACCGCGCACGGCTACTTTGTCACAGCATAGCTTTCGAGGTGGGAGGGGCAGGGGGCAGGATAGTAGCGCTATGCTGCCTGCTTCTGTTTTACTGCCAGCACCTCTGGGGGCATACATTACCTGACAGAAGTGCAGGTAGGCCTGCAAATGTTGCCCTTAATTTTTCAAAGTCAGCAACACCACAGCAGACCCCTTCCCTAGTGCTTTATTCAAGTGATTCTGAGGATGGGTGCTATGTAGAGGAGCCCTCTGGGACGAAGGTGATATTTTCTACTGTCCATGACCCTGGCAGCAATATTTTGCAGACGAGTGAGAACGCAGGTTTTCAGAGTAGGCTTGTTGGTGGTGTTTGTGTTTTACATATCAGCACAGAGCTTACAGAGTATGATGTTACTGATAGTGATTATTTGTACCAGGAAATGGATAGCGGCCTTGATGCAGTGGAGGCAGGGGCCCTGAAGAACACATTTCCTCAGGTTTCTGGGGGACATGGGGGTAAAGTCAGGGTGCCACGGAGTCGTTATAATACGGAGTGCATTTTTCCTCGTGCCAGGTCAGAGGTCTCACAGGAAGGCTCAGGTTATGGGGGAGGAGGAGGGACAGTGGGTATGGGTTCCCCATAGCCGGCAATCAGGTTGTGATAAGGAGAACACTTTACAGTTCTTAGGTCGGGAGGCAGGAGATATACATTCCCCACATTTTTCGTCGGGCAAAAGGGCGAAGAAGAGTAATTTTACTACGGCTTCACATGCGGGCTGAGACATGGTGAAACCTCTTCCAGCGGCGCATTTTGCGGTAGCCAGCAAAAGTAACGTGGTGGTTGACGGGTCACGTGCGGATTCTCTTCAAGCGGGCAGACCTACCGAGCGGAGGTCTGTCAGAGATTGGAGTCAATTTGATGGAGGTGTAGGTGATGGCGAATGCCCTAGTAGTAGTACTAAGAAGTCTGTGGGGAGATTTACGGAAGTCAATTTTGATGTAGAGAACAATGCTATGGAGGAAGGGGAAGTATGTGACGATAATGAAGATTGAGTTGGGTAAGGGAGGGATTTGGGTGGGTTGCGGGGGGGGCAACCTTTTATTCTCAATCGTTGCAGAAGTCAAGAGCGGACCTGTCAACTGAGAAGATGTTGTCGCAGCGGCGAATGCAGCAGAATGAACTACGGGAATTTCAAGAAAGAGCGGAGCAAATTCCTAGAGGTAGGCAACAATGGTGGGCTGCATGGGATTCCAATTTTCCTGTTTTAGACACAAGGCAAGGGGAGGGTTTAGAAGGGCGTGATGAGCAGGTAAGGTTGAGTGTTTGGAAGACGAGTAAGTTGCCTGATAACTTGGAGGAAATCCCTGCTGCTAGTGAGGGTGGGAGTAATGAGGTTGAGCAGCAGGATAAGTCACAGTTAGTTAAAAGTACACAAGTTACAGAAATGAACATACGTAAAAGGCTTCCATACATGGGTTTGGCGATGCCATTGGGCAAACACTTATCGTTGAGAACGAAACAAAGAATTTGGGATCACGAGTATGTAGATGTCTTTAAGCTGCTGCATAGGGAGGTACAGGCCAAAGAAGGGTCAAAGGACGAGGAGTGGGAGTTTAGCGCGGCGTCCCAAAGTCCCTCGCAATATGGAGAATTGGACGTCTGCATTCCTCATTTTTGCAAGTATATATACTGAAAAATATCCAGAGAGGGCAGTTTCACTTTCTAAATATATAGATATAGTGCGGAAAGCGCAGATGCATTTTTGGGGCTATTCATGGCTCAATTATGATGCAGAATTTCGAGCCAGAATGAGTATATGCCCAGAGAAACCATGGGGGGATGTAGATGCAGAGTTGTGGCTGCAATGGATGTCCTCAGCACATCCGCCGCTATCAACGCATACTCCAGGTGGTCTACCAGTTACCTATCGGCCCTTTCTGTCGCGTCCCGCCCAGCCAGGGGCGGGTGCTACAGGGAGATGTCAAATGGCATCCCCAGGGTAAGGCGTTGGGCGGATAACTTAAAGTCAGCCAAAGAATTTCCAGAAATAGTTCGAAAGAAATTGGCGGAGGAAGTGTCCTTGGGCAGAGTAGCGGGCCCTTTTGAGCAGTGTCCCTTACCTAACCTGATTGTGTCACCATTTGGCGTCGTCCCTAAGAAGGCGGCTGGTGAATTTAGAATGATTCAGCATCTGTCTTGGCCAGAGGGCCAATCTGTCAACGATTTCATTCCTCCCATAGATACCAAGGTCTCTTATACGTCTGTTGATGAGGCCCTAAAAATGGTCAATCACTTGGGTAAAGGTGCTGAGCTGGTGTGAAAGATGAAATATTAATTATCCCTTTGAGGAAGGAATACATTTAATATGAACCATAGTTTTACATTAATTTCTGTGTTTCACCTGCTTGCAAATAATATGGGCCCACAGATGTAATATGGGCCCACACAATACAATGCAGCTTCAGAGTACACATAGGGTTAAGGCTGAATTGTCTGAAATTCAGCTTTGACCAGATGGATTGCAAATGACAGAGTACGTGTTCCTTCTGTGGTAACTCCACATTGTAGAGATTGTTCATTAACCTTCAGCTATTTGCAAAAGCCAGTTCAGCGGGTCCACTTACTGATAGTGGACTTGCTGACCTAGGAACATGTCATACTGCTCTGCTCCTGCTCGTGTAAATTGTTTGCTCAGAATAAATACAGTGTGTGGACATTGAACAGATAAAGCAGAAAACACGAGAATCTGCTGACCAGATCAGATAGTGCATGTTTGACAAAAACAAGATAGCAGATTTAGACTGTAGGTCAGGAGGCATTAGCGTAAGAGTTTGGCTAAATATTAGTCAAATCATGTGCGTCATGCAAAAAGTAAATGTACACGTGGAATATTTGTGAAGAGTTCTGAAATGCTCACGCCATGGTATTATGGTCAATTATTAACATGTGCTCACTCTGAAAATTGTATAAAAGGACTGATTTCCCTTCTGTAAAATTAGATCTCTTTGCAGTCCTGCAAATTGTCCCAGCTGCAGCTTATTGGCAATAAAGCCATTTTCTTTTGAAACCTTGTATGTGCCCTTCTTGTCCCTGTTAACAAATTGTGTGCTTTTACAGATGGTGCCGTGACTCGGATGGGACTACTGGTCTCTGCAGGGGTTAAAGTACTGCGGTCCCAGGATTCTTTGGGGGCCTTCCAGTCTCGGAATATGCTGCGCAGCTGCTGATTGGACTTCGTTTCCTACCAGGGAAAAAGAGATGGAAATAGACAAATGTTTCACAGTTCACAAGCCAATACCAGATATTTACCCAACTCTACCTAATGCTTCCTTAGAACAGGAAGATTCCGAAGATCCTGTAATAGAAGGGTTGTTGACAACTCCACCACCATACAGTCTGCAAACTACGCAAGCTTCATCAGCACCACACACACACACATCACAAGTTACATCACAAACTAGTAAGATAATACCTATACAACTTCAAGGTACGCCTGTTTCTGGCTCAGGTAGACAAGGGTTACGGATAAAAATATCAGAAAAAGAACAGAAAGTGGTACACGAATGGGTGATGGAGGTTATGAAAAACGGTACTTCTACATGGCGTACTGCCAAAAGCCGCTTCCCAACTGATTTCACGCCTGCACTTCAACGCAACGCTTTGGAAAAGTTGGATAAAAAAAGTTACAGCTGGTTTAAAGACTGGGACAAATATTGGCCTGAGAAAGACGGCTACCCCCAACCTGACGGGTTGTCCCGTGCTCATAACAGCACGATATCAGCAGTAATGGACGATGTAGGGGCAACTAGCACAGAAATATTAGAATGTGTCCAAATATTCGCTGAATGGATAGACACACTACTGATACTAGAACAAAAATGTACAAAAATTCAAAAAAGTAAAAAGGAGGAAGCTAGTGCTCTTTCTCCCACTCACACCTTTCCATTGAGAGAAGTACCAGGAAGTCAGGAAGGGAAGCCCACTATTAAAGTTCACACACCATGGTCTAACGTTGAGTTACACAGGTTTGCCCTTCAGTTTCCTGATATTAGACAAGACAGAGAAGAATGGTATAGACAGACAGAAATTATACTAAGAGTTGGTACTCTCAACCTGGATGACATAGAACAAATGTTTTCTATAATATTGCCACCAGACATTTGGGGAAAAATAAGGAGAGAGGATGATGAAGGATTAAAGATAAAATGGGAAACAATAACTGAAGCGAAAAGAGAACAAGGAGAGGATATTTCAGATGAAATTAAAGAATTACCAGCCAAAATAATGGCTAAAATAAATGTACTAGTACCAAGAAAACAGATTGACTGGTCAAAATTAAATGGATGTATACAAGATACTGAAGAAAAAGTGTCTGCATTTTTCGCAAGAATACAGAAGGTGTTCACAGCCTCAAGTGGACTAGACAGTGGACTAGACAGTGAAAAAGAGGCAACACAAAGTGCTCTCGTCTCCTGCTTTGTAAATAATGTAAGGCCTGCAATTAAGAAAGGGATTCTAGAATACAACCCTACTTGGTCATGCAAACCACTGACAGAAATTTTGCAATTAGCACAGTATTACGAGATGCTAGGGAAAAAGGATTTGGAATTTAAAAATAATAAAATAAAGGAGTTAAAAACAAAAGTTTTAATTCAGCAGGCAAACCAGTATAACGGCAGAGGACAAAGAGGCAGGGGGAGAGGTAGAGGCCGTGGGGGCCCACCAAGATCATTTTCAGCTCCCCCAGCACAACAGACCACCACAAATGAGCAAACACACACACAGGGATGCTTTAATTGTGGGGAACACGATCATTGGAGAGCTCAATGCCCACACCCCATCAAACAGTCACAAAGAGGGGGTAGGATGGGAAGATCAAGAGGCCGGGGACGGAGCATGGGGAGAGCTGGACATCACCAACAAGGACGTGACTCACAACATGACCCAACACAGTATCCCCCCAACACGAATTTCTTTGATAATGCAGAAATACCAAAAATGCAGGTACATCACCCCTATGGTGGGATCTATCAAGAAGGACCACAAGGGGAATGGGACTATTATGACCAATAGGGAGGCCCGAGAGAGTTAATACAGCGGATGGTAGTCCCTGTAGATCCCACTGGACCATATGTAAGGGGAAAGATTGAAGGTAGACCTGTGGAATTATTAATAGATACGGGGGCCACCAATTCCTCCTTAACAAAGAAAAAGTTTCCAGATGTTCCTCTCTCGGGACAAATAAATAAGTCAGTGGGATTCACCAACATACCTGTAACCAGCCCAATTTCGGCTCCCTTGAAATACAGTATAGGCCCAATACAGGACACCCATTAATTTCTAATATCAGAAAAATGTGCATTTAATTTGTTGGGCTTAGACTTGCTTAAAAAAATGAATGCAACAATAGAGTGTAGGGCAGATGGAGTATTCTTGGAAGTAGATGGGCCAATGACAGAGGGAATAGACAACTGTTTACTGTCCATAGGAATAAAAAATATACCAGCACACATAATGGATCAAATTGATTCAAGAATTTGGGCAAAACATAAAAATGACACAGGAAGAATGAACATGACACCTGTAACAATTACAATTAAACAGAATGTGAAATTACCAAGGATACCTCAGTACAGAATAGCTCAAGAAGGCCTAAAGGGGTTGCAGGATATAGTAACTGACTTGCTCAAAGAAGGGATTGTGAAAGAAATAACAGGCAGTCCTTGCAACAGCCCTATTTTACCGTTCCTTAAAAAGGGAGATGGAAATACTACTGAAAAGAATTACAGATTCATACTTGATCTCAGAGAAATTAATAAGATTGTGGTGCCACAGTTCCCGGTCGTCCCCAATGTAGTATCAATACTGTCAACATTGTCACCAGAAATGGCATATTTTTCGGTGGTCGATTTGAAGAATGCCTTCTTCTCAATTCCAGTAGATGAGGGTAGCATGTACCTGTTTTCATTCTCTGTCGCCGGGAGAACCTTTTGCTTCAGAAAGATTCCCCAGGGGTTCACAGAGAGCCCAAGCATTTACAATCAGGCCTTGAAAAGAGAACTAGATACATTCAATTTATCACCAGATTCTGTGCTAATACAGTACATAGATGACCTGCTGATTGGCAGCAACTCTGAGACACAATGTACAACTGACACCATTAATTTGTTGAATTTCCTTGCGAACGTGGTCACAAAGTTTCCCCAGAAAAATTACAATTTGTTCAACAGGAAGTGTCCTATTTAGGACACATCCTGTCGAAAGGGCAGAGAAGATTGGATGACAAGCGCATTAAATTGATTCTACAGACACCAGTGCCACGCACCCAAAAACAGGTGCGAGCCTTTCTAGGCATGCCCAGTTATTGTCGACATTGGATTGCTAACTTTTCCTTGCTTTCAAAACCTTTATTGGCCCTGACCCACAAGGACACGCCCGAACCCCTTCAGTGGTTGCCAGAACATGAACAAAGCTTCCTTACCATTAGGCAAGCTCTATGCTCTGCTCCTGCTTTAGGCCTACCAGACTATTCTAAGTCTTTCCTACTCTATGTTCATGAGTCTGACGGGAGTTCTCTTGGGGTTCTCTGCCAGACGTTTGGTGACCACAAAAGACCATGCGCGTATTTCTCTGCCACCTTGGATACTGTAGCCAAGGCTTTACCTTCCTGTATACGAGCGGTTGCAGCAACTGCTCTAGCACTACAACGTGCAGAGAGCATCATCATGGGACATGAAGTTGATGTGTATGTTCCACATGCTGTAGAGCTGATACTGAATAAGACACGTACTCAACACCTTACAAATGCCAGGCTCACGCAGTATGAGATCTGTTTGTTTGCAGCACATGTAACTCTTCACAAGTGCAATGTTCTGAACCCCGCCACTCTTTTACCCGTTCCCACTGATGACCTAGTGGACTCAGACCATGATTGTATTTTGTTAACTGAGGAGCAAACACGGGGTAGAATAGATATGACTGATACACCCTATGCAGATGCTGAAGGAGAATTGTGGGTGGATGGGTCCTGTCTTAGAACAGAGGATGGCAATACATCAACAGCTTATGCAGTTGTAACAAATGAAACTGTAGTTGAGTCCTGTAAAATACCCGAGTTGTCCGCACAAGCAGCAGAGCTTGTGGCACTCACACGAGCTTGTGAATTATCTGTAGGAAGATGTGTTAACATATTCACAGACAGTCAATATGCCTTTAATGTGGCACATTCCTTTGGAAGACTCTGGAAGGAAAGAGGTTTTATTACCTCACAAGGCACAAAGATACAGCACGGAGTGCTTATCACCAAATTACTTAACTCCTCGGCACTTCCAAAGAAATTGGCCATAGTTAAATGCAGTGCTCACAAAAAGGTGACAGACAAAGTAGGCCAGGGAAATGCATTCGCTGATATGACAGCAAAACAGACAGCACGAAGTCATTCAGCATTAGTATTAACTGCTCAAGAATTACCACAAGAAGTGAAGTCACTAGATCTAACAACTGAAGGTATAAGACTAATGCAACAAGGAGCAACAGAAGAAGAACAGATGAGTTGGTCAAAGAATGGGTCTTTTGTTCAAGGATGCTGGATGAATGAGACCAAGGAGAAATACATGTTACCAGATAGAATGGTCTACTCAATGTGTCTGGCCATGCATGGCCCAGCCCACATATGCAGGGATGGCATAGTAAATTGTATGGACAAATTCTGGGTGAACAAGAACATAAGAAAAGTAGCGCAGGAAATATGTCAAACATGTATGGTATGTGCACAGTACAATGTGGGTAAGACTGCTCCAGTACCTAAAGGCCACTTTGAAAAACCAACAATGCCATTCGAAGCCCTGCAAATTGACTATGTGGAGATGCCACCTACGAATAAGTATAGGTATATCCTGGTGGTAGTGTGTATGTACTCAAAATGGATAGAGGCATATCCAGTGAAACATAACGATGCCATCTCCACAGCCAAGTGCCTGATAAAGGAGTTGATCCCACGCTTTGGGGTCCCAAAAATAATATTTTCAGACAATGGCAGCCACTTCTGTGATGAACTTATAAAATTAACATGCAAGGCTCTGGGAATACAACAAAAACTGCACTGTGCCTATCATCCAGAGGCTGCTGGTGCAGTAGAAAGAAAAAAATGGCGTCTTAAAGAACAAAATAGCAAAAGTATGTGCTGACACAAAATTGACCTGGATGGATGCCTTACCAATTGCCCTAATGAGCATGAGGAGCACACCGGATGCCAAGACAAAACTCAGTGCACATGAAATAGTCACTGGGTTGCCAATGGTAGCTTGGGGAGTTCCAGACAAAAATGCTCTGCCTATGATGACTAATGAATTGCTGAATGATTACTGCATGTCACTTACACGTACTCTTGCTTCTATCAACCAGCACGTGAAGGGGGCCATTCCAGAGCCACTGCAAGTCGAGGGGCACAAGTTCAAGCCCGGAGATTGGATCCTCATCAAATCATTCCAGAGGTCCAACTGTCTACAAGCTCGCTGGAAGGGTCCACAGCAGGTCCTGCTCGCCACAAAGACTGCAGTAAAGTGCACCAACTACAAATCCTGGATCCACGCCAGTCATATAAAGAGGGCACCCCCTGAGACGGCATCCAGTCAAGACACAGGTCAGCAACACACGCCAACACCAGAACCAGTCAAAGAGGAAAAAAGGTACAATTTGAGGTCTACGACGAAGAAGGAAATGAAATGTCAGTGATTCCGGTACCTGATCTTCTACAGGAAGTAGATGAAGTACTACTACTAGATATCATCCTAACAGATATTTTAACAACAATTTTTGACTTTGAGAATAGCAGTGAAGAAGATAACGAAAACGCACTCATTTACCTTCAGCAAGTATTTGATCAGCTAGAATATCAATTAATGCGAGATTTAAATAGAATAGCATTACAAGAAGCTTTGGGTAGAGTACTTTCAGACTAAAAAGGATACACGCTACCACCAGGGGTAATAGCTCTTTTAAGTGTGCCAGTCCAGCATTGAGTAGATGAACTGATCCAGGAGGTATTTGCGAGTCCTCCTGTCACTGCAAAGTGCCCGTACCACTGCAGTAAATAGCAGATGAACTGATCCAGGAGGTATTTGCGAGTCCTCCTGTCACTGCGAGCATCAGTGCTGCTGCAGCAAACAGCAAAGAACTTTTTCCAGGTCATCAAGACAGCTAGCTTTAGAAAGTTACCTTTGGGGTGAGGTATAGTGGACACTCCTGTGAAATTACGTGTGGCTGCATTACCAATTGATATATATGACCAAAGGGTCGTGCGTTACATGAATTGCATGAATATCTTTGGAAGGCGGGAAGTACCAAGACATTCTCAAAGGCCATCTGAAATATTAACGAATAACTGTTCGCAATATATTGTGTACTACAGCCTCACCTTATATGTGTTTATGCTTTTAGTATGTTTAGCCTATATTATAGTAAAGATTCACAGTGGTAATTCACAGCATAGTTTCATTAATAACTCTACATCTAATTAAAGAAAAGTATAAGAATAGATAGTTATGGATAGGAAATATACAGCTCTAAAAATGGAGAAAAAATGGTACAAGTCTAAACTGTGCATACCTGGGGTAATATTCTGCCTGTTATTGCTAGCATTAATTACTGTGTACCTATTGGATGTGTTCTATCCCATAGAACAGCTGGTCCCAACACCAACACCACCTGCTAGCATACCTGCTTACACTCTGTCACCTGAAGAAATAGCCCACAGAGAAGACATGCACCATAACTCCTTTGTGACTTTGTTGCATCACACCAATAAGATATTAACAAGGGGAAGTTGCTGGATATGTTTGCAATTCCCAGCTTCTGTAGATCAAAGTTTGCCCCTGATTCAAGTTCCATTGCCCTTTGCAGCATCCTGTTATGCTATTTACGTAACAATAGTAAAAATAGAGATAATAGCTGTTTTACAGAATTTAAAGAAAAGCACTTCTGGTGGTGCAGGGGCAACTACGGCTCCGCCTGCAGGAACATTATATAACAAATATATGGCAGAGATTCTGACACTGGGAAATTGCACGGAGGTAGTAGAGCAGAATGCAACATTTCCCCTGTCTGACATCTTTACCCCGATCTTTCCAACTCAGAATACAAGCACTGGGATAGCAGGCCCATCAAAAGAGGTAAACATGAATATACCCTTTTTGAAGTTAAAATTAAGAAAACACAACGCAGTAGGGAGTATTTGTATTATAAGTAATGGGACTTATGAGGTGGGCAATAGTTCAAACTGTAACATGACATTCGAAATGACAGCTGGAAATAATAGCATTCCGCTTTACGTAGGTGACTCAATTTATTTTATTTGTGGAGAAAGGGCTTACACATGGCTTCCAACAAATTGGGGTGGATGTTGTCACCTGGGTTTTGTACTACCTGCTATAGCAATAAAGGAAACAAAAGAAGTACGAAAGGACATGCAAAGACACACACCACGGCGAGGCAGGAGAAGTGTGGATCAAAGAGATACAGCAGCAGAAATAGTAGGTGATATATTTAAAGGAGTAATACCATGGATAGGCCCAGCTATAAATTCCAGGGATATACGCAGATTGTCCAGGCTACTAGAAGCAACAATAAATGAAACAACGAGTATACTAGAAAATATTACAGTAGAGCTTCAAGCTGTGAGATTAGTTTCGTTACAAAATAGAATGATTCTTGACATGATGCTAGCAGAAAGGGGAGGAGTCTGTGCGATTATAGGGGCGTCCTGTTGCACCTATGTCCCCGACTACTCTGTTACTGTCAGGGAAGCAATAAAAAGATTACATCATATAGGTGTAGAAGCACATCAGGAGTTTGGTACATGGGATATAGGAGGTTCACTTTGGAGTTGGTTGAGTGCATGGGGTTGGAAGATAGGAATGGTGCTGATAACAATATTCCTATTAATAATAGGCTGTTGTCTATGTATTAATTGCCTGCCTATGTGCTGCTAACTATTGGGACAACTGACCAAATGTCCAGTACCAATATCAAAGGAAAATGATAAAATACTGATGCAAACAGTAACTACTGAATTAATGCATATAGACATTTCTGACAATGATAACTATACACACTATAAATATTGAATACTGATATGTATTAAGATGAAATTATTTTAAACTAAGGTTCAAAGAGTCGTTTGTGAAAGATGAAATATTAATTATCCCTTTGAGGAAGGAATACATTTAATATGAACCATAGTTTTACATTAATTTCTGTGTTTCACCTGCTTGCAAATAATATGGGCCCACAGATGTAATATGGGCCCACACAATACAATGCAGCTTCAGAGTACACATAGGGTTAAGGCTGAATTGTCTGAAATTCAGCTTTGACCAGATGGATTGCAAATGACAGAGTACGTGTTCCTTCTGTGGTAACTCCACGTTGTAGAGATTGTTCATTAACCTTCAGCTATTTGCAAAAGCCAGTTCAGCGGGTCCACTTACTGATAGTGGACTTGCTGACCTAGGAACATGTCATACTGCTCTGCTCCTGCTCGTGTAAACTGTTTGCTCAGAATAAATACCGTGTGTGGACATTGAACAGATAAAGCAGAAAACACGAGAATCTGCTGACCACATCAGATAGTGCATGTTTGACAAAAACAAGATAGCAGATTTAGACTGTAGGTCAGGAGGCATTAGCGTAAGAGTTTGGCTAAATATTAGTCAAATCATGTGCGTCATGCATAAAGTAAATGTACACGTGGAAAATTTGTGAAGAGTTCTGAAATGCTCACGCCATGGTATTATGGTCAATTATTAACATGTGCTCACTCTGAAAATTGTATAAAAGGACTGATTTCCCTTCTGTAAAATTAGATCTCTTTGCAGTCCTGCAAATTGTCTCAGCTGCAGCTTATTGGCAATAAAGCCATTTTCTTTTGAAACCTTGTATGTGCCCTTCTTGTCCCTGTTAACAAATTGTGTGCTTTTACACTGGCCAAGGGCGATATTCAATCAGCTTTCAGGTTGTTGCCGATCCATCCATCAGACTTTGAGTGGTTGGGCATGTTTTTCGATGGATTTTACTACGTGGATAAAATGCTCCCCATGGGTTGTGCGGTGTTGTGGCACTCTTTGAGATATTTAGCACCTTTATACATTGCGTGTTTTCTCAGACTTGTCACTAAGGGACCACATGTCATTATTTGGACGATTTTCTTTTCATGGGCAAAGGGCGGACACAAGAGTGTCAGATGGCTTTAAGGAAATTTCAGAAATTAGCACAGGAACTGGGTGTGCCATTAGCGCCGGAAAAAGCTGTAGGCCTTACTACCAGGTTAACTTTTATCGGTATTATGATTGACATGGTTGAAATGCTAGCTTGATTGCCCCAAGACAACTTGCAGGAGATTAAGATTTGTGTAACAAGTGCACTGGCAAAGTCAAAGTTGGAGCTCAGACAGGTACAATGCTTATTAGGTTACCTGAATTTCGCAGGCAGAGTTATCAGAGCAGGCCGTACCTTTTGTAGAACGTTGGGCATGGCTATGTCAGGTGCTTGGCTGCTGCATCATAGGGTACGCATTTCTAGACAGGTGAAATAAGATCTGAAGGTTTGGTTGGTTTTTCTGCAGGATTTTTAACGGTGTCTCATTGCATTTCGTAGAAGAGCAGTTGGTTTGGCAGGTGCAACGATATTCTGACGCAGCAGGCTCCAAAGGTTCTGGCATTTTTTGGGAGGGGCAGTGGTGCGCTGAGCGCTGGCCTGAGCATTGGAAGACACAAGGGAGGAGGATAGCCTCTTTAGAGCTGTTTCCCCTGATTGCTGCACTCATGGTATGGGGCATAGAATTTAGGAACAGGTCGGTCCTTTTTCACGTGGATAACATGGCAGTGGTGAACTTGATCAACCACCAAAAAGCTAGGGACATGAGAGTTTTGCGACTGCTCAGGGAGTTCATGCTGATTAGTTTGCGATTGAATATTGTTTTTAGAGCAAAATACATCCCTGGAGTCAATAACTGCATTGCTGATGCACTGTCTCGTTTCAATTGGCAGCGTTTTCATGCTTTGGCGTCAGGGGCAGAGGCCAGCAAAACACCCATCCCAGACAGAATTTGGGCCCTAGGGGAATGAGAATTACTCAACTGATAGAGAACTCTTTGGCTGAGACTACTAAGAGGAATTACAGACAGGCATGGTCGGAGTTCATCAGTTATGTGCAGACTTTTCATCCCAGAGGCAACACACAAGTATTGTTTCCTATTATTTTAGATTTCATTTTGTTTTTAGCTACCAAGAGTTTATTGCCTACCACAATAAGAGGTAAATTGGCTGGGGTTTCTTTTTACGGTCGTCTGCATTGGGGTTTTGACCCAGTTGATAGGCTTTTTTGGTTACAAGGATGTTGAAGGGTTTGAATAAAGAGTCAAACGAGGTCTCCTGGCCCCGTGCCCCCATTACTTTTCCATTATTACAAAAGATTGTATCTTCCCTCCCTGATTGTTGTTATAATGCAGAAGAAGTGGCCTCATTTCGGCTTTGCATGATAGTGTTATCCTTGGGAGCATTTCACGTTTCAGAATTGTTGGGAATAAGGGGAAAGGAGGGTTTCAATTCAGATGACATAGTGTTTGAGGATCAGAAGCTGGTTGAAAGGCTCCAAAACGGACCAGTTGGGAAGGGGCGTTTGGGTTTTTCTTAGTTATAGTGGTTTTAAAGGTTGCTGCTCGGGTTTAGAGTAGGAAAATTTTCGATTGATCACCAAATTTATGGGTGGTGTTATTTTTTGTTCATAAGTCTGGTGCTCACATATCCAGTTCTCATTTGTTGGCGGTCTTGAGGAAGACTTTACTCATCATTGGGGAAAACCCAGCAGCATACGGGAAGCACTCGTTTAGGTTTGGGGCAGCCATGGAAGCGGCAAGGTTGGGTTTCGGATGGGAAGCCATTCGGAAGATGGCTAGATGGAAATCGAGTTGCTGTGCCCGTTATGTGCGCAAATGATTTATTGATCGTTTGTAGCTCGTTTTACTAATTGTTGTTTCTACCTAGGTGACATTCGTGGTTTTGCTGGGAAAAAGCAAATTTGGATTGTCGGGCATTCATTTGTGAAATGGGCAGCCATCTTTGCTGAGTAGCAAATTTATGGACGGAGTCTCAGAATTCCCAGTGCAGGACATGAACTACAGTGGCGAGGGAAAGGTGGTAGGAGGTGGAACGAGCTATTCCCTACTATCGCCAAGATGAGGTATGACAGAGGTTTACCAGCGCTTTTAGTAATCCATCTAAGCGAAAATGACTTGGTTCCCCTTTCAGGATTAACTTTAATAAAACGTATGCAACTAGATTTGGCTGTTTTGAAGGACAATTGGTTAGGCACTTGCATCGTGTGGACCGCATTTCTTTACAGACAACGTTGGAGGAATGCTAGGGACCATTCTGCAATGGACAAGGCTCGAAGGAAACTAAACAGGGCTATGAAAGTTTTTTGTGCAGGAATGGATATACGCTACATTCGCCATGAGCACATCAATAGTAAAGAAGGCCACCTGTTTAGGGACGATGGGGTGCAGCTGTCTCAATTGGGTTTGGCTTATTACTTGCTAGAGCTGCGCGATTTTCTGGCAGGTGAGCTTCAAGTAAATTTATGGTGCATGGGCAGGGGTTAATCGAATCTTGTTTACTTGTTGGTGGGCTCCAGGAAAACTCTTTGGTTTTCCTGGGTGGCGTTGTTTTGGGGTGGGTAAGTCTGGAGCGGGCTTACCCATCCTTGAGTTGGGGAAAAGAAAGGGAAAACGAGTAAAAGGTATCAAATGGAAGAGAAATTAAACACAAGGTTTGGAAGGAATGTTACTATATATTGATTGATGGTTTCGGTCTGAAAATGCTAATATTTTAAATGTAGGAAAGTTTTAAAGGTTTTGGCACATTTTACTAAATTGTGGATAGTCTATAAATGTCAATTGCCTGAATTTGGAGTTCACCTAATCTAAAATAAAGGTGGCCTTTTTTGCTATTCGTTAAACATGTGTCTGGGTCTGATTATTTTGGGTGAGTTATTCACTTGCCTCACTGTGTTCGATAGCACCAAATGAAAATGTTCCTTCCTACCATAACGGTAACCATATTGTTGCGCCTTTCAAACTGGATTTTCATAACTAGGTCATCTCAGGTGGCTGCCAGAGGTACCGTGAAAACATCCGCCACCTTGGAGAGTGGCAATAGTGTATCACTATATTTATAGTCATTCCCTTAATTAAATCCTACATATCAATGATGTAAGACTGCCCAAAATAAATTGTATTCTAAATAATTTATTTAAGGACTAATTCGTTTTCCACAAATAAAATAGAATAACATCATTTATCCCAATCGCACCAGTCAACCTGGTACAAAAAAGATTAATCCACCCCATTGTTGAGGAGGAGACCGCTTTTAGAGAGGACAATAGGTTGATCTCTAAGTTCTAGAAATTCCTCTTAACGGCATTAGTAGTACTTTCTTCAAGTTTCTATACTTAGTGTCATTTCTTATTCATCAATGTGTAAGATTAACATGAAACATTACGCCATCCTGAAAGGAGAACATTATTCTCAAAAGGCTATTGATGGTGACATACCCCCAGATGCATCAAGAACCCTTTTTCGTCTTCCTTAATAGCGAAAAATAACGATTCGCTATTAAGGAATAGCAAAATGCAATGCATGAAGAAATCACTATAAAAATAGCGATTTCTTAAAATTCCTTAATTGCGAGTCGGAAATTGCGAATCGCACTTAAGGAATACCTCCCCATTCATTCCTATGGGCCTATAGGCCCATAGGAATGAATGGGAAGACATTCTCAATTTGCGAATCGCAATTAGAGAATCGCAAATTGAGAATGTGATTTCAAGGGTGCAGGGGTGTCCAAAGGACACCCTGTTGCACCCCTGAAATTGATCTGTGCACATATGTTGTGCACACACATGCCCTTAGGGCATGTGTGTGCGCAACATGAAACTTTGAAAAATGCACTTTAGTGCATTTTTCAAAGTTTTTGCAAATTACCATGAAGTTCAACTTCATGGTAATTTGCAATCCCTATTAGCAAAATCGCTATTTTTTAAACTTTAATGCATTGCATTTAAGGAATCTCAATTTGAGATTCCTTAAATGCAAGTAATCGCAATTTTGCGATCTCTTAATTTGCGATTTTTGCATTTGCGATGATGCATCCCAAATGTAAAAATACCGGTCGCAAAGCGGCAGATTCTGAGATCCTGCCCCTTTGCGAGCGGATTTTACCTTGATGCATCTATACCATAATGTTTTGGGAAAAGTAGGAATAACTGATACCTTGTTCAATCCATACATCTTCAGATTAGTTTGTTCACTTCATTTTGCAACCAAGCTTAAATTGATACAAAGTTGATCACTACTCAGAAGTGTCACCTTATTAATAAGGAAGGCACAATTTGTTTGAAGGAAAGTATGTGACTTCCTAGTTTATGAACACGCTTCTTTGACATACTAGTATTTCCTTGAAATTTCCTATGCTTAATGCAGTTTCTGTTTAATAATATTAAAGACTGACATGGAAACATCTTGAAAGGCTAAAATAATTTTCAGAGAGCTATTGATGCTGATGTAACGTTTTGGATAAAGCAATAATTGTTAATGCCTACACCTCTATATTCTCTTCAAATTCAGGTGACTATTCTATTATGTAATACACCAATCAGAAATTCACTCACATCATCTATAAGCATAAATGATGTTTATGCATGGCCACTCACCATTTCCGAGGTAGTAGGTAATTCCTCAAAAACAAATACAAAGTACTGAGCATTCTCCGTTCTGTTCTTCTCAAATCTTAGACAGCTGGCAAATTGATACATGACATACAAGCATATTTGTAAATTATATTGTTTCTTAATAAAACACATATATGATACACGTTGTAGCTCGCTGACTCAAGAGTTGACATTGTTTTTCAGACGATATACAAGTAATAAACATTTTTATCACTGGCACATGTAACCATACCTGCATTGCGGTATTCAGGAATATTGTGGATCTACAATGCAGTTTAACCTCCAACATACACTTATGTTCCTAAGAAACAGTGTAATTCATTCAAATAATGGCTTATTTTATAACTATGCTGTGTCTTCCTCAAGATTTGGTATTGCTCTGAGCTCGTTATAAGAGAGATTGTTGTTATAATGCATTTTTAGTGAATTTGTTAGCTTTCTTCTGAAGGCATACATATCTGCTGTCATTCCGTAAAGAAGGACTTATTGGGCTCCCTGACGTGTAAATTAGGATTGGGGTTGGAGTCTATCATCACAATGGAAGTCAAGTATGACATCTAAATCATGTGTTAGTTCTTAAATGTAAACCTGAACATTCCTTTCTATAGATGTAAGAAACGTGATATCATTAACATCAAAGGTGGTCAAACGTGACAAGGAGATGTGAGTGGTGGTAGTTGATCTCAAATTTTCCACTGCAGGAAAGTGGCTTTTCAACTTATGTCTTCTTCAAATTTATATAACTCAATATGTACTTCAGTGAAATAGCAAGAATATAAGGAACTGTTAGACCTGATGCTCTTCAGGTTGTGTTTCCCTAAACTTTTTGCTTTTTCCTCCTGGGTTTTGCTGATTCGGTTGTAGTGCTCTTAGGGTTCTGGGCACTTTCCCACTGTAAATGCAGTGTGAAAGTGTGTGCACCCTTCCTACGCCTGTTAGGAAGTGGTGCTTACATAGTGTTTCTAAACATGTGTCATGCCTGTCATTACAGGCCTGCAAGTGCACACTTGTTCCTATGGTGTTTTTACACATGTGTTCAGCCTGAAATTGCAGATTCCTGAGGGGAATCTTCACTACCATTGGAGCACCCCTAGGATACGTATTGAGGGGTGAAGCATATGGTAGGTGAAAGGCAGGGCAGGTGCACTGCCCAGTTAGTGAAGAATACTCATGTGTGTTTTCCCTACCTATGAGGTTTGCTCTTTCCGTTGGCTAACATTAAGGAATGGTTGAAATTAGTGGATTACAGTGGAGCAGCCTCAGAATGTTTCTTATCATTGGATTCATACTGACAAGCCCTCTCCTGTGGTAAAACTGGGTTTGTCATTAATAGCTTAGAAATGCCACTTCTAGAAAGTGGGCATTTCTCTGATCTAAAAATCTTTGTGTGTCTTTTAGTTTGACTTCATCCCACCCTGGAGGCTGGTGTTGTGTTTCGATTTAGATACCTGTACATAGGTTTCCCGAATCATGCTCTTATATAGGCACAACTCACATTGCCCTTATTTTTGCATTGTATCCCATTCCTTATTCTGTCATCAGCCATGCTATCCAAATACAGGCATGGTCAGCTACATCCGTCCATCCCGCGTCACAACGAGTTCTTAGAAACCAGACCCTTAAGCCATTGGGACTTTCCTTGCTTAGATTATTGATTTCTCCAAGAACTCATTTATTATGCATGAAAAACTATTCCTTAGGGGTTCATTCATGACGTCTTTCTCTGCCCGACTTTACGTCAATGCTAGCATTCCTAGGCACCTTCCAGGTATAAATATACCCTCACTTACCATGACAAACTACGGCTCGGCTACACAGCTCGATACGGCTGTCATCCTGCTCGCAGAGAATCCAGCTTCCAGTGTCCTGACAACCTTTGCGTGGTGTTAGGGATTGAGATCCGGATACAGATTCCCACCTCTCTCATTCTAAGGTATGGAGCTAACTAGAACCTAGAGGGACTCTTGGCATACTAACTTAGCAATACCAACTACTTCTTACCTCATACTACACTTAGGTTAGGTACACTGGGGTAAAACTATTGAGAAACACCAGAGGAGGAGCAAGATGGCGGCTGAGACCTCGGCTGGTGCTGTGTTCTTCTGGTCCATTACTCCGCCCCTGGCTGGCGCCCAGTTTCTTCCCCGGGTCATGTAATAATCCAAGCGTTTAAGGCACATTCGATGTTACCTGCATGGCGTTGGTTTCCAGACTTCAATCTGTGAGAGCGGGACTTACCGCTAAACTGCTCTGGGTATGGCGTACCGCAGTCCACTCCTGCCCTCATACAGCTTCGTCCACGCTCAGACAGATCCATCGGAGAGATTCTCTTGCGGCCCACGACAGCTCTGTTCTAATCACCAGTATGACCCTGAAGCCGGCAGTAAAAGGAACCGCGGTTATATCGAAAACCTGCGGCTCCATACGGAATGCTGCCGATACAGATTGCAAGGATCTCCCGGCTGTCTCAGGCGGGGGTAACGAAAAGCGGCTTTCATTGGGCGCACTGAAATCGGCGCATCCCTCTGTTCCGACGCCGAAGAAAGGGCAGACACTCCCAGAACTGTTTCATCGACGGACCCTCAGAGAGAAAGTCCCTGCAACTTCGAGCAATGTTAAAACTACTGAGAAGCCGCAGGACTCTTTGAAAGCAGCGAAAGCTACTGCCGGTAAGGAGGGGGAGACAGCTCCTGCTACTTTGTTGCCACACCCACCACAATTGTTGCATGCCTCACAAGTAACTCTGGACTTAATGGCTAATAGCGAGGTGGATTCTAACAGCTTTGATAATTGCAAGCTCGATGCCCCTTTAATTCATTTCCCGTCATTGCAATCTCCAGTTGACACTACCAGATAATGAAGACTTGGCTGATGGTTATAGGAATTCGGGGGCTCTACTCACACAAGCATCTAGCGACCTGATTACTACTGCTTTGGCTACCCCCTCCCAATGTATTCTGGGAAATGTAGTTCAGTCAATTATTCAACCAACTACTGTTCTGGAGCAGAGCACTAAATTAGTGCTCCCCAATCCCACCGACTTATCTGCTGAACCTGTCTTAGATATAAAGGAGTCTGAGACTACTGAGGCCACCGACAAATTCTATTCTATGTCGGATCGCTCATCGGCGGACGAGGATGCAGAATTAGAATGGTTAGATTATGACAGTGAATCTGGGGACTGGCGCCTCAGTGAGGCTTCTAAGGATGTGAGTGCAGCTGATGCCTCTAGCACTGTCCGTAAAGTTCTCAGATCTAAGGCTCCCCCATTGGCAATAACAAGCGACGCAGGCTCTCATTTTGCATTATTAGACCAACCAATGACAAGTAATGAAGCTGAATCTGGTAACCTCTTAGGCTGTCCAACGGAAACTCCTGAGGAAGTGACCCTTTCAACAATTTATAAAACCATTATTACGCATAGAGAGGAAACAAGACAGGAGAATATGCGCACACAAGGGGCCTGCCGCAGAATGCCAAATTCCCTTCGCCGGGTTGTGAAAACATATACGGATATCGCCTCCAGGGTCGGTGAAGCCGAGGAGCGGATCTCGGCTTTTGAGGATGCAGGGATAGCCCAGAAGGGACTTGCAACGGAGATTAAGGAGCAATGCGAGGACATTTTGTGGAAACTCACGGATTTAGAAAACCGAGCAAGAAGAAACAACTTAAGGATTTTAGGAATCAATGAAGATAAAGAAGGCGTGGACGCTAGACAGTTTATAGTACAGCTTTTTACTGAAGCCTTCCCAGAAGTCACACAATGGGAATGGAATCTGGAGATACAGCGGGCACATTGGTTCCCATTTAGGAAGAGGCAGTCCTTAGCTCCATCTGTTACTAATAGCACTTTCCCACGAGCAATTTCAATCTGCTTTAATAACTTTCTAGCCCGTGAGAAAATATTCGACTTGGCCAGACTAGACAAGAAGCGGACGGGGAAGGGCTGCCAGTTTTTTGCTCGGCCTGACTTCTGCCCGACAACAGTCGAACGAAGATGGCATCTTCGCCAGTTGATATCGTTATTTCAGGCAAAGGGTGCCCAGGCTTTTCTACTCTTTCCGTCCAAGTTAAAAGTAATCTTCAAAGGTCAAACTAAGTATTTTTCATCGGAGATACTTGCCAAGGAGTTTTTGGGTTCTATTTAGTCAGAACTGCTTTATCTGATTGATTGAGTTGGGGTAGGACTCGTATTATTAACCTAAAGAGATATAAGTTGACCCGAATGATGGATTTATTTTCTCTGTTCGGTTCTCTAGATATCGGGTCATCTGTAATTTTGTAACAGGGGGTTCTGGATTCAGAGGAACGGGGGTGCTCACCAACCTAACCGTCATAAGGACCACGGTCCTGCTGCTCTACATGCGGGGTGAGACGGGGGGGCCCTGGTTTTGGGTGGGGTGGGGGTTGGGTGCTGGGGGGTGTTTTGGTGGTGGGTGGTGCTCAGGAGGCTGTTTTGGTTGTCAGAATCATGCCAGAGTGGCGGAAACATGTTCTATGTTGTATTGATTGGAATATCTTGTGAATTCAGGCTTATAAAGTTGAATACTTGCTGTATTAGTAAACTGGATCTTGGAGAGTGCCGGCCCATACTATTTTTGAATGATGGGGGATAGACTGCGCTGTGGTACATGGAATATCTGTGGGTTAAATGATGGGAAAAAAACGCAAGATTTTTTGTAAGATTCTTCAAATCATGCAGGTTGACCTAATATGCTTAAAGGAGACCCACATCCCATGGCGTAATCGTGGGTTTTTAAGATTCCCTGGGTACGAGCTAGTGGCCTGCTCCCGTCAGACATCCATGATTAGGGGTGTTGCTATTTTGTTAAAGACGGGGGTCGGGCGTGTTAAAAGAGTTAAAGAAGACAATGTAGGAAGGTGGGTTATTGTCGAATTATTGGTAAATAGTCGTCCTCTTTCGATCTGTTCAATATATGGTCCTAACTTGGACGACCCTGAAGTCCTTAAAAATTTTAATTTGGAATTAGTGGGGTGGCCTCATCCAATGATATTATGTGGGGATTTTAATATTATTTACCCAGTCAAATTAACCTGCTAACTCATCATAAGTATGTTGGTCGAAAGCCCCGAGTGTTTAAGGCTCTACAGATTCTTGTTCTGGAACATGGTTTGACGGATGTGTGGCACTATCATCATCAAGATAAGGATGGATACACATTTTATTCTATTCCGCATAATAAAATGGTCTGCCTTGATTATGTCTTTTTGTCCGACCAATGTGCTGGGACTACCAAAATTGAGGTCGTTCCTAGGACCCTATCCGACCATAATCCTATAATAGTTGATCTTTTATGGGATTGCCCTGGTAAACAGGTTAGGTCATGGACCTTCGAGAGGAAGTTGCTTCTAGATCAGCAATACCAGAAACATATGGCCTCTTGGATCTTAGAATTTATGGATATTAATAGGGGGACCGCCCCGACTGCGTGGTCTGGGATGCATTTAAAGCTGCGCTGCGCGGAGAAACAAAAAGCTTTGCATCTCACCGGTGGAAGCACGCACAGCAGCAGATTAAAAACAGGCTAGTCGAGTTAGGACAAGCGGAGCTCGAACTCAGCACTAATATCTCATTGGGCCAAGAGGTGTCCTATAGTCAGAACGTGGTCGCCATATTAAAATTTAATCTACTCGAACCGCTTTATCAGGATCTTGCAGCTAAATACATTCAATTCCGAACCTCAATGTATGAATTCCGGGAAAACTCAGGAAGGGTCCTGGCGAAGAGATTACAACAGAGGGTTATGGCAAACCGGATTGTCCGGGTGATGGATCAACAGGGCTGTGTGCAGGAGACCCCAAGTGCCGTTATGGATGTCTTTGTGAGTTTTTATTCTAGCCTCTATACAGAGGAGCCGAGTATTACTCAAAATTAAGCCGGCCTGGACAAATTTTTACAGGCTATAGACACTCTTAGGGTAACACCAGAACAAAATGAAGCTCTCTCGGCACCTATCAGTTGGGAGGAGGTGGAAAATGCTATTAAATCCCTGGCTAATGGCAAGGCCGCCGGCCCTGATCTTATTCATCTAGAGTTTTATAAGACCTTCTTGCCAACACTGCAACAGGATATGCTTGCTGTCTTTAGGGTTGCTCAAGCCGGTGCTATTCCAGATTCCTGGCGACGGGCCACTATCGTTTTATTCAAGAAGAAAGGCAAGGACGAGCTGAATCTCTCCTCATATCGGCCAATTGCACTTATCAATACTGATAGCAAAATGTATTCAAGGATTTTAGCTCTCAGATTAGTACAAGTTATAGTTCCCTTGGTTTCAATCCGTCAACACGGGTTTATTCCCGGTAGGGACACAACTGATCATATTCGGCGTGTCATTGCGCTGCTTGATTGGCCTCAGGCCACGGGTTCCTCCCTCTGGGTGATCCTGTTGGATGCCGAGAAGGCGTTTGACAGGGTCTCCTGGGGTTCCTGTAGGCCGTAATGCGCTGGAAAGGGTTCGCTGCTGAGTTCATCCAGGCCCTTCAAGCGCTTTATCTCTCCCCAACTGCAGCAATTTGCATTTCAGGTAAAGAATCAGGGTATTTTACCATCAGCAGGGGGACCAGACAGGGTTGCCCCTGCCTACCCCTGCTATTCGCCCTATTTATAGCGCCCTTCCTGAAAATGATTGAAACATGCCAGGGAATCTCTCCAGTTAGGGCCCAGGGTGTTGACTATAAGGCATTGGCCTATGCCGATGATATTGTCGTATTAACGGATGATGTTGGTCCTTCTTTTACGGCCCTGGAGATCCTTGCCAATCAATTCGGTGCTATATCCAGTTATAAGCTGAACATCGAAAAAACCCAAGTCAACCAGTCAGCAAGTATGCCCCCTTCGCAGGTTCACGTAGCTAAAGCAGCCACGTATCTGGGGGTGCAAATCTCTCCTGAGGTGGATCAGATTCCAGATTTAAATTACCCTCCTATAATCGATTCCCTTCACACTAAGTTTGAGAGGCTGGATCACCTGCATATCTCTCTCTATGGACGGTGCCACATTTTGAAAATGATTGCCCTTCCAAAATTTCTATATCTTTTCAGGTCTATTCCTCTCCTGATCCCCCAGGTAACATTGGCTAGAGCCGAAAGAATATGTCAACGGTTTCTCTGGGATTATCGTAGGGCAAGAAGAGCTGCAAAATGGACGTATCTCCCTCGGGAGCGCGGCGGCTGGTCTGTTCCCAATTTGTTATATTATTATTGGGCAGCCATGATACAGTATTTTGGCTTACCTTTGCTGGGCGATATGGCTGATAATCCTTTGTGCAATTCCCCATTCATTTATGATATAGCGCTTGGCGACACTGCCAAGGGAGTCCTAACGCGTGTTTTAGAACCAAGTTATTTTAAGAAAACCAAATTTAAGATTTGTTAGGCTCGTTTTATCTGGCAGAAAATTCGCTCTCGCTTCGCTATTTCAAAGCTTAATTTTTACACCCCATTTAACGCTTTGGGTTTGTTATCTCCAGTATTTCAGGATGGGATAATGACCAAATGGAGTTCTATTGGCCTGACGGGAATTGGCGATCTTGCCTAGGATGGTCAGATTGCTTCTTTCTCCTTCCTGAAGGATAAGTTTCATTTGCAATCTAATCTTTTTTTTAAATATTTGCACGTTAGGAGCTTTCTGGATAAAAATCTCTGTAGAAATTCTAATATGTTTGATAAGATCACCCTTGTCGAATTAATCAGGAAAAAACCTAGAATAAGTGTCCTTTATCAATGTCTCTTGTCTGAGCTTCCTACCTTTTGCCATTGGAAAGCTAGGATGCTTGCATGGTATAAACTAGAATCATCTGTGTATTTGTTGAGTGGGAGGAGAAGGCGTTTACTGGCATCTAAGAACTGGGCCCCTTTTGAGTACTGGCTCTCGCACTAAAATGTATCTCTTTGCTGTATCTAATTTCTTTTTTTCTCCTTGTTATCCATTGATTTGCATTTTTAACCTGATCTGTACGTTTTCTTTTTTGATTCATGTTTCGTATATTCATTTAATGTGTTTCCATAAACTCAATATCCTGTTTCATTGTCTCCTGATGCTCTTGTTTTTTTTTTTTCTGAAAATGATAAATAAAGTTTAAAAAAAAAAAAAAAGAGAAACACCAGACGAGTATACACATTTTTAGCCTGTGTTATTTATGTATGTTTATAGGAATAGATCATGCTATTGCAGTATTATTTCTTCTTACTGCTTACGCTATGCGTGTTATATTTTGCGTACTGTCTTGCGATTGTAGCAGCTCATATCACTTGCACGAGAAATAAGGCTGTTCAATAAATCCTTTTATTGAAATGCCCATCTATCTATTTCTGTGTAACTCTGAAGAAACTAAGCATGCACGATTGACGGATTGAAACTGTTATCTATTGTTTCCACGATTCTGAGAACTGTTCCGATTCTAAGGGAAACAAAGGTGTCATGTGTATGCGATTGTCAGAAACTACTCCCTTCTTTGAGAAGTTTCTAGTGACTTCTGAGTTAGCTGGCACATAAAGTAATTACGTTTAATGTACTCGATAGAGGCATACGGACCTCAGTCCTATGCCAAAACTATAGTGTATATTATTCCAATGTGCAGAGTCTATAAGGGAAATAGAAACTACACTACATGGCGCCCAACGGTTTGGTAAGGCACTAATTTAATGCTAGATACTGAAGTAACTCAGTTGTGCTTTTCTCAGAGACCCCTACTCATAATACTATATAAGACATCTGGAGTGGGTAGTGATAATATCCGCCATAGCTGAGTAGGACGAAAATCCTATTAGCTGTTTGGTTTCTTCAACGTTGAAGGATACAGTGTTGCAAAATATTGTGCTCCTTATCTTTGTTCCCTTGAAACTTGTTCTACATTTTTCATTAAACAATGTCCCTTAACGGGGATACAGAGACTATGGCTGATCCAGTCTTAACAGTTTTTAATCATACATGTTTTAATGAAACCGATGAGGCTGTTATAAACATCCATCCAAATTTAAGGGAAGCCATCACTCTAAAACTTACAAAACATGGCCTAACACCAAGAGGTGGTAGAGCAGTTTTCGTGATAGAGGCACATGAATCTTTTCATACAGAGGTATTCTATTCATGGATAGTATTCCCAGAATCAAATCCAGTAACAAAATAGTTTCACTTCTACAAAGAAGATGAACCACCTGAGGAATATATTCCTTTAGAGGCTGTTGAAATTCCACTCACATACCAGGAGCATAAACTCTGGTTTAAAGGCGCTGTAAAACATTTCAATCACATTACCAGGCTCGGTCCACTAGGTAGTCCAGGAGCAACTTGGCCAATTTTACACCTCATCCTGACATTGAAGCAATGTCAGACTATGAATTAATAAAATTGTACAATAAGTCCAATATGTCATGCAGACTTTCGCAGTTCAACCACCATTGACCATTCCAAATCTAACCCCTCAACAGGGTGATACACTAAAAATGACTCCACAGACATTACACGCAGTCATGGGTAAAATGCCCACAAAACGTGAACAAATTCCATTCTGGATAGCTCAAAAAATTACTCAAATCGAAGCAATATTTCATAATACTAGCCATTATGAGAAACACAGAATCCTAACAATCTGTTTACCTATGGGGATCACACCACATCTGTAAGACTGCACCACTTGGGGCACAGTCTTTGCTGTCATCTATATTAAAACACATGGTGTTCCGTCTATTGCGGTAATACCTGATGTCCTGAAACAAATTCAAAATGAATACGGGGCAGAGCCTGCTCTAAATTTAGGTATGAAATTACTGAAACATTTCGACCAGGTCTCAACAATAATATTATCTAATATTGAAGAGCAACTTGAAAGGATGTTTAACCCCTTCAGTGCTGGCCACGTTCAGCGGACGTCCCGAGCACTACCTCGGTAGTGCTGCGCATGTCCGTTGAACGTTCCGGTCCCGCCCGCGCAATAGAACGATCCGCACCAGCGCGGAACGTTCAGCGCAGCGGAGGGGTTAAAGCGCAGGTTTTGAGTAACCACGGTGTAAAGAGTGGGGAATGCATCAGTTAATAAATAGGTTTATAAGATAAACAATAGGTGTATATCAGCATTGTCTGAGGGAGGCATTGTGGTAAAATAAAAGAGGGCTGTTTTGTGATTTGCCATTTTGGGAAACGCATTTGTAAATGTTAGTTTAAAGTAAAATTTGTAAATGTGTTTATTTTTAAATGGTAATGTTGATTTTTTTTGTTTTTATTGTTATTCACAGTGACCCCTACACTGGGGGATCACATCTGTGCATTCCCCAGAGACAGCTATAAACATTGGGCATGCAACTGGAATGACAGACCTGTCCCATTTGAGGGCCTGGCTGGATATATTGGAGGGAGAGATTTTGACACTTGGCCTCTGGGAGCCAGATCATGGCCCCACTAAAGATTAAGATCTGCATTCCACTGCTTCTTGGCAGACAAGACTTAAATGTAGGGGATACGTCTGTGGTTCAAAGGGAAACCCTCTGACCCACCCCCAACTTCAAAGGCACCCTACAGTAGAACTACTAATGCCATACTTCAGCAGGGCAGAGATACACTTGTGGAGATGTGGGACTGGAGATCCTGGAACTGCGTGGTGCACACTGATAGAGGAATCTGTTATGCACAAGGAGGATTACTGCCATTGGCAGGGACTGTGCACCCTTCCGGAATAGTGGCTGGCCGGGACTGACTACCTGCTTCTGTGTGGCACCCTAAAGTGTGCTTTCCTAAGGCTTGTTGGCTTGCCTCTCTTCTCTTGAGGAGGTCTCAAAGACATCAATGACCTCCTGCGAGGGACCCACACCATTTACTTGTGAAACCTGGAGAGCGGTGCCCTCTTAAGTGCCCACATCATCTGCTAGATCACAACTTGCAGCGCAGCGTTAGCGTGGAACTAAGAATTGTGCCTGGAGACCAGATTGCCTTGTGCTGAGCCCCAAAAATACTGCTTGCATCTAAGGAGTGGGGCCCCTGCATTGTGGGGACCTCAACACGCATAATCGTCCTGTTGGTGGTGAGCGGATTCACGGGTTACAGGATCCGGCATAGCCCGATTAATCGATTGTGCCGCATCTCTCTCGTGCGACACGTTTACTGCATGCTCATTCCATGTGGTGTATAATTCACAGGTTGTGACCCTCAGAGATGAGGGCATACTCGGAGTAGTGCCCCATCTCCCTCATGTGGCACTGCTAAACTTGCACCTGTGTGTGTGGCTTGAATTGCCTGGTGCGACCTGTAACAACACACACCAGGCATTGTGCCTTATTCACAGGGAAGTACAGAATGTGCAACTCTTCATTGTGTGTAACCGGTATTGTCTGGTTTTACCCGTATCAATGTGCACAGGACGGTGTGCCTAATTTCCAGGGAGGTACTGAATTGGCAACTCGTGGTTTTGTGTGACTGTAACTATTTGGTGCAACTCGGAGCAACACTCTCCAGTTGTTGTGCTTCATTTCCAGAGAGGTACGGAGTTTGTGACTCTTCCTTGTGCGTGACCGAAATTGACTGGTGCAACCCGTATCACTGCACATGAGATGTTGTGCTTGGATTGCCTTGGTACGACTGAATAACGTGTGTCTGACGGGGTCCCTCCTTCTTCTGAGAGGCTCCCCTGCTTCATTCCCCATTCATCGATTGTTCCTTTTTGGCCCTCAGTGCGGCGGACCAACTGTTCCCAATGACATTGTGTGCCAAGCAGTGTTGTCCAGATCGGGCCTGGGTGGTGAGAGTGATTGGACTGCATCACCCCTGTGTTTAGTGGAACTAGGCTGATGCCAAAAGGCACATTGTCGAACCTTTTGAGTGACAGACTATTGTCCTCAGCCTGCTTCTGCTCCACATCCTGTGGGTGAGCTTCCAGAGTGGTGGCCAAACCCCCATTTGTTGACTACCTTCTAATTAGTCGCAAGTGGCCAGTATCAGGGGGAGTGTTATTTATCTCCAACCTGATGGGCGTATTGTAGTCGGGGTTAGTTGAAGGGTGGAGGGAGGCTTTGGCCACGGGGTCTGTCTTGGGCTATCAGTTGACCTGCCGGATATCAGTTGCACCGCATTACGGTGCTGTATGCGTATGTGTACGAATACATTCCATACAAACCAGCTTGTTATCCGTTGCACTGAGTATCGGTGCATAATGATTGTGTGTGTGGGAATGACAGCCTGCGGAACACCTGTGATTAATTGCATGGCAGTGTTGCTTTACACATTGATTCCTTGCTAAAAGAATACCACGTTTGACATTGGTTTGCCCATGCGTCCCTGGCCCACAGTGCTGCTAAAAGTTTTGAAATTATCTCTGTGTACACATTTCTGATATTGTTGTGATCTGCAGTGATCCCTATATATGGTATAAAATTATAATATTTACCCGGGTGGGCTTAGGTTTGACAAAGTTTTGCCCGGCATAAGGGTGCTGGGGTGGGGGTAAAGCTGGATATCTCCCAAGTGTGCATATTACTGATGTCATTTTAACCAGGTTGGGCCTAGTACTGCTAAGTGTGATTTAACCCCAGAAATACATGATGTTCATGTTGTGTTAATTGATGTGTGTGTTGAATACAAACTTTATTTACATACACCATGTGTATGAGGTCTCTTTTGTGCTGCTCCGTGCATTTATTGTGTGTGAGTGCTGTGCCAATGGTTTCACACATTGCCTCTGTGATCAGCCTGACCTCAGTACCAAGCTACCCAAGGGTGAGCGCAGGTTATAGTGAGTATAACCACCCACCTCTGATGGGAGTGGTAGGTTGTGCCTGGCTAGGGCCTCACCTCAGCCAACCAGAAAGTGCCAGTTGCAACATGAACCAGCTCCCAATACCATGCTCAATACATTCATTTCATTTATTTACTTATTTGAAAGTTTTATATACCTCGAACAAGGTTCAGTCTTGTGTCTGTGGGCAAGGCATTCCAGATCCTGGGAGCCATTTATGAGAAGGTTTGGTTGTAAGTCTTCTTCTTGGCAAACCATTGTGGTTTCAGTAGAAGATTCTTGGCGCACCTGGATGCTTTGTTATCAGCTGAGAGTGCCAGTTTCTGAGGTAGGTAGCAAGGAGAGTTGTGTTGTATGGCCTTGTGCGTCATACATGCGATTTTCAAATGAATTCTAGCTTCAAACGGTAGCCAGTTGAGTGCTCTAAGGTCTGGAGAGATGTGCGAGATTCATTTTGAACCTGTGATGAGTCTCGCAGCTAAATTGATAGCGGCTCTTAGTGGGGCTGTCGCCGATCTGGGGAGGCCGCATAGGGTGACAGCCCCATATTGTACTCTTGGGATTACAAGGGTTTGAAGTCATTTGCTGGAAGGAAGGGTTTCAGTTTTCGTAGGGTGTTCATGTGGAAATGTGCTCCTTTTGTGGAGGCGCTAGTATGCTTTTGCATCTTTAGATTTCTGTCCAGTGTCACACCTAGCGATTTCGCTGATTCAACAATGAGTGGTTGCCCTTTGAGTGCTGTAGGTGCTTCACCCAGTCAAGGATGGTGGATGATTTGTTGGGGGGGCGATTAAGAGAACTACATTTTGAGGGAGTTTAGTTTCAAATGGTTTTCAGCCAATCATGTTTGAGTTTTTTGTAGCGTTGTGTTGAGGGATTTGATGTCCACTAGAAGAAAGCCCACCTGACCCACAGGGGCAATACCAAGGGCTGAAACATGTCGACCTTTTCTTGGACACACTAAGTGCGGGAGATTCCTAATAAATCCCATCACTCACTGAACCTTTTTTTTTTTAAATACATCGTATCCAGACCCAATAAAAGTTTTACATCTGGCTTTACGAGTATTTTAAAAAAAATTATTTTTTTGAGACCCTTATATCACTGATCACTACTGCACTAACCAGGGGTACACCTCCGGGCGGAGAAAGCATGAGAACTAACCCGATGATGATGATGTCACGTTCAATAGAGTAAGGCGGAGAATCAAGGTATACCGCCACCATCATCCTCTGTACCTGAATGAGGGTTTTTTATTGGTAGACTACACGAAATATTTAAAACCCTAGTTACGCAGGACAAGTGATCCGTTCCCCACTTGATTTTCTTCGTATCAGAATAAGGAAGCTGAATGGATCACAGTCTCTTCCTTCTCCACCCTCTTGATTACATATTATATTATGATTTGTTGGCCGTCATTTGTGGCTAGAATATCCATGAGATGTTCTATGAATGTGAGGTTATCTCCTGGCAGGTGGTAGAATGTGTGTAATGAACATATTTGTTTATTATTATTAAGCATGGGCGCAAAATCCGTTCCGCTCGCGGATTTTGCGGATTTTCGGCAAATTCGCAATCGGCGAATTCCCGCGAATTTGCCGCAAATCCGCAAATCCGCGAGCTGAACGGATCCGGGGGGCAAAAGTTCAAGCTTCAAGCTTGTAACTATTTTAGAATGGCGCCGGCAATCTGCCAGAGCCATTCTAAAATAGTTACTAAGTTAGCTTCAACAGGAAGCACTAATAGATAAAATGAAGCAGGTGCTCGAGTTTAACTGAATTCGAGCTTCAACTCGAGCACCTGCTTTATTTTATCTATTAGTGCTTCCTAATGAAGCTAACTTAGTAACTATTTTAGAATGGCGCTGCCAGCTTGCTGGCGCCATTCTAAAATAAAACAGGAGTGGGGCAGAGGGCAGAAGGGCACAACAACGAGTGGGGCAGAGGGCAGAATGGCACAACAATGAGTGGGGCAGAGGGCAGAAGGGCACAACAACGAGTGGGACAGAGGGCAGAATGGCACAAAAATGAGTGGGGCAAGGGGCAGAAGGGCACAACAACGAGTGGGGCAGAGGGCAGAATGGCACAAAAATGAGTGGGGCAGAGGGCAGAAAGGGCACAACAACGAGTGGGGCAGAGGGCAGAAGGGAACAAAAATGAGTGGGGCAGAGGGCAGAAAGGGCACAACAACGAGTGGGGCAGAGGGCAGAAGGGAACAAAAACGAGTAGGGCAGAAAGGCACAAAAAAGTGGTGCAGAGGGCAGAAGGGCACACACACGAGTGGGGTAGAGGGCAGAAAGGCACAAAAAACGAGAGGGTGGCAGTGATGAACCAGAGGGCTCATCGCGTTCTCGCACAAAAAAAACAGTGAACACGCAAAGCGCCCCGCGAACACGCAAAGCGCCCCGCGAACACGCAAAAATAAAAAAATCCACAAATTCGCGAATTTTGCGTATCGCGAATTCGCAAATCCGCAAATTCGCTGATCGCGAATCCGCAAAATTCGCCCATGGGAGATGTTTAAGCGAAGGAATTCACAGGAGGATGGTGCTGGGGCATTGGCGTTGGTCACTGTTAGATTGCTCTGATGTATGCAAGCAAACTCACCACCCGGCCTATCAATTCTGTCTAGTCTGGTGATGTCATAGTTACGGGGTACTAGTATGTCCAGGATGGGTGTAGATGATTCATTTGGCCATGTTTGCGTCAGGATTAGAATGTCTGGTTTGTTAGCGAGTAGAAGGTCAGCTATATCGGCTGCATGACTGGATGTGGAACTACAGTTTAGGAGTATACATTTTAGTCACGTCTTGTTGGATAATATGGTGGGTTTGAGTGTGAGAGGGATTTGTGTGAGGTTGTTTTCAACTATGCCTCTGGGATTGTGTCTTGTAGCTCTGTGTGATTTGATAGGGATAGTCTGGATTAAAGATTCTATATGTAAGTTATCTGGGTGCACAGTTATGTGGGAGGTAAGATAGTTGGTAAGAGTGTAGTAGGGAACCTAATTCTTTAGATGATAAGGGGTTTTCATCCTGCTAGGGTGGGATAAGGCATTAGAGTAGGGCACTGTACTCCATCTTGGGGGCCATGATTTTGGGAGCTTGCGTGTAGTTGTTGGGTGTGATTAGAATGTTTGATATGTGGGTATGCTCTGGATTCATGTTTGTGGCGTGGAGCTTGAGTTGCTGCAGAATCAAATCATGTAAAGTTTGGATGTCAGCTTTGACTTGTTGAAGGAATAATAATATCTAGTCTAGTCTAGGGTCTGGTGTGAGAGTTACTATATTTGATGGATGGACTGTGGGTGAGGGAGGAGAATGTGTGCCTTGTGTGCAATTTGACTGGGAGTCGTATTCTGGCTCCTTGTGTTGAGATCTTTCTGTGTGCATGTCAATGGGGAGGGGGAGTGTCGAGGCTGTGTGTGGTGGGGTCTTGATCTGGGCTATGTAAGGGACTTTGGTGGTATACATGGGGATAGAAGGGGCAGTTGGGACATCAGGATTATGGGAGGTAGGGGTTATATGTGTGATTGGGACCGTTTTACTATTATTGTTGTTGGGGGAGGAGTAGGCATAGGGGAAATGAGTGACGCTATGAGGGTGTTTGATGGATTGGCTGAGGGGTGTGAGTGGGGCGTTGGGAGTGTTGGTGCGGGTAGATGGTGGGGGTGGTAATGCGGGGAGTGGGGAGGTAATGTGTGTGGTGGTGGTGTGAGGGTGCGAAAAGCCCTTAAGGTCGACGGCATCCTTGATTGTAGGTACTAGGCGGGGAGTCGCGTGTGCACAAATTTGACACCATGTGAAAATATCCCGCGCCGTCCCAACCCAGGAAGAGAGCTCTTTTCTCTCGTTATGTACTTTTTGCTCCTGTGAACTTCAGTGAGCTGCCACGGGTAATGTCCGTGAGGAATACTAATAATAAAAAATTATTTTTTTTATTTTCACACTAAGAGCCTCACGGGAGGGTGCGCCTTAGCACGCGCACACCACCGGAGTGCTATCTGTTAAGGTCCTGACGAATGCTGAGCGATTTTGCGTAATTACCAGCAGAAACTTGTTGACCGATTATTTTATCTAAGGACACAGGTTTCCTAATATAGAACCTAGTTTTGTCCGTATACACTGTTTTTAATCCCAATACGGGTTGGCCTTTATTAAAAAAAATTGTGTAGGCTTCAACCTTGTATTTTTTAACTTTGCACTCACAGTTATACTCACATTTCAGTTAGAGCACTGTTATACACATCACCGTCCCGCTCCGCTGTAATTCAGGCGTTGTAGCGCGCTGGGGGGGCATTCGGCCACCCCGGCGGGGACCCAAGGATGAAGCATGTCACCAACTAGTGGTGAGTGAGGGTCCTTTTACAAAGAGAAAGACTTGTCTTCCTCCTTTTTTTGTAAACACACAAGGGCAAAGGCTGCCAATTGTGGGGGTTTCCTCTAACTGGTTCACCTTTGTAGGTTGGAGGATTAAAATAGCTTAACACATATTTAAATGTATTATTTTTTGTCTCACGGAGTCACTCCTAAGTTGTTCATGGTATGTGTTGTTAGCCCAGGAGTTGGTTAGGTCTGGGGTGGGTGTATGTGTAGGGGGGAACAGCTGGGCATCATGACTTACTTGGGAATCAGATTGGGAGTTGGTAATTGAGCTGTTATTGGCTGGTGGGGGTGTGTTTTTATAACTTTTTTCTTGATGAGAGGAAAGATGTTATCTAGCATGTTTAGGTTGCGGTCGGATGTTTGCATCAGGATGATCCCATTATGATAGATAGTGATTGTAACTGCTGCTGTATAGAATGGGGATGGGAGGATAGATAGCATGGGTCCGTGTGCTGTTTTCTTCATGTTGGTGACCTTAAAAAGAGCGAGAAAGGCTTTTCTCCATTGAGCTCTTCTTTTAGTGTAGAAAATGATGTAGTTAGTAATGTGCCCTTTGTTCATTGAGAAGTAGGGATCAGAGTTTGCTGTTTCAGGGGGAGATTTTAGAATGTTGTGTTTAAATCCTTTAGCTGCTTTTTTTGTAAGGTTGGGGGTAGTTAATGGAATGGGTGTGGCTGCTAGTGCATTTTATCGTGAGGGCTATAGCTTGTGAGAAGGGGACAGTCAGGGTGGAGTGCATGCGGTGGGTTTTACTTTGGGGGAGAGGTGGTGCTAAGTTTGATGGGTGGAACTCTCACCTAAGCAATTGTTGGGTTAGAAGATGAGGCTGTTGACTGTGTTCTTTGGGATGACCACCCATTTCGGATGTATAAGTCCAAGCTGGCCACCCTGTTTTGCTGACTAGCCCTGTACTTGCAAAGTAGTCCTCTTTAGCTGTCCATTAGGGTCCTCTTGGGGTGAAGTCCCTTTTCTATGTTAACTAAATAGTAGAGATTGGTCCTTTTTTGATTTTCCAGGTAGTTGAAACTCTGGAAAAGTCCTATGTTTCTTTCAATTCAATCCATGATTATAGTCCCTTATCGCTGTTTCTAGCTATTGTGGCCATTTTGCGTATTTTGAAGAGGCAGCTGAGGTTCTTCACCTGATCAAAGTATATGAGTTTCTAGCTGGATGTCCTAGCTTCTGCCCATCATTCTATAGTAAACCAATAAACCACCAGAGTCAAGAAGTACCTTTATGTGCCCCTAGCTTAATTCCAGCCTACATTCTTTCCATTTGGCATGTGCATATCCTGAAAAACCTGTTTGCATTTATATCGGGTGCTGTGACTAACCTGAAATAACAGGCTCCGTTGTGACCTCGAGAAATGTGTTCATTATCCGAACGTGTGTTAGCCTCTGCCTTTCCCCGGTATGCTTATGGGTTTGCTAATTTATTAGAGGGGTGGGTGAGGCGCACAGTCTGTAACTGCAGAGATTTTCAAACACGCTGGTCCTGAGCACGTCAGCGTAATAAGCAGCTCAGCACCGACCTGCCTCCCGGAAGAGCTGTTGGCTTGCCTACTTGTCTGGGATTCTTCTGCAGCCGAGACGAGGTCCGGGAGGCCGTCCGGTCCCAGTTTGCTGTCCTGCAGAAGAAGGGATGCCTCCTAGAGCTAGCACGTGGATGGTGGATGGCCGGAGGGAGCTCTGCACACTATCTAAGAGCTGGCTCACGGGCTCAACGCCGTCGATCCAGTGATGTGGACACACTGCTGTTGATCTGCCGACGTGTCCACAACTCATTTATGCCCAGCTATTCTGGAGATCTACGGGTCCACCGGGCAGCCTCTTCTCTCCCGTGGTCATCGTGCTGATGAGAGGAGGAACGTGTCGGGGAACCAGCTCCGAGAGTGTAGTGCGGGCCATCTGTGTCCCTAATCCAGAGATGCAGTCAGAGTCGTTCAGTCCTCCATTCATGCGATGGGCGACCCGGTCATCAATTTGCTCCATCTATTCCAGCACGACGGATGGCATCATTTGTTAGTGCTTAATTTGAAATGTTTATAACAGTTACTACATTGGATTCTTTTTTGATAGCAGAGTATAAGCGCAGCTCTGTGATATCATGTGTGTATTATTAATCTCCGTGCTTTTCACTATTTCTTACTTGCAAGTAACCTTGTTTGTCCACCTGCTTTTGAACTGGCTTTTTCTGGTTTTCTTCTCCCCATATCCCGATTTCACATATGTTTGATTTTGTTTTGTGCCAGTCCTGAATCTCTTCTAAAAATAGACAAGCTACTTTGTTTGTCATCATATGTGGATTGTCTACTGGGCCTTACTTCTTCCATTGATGACAATTCAAATCCACTACCTGCATTAGATTCACTGGCATTTCTCTCTAGACATCAGTTTATACTTTATGTTTTGAACAATAAAATGGAACGAAGCATAACACTCAGGGGCCCATTAGCATGGCGGGGGTGGCGATCCGCCCACCAAAACACACCACCGAACAGCCTTTTACCCGTCACATTAGCATGGCGGGGGGTACCGAGGCGGAGTGAAAGACCGTCCGCCGCTTCTTTGTCTGTAAGCAATCGTCATGATTGCTTACTGGGCGGAAAAGGCCTGCAATATGGTGGTGGTGCCTTGCAGGCACCCCCATCCAGATTATGATGTTGGCGGTTTAATGCCTTTTGAAAGGCATGCGCTGTTCACTTGGGTGGTAACCATGGCACCCCCTTACATTGGCATACACAAGGTGGCAGCCACCGCGCAGTGCCTGTCATGTTCTGGATGCCAAATGCACAACATCCATACATTGCATTGTGGCGGGTGCTGCTTACAGCACCGCCCGCCACAATGCAATATATGCGGGAGGCCACCGCCACCGTGGTGGTGGCATCCTAATTGCCGTGGGGGGGGCATCCGCATCTCTGGTGGTTGGTCTCGTGTACCGTTAGGGTGGCGGCGAACAAAGTCCACCCGCCATCGTAACAGAACCCTAAGTAAGGATCATGAATGAGCAGTAAAATTGCTTTCAGGCACTGATCCATCAGATACCCGCATAGATGGTATATGTATGTGATTAATACTAATAACGTTTTTATTTAGTGACATTATGTGCAGGTCTTCAATATGCAGAAGATGTGTGCCATTCACAAGACATGATCTGCCTAACTTACACGCATATATTTTTCATTTCAGAATCCGTTGCTGTTTGAAAAATAGTGAAAGGCTAGCAGGCTTTTACTTCAGTGAAACACTGTATGATGACCCTGTGTTTTAGCTGCAAGTGGCAGAGGACTCTTATATGCCACAAGGCTCTCTGAAGGATACAAGAGTAATATCCCTATGGACTTGAATTCCTAAAAACCCAAGGGCTGTGTTCATGTCAAACAGCTAGAGGAAATGTATGCCGTGATGTGAATACTTTTCAACATATCAGCATTTATACTCTTGGTGACAGCAAAATAAAGATATGTAACTACACCGTTGTTGCATTGCTTTCTTCACAGAACCAAAAGGTACAAATTTGCTGCATTGCATGGGAGGGAAAGAACAGGAAAGTACCACATCTCTTAAGATATGGCACTGTCCTGCTGTTTCCCTAGCACTGGTGCACAATCAGGCTGCTTGAGATACAGCCCTCAGACTTATTAAGAATCACACTGATTAATGCTTGACAGCAAAGTTACTAGGGAAATCAGGGGTAGATGTTGAAGGCATGTTGCTGTTTCTCAGGAAAAGCCACTGCTTAATTTGAACTGTTGTTTGCTGGTGGGGGCCACCAGCACTTATTCTAAGGGGCCGCCACTTATTTTTCTGTAACAAGTATATACTGAGTGCAAGAGAGGGGAAGACACAGATCAGAAAGACAACAGAAGAGAAAATAGCAAAACCATCGCAAAGTTAGACCACAAAGTTAGAAAGCAGGCACCTGCAAGAGTGAGATAAAGGGGTAGTGAATGTCTGATTAAAGAGGCATGAGGTGGATTAAGACTACCAGCCTTGGTATTTGGTGCCCTGGTTTTTATTTGCACTGGCCGCAGGCTTCTGAGCAGAGCTTTGGGCACCAACACTCTTTCTTTGACATATTAAGTACTGAGAACCGTCATAGAACCTTATCCGATTGGTCTCCACTTCAAGTCTCATCTTGACTACAGTTCAACTTAACAGATAGTGATCAACATTGGCTCAACACCATAGTCTTCTCCTTCATTCGGTGTAGCAGTCAGGAGTCATGCAGATTCAGTTTTCCACTTTATTTCAGACTTGCATGAGGAGATGCAGGTGGCAGAAGAGAGGGTCAACGCTGAGGGGTCTGAAGGGGCAGTGAGCTGATGCACCATATCAGGCTCATGCAGCATCTGATGACCACGTGCAGCAAGACAGACCAATGCCACCTTGTCTCCAGACACAGACCTATCGCCTGCTAATGGCAGCTCCTTGCGTCACTTACCCCCCTACGCTGACACGCCTGAAAGTGGAGAACTGCTACAAAAATAAGCAATGGCAAAGGCAATAGGTCTCACCTCTTGGCTACCATTGAAAACCTATCGGCATATCGATGAAGCTACTCTGAATCTAAAACTGTAGCTGTGTCTCTTCTTGGGACTAAGTGTTTGTCTTGGTATTTTCTTCTCTATTTGTATGGCTGTTCATACTGCTATCTTTAAGTATTATTATTTATCTGTGTTGTGTACGTGTCAGATTATCTATTTGGTGTGTGTTTGTAAACACAAATAATATTCCGTACATAGGAGGCACCAGTTCACAGCATCACTGTAGGAAAGAGAACAAAATCTGAACTTAAAAAACAAAAGGGCACAGATACTATTTCCTTACAGCCACAGCTCCCGTCTTTGGAGCTTGGAACCCAGGTTCGAGTCTCACTCTACATCCTGTGATCCTGGGCAAATTACTTAATCGCCCCGTGCCTATCAAAAAATGAATGTATCCTTGTGTAATGTAACTGCTGGTCACGTAAAGCGCTCCAATACCTTCGGGTCGAGTTCGCGCTAAGTAAAACTGCTACAAAAAAAGAAAGTCTGGCCAACATCTTTATTAAGCTTTTGGCGCCACTCCTTTGTAATTAAAAGCCAGGTCATCTCTTTCAGTGCCAGGCCCTCGTCCCTCAGGAGAGCATGTTAACCTTCCTTTGTGCTGCCTGAGTGCCGGTGCTTCTGTGGCAGGCCTGAATTATGAGCGATGTCCATAGGTGGGGTATCCAATGCCTGGCTGCAGGGCTTCATTAGAAAGCGTTTGTCAGGGGGCAAGAGGTCAAAAAAGGGTCAAACTGCTGAATAGGGAGGACAACCGAGGCTCATTCAAAAAGTGACAACAAAGCATCCCTCATCGGTGAGGATGGCCAACAGTGCAGAGGTGGCTCTCTTTGATGTGACGCAGCCTCGGCCACGAGCAGGTATCGGTCCTTGAGAACCTGAGCTGCGGCGAGCATCCTTTTATTAACAGATTTTGCATCAATAATAAGAACCCCCGGGGCATTGCGAAGATATTTTTTCCTTTTATAAATCAACTTCAGCAAGTTACTACAACGTGATTGTGCAGCTGCGTCCTGCACGCTTTAAAGAAATGTTCTTCATTTTGCATTTTCCTTCATTGTGCCATTCAATAATTTGCATTCTAAAGTGAAGCACAAGAAGTGACCTAATATTCCATTTTTTTCGCATAGAAAAAGATTATGTAAATGTACTTTGGTTTGCACAGATTTTCTAACCCATGATGAATTTTGTTGTCCAAAAATTTGAAAGTAAATAAGCTTACTTCAAAAGACATTTGTATAAAGAATAAGACACGCGAAAAATGACGTGCCGTCGATCTCGGGAATGCTACACCCAGAAACCTGCCAGCCGAGTCATTCTGTCATGATGCCGAAAAACATACACTCTGGCAACCGCCCGGCCCACTGCTTTTGTTCATTGCTGAGATGAATTAATTCGTTCTCTATCGGCATCGACTCTATGCCTAGAGTTAAACAACATTTGTCGGTTTAAACAGTAACCCACTGAATGAACAAGTCTTCACTGAGTTTTCCAGTTTTGTAAATTAGCCCATGCCTTGTTTACCGTAGTTAAAAGAATCGAAAGTGAAAATGTATTGAGGTTTGATATCGGAAAATGAGTTTTCTTCAAACCACACCCTATCCAGTCGAGCGAATGACTATCTGTCTTGGGCAGTGGTCGAAGTGGGAAAACAAAAGTAGGGGAACTGTGGGTGGAGAATCAGGGGGCGGGAATAACCGAAGATTGAATCAGTGGGCGGAGTCAGGGGTGTGGCTAGAAATAGCAAAACATACCAATTTTTTGTACGTTTAGCATTTCACTGACCAGTTACAGCTTATAACATTATTTAATTAAAAGAATGGATATGTTTATTTGAGGTTTAATTCAGGAAAAAGCAAACACGCATAGGGAATACAGGTTTATGTAAAGCATGTGAAATATAACCAGGAACAACATGTTACCTTAATGCTTTTACTCTCATTGTTCAGAAATCCATGATTATTTTTTTGTCTCAAACATTGAGGACATGAATACAGGGCATCTCCTGTACACATGTGTTAAGCAGGGCTCAGAAGAGAAAGGGACTCTTCAGGAGAATCTAGACTCAAGGAAACCCACAAAGGCTCCTTCATATTCATGCCAGCCAGCTAGCTGCTCAATCATAATATAGCAAAAAGAACAACTGGTGGACAGAATCCAGAACAATATCATACATTCACCCCAGTACAGAGAAGTGGGCCTAAATCCATTGTTTCTTTGCTCACCATGCCATTCCAGTTTGGACCCAGCCATATGCAAATCAGTCTTGATACTGCACCCAATGAGAACAGTCCAGCCCGAACTGCCAGGCCAGGTCCTCCCTGGACCGGAATCAAGCATCCTAGGACCGGTTTCGGGCTTTCAGCCCTCATCAGCCAAGATAGCTTGATTCCAGTGGCATGGAGAGCACAGGACTATTATCTGAGCATACCTGTCCCACTCGGGGTGACAAATGCAAAAAGAACAATTGATGGACAGAAGGCAGAACAATGTCATACATTCACCCCAGTTCAGAGATCTGGGCTTAAACCCATCGTTTTGTGCTCACCATGCCATTCCAGTTTGGACCGAGCCATATGCAAATCAGTCTTGATCCTGCGCCCAATGTGAACAGTCCAGCCCGAACTGCCAGGCCATATGTATTCAAGTGTCCTTTCATTCGGGAAGTGAACACAAAGCAGTACCCACTGAACTATGCACATAACATATTGCTCTTTGATATGCATGGTACATGTTCTTTGCAGTAGGCATATTACCACTCTGCACTACCTTAGATGAGTAAAACAGCCACTAGACAAAACATGCTCCCATCTCTCTCCAGCAGGTACATTGATCACCAAAGTTATCTTGGCACTTGTATTGTTGACCAAAACCTGCTGAATATACAAAGAACTTTGCAGTGTTTTTATAACTCCTGCACTTGTACAAAACCGGTCCCCCCAAACTAAACTGGCCCCCTACCCTTCCAGTCGCCCTGGGAAACGCCTGCTCCTGCCCTTTCACTGCTCCAGTCCAGTCAGTACTCCTGCTCATGCTCGATCAACACTCCTGCTTCGTCAATTCCCCTGCCCCCTCCCTTCTCCTGGTCCCTTCTCCTGGCCCCTCCCTTCTCCTGGCCGGTCACTTCTCCTGGCCCGTCACTTCTCCTGGCCCGTCACTTCTACTGGCCTGTTCCCTTCTCCTGCCCTGTTCCCTTCTCCTGCCCTGTTCACCGCTCCTGCCCTGTTCACCGCTCCTGCCCTGTTCACCGCTCTTACCCTGTTCACCGCTCCTGCCCTGTTCACTGCTCCTGCCCTGTTCACCGCTCCTGCCCTGTTCACCGCTCCAGTCCTGTTCCCTGCTCCTGCCACGTTCACCGCTTCTGTCCTTTCACCGCTTCTGTCCTTTCACCGCTTCTGTCCTTTCACCGCTCCTGTCCTTTCACCGCTCCTGTCCTTTCACCGCTCCTGTCCTTTCACCGCTCACGCCCGGTTACTGCTCTAGCTCATGCCCCGTCACTTCTCCTGCCCCGTCACTTCTCCTGCCCCATCACTTCTCCTGCCCCATCACCTCTCCTGTCCCATCACCTCTCCTGCCCCGTCACCTCTCCTGCCCCGTCACCTCTCCTGCCCCGTCACCTCTCCTGCCCGTCACCTCTCCTGCCCCGTCACCTCTTCTGCCCAGTCACCTCTCCTGCCCCGTCACCTCTCCTGCCCCGTCACCTCTCCTGCCCCGTCACTGCTCCTGCCTCGTTCACTGCTCCTGCTTCGTTCACTGCTCCTGCCTCGTTCACTGCTCCTGCCTCGTTCACTGCTCCTGCCCCGTTCACTGCTCCTGCCCCGTTCACCGCTCCTGCCCCATTCACTGCCCCTTTCCTTTCACCGCTCCTGTCCTTTCACCGCTCCTGTCCTTTCACCGCTCACGCCCGGTTACTGCTCTAGCTCATGCCCCATCACTTCTCCTGCCCCATCACCTCTCCTGTCCCATCACCTCTCCTGCCCCGTCACCTCTCCTGCCCCGTCACCTCTCCTGCCCCGTCACCTCTCCTGCCCGTCACCTCTCCTGCCCCGTCACCTCTTCTGCCCAGTCACCTCTCCTGCCCCGTCACCTCTCCTGCCCCGTCACTGCTCCTGCCTCGTTCACTGCTCCTGCTTCGTTCACTGCTCCTGCCTCGTTCACTGCTCCTGCCTCGTTCACTGCTCCTGCCCCGTTCACTGCTCCTGTCCTGTTCACCGCTCCTGCCCCATTCACTGCCCCTTTCCTTTCACCGCTCCTGTTCTTTCACCGCTCACGACCGGTTACTGCTCTAGCTCATGCCACGTCACCTCCCCTGCTCCGTCACCTCCCCTGCCCCGTTACCTCCCCTACCCCGTCACCTCTCCTGCCCCGTCACCTCTCCTGCCCCGTCACCGCTCCTGCCCCGTCACCGCTCCTGCCCCGTCACCGCTCCTGCCCCGTCACCACTCCTGCCCCGTCACCACTCCTGCCCCGTTCACTGCTCCTGCCCCGTTCACTGCTCCTGCCCCGTTCACTGCTCCTGCCCCGTTCACCGCTTCTGTCCTTTCACCGCTTCTGTCCTTTCACCGCTCCTGTCCTTTCACCGCTCCTGTCCTTTCACCGCTCACGCCCCGTTACTGCTCTAGCTCATGCCCCGTCACCTCTCCTGCCCCGGCACCTCCCCTGTCCCGTCACCTCCCCTGCCCCGTCACCTCTCCTGCCTCGTCGCCTCTCCTGCCCCGTCGCCTCTCCTGCCCCGTCGCCTCTCCTATCACGTCTCCTGTCCTGCCCCGTCTCCTCTCCTGCCCCGTCTCCTCTCCTGCCCCGTCTCCTCTCCTGCCCCGTCGCTTCTCCTGCCCAGTCACTTCTCCTGCCCAGTCACTGCTCCTGCCCAGTCACTGCTCCTGCCCAGTCACTGCTCCTGCCCAGTCACTGCTCCTGCCCCAGTCACTGCTCCTGCCCAGTCACTGCTCCTGCCCCGTTCACTGCTCCTGCCCCGTTCACTGCTCCTGCCCCGTTCACTGCTCCTGCCCCGTTCACTGCTCCTGCCCCGTTCCCTGCTCCTGTCCTGTTCCCTGCTCCTGTCCTGTTCCCTGCTCCTGTACTGTTCCCTGCTCCTGTACTGTTCCCTGCTCCTGTCCTGTTCCCTGCTCATGTCCTGTTCCCTGCTCCTGTCCTGTTCTCTGCTCCTGTCCTGTTCACTGCTCCTGCCCCGTTCACCGCTTCTGTCCTTTCACCGCTCCTGGTCCTTTCACCTCTCCTGGTCCTTTCACCGCGCCTGGTCCTTTCACCGCTCCTGGTCCTTTCACCGCTCCTGTCCTTTCACCGCTCACGCCCGGTTACTGCTCTAGCTCATGCCCCTTCACCTCTCCTGCCCCGTCACCTCCCCTGCCCCGTCACCTCCCCTGCCCCGTCACCTCTCCTGCCTCGTCGCCTCTCCTGCCCCGTCGCCTCTCCTGCCCCGTCGCCTCTCCTATCACGTCTCCTCTCCTGCCCCGTCTCCTCTCCTGCCCCGTCTCCTCTCCTGCCCAGTCGCCTCTCCTGCCCCGTCGCCTCTCCTGCCCAGTCACTTCTCCTGCCCAGTCACTTCTCCTGCCCAGTCACTGCTCCTGCCCCAGTCACTGCTCCTGCCCCGTTCACTGCTCCTGTCCCGTTCCCTGCTCCTGTCCTGTTCCCTGCTCCTGTCCTGTTCCCTGCTCCTGTGCTGTTCCCTGCTCCTGTACTGTTCCCTGCTCCTGTACTGTTCCCTGCTCCTGTACTGTTCCCTGCTCCTGTACTGTTCCCTGCTCCTGTACTGTTCCCTGCTCCTGTCCTGTTCCCTGCTCCTGTCCTGTTCTCTGCTCCTGTCCTGTTCCCTGCTCCTGTCCTGTTCTCTGCTCCTGTCCTGTTCACTGCTCCTGCACCGTTCACCGCTTCTGTCCTTTCACCGCTCCTGGTCCTTTCACCGCTCCTGTCCTTTCACCACTCACGCCCGGTTACTGCTCTAGATCATGCCCCGTCACCTCCCCTGCCCCATCACCTCCCCTGCCCCGTCACCTCTCGTGCCCCGTCACCTCCCCTGCCCCGTCACCTCCCCTGCCCCGTCACCTCTCCTGCCCTGTCAATTCTCCTGCCCCGACACCTCCCCTGCCCCGTCACCTCTCCTGCCCCATCACCTCTCCTGCCCCGTCACCTCTCGTGTCCGTCACCTCCCCTGCCCCGTCACCTCTCCTGCCTCGTCATCTCCCCTGCCCCGTCACCTCCCCTGCCCCGTCACCTCCCCTGCCCCGTCACCTCTCCTGCCCCGTCACCTCTCGTGCCCGTCACCTCCCCTGCCCCGTCACCTCTCCTGCCCCGTCACCTCTCCTGCCCCGTCACCTCTCCTGCCCTGTCAATTCTCCTGCCCCGACACCTCTCCTGCCCTAGTACCTCTCCTTTCCTGTCGCCTCTTCTGTCCGGTCAGTGTGGTCACTGCTCCTGCCCAGTTCACTTCACTCGTGTACAACATTGACAAAGGTGTCAAGTTCCCCACAGTACTCTGCTTGGGGAAAGCTCCTCTCTAATCACCAACTCCGATCTCAGGGGCACTTGGTATGTTAAAGGCAGAGGGCGGGCGCATTGTCATTCTAAAGGGGTTAATCTGCCTCAATCGGAATGACAATGGCCTGTCCTCTGTCTGTGCGAGCTCGGGGGGTGGGGGCTGCTGCAGCCTCTGGAGTACAACAGAGAAGTGAGAGCAGCCCCTGGAAGCGGAAAGAAAAAATCATTTTAAAGTTGGACTATTCTTGCCGACCGGGACGCTTTTTTGAAAGCAGAAGTAGGGGAACGGACTGAACAATGTTTTAGAAGTAGGGGCACGCCGTGCCCTTCCGTCCCCGCCCACTTCTATCACTGGTCTTGGGAGGTGTTACACAGCCGCTGGGCGCTGAACCCCTTTGTACAGAACGGCACGGGAACTGAACGGCTCGCCGATTGCTCCGCTGGCAGTTATTTATTTATTTATTTATTTATGCATTTTTATATAGCGCGGACTTTACCCGAAGGCGTCAGAGCGCTTCACAATTAGGAACAGAAATTAAACATAATGAGAAACATTACAAAAGAACAGATTGCAAAAACATAGGTTACTTACATAAGGTAATAGTGACAATTGTGAGCAAACAAAATACATGAGGTAGTAAAAACTGTGAGCAACCAAAAATACATGAGGTAGTAAAGGTAATAGTGACAATCGTGAGCAAACAAAATACTTGAGTAAAGATTGTGAGCAACCAAAATACATGAGGTAGTAAAGGTAATAGTGACAATCGTGAGCAAACAAAATACTTGAGTAAAAATTGTGAGCAACCAAAATACATGAGGTAGTCAAAAGTGCATAAGAGGAAATGAAAGTGACAAGTGTGCAGTTATAAGAGAAAACAGAGTATAATTAGAGGTATAGTCCTGCAATAGGTGCTAGACACTCAGGCTCAGGAACAAGCGTTACGTGGGCAAGGTGGCACTTGTGCAAGTATCAAAGGTAAAGACATGTGAGAGGTAGCAGCCGTGTGTTGCAAGGGCAGAGTGGTGTGTGCATGTTACAAAAGGGCACCGAACACCAGTACATGGAAAATACTGCAAAAAGGCAGACCCACCAATCACAGGCATACACTGGGAAGGCACTTCCATGGTCATGGAAAGTAGAAATTATCAGTAGTGGGAAGTCTTCCTCACAAATAGCAAGAGGACGCGAGTTACTTTTGGAGGTGTCTCTGGAGGAGGAGAACTTTGAGGTCCCTTTTGAAGGCCTGGGAGGAGGCGGTGGTCCGGAGCTGAGGTGGAAAGGAGTTCCAGATTCTCACTGCATTGCCTGAAAAGGATTGGGCCATTGTTCTTTCCTTCTTGAAAGTGGGAGGTTCAAGCAGTAGATTCTCCGCATTGCGTGAACGTCTAGAGCCACCAGAGAGTTTCAGTTTATTCGCCAGGTAGCTGGGAGATGAGGAGTGCAAGGCTTTGTGGGTAATGCAGGCAGTCTTGTAGATAGCTCTAGCCTCGAAGGGAAGCCAGCGGAGGGTGGATAACATCGGCGTGATGTGATCGCTTCTTTTGGCCCCATAAATGAAACGAGCTGCTGAATGGAAGCCAGACTTAAGTGGGGACAGGTGAGATTTGGGGAGGCCAGTAAGTAGAGAATTGCAGTAGTCTAGTCTAGAGAGGACCAGCGATTGCACCAGGGTTATAAGGTCCTGCTCCGGGAAGAAGCGACGGATTCCCCAAAGAAGGCGCAGTTGGTAGCGAGCAGATTTTGCAATAGAATTGATGTGGGGAGTTAGATTGAGTTTTTTGTCTAGAATGACACAAAGGGATTTTGCACTGTCGACAATGATGGGTTTATTGTTTAGTAGATTCATCTGATCCATCCAGGATTGAACCGGGGGAGGGGAGAGTGAGGAGGAGAAGAGGAGGAATTCAGTTTTGGAGGGATTCAGAATCAATTGATGAGTTGACATCCAGTTTTGAATGGAGTCAAGAGTAGATCTTAGGATGGAGAGATCATGAGTGGAGGCAACCTTGAGGTAGAGTTGAGTGTCGTATGCATAGAGATGATAGTGAATCCCAGATTTGCTTAGGAGGTTTCCCAGTGGTTCTAAGTAGAGATTGAACAATGTTGGTGCTAGTATTGAGCCTTGGGGAACACCTTGACCCACCGCCACAGGAGAAGAGAGACTGTTCGCTATTTTGATCATTTGAGATCTGTCAGAGAGGAAGGATGCAAACCACTTAAGCACAGTGCCCTCCATGCCCATTCTCTGTTGAAGAATATTGAGGAGGGTGTCGTGATTAACAGTGTCAAAGGCTGCGGACAGGTCAAGGAGAATTAGCAGACAGGACCCCCCTGAGTCGAGTATCCTCAGCGCATCATCAACCACTTGCAGAAGGGCTGTTTCAGTGCTGCAGTTTTGGATGAAGCCGGACTGACAATTGTCAAGAAGATCATTGTCCTTGATATGACGAGAGAGTTGTTTTGCTACACATCTTTCTGTGATCTTCGCAAGAAAGGGAAGGTTAGTGATGGGGCGGAAGTTGTTGAGGTCATTCGCATCAGCAGTGGGCTTTTTAAGCAGAGGGGTGACCTGCCCAGTTTTGAAGGAGACAGGAAGGGAGCCTTGCCAGAGGGAGAGGTTGATCAGAGTAGTCCAATAGGAAAGGGAATGGGTATAGAAGTCCAAGGCAATGGCACTGGGGATAGGGTCAAGAGAATGGTTGGAGGGCTTTGTTTCCCGTATGCACTTGAGAAGGGCATCTTCCGATATGGGGTCAAAGCTCTGCCAGATGGCTAAGGATTTGCGCTCCTCTGGAGGTGTAGGATGAGCAACCTGATCCACAAGTGCTTTCACTTTTCCATCGAAGAAAACAGCGAAATCCGCTGCTCTCTTTGAAGAATCCTCCACCTTGGAGGTTGGGGGAGAGCAGCTCGGAGTCTTGATGAGATCTAATAGTTTTTTGGGTCTATTTTTGGCGGAGTCAAGGAGGGTTTTGAAGTGCGTCGCTTTCTCAAGGAAGATGTGTTTGTGGTACTTGCATCTTGCTGTGCGAAGCAAGGCTAAATTGTCATTGGAGGGCAATTGTCTCCATTGCTTCTCCAGGAATCTTAGCTGCTTCCTTTCATCATAAAGGGATTTGTTGAACCAAGGTGCTGAGGGAGTGGGCCTTATCCTTTTGCTTTTGAGTGGAGCGACGTTATTAATTTCAGCTGCAAGAACTGTGAGGCATTGGGTGGTGAGATCGTCAACAGCTATGTTCGGGTCTAGTCTTGGAAGGGATAGCAAGGCTGATTCACAGAGGGGACCGATATCAATGTTTTTGGCATCACGGAACCGGGAGATGGCCCTCTTGGGTTGGCCAAGAGTTATAGAGTGTGAAAGTTGAAGGGAGAATGGGATGAGGTGGTGGTCAGACCAGTCTACATGAATTGGGGTATTAGTAGAAAGCATGCCTGCTTTAGAAATAACAAGGTCCAGGATTGCGCCTTTGGAGTGGGTTGACTCGGTGCAGTGTTGGATAAGATCATTTGCAGAGAGGAAGGTGGCCAGTGAGTTCGCAGAGGAATCATGCGGTGCACCCCAGTGGAGATTGAAGTCACCCACGATGGTCTGATTGTCACTTTGAGAGTATTGGTCGCTGATGAAGTCTTTGAGATCTTCTATAAATGAAGAGCCACTACGAGGCGGGTGGTAAATGATATGGAATCTGAGCGGTGAACGGTGTTGCAATTGAAGTTCAAGAGAAAGGCATTCAAAGGTGTGGGGGGAGCTGATAGGAGACGCCTTAAATTGGAGGGCGTTTCTGAAGATGACTGCAACACCTCCCCCCGTGTTTTCAGTTCTGTCATTCCTAAATATGGAGTAACCTGTGGGTAATAGGAGATCAAAAATAGCGGGCAGTGCCCGTGATACACCTGGTCTTCGGGATTATAATTCCAGAGGCAGGAACAGAGAGTAAAGACAAGAAGGCTTATAATGTTCTTCCTTAGAGATGACCAGTAGACTAAGTAGTTTCCATATATTTATTATATTATCAGGAACAAGCTATAATGCGTCCTAACAAGCCTATGCTAACCGTCCTACTCTGGAGTCTGGTACACGGCAGTGTATTCCAGATTCCATTGCAGAATGCAGAATACCACAGGGCGCTTGCTACGTGATGTGCTTTCGCTAATTTCTAGTCTTTTCATTTCAGTGGCCCTTCAAGGCCCTAGCCACAGGGGGCCCATCAGGGCCCGGGCAGACTAGCCTGTCTCCCTAAATATCCCCGACAGCAGATAGGCAATATTTGGCTTCTCAAACAACTGCCCAGTTTTATTAGAGACATTTTTCTCGTGGGAATTATTGCAACATTCATGCTAAAGTAAAGCACATGTACTGCGCTATGACATTTTAAAACAGCAAGCTTTACTTTAAGCATGTTATAAAATGTATTTAAATCCACTTCAGCCAATGGCCCAGAAAATGAGATGGAACCCTACGACACCCCACTGACGATGAAAGATGCAAGCTTGGAACACAATACATATTTGGAAAACATGCTAATGGATTTCATAAAGTAATACATAATGTGCGTATAGTGCAGTTGGAAAGTATGCATAGGAAAGGATATGCCCAATGCCACCTGCTAGCTTAGGGATCGTAAAGCGAAACTGTGGGACGTTCAGGTTTAGATTGGATCTTGAAATGCAGGAGTTATTAAAATGCAGACTGGGCATGTGAATCTGGTTCAGGAAAGTATGAAATGTGGACTGCATCAACAATGAAGTCAATGAGTTATTTATTAACAGTGGGCCATAGAATCAGAAGAGGCGAATTCATAAAATGCAATTAAACTTTGGGGCACAACGTTGAAATATATGAAATTTAGGTTCGGCTTTGGAAACTAATTCTGTAGCCCAAGAAATGCAGATAGGACTCACAATGCTTATGTGCATACATTACAAACTTGGAAGCACAGGGGGGAACTGCATAGTAATTTAAGGGAAGTATTGGAAGACATTAATGACAATAAAGCATTTGCATTGTGCCTGGACTAGGCCATTTCAATAGTCAGCTTGGACAGGTGGTCTATTTAATGGCTTTGCTTTGGCATGCTACTATCCAATGTTCTTCAGAAGGAAGGGCTGGACAAAGGTCTTGAATACCCATACTGTCAAAGTAAATCATGCAAAATTAAGAGTGAATAAATGAGATCAAATAATCTGTACTTGACTCAAACCACGGATTTATCAACCGTGTAAGCATTATTTAATGTCCTGTTGTACTTCCAGACTTGAAATACATCTCATTGAGACATTTTCCCATTTCAGTGGTACGATATGAACTGACTATGTAAACAAGAATGAAAAGTGACATTGACCTCTACAGTACATCTGGGACTCTTATCATCCTTGTATCTTGTGCACAAAGGCTATGGACTTTTTCTGCAGCTCTGGTAGTGCTACGGTTGAAATGATGTGGTATGTGATAGGATAGTGAACACCATGTTTTGAATGCCCAATGTATGTTGAAAGAAAGTATAAGGGATTTAGGGTTTCTTATTTGGAGAGTGAATGATGTGAGGGTTTAGCAAGAGAAAGAAGCTGGTGATCTAGGAGGGGACCCCAGCATGCCTAGAGTATAACTTTCTGACCTTTCATCTATGGCCTAGCTACAACTAGCAAAATGTTTTCCCACTAATACTTTTCAGCTTTTATCTTTTGCATTTGGGTACTTCAAGTTTCCTTTTGATGATCAGTTTTCAGTGCACTTTTTAAAGATTTATGTTCCCCATAAAATAGATGAGGGTGTGGTAAAAATATCAACCTAGAGTCTGAGAAAGGTCACTGTCGTTGGAAGTAGATTGATTGGCGAGGAAGCTAAAATACCTGTCTAGCATCAGTCTTTTCCATCGTACACCCTATCACTCTTCACCTCTGTCTATGCAAACCACTCTTCAGTCTATCAGTCTTCAAAGACTTTAAGATGCCATAACTGGTGCTTCCTCTCTTTGCCAACACCCAGCTCTCTCCAAATGTAGTAATGCTCCTTACAGTGGACTCCCCAGGAAAACAGATGATATAGGATGTCTCTTCTGTCTCCCACCTTCTTCAATGCTGATATCAGTGAATGTTGCACAGCATATTAAATACGAAATTATTACAACCGATTTTTAATCATAACCCATTCAGTTAATATAAGCAACGATTGTGTTTGCCATGTCTGGCTGAGATGTGGGGGTACTGCCCAGGAAAAGTAGCGCCGCCCTCCTAAGAAGTGTTGACATTTCTTGTGAAAAGTATAGCATCTCCTCCGAGAGGTACTGGTTCAAGTATGACAGCCCTACTGAGAGTGCTTATACAATCGCATTAATTGTGTGGGTGGTGTATTCAGGGATGTTCCGCTGTCCTTAGAATTCTAGCAACTTTTCTAAGCAGTGATACTATCAATGAAAGATACCACACATTTTTGGAGTTATTATACTCTCCCATTAAGTTATGATAGCCCTGCTGAGAGTGCAGGCACTGTCCATGAAAGGTATAGCACCCCAGAGAAGTATTTGCCCTCTCCGTGAAAAATAAAGCGATGCTCCTGAGAAGCCTCTGTGTTGCTCTGTTGAAGGTATAGCAGCCATCATGCTAAGGTTGGTTGTGTTTCTTTCTATTAAACGTTTTTGCCCCTCTGAGGTAAATCTACACTGTGACATTAAAAGTATGACTTTCCTCCTGTGTATCCAGCACTTGATTGACAATCCTGCAGAGCAGTAATGATACTGTCCTTTTAAATGCATGCAGTGCCCGTTTAGAATGGTTGGCGGTGCCAATTAAAAGTGCAGCAGCCATGCTAGCTGGTGTTCTTCTCAAATTAAATAACAACACTTTTTTTTAGAAGTGCTACGCCTGTTAATCAAAAGAAAGTGCTGCAACCGTTTTAAAGAGCCCATATCCGTTTACTTACCCTACCTGAACAAGAGTTGCAATTATCACTGCTCAATACTCTGCTATTAATTCGTACAAATAATTTTTTGCATATTTCATTTCTCTCTTAACCTGCATCACTCTCACGGGATGCAAGGGTTGAATCATGTGACAGGCTCTTTTTATGGGCAATAAGGCTTTTAAGATGTTATCCACTCCTAAGTTATGATGCTTTCTCTAAGATCTGCTTATAATTTGATATACCTATATATGTAGTATCTATCGAAATCCTGTCCTCTGCCCAGAAATCTTTTCCTGACCATGAAAATTATAGTTGTCCTGCTAAACAGTGTTATTCTTCTCACGTGAGAGGACAGACCTATAGAGAAATACTGGTGCTGTTAATTAAATGCATAGTAGATCTGCTTAAAAGGTCTTTCACCTGTATGGTGGTGACATTCATTTCTGAATTAAATTTCAACCGAACGCCCTGCCAGCCACCCGACACCAAGAAGCCTCAACCCCCACACTGGTAAATTTTGGCACCTGTTCAGTAATTCTGAATTTCCAAAAGTTTGTTTTTTGTTCCCAGAACTAGCAGTAGGCTCCCATGCTCTCTGAAATTATAGTGGAGGCTCGTTCAATTCACGGCTTTTCCAAGACAACTCAGCTGTTACCCAGAGGATACCGCTATAAGCATGGCTCCCAACACATTGACATATGTGCTCTAAGGTAGAGGTTAGTATAACATGGATTTCATTACAAGACCGGCATCTAACATTATGCATACATTCTGGAATGCCAGAAACCGGTCCTCGGAAGCTTTTTTCCGGTCCAGGGAAGACATGGCTTGGCAGTTCGGGCTGGACTGTTCCCATGAGGCACAGGGTCAGACTGATTGTCATATAGCCATGTCTGAACTGGGGTGGCAGAGTGGGCTAAAGAACGGTGATGGATTAAACCCAGATCTTTTGACTGGGTGTGAGTGTTTGATTGATTCAGATGCTCCGTCCATCACCACCCCCTTTTGTACCGCTTTTGGCCGCCATAAGTGTGGCAGGGTATGCTCAGACCTGAGTCCCTTGCTCACTTTGCCACTGGATTCAAGCAAGCCGGGCTGAAGACGGCTGGAATGCCAGAAACCGGTCCTCGGAAGCTTGTTTCCGGTCCAGGGAAGACATGGCTTGGCAGTTCGGGCTGGACTGTTCCCATGAGGCACAGGGTCAGACTGATTTGCATATAGCCATGTCTGAACTGGGGTGGCAGAGTGGGCTAAAGAACGGTGATGGATTAAACCCAGATCTTTTGACTGGGTGTGAGCGTTTGATTGATTCAGATGCTCCGTCCATCACCACCTCCTTTTGTACATTCTTTAATCTGCCACTCCTGAACAGCTTCTTTAAAGAACTTCTATTACAAACAATCCAGAACTGTAAAATCTTCAACACCAATAAATGCTTCCTGCACGGAATCCTCATCCTCTTTTAAATGCTGCTCCTGGACAGGTGTGTAAAATCTTTATGTATCTATTTGATTTCAATAATTGATGATTAGAGTGTTAAGTTTTAACTATTCTTTGATGTAAGTGTTGTGTTCAGCTTCTAATTTTCAGAAGTGGTTTGGTATGTGTGAATTTTTAGGTCTCGGCCTATTCCATTCCGCAAGGAATGAATAGGACGAGTCTATTGTGGTGAAACTAAAAGTTAAACTAAAGCGGTTTTCCTCGAGTGCATGAGTTCTCGTGACCGCGCTTTTATCCGAGCCGCCTGCCTCCGAGAGCTTCAAATTAAAGCCATCTGTTGCTTCCCCAGCGCACTCGGCCTCACTTCTCCTCCCCCTAATTAACACACACTTCTTTCCGGCCGCGAGGCCGTGCTTCAAAGGGATCCGCTCCCCCGCCCCTAAAAGCTTCTGTCGGCGATGTTCTTTCATTCACAACATCTCTAGTAATTTTGTTCATATTGAATCCAGGCAGGAGTTTCTTTGAACCATAATACATTACAGTTAAACATTCGTTTCTGTCTTCATGCAGTAGCTGTGTTCCGTTTTCAGCCCTCATTGTCATTGTTTCCTGCTTGCAAGCGCTTCTCAGTTCACCAGTGCCTCTCGAAGTGGAGCTGCATTACACGTTTCAATTTGTATTTTGTTTCCATTATAAACATTGCTTTTAGGATGCTTCTACAAGGTGTAACCCATTTCCAGTTCTCCTTTAGAATCAATATGATATATATTAGTAGTTAGTATGTGTAAACTGGATAACATGTAACATGTAAGTTGGAGAGAAACAAAGCGCTGTTTCTAGCACCATATTGCTTTTCTGAATGTAAGGTCTCTTTAAAATGCATTTCACCCATCTGCATCAGTTGCTACCTGCTTTCCCTCCCTCCTACCACGGCCGCTTTTCCCATTCACGCGCTCTGCAGGTCACCATTTGCCAGCATGTGCCCGCTAGCGCTTTCTTCCCTATCACTCCCCCCTCATTAACAGCCTTGTTTATCTGGTTTTCGTGCTGGAACCCAATCTGTGCCTCATGCATCTGTATCCCACTGCGGCAAGGGTGCGTGTCACTCGATGCTGGATGTCTCTGTATCCATGCATGCGATTTGTCACACTTTACTGAATATGTTTATGCCACACTAAACTGCATGTGGGTATGTCACAATGTGAAGAATCTGTCTGTTACACTGAAATTACGGTGTATTTCACACAAAATGTGTCTGCTTCATTATGTCTGACTCACTTCTGAATGTGCCCTCACTCTGTAGATTGCATCTTGATTTGTGTCTATTTTTTTTGCTGAATGGCGGCATGTGTGTCTGTGTGCGCTCTGAATATTTGTAATTCCCTCTCTCCCCATTGTGTTGAAAGATGCTACGAAATATTCTTATTCACTTACCAGTGACTTTGATACAATATTTTCAGTGCCCCATAAGCACACATAGCATAGCCAATAGGTCTCGCCTTTGGGACCGTTTTAAGTGTTTAGCCATGCAACAGTTGATGCTGTTGTACCAACGATATTGTGCTGCATAAATAAATACTTATAAGGTCCCAAAGCCGAGACCTATTGGCCATGCCAATGCTTGTTTAGTCTTTTAGTTCTATTTTAGGTATGAGGTGTTCTAAACGTATTAGATTATAGGGTTTTTCGATTTATTGAAAGAATGGATTTGGGATCGTAAAAATAAAAGGTTGAGATAATTTTCTATGTCTTACCACGTTTTGTTTAACGCGTTGAGGCGCTCGCGCGCAGGTCTCATTTAAGGTTGTGCGCGTGTTTAGATGATTGCAGGAGGCGCGTGGAGCTGCTCCCTTATCGCGCGTGTATTCAAATAATTAAAAAGGACATGTGGAGTTGTTCACTTACTGCGCGCGTCATTTAGTGGTGGATTTCAACTAACGGGCTTGAGTGAGAGCGTGGATCAGAATGTGAGGTAACAGACAGTGAATGCATGCTCATTGGCCGCCGAAATCTCATGTGAGTTCGGTGGCCATTTTGGCTTGGGCTGAATTCAATTGAATTTACAGAATGGTGTGTAATTTTGTGCGTGAGTAGAACGATAAAAAAAAATATCGGAGGAGTGTTTGAGATCAGCTGTTTTTTCATCAGAGCCTGGTTTGGTGTTAAGGTTTTGAGGCATTGATTCTGAATAAAAGAGGATGGAAATGAGTTCAGAGGAGGCTAGTGTTTCTCAAAAGGTGGTTGAGGGAAGAGTTAGTGAAGAGAACTTCAGGAGGTTAATTCAGTCTGACTGCTTTGTGTAACTACCGATTAAAAAGAAAAACAAGATATCTACATTGGATTTTGCACTAATTTGCTTACTATTTACATTTGCATTGTCTGTTTTAACAACTGTGTGTGTGCATGGAATTGTCATTTTAATTCAGTCTGAGGTGAAGAGTTCAATGAGGGAAGTTATACAGATTGTTATGGAAAAAAAAGGATAATAGGGCTGATGAGGCTTTTTGGTCGTTTTCGGAGGAGGAAGATGACATTAGAGAAAAGAAAGGATATAAAAGAGTAAAGAAAACAAAACACATGAATAAGGAAGGGAAAGATGGATTTAATTCCAAGAGAAAGTGTGGTACTCGTGGTGGTATGAAGAGAAAGGCGACCTTAGCGGCACAAAAGATAACTCTGATGATGGGTATATTATGGATGTGGACGAAAGGAATAAAGAAAGGGACAATACATTTTTTGATGAATATGTTTTAGACGCAGATCAAGATGATGATCTCAATGATGATATTAAAAATGACCAGCCTTCTTCCTCTAAAGTAATTTTGAAAGATCCTCTTGGCGGGGAAATGTTTAACCCTTATGAAATAAGGCACCAGAGAAGTGCGGACTGGTGGCCGCATGATCATGTTGCAAGATGTATTGATCATTGGATAAGAAAACCTCTGGATAGAGAGCTGAATGCTCGAGACCTCAGATAGACAACAAGGTGTGCCAAAAACCAAATTTGGATCCAGATCTTTTTAAATTGGGAAAGGATCCAAGGAAGGGATTAGAGCCTTCTTTAAAAATCTGTCAGGATCATTTACTGGACATTTTGGGACTGTTAGAAAAGATTTTAGATATGACGGAAGAGGCTTATTTAAACGGAGAGCAGGTGGATATACAATTGTTACGTGGTTGGAGTCAGAGAGCAATGGTTTTGTTAGGGAATGGAAACACAGGATTGTTGGCGGAGAGTTCGTAAGATAGTACTTTTTAAGATCAGTCAAAAATTAGGGGATTTGGCAATAAAGGAGCATTGTGAGTGTGCAAAAGACTTATTTTTTGGGGAAGGATTTGCTAAGAGCATAGGAAAACATGTCCCTACTTTTACTGCGCTTGATAGAGCGCAAACAAACATGAAGGAGGTGTTTGGTGTTTTTGGAAGGTCCGGAAGACGAGGACCAAATGCCGGCTGAGGATTTCAAAGGTCCCAATTCAATTCACAATACAACTACGCAAATAGAGGATCAGGAAGGGGTTTCCAAGGATCCTCAAATGTTTTCCCTCAAAGAGGAAGATTTCAAAGATCTAGAGGGGGAAGATGAAGAAGTAAGTCAAATTAAGGAGCAAGAGGTGAGTATGCTGACTATTTCTGGTTCTTCCCTCAGAAAAGTAGGAGGTCGTTTGAGGTTTTATGTAGATGAATGGAAAATGATTATGTGGGATTCTTGGGTTTTAAATGTAATTCAGGAGTTCGAAACAGATTTTGTGGAAGAATCTTTTCAAAGTATAGATCCAAAAGAGTCAGTGTTTTGCAAAGAACAGATGGAGATTGTAGATTTGGAATTGAAAGAGATGTTGGAGAAAGAAGCAATTTGTATGATAGAAGAAGACTTAAGACTTTACGTGAGCACTTTATTTTTGGTGGAAAAGAAAGAGAAAGGTTGGAGACCTGTGATACATTTAAGGAGTCTGAACCATTCTTTGGTTTACAGGCATTTCAAAATGGAAGGGATTCACCTTCTAAGGGACATGTTGCAATCAGGAGATTGGTTGGTGAAATTAGATTTAAAGGACGCTTATTTCACTGTTCCAATGAAGGAGTGCAGCCAGAAATATCTTCAATTCAGATGGAGAGGTCAATTATACCAATTTCTTTGTCTCCCTTTTGGTCTATCTTCGGCTCCTTGGTGTTTTTCAAAGTTAATGAGAGTAGTTGTGGCCTCAGCTTCAACTTATGTCTGTTGAATCTTTACACATGATATAATGAATCAGTAAAATTCTTGTGGGAGGTCCAGTTTGATGGCTCAGTGTACTAATGCATTCCTTGCAGCCATGTAGGTTTACCCCCATGGTAGCAGGTGTGAATTCTAGCAGGCCCGACCACCTTTTTATCCTTCTGAGGTCAATAAAATAAATGTCATATAGGTGGGTCACTATAAATATCACTATCAATTTCTGTTATTCCGAACCAATATGCTCCTTGAGATAAATGTGTAATTTACATATGCACATGTTATTTTATGGGATGTATGACGTTACAACGCATACTTTTACATCGCATGCCTTTACAACGCGGTTTTTACATCGCATACCATTACAACGCATAGTGCTTTTAGGCGCTGGATAGTGATTTATTTAATTTACTATTCCAACTCCAGTCCCCGTGGATAGTAGGGAAGGTGTTGGATAGTATATTAAATACATTCCCTATCCTAGAGCGCCCCCCAGCGCTATGCGTTGTAATGGTTTGCGTTGTAAAAGTTGCGTCGTAATGGTAGTGCGTTGTAAAAGTTTTGTTGTAAAGGATGTTTCCCTATTTTATGAGGTAAAGAAGTAAAGGAATAACACTCAGCAAATATTCAGTAGTAGCAGCAGAAAGAATGATAAATGAATAAAACCGGCTGCTAGTATGAGCAGTGCGGCTAAATCAGAAATAAAATTGAAAAGGTTCTGGACAACCAGGAACACTTACAGTGTAAAAAAAGAATGAATTGCAATCATACTAGTTTCTGTAGTCTTGCAACAAGCAGAAGGTTGAGTGGAATTGATCAGTCCAGCAATCCTGATTCCAATCTCATCTGACTTTTAGAGGTAGTGTATTGCAAGATAATAAATACCTGCTAATTTCATTGTAAGAATTGTCATTACTATTGATTCAACCCATGGTCATCCCTAACCCTTTTTTTCATTATCATCCTTTCTAGTCACTAATTAGCTTCTACGCCTCTTTTCTCACCTCCTTTTTTTCTTGAATTTCTCCCTCTCTGCTAATTTTTTCTTATGGTTGTTTCCATCACTCTCTTTTTAGGCTTTCTCATTGTCCATTCTCTTTCCATCTTTCTCTTTCTCACTCTGTGTAGCACTCTTCTCTTTGTAGTCTTCTCTTCTTTCTATTTGCTGGCTCCTTAACTACCTAGGCCCATATCTTTTACCTTTCTTCTCTTATCCTTGTCTATGTCTTCTATTTTATTTATACAATTTCTCAGACAATTGTATGACTATACAATGCATGCCTTTAACACACAGGCTTTACCAAGCATACCTTTACCACAAACATATGTAGGATTACATTAAAGTTACCATTATCATGCATACCTTTACCACACACATTTTTGCCACGCAAATCTTTACTACACATTTTCTAAAGGAAAAAATGCAAATAAATAAGATTCACGTGATATTTACATAGGCAACTTAATTAAAGTGCACAATATTATATATCATCCAACATTCGATATAAAAAGTACCTTTGTGTTGCACATGTGTACGCACCACAATGCAACACAATGATTCACATCACAATCATTGAAAATGATTTAAACATATATCACAAAACAAAATTTAGACTGTGAGATCTTGCATTACTACACAACCTATGACACTGTACCCAACCATTAAAAACCACCGCAATGGAGCGCACACCGCTAACCCCTCCTCCGGATCGCCCCTCGGGACTCTGGTACTTGTAGTTCAGTAGTGGATCACCCAGGTGGGTGCAAGTCGGTACTTGTTGGACTGATGAATCTCTAGACCCGATACATGTCCCGGGTTTTTGGGTATCGCCCGAGACATGGCTCGGGTTTCGGGATAACTTCCCTCATCAGTAGAGAAAATGGTTTAGGGGTGGAGGAGAAGGCCGCCAAACAACAGTCAATGGCCTCGATGCCCGAACCGGCACGCAGGGCAGCATCCAGGAGCCCGTCGGCTCAAAGCTCAAGGGAGCCAATTAGTAAAAACCACCGCAATGGAGCGCACACCGCTAGCCCCTCCTCCGGATCGCCCCTCGGGACTCTGGTACTTGTAGTTCAGTAGTGGATCACCCAGGTGGGTGCAAGTCGGTACTTGTTGGACTGATGAATCTCTAGACCCGATACATGTCCCGGGTTTTAGGGTATCGCCCGAGACATGGCTCGGGTTTCGGGATAACTTCCCTCATCAGTAGAGAAAATGGTTTAGGGGTGGAGGAGAAGGCCGCCAAACAACAGTCAATGGCCTCGATGCCCGAACCGGCACGCAGGGCAGCATCCAGGAGCCCGTCGGCTCAAAGCTCAAGGGAGCCAATTAGTAAAAACCACCGCAATGGAGCGCACACCGCTAGCCCCTCCTCCGGATCGCCCCTCGGGACTCTGGTACTTGTAGTTCAGTAGTGGATCACCCAGGTGGGTGCAAGTCGGTACTTGTTGGACTGATGAATCTCTAGACCCGATACATGTCCCGGGTTTTTGGGTATCGCCCGAGACATGGCTCGGGTTTCGGGATAACTTCCCTCATCAGTAGAGAAAATGGTTTAGGGGTGGAGGAGAAGGCCGCCAAACAACAGTCAATGGCCTCGATGCCCGAACTGGCACGCAGGGCAGCATCCAGGAGCCCGTCGGCTCAAAGCTCAAGGGAGCCAATTAGTAAAAACCACCGCAATGGAGCGCACACCGCTAGCCCCTCCTCCGGATCGCCCCTCGGGATTCTGGTACTTGTAGTTCAGTAGTGGATCACCCAGGTGGGTGCAAGTCGGTACTTGTTGGACTGATGAATCTCTAGACCCGATACATGTCCCGGGTTTTTGGGTATCGCCCGAGACATGGCTCGGGTTTCGGGATAACTTCCCTCATCAGTAGAGAAAATGGTTTAGGGGTGGAGGAGAAGGCCGCCAAACAACAGTCAATGGCCTCGATGCCCGAACTGGCACGCAGGGCAGCATCCAGGAGCCCGTCGGCTCAAAGCTCAAGGGAGCCAATTAGTAAAAACCACCGCAATGGAGCGCACACCGCTAGCCCCTCCTCCGGATCGCCCCTCGGGATTCTGGTACTTGTAGTTCAGTAGTGGATCACCCAGGTGGGTGCAAGTCGGTACTTGTTGGACTGATGAATCTCTAGACCCGATACATGTCCCGGGTTTTTGGGTATCGCCCGAGACATGGCTCGGGTTTCGGGATAACTTCCCTCATCAGTAGAGAAAATGGTTTAGGGGTGGAGGAGAAGGCCGCCAAACAACAGTCAATGGCCTCGATGCCCGAACCGGCACGCAGGGCAGCATCCAGGAGCCCGTCGGCTCAAAGCTCAAGTACCAGAATCCCGAGGGGCGATCCGGAGGAGGGGCTAGCGGTGTGCGCTCCATTGCGGTGGTTTTTACTAATTGGCTCCCTTGAGCTTTGAGCCGACGGGCTCCTGGATGCTGCCCTGCGTGCCAGTTCGGGCATCGAGGCCATTGACTGTTGTTTGGCGGCCTTCTCCTCCACCCCTAAACCATTTTCTCTACTGATGAGGGAAGTTATCCCGAAACCCGAGCCATGTCTCGGGCGATACCCAAAAACCCGGGACATGTATCGGGTCTAGAGATTCATCAGTCCAACAAGTACCGACTTGCGACCACCTGGGTGATCCACTACTGAACTACAAGTACCAGAATCCCGAGGGGCGATCCGGAGGAGGGGCTAGCGGTGTGCGCTCCATTGCGGTGGTTTTTACTAATTGGCTCCCTTGAGCTTTGAGCCGACGGGCTCCTGGATGCTGCCCTGCGTGCCAGTTCGGGCATCGAGGCCATTGACTGTTGTTTGGCGGCCTTCTCCTCCACCCCTAAACCATTTTCTCTACTGATGAGGGAAGTTATCCCGAAACCCGAGCCATGTCTCGGGCGATACCCAAAAACCCGGGACATGTATCGGGTCTAGAGATTCATCAGTCCAACAAGTACCGACATGCACCCACCTGGGTGATCCACTACTGAACTACAAGTACCAGAATCCCGAGGGGCGATCCGGAGGAGGGGCTAGCGGTGTGCGCTCCATTGCGGTGGTTTTTACTAATTGGCTCCCTTGAGCTTTGAGCCGACGGGCTCCTGGATGCTGCCCTGCGTGCCAGTTCGGGCATCGAGGCCATTGACTGTTGTTTGGCGGCCTTCTCCTCCACCCCTAAACCATTTTCTCTACTGATGAGGGAAGTTATCCCGAAACCCGAGCCATGTCTCGGGCGATACCCAAAAACCCGGGACATGTATCGGGTCTAGAGATTCATCAGTCCAACAAGTACCGACTTGCACCCACCTGGGTGATCCACTACTGAACTACAAGTACCAGAATCCCGAGGGGCGATCCGGAGGAGGGGCTAGCGGTGTGCGCTCCATTGCGGTGGTTTTTACTAATTGGCTCCCTTGAGCTTTGAGCCGACGGGCTCCTGGATGCTGCCCTGCGTGCCAGTTCGGGCATCGAGGCCATTGACTGTTGTTTGGCGGCCTTCTCCTCCACCCCTAAACCATTTTCTCTACTGATGAGGGAAGTTATCCCGAAACCCGAGCCATGTCTCGGGCGATACCCAAAAACCCGGGACATGTATCGGGTCTAGAGATTCATCAGTCCAACAAGTACCGACTTGCACCCACCTGGGTGATCCACTACTGAACTACAAGTACCAGAATCCCGAGGGGCGATCCGGAGGAGGGGCTAGCGGTGTGCGCTCCATTGCGGTGGTTTTTACTAATTGGCTCCCTTGAGCTTTGAGCCGACGGGCTCCTGGATGCTGCCCTGCGTGCCAGTTCTGGCATCGAGGCCATTGACTGTTGTTTGGCGGCCTTCTCCTCCACCCCTAAACCATTTTCTCTACTGATGAGGGAAGTTATCCCGAAACCCGAGCCATGTCTCGGGCGATACCCAAAAACCCGGGACATGTATCGGGTCTAGAGATTCATCAGTCCAACAAGTACCGACTTGCACCCACCTGGGTGATCCACTACTGAACTACAAGTACCAGAATCCCGAGGGGCGATCCGGAGGAGGGGCTAGCGGTGTGCGCTCCATTGCGGTGGTTTTTACTAATTGGCTCCCTTGAGCTTTGAGCCGACGGGCTCCTGGATGCTGCCCTGCGTGCCAGTTCGGGCATCGAGGCCATTGACTGTTGTTTGGCGGCCTTCTCCTCCACCCCTAAACCATTTTCTCTACTGATGAGGGTAGTTATCCCGAAACCCGAGCCATGTCTCGGGCGATACCCAAAAACCCGGGACATGTATCGGGTCTAGAGATTCATCAGTCCAACAAGTACCGACTTGCACCCACCTGGGTGATCCACTACTGAACTACAAGTACCAGAATCCCGAGGGGCGATCCGGAGGAGGGGCTAGCGGTGTGCGCTCCATTGCGGTGGTTTGTACCCAACCATGATGGTGGACAAACACTCTGAGAAAGGTCACAATCATGACAAAAAATCGCTTACATCATTATTTTAGATTTAGTCACACTGTGTTTCACTGAAAAACACATATTACAACAGTTATTTTAAAACAGGTGTCCATCATTTTATTATCAGTGGTACACTGCCTTCTGAAGTGACCGCATGTGCCAGAGAAAGAAGGAGTATTTCAGAGACATTGTTTAAATCACTGCCAACTAGCTATCATAGTAAATATAACTAACAAGATTAATATGTGTAGAAATTGCATAGTGTAGGAAAATAACAAAAAAATTTTAGTAGTTGTTTTCGTTTCTGAGGCATTTTTTCTGCGAAGTATCATACTTTTTAAATCAATACCATTTGCCAACCCTTAGAAATCTGACATAAATGTAAGTTTAAAATCATCATCTAGTCAGGGACGGTGCTGGACAGTGACTGGGGGGGAGTGAGGGGTGGATTTACAAATGTAACTCTGCCAAGTGCCTAGCCAGGGAAGGTGCTGGACGGTGACAGGGGGCAGATATACTATTATAACTCCACCAAGTGCCTTGTCATGAAAGGTGCTAGACAGTCACTTGGGGGCATATGCACTATTTCTAACACTGCCAAGTGCCTAGTCAGGAAAGGTGTCGGACAGTGACTAGGGGGCATATTTATTAATCTAACTCTGCCAAGTGCCCAGTTAGGGAAGGTGCTGAACAGTGCCTTGTGAGGCAGGTTCACTATTCTAACTTTTCCAAGTGCCTAGTCGGGGAAGGTGCTGGACAGTGACTTGGGGGGCAGATTTTCTATTGTAACTCCGTTAAGTGCCTAGTCAAGGAAGGCGCTGGACAGTGGCTGGCGATGTGGGAAGATTTGCTATTCTAACACCTCCAAATGCCTAGTTAGGGATGATGCTGCGCAGTGACTGGGGGCACATTTACTATCATACCTCCACCAAGTGCCTAGTCATATAAGCTGTTGGACAGTGACAGGGAGGCACATTTAGAGACATTTGTTTGCTTTCGTCTTAGACCGTTACAAAACAAAATAAGTTAAGGAAAAGAAGAACCTTGTAACTACAAAAAGGAGAACTGAAATTATGGCTCCGACCCAGAGCAAAGACACCACGAATAAGGTAAAATTATTAATTAGTACAATCTAAATACATAAATTACAAGTAAATAAATGCAGTAATATAAAAAAAACTCAAACCCTAAAATTAAATGTTGCTTTTTATTCAAATAGTTTTAAAAAGAGATATAAACATTTTTTTCAATTTCTTTTTTAAGCCTATGTTGAAAAAAAAAATGGTCCCAATGTGTGCATATGAAAACAACCTGTATGGGGATGTAAATCGGGTTAAAACACAACATACATACTTAAAAAAAAATTACATTGATCTATTTTCCTCTATCTCTCTTCACAATAAATTGCCTTACCAATACGTCCTAAAAAGTAAATTATATGGTTCTTACTTGAGCGCAGGTTCTCCTTGTTTCCGATCTTCACCGCAACGCTCCACCGACTGTAGAAACAGACACGTGACCGCTTACATAAAGCTGAAAAAGTAAAAGCCATTTATATTTCATCCAAAAAGCAGAAATAAACGTGTTAAATATGGCTGGTACATTTATTGTAAGGAGAGATTAATTGATCCCAGGAGACATTGGAGGTGTAGTGAATATTTCTCATCCCATTGCAAAGGCAGAGCAGTTACTCTTGGTGATACAGTGGAAAGAACCACTAAGCATACCCACTCTGCACCTGCCAAGTAGCTTGAGATAAGGGAAAAAAATTAAACAAATTAATTCACACAGGCTCACCTCCAATGAGCCCTGTGGCACAGTTTTGAGGGAGGTAGACAAAAACATTTCAATGCACGTTGCCCACAATCACAAATTTAAGACGAATGGTGGAACAACAAAAACAGGCAAGTAATACCCAAAGAGTAACTCCTCAAACCTACTCTGATATTAACAAGTCCCCTGAACTACCAGAATCCTTTAATTATTAACCATTTCTTGTCTATAACCAGAACCCTAAGAAAAGAATACAATCCTTAGTACGCTACATAATATAGTAACCCTTGAGAAATTTGAATGATGGATGGAACTTTTAAATCCGCTCACCATTCATTTACCCACATTTGTACTGTTCATGCAGACATCAATAACTCAACAATCCCATTACTTTATGGATTAATGCCTGACAAAAAATCCCCAACTTACATTGTGTTTTTATCAGTTGTAAAATATTAAACAATATATAAAATCTCTAGGAAAATTATAATTGATTTAGAATACAAATGAATACTATTTAATTGGGTCTGGCAAAGTTAGTGGCGCATTGCTGATCTCCCTACCATCACTTGGCTCCTGAGTCTCACAGTCACGGGCCATTATAGCTGTTCATGGGAGAGGACAACAGGAGTTAGTTGGCCAGCTTTGTCAGCATGCAGGCTGATCACTGAGATCCATAAAAGAGCAACCTAATATGACAACACCTAACTTGGCCGCACTTACAGGATGGCCAAAGCTTACAAATAGATTTTTGGCGTTTTCTGTTCTGAGGTCTGCTTCTATTAACTTCTTGCCTCATGGGCCAGCCATTGAATGGACACATATAGGAAGATGCAGAAGGTTTTCAGTACAGTGTTTACTCTCCACCATGGTAGAGAGGCTAGGCGGCAGGATTACAGGGCAACAGGTAGCCGGGCCACTTTCAGCGAGAGTGGATTAGATGATGGGCAGAGTGATTATGCCTGCCGCAGTAGCTTCTGCCACAGAAAGATCTTTGGGATGGCCTGGGAACTCTGTGGTTCCAGGGGATCTGGATGTGCAGAAGATACAAGCAGCTCAAGTGAGGGGGTGGATCTTTATGCTGAAATGGGGGAGCTCCATGTGCTTGAGGAATCTACATACTGGGTGGGCAGAAGAATCCTAACAAGCCCAAGGAGCCCAAACACCCCATGGAGCCTGAAATGCCCAAAGAGCCCAAGGTACAGGAAGAGATCAGGTCGGCTGCTGTTGTTGTTGTGTGGATAATCGGGCAGAAGGGGCTGCAGAGAAGCTGTACCAGAGAGAGGTAAATTCCATTCCCCCCTACCCCCCAATGTTATAGGCGCAACATTTCTTTATCTGTATAGCTCCAGGCACAATCATCGATACTCCGCACTTCTCACCCTCAGCAATGTTATTTAATGTTATGCTATAAGAGTTTATATAGCGCATAGTTGCCCTAAAGATGGGGCTTCCCATCGTTGAAACCAAGAACATACTTACTGAAACTGCATGCACCATAGAGGGAAAAGGACTAGGTGGAGAAGAGTCAAGTCTTGAGGGATTTCCTGAAGTGCAAATGATTCTGGATGTTCCTGAGGGAGAGATGCAGCTTGTTCCAAAATGGCGGGGCCAAAGCTCGGAAGGAGTGGCTTCCCGCTCTTGCTCTCCTAATGTGGTGAACAACAGCCATGTTGAGTTGGCTGAATGCAAAGGTGGAGAAGGCAAGTAAGGTGATATGAGATTGTCAAGACCAGGGGCCCCCCTGGGAGTGCGTGGTCTTGTGGGCAATGCACAAGGTTTGAAAGTGCATGCACTTGTCCACATGGAGCCAGTTCAGCTTTCGAAGAAGTCCAGAGGCAGAACGGAATTTGGGGAGGGAAAAGGGCAGCCTGGCTGTGGCATTTTGGAAGAGCTGGAGTCTTGTTGTGACAGTTTTGTCAACTCCTAGATGCAGGGCATTGCAGTAATCTAGCTGAGACAAAATGACAGCTTGAATAGTAGTTTAATTCATGCGTAGGTCAAGAGGGCCAAGATGGGTTCGAGGGTTCTCAGGAGCCTAAAGCAAGTGCCCGCCATGGATTTGGCTTGCGCCTCAAAGTCCAGGTATTTTCCATTGTTATGTTATGTTATGTTATTAAATAATTTATTGAGCGCACTAGCACTGATTAGTTTCTTGGCGCTAAGTTTGACAGTAACACAACGAAGGTAAAGAGAAGGTAGATTAAAAAGCTTGTCTAAAAAGCCAGGTCTTCAGTGCTTTCCGAAAAGGTAGAAGATATTGGCAGAACCGGATTTCCAGAGGAAAGGTATTCCATAAGCAGGGGGCAAGTGTTGCAAACCTACGTCCACCAGAGCGTTTAAGTTTGAAAGGGGGGGTCTGAAGAAGGCCTAGGTGGAGTGAGCGAAGGTTGCGGGAGGGAACGTATCTGGTAATTAATTGATTAATGAATTTAGGGCTTCTGCCATGCAGTGATTTAAAAATCATACAGCCTGCTTTGAAGGTACAGCGTTGTATGATCGGAAGCCAGTGCAGTTTAATGAGAAGGGGGGTCGCTGCCAGCCACCTTGGTTGCTTCAAGATCATCCTAGCAGCATAGTTCTGTACCATCTGGAGACGTTTGAGTAGATAGCTTGGGAGACCCAAGTAGATGGCATTCGCGTAGTCCAGATGGGACAAAACAGTGGCGATCACAACCTGGGTAATAGCTTCTGATTCTTAAGTTTTTAATAGTCGATTTGAGCTTGGCAGGACGCCCAAAGGTAGTCGGGCACCAGTGTTTGCCTAATAAAAGAATTTTGGTTCTGTTTGCTTTAAGACACAGGCAGTTGTTGTTCATCCACTCAGCAACTGCAAGCATTCTTTTTTGAAGGTTGGTGATGTCTTGTATTGCATTTTTGGAGAGTGAGAGAATGAGCTGGATATTGTCTGCATACAATACCAGCACGAGCCCATAGAATTTTACGACCTGTGCCAGTGGTTGGGTGTAGATTTTAAATAAGGTAGGGCTCAATGAAGAGCCCTGAGGGACACTGAAGTGTGAAGATTGGTGGTGGGAACACTCACATAGAAAAGAGGCAAACCAGGACAATGCAGATCCAAGTATGCTGATGCCATGTAAACATTGAAGTAGAATTCTATGTGACACCATGTCGAATGCGGTGGTCAAGTCGAGCAAGATCAAGGCTGAAGACCTGCCTTCGACCAGAGAGCTGATACATTTCTCAGTTACCTGAAGTTACATTCCGTACTGTGTGCAGGTCTAAAGCCATGTTGAGAGACATTCAGAATATCAGTTTCTTCCAGGAACTTGGTCAAGATGCTGTTGCCGTGCTTTTCAGTTACTTTGGTCAGAAAAGGTAAACAGGAGATGGGGCAGAGGTTTTCTGGGATTTGTGGAATCCAAATAGGGTTTTTTCAGCAGGGGAATGACTTTAGCTTATTAATGTATTGAGGAGTGCCGTAGTGTGCCCATCCGGGCTTCATTTTTAAAAAAGTGGGATAAAGCCTCACCTGGTGCTACAGGCCGATCTCCCTATTAGATTCTAGCGTTAAGATTCCGGGGAGACTTATTTTGTCTCAACTTGAATCCTGGGCCATTGAAAATAACATCCTATCAGAGGCTTAGTTCGGCTTTAGGCCGGGCATTGGCTCAGGCGAGCAATCTCTGAATCTATACTTTATAGCAGGGAAATATGCATTGGCCAAGAAATGTTCCTCCACGTGGCATTGATAGATTTAACCAGTAGCGATCCGCAGTAGGTGTTTCTGTAGGGCGGTGACATGGGCAGGGTGGGGGGGTAGTAATGTATGGATTACGGAGTTTTACAGGTAAGTAAACATTTAAATAAATAAAACAAATTTCGTTGCGCGCACTGCATCACCAAATGTGATGCAGTGCGCGCAGCGAAATTCGTTTTATTTATTTAAATGTTTACTTACCTGTAAAACTCCATAATCCATACATTACTACCCCCCACCCTGCCCCTCCCCCTGCCCACGTCACCGCCCTGCAGTACCTCCTACTGCCGACCGCTACTGGATTTAACAAGTGCATTCATCATCGTATATTGTGTAAAGCGATGGCACATTATGGAAAACCTGCGGATGGACCTCGAACTTTTTGATCTCATAAAGCGGTTCCATCATGATTTACCTATTTCTATACGTTATGGCCAGCTGGGAGAAAAGACTGCACAGATTAACTCACTACAGGGGTAAGGCAGGCGTATTCTTGCACCCTTCCTGTTTCTCCTATATATTAATGGGGCCAGGAAACATCTGATAGAAACAGGCAGGGATATGCCAAGGATGGGGAATTACCACATATCTATCTTGCTATGTGCGGACAATGCAGTTATCATGTCCCTTACAGAAAATGGCTTACGTATAATGATGGACTCTTTTCTGACTCATTTGTTTTTACCTAAATTTAACAAGTCAACTACACTTAAACATACATGTCATGTGGGAAATCCAACATGAAAACAAGGTTTTTTAATGATGTGGAGTACACACCTGCAGAGGGTAAACACCTTTAAGTACTTGATCATGACCCTAAGTTCATCACTTGGCTGAAATGCCTTTATAAACAAAGAAACCCAGCTTTTGGAAAGGAACATGGAGGCAATCTTTAGATTTGCCAGCAAACTTAAAAACAAACTCATTAAAGAAATGCTCAATTCGTACAGAAGTAAAGGAGTGCCAGCCAGACTATGTGGAGCAGGGGTCTATGGCCATGGAAATACAGGACCTATACACTGGTCAGAAAATGTCTTCACTAGTAGATTGCTGGCAGCCCTGAAACTAGGCCTTGTCTAGCTAATTGTTTGGCAATAGATGGCATAAATAAAATACCCATGTCAGTATATGTTTGGAATATTTGTAATAAACTGTTTGTGGAGGAGGTTTTACAAAGCCAGAAGCATACAATCTGAATTACAAAGAAACTGTAAAAATAGATACTTACAGAGGTGCATGGAAACTAGAATGGAAGGAGCATTAAAACTACAAACAGTTGTGAGACATGATCATTCTTCAGGTATGTGGTTTTTAGTATAGGATTATGGCGCCTCTAGGTAGAATCACACAATTGTATAGAGTTAGAAACAGGTATATAGACGGTGCTGTAGGGTGTGGAGAACCACTAGACTTCACAAAACAAAGCCTAAGCTCTATACACAATCTACTTCACTCCCCAGCACACGTCAAGTAGTAAGATAGGTTTCCCTATTATGATTATGATAAGAACACATTGTTATCTTATCATAATACAACATAAATATGAACAATTCATTTTGGTTCTTATTTTCAGGATTTTATTTTCAACGTCTTGTGTCTCAGTTTCAACAGCCACAGCCAACACGTGTTTCGTCACTAACGGAGCGTGATCCCGTGACTTCCTCAAGGCTATATCCTTTAAATGTCGAAATTTGAAATGTGGTGATACTTCCAACCCACATTGGGGTTCCGATCTACGCGGCGTGTCCCAGTTATCAGCCAAATGACAATGTCTCCTTATCCATTCAAGTCCTGGTTGTAATATTCGGACCTCACACCGCTCAAGTTCAATACCGAGTATGGTATCAAAACTGGAGTTGAGACATGCACCAGTCTCAACAATGAGGTGTTCAGAGCCATACATGGGTTAGATAGAAATCCATCCCTGCATCCATTGCTTAAACCTTTTTAGACTTAATATTATACATTTTAAGGTAGCTTTACCCATACAAAAAACATAGCACCAGGACAAACCCCCATGTAGATGTAATAATACTACCGAAAAAAAGCATGAGCTGTTTCATTATGTTTTGTTCTTTACACCAAGATCCATGTAAATCTCTTCTGGTCCCGGTGTTGCTTTTATTTAAGATCAGAAAGCACCAAAATATGTTATACTGTCTTAAAAACTTTTTTAAAATGCCTTTTGCAACCCAGGAAGTATTTTAAGAGATATTTAGTTGAACAAATGCTTCATGAGTAACATTTTGGAATTGCACTTGTCACTTTATGCATGTAACTTTGAATTTTATCTGCGCCTAGCATTTTATCTTTTTTTTATCGGAGTTTTATCGATTTGTAGTAATAAGGATGACTGTATGTTTTCTAATTGTTTGAAATGTTTTACTGCTCTATGGCATAAACCCGAATACAGTATTTTGAAATGGAAATAGATTCTGCATCTCAGACATCTTTAGCAAACTTGATGCCAACAACAGGATCCCAGCGGCAGGTTATGTGCTACAAATAAAAAGAAGAAGCAGGTTATGGAGAGGTTTGCTCAGGTGCACCAGGGATATAATGGAAGTTCTGTTGATAGAACTTTGCTGGGAACAGGGCAAGTAGGAGGATCTGTGATTGATGATACAACTGAGGACCATCTCTGAGACTCTGATGGCACTGAATTGATGTCCACAAATTACCTCAGAGCTAGGTTCAATACGACATAACGATAGTGGCTCTATCAGTAGGGCTGACGCACTTGGGAGCACTTTAGTTGCTGCATCTTTATTGCATAATATTGGCTCAAGGGCCAGTGATAAAATGGAAACTTTGTCAAAACTTGGCCTGGGCGGTGAACTCTGCTCCGTTTGCAGAGTTTGCAGAGTTTTCTGCTCCCCGCGCTCCATGGAGCACGAGGAGTTCCAAAAAACTCTGCTCCACATTGCGGAGCAGAGTTTTTTCCTTGTTCGCTCTCACCAACATCAAGTAGGTGAACGTGAGTGAGGAAAATCCTCCTCCCAGCGAGATTTCTCAATGCAGGAGGTCAGATTATTCAACACGGACAGTCGAGGATGTTTGCGACCTCTCACATTGTGAAACCTTCCGTTTGCGTTGAGAAAGCTGCTGCTCGGGTAGAAAATCTACTCAAGTGGCAAGAAAAGAAGTAGCGCCCTCATACACTGCACATGGTGCAGTATGTGCTGATTTTACAGTGCAGGACAAACACCTGGCACTAAAAATCAACGTGAATGGCATGACCAAACGCGCTCTGCCGCTTACGGATTTCCATGTAGCGCAGAGTTTTTTGTTCACTTCGCGAAGTTCCAAGTTGCGGAACTCCACGACCTCCACCAAGGTCTAGTGATAACCTAATTCCATTCAGAGTGGGGATTCTTCATGCTCACCCACACTGGCTCCCATCTATGAGTTGCTGCACATCCATAGGGAAGAATATAGGAAGGGCTCTCTCTCCTTAAAAACTGTGCATTTTAAGACTCTATGTCTATGTCTATGTCTATGTATTTATTTTTCTATAGCGCATAATTCACCAATAGGTCTCAGAGCGCTTGCGAGACAACTGGAGAGAAGGGAACCCAAAGGGGATTCATTACCGACTAAAGAGCCATGTTTTAAGGTTTTTGCGGAAAGTTCTAAGGTTGGGGTCTAGTCTGATGGTTAGTGGTAGTGTATTCCAGATGGTGGGGCCTATTTTGGAGAAGCTCCTGTCTCCGTTTCTTACGGTCCTAACCTTGGGGACCTTTAAAAGATGTTTAGTAGAAGAGCGCAGGGTTCTCCCGGGACAGTAACCTTGGAGTTTCCGCTGCAGGTATTTTGGTCCGTGTCCATTGATGGATTTATACACCAGGCAGCATATTTTAAATGAAATACGTTTTCTTATGGGGAGCCAATGGAGCGCCTTCAGACAGGGGGCTGAAGGTGTGCGGGGTGGGAGGTCTAGAGTCAGCCTAGCCGCTGAATTCTGCAGAGTCTGGAGTTTGGTGAGGGCACTGTCGTTCGCATCGGCCAATAACGCATTTCCATAATCAAGACGACTGATTATGAGGCCTTGAATGAGGGGTTTTCGAGAAGCAAGTGGGAGCCACTTAAAAAAATTTGTGAGACTTCTCATTAATCCAATACTTGAATGGACAATTTTGTTTATGTGTGGGGTCAGGGATAGTTTATCATCAATGATGACTCCAAGATTTCTGACTGTATTTTTGGGGACAGGGCAGGGGCCTAAGGCCGTAGGCCACCATTCGTCGGACCAGATTTTATTGGCCATGCCAAATAGCATGATCTCTGTTTTTGCAGCATTCAGCACTAAATAGTTGTTGTTCATCCATTTTTGAATGTCGATCATGCACTGTTGGAATCTGATTTTGGCCTCTGCAGGATTGGGGCCTAAGGTTATCAGAATCTGAGTGTCATCAGCATAGGATATCGTATCAAAGCCATGTGCTTTGATTACCTTTGCCAGTGGGGATAGATAAACATTAAATAGAGTGGGGCTCAATATGGAGCCCTGCGGTACTCCTTTATCATATTCCACAAAGGAAGACGAGAATGGACCGATCTTAATCTGAGATTGTCTTCCGGCAAGATAGCTCTGGATCCAACTGTGTGCGCGGCCTCCGACACCAATCTCCGCCAGCCGTCTCAACAAGACGCTATGGGAAATGGTGTCGAAGGCCGCCGACAGATCCAATAGGATCAGGATGGCAGATTGTTTGGCATCCAGGGCCAGCCGGATGTTATCTACCACTTCTAGAAGCGCGGTCTCCGTGCTGTGGCAGGCTCTAAAGCCCGATTGGGAGGTGTCTAAGATCATGTTGTCTTCTAGGTATTTAGTCAGTTGGTTATTTATTAAGAACTCCATGACTTTGCCAAAAAATGGTAAAAGGGAAATAGGGCGGTAGTTAATAGACAGTTTAGGATCTGCATTGTTCTTTTTAAGGATGGGTTTCACTGTTGCTTTTTTCCATGTTGCAGGAAAGATGGCTTGGGTAATCGACAGGTTAAAGATTTCTGTGATTTGAGTAGTCATGACAGGTGAAACTTTAGCAAGGATCTGGGCCGATGCTGGATCACTTGGGGAACCTGATTTCATTTTCCTAAGTTTATCGTTAACTTCTTCGTCTGTAAAGGTATTAAATTCTGAGAGGGATATAGGCAAAGATGTTAATTGGGCGGCAGGCGGTTTGGGTGTACTGATGTTTTTTTCCTTAGCGTCAGTGAGTTCAGCTTCTTTAGGAAAGGTTTCGTGTATGATATCTATTTTGTTTTTAAAGTAGCTTGAGAGCCTGTCAGCCCACTCCTGGGACTCAAAGGTAGGGGGTTGGCAGGAAGTGGGATTGGTGAATTCTTTTAGTATGGAATAAAGCTCTTTATGGGAATTGCCTGCTTTTTCAATTCTATTTCCCAGGTAACTTTTTTTTGCTGCAGCTATCTGGCACATGTATTGTTTATGTGCGGACTTGTATTTTTGTTTATCAGTAAAGTCTTTAGTTTTACGCCATTTGCGCTCTGCGCTCCTGGCAGCCTGTTTGGCAAGTTTCAACTCAGGAGTAAACCAAGGAGACCTAGTATTAGGACATTTGGTTTGTTGTTTTGGGGCAATGTGGTCTAATGCCTTAGTGATAGCTATGTCCAAATTTATTACAGCTATATCTGGATCCATATTGGGAGTCACAGGAGAGAGTGCAATTGCACTGGCAAAGGAGTCAGGAGTGATTTTGTTCCAAGGCCTGCTTAATTTCGCCTTCTTTGTATGGATAGATTTAGCCATCTTCATACAAATGTTAAACTTTATTATCGTATGGTCTGACCATAGGACTGGGAAGAGTTCCACCATTTGTATATTCTGGGAGTTAGTACATAAGAAGTCAAGAGTATGGCCAGCCTTGTGTGTAGGACCAGTTTCTAGTGCCGTCATGCCAAGAGAATTGATGCTATCAATGAGTTCCATGGTGTGCGTATCTTGTTTTAATTCTATATGATAGTTGAAGTCACCTATTAGCAAGAAATTATGGCAGGCAAGGACATGCGGGGCCAGAATCTCTAATAACTGGGTGGTAAAATGTGTTTTGCCGACTGGTGGAATAACTGGGTGGTAAAACTCTAGTGTCCTACATAAAGTTTCAAAGAACATGGACGTACTTCGGGACAGTTTGAAGAATATGAAAAGCTGCTCAACTCAGCTGCAGACAATAGAACAGCAAATAAAGGGTAAGGTGTGTGAGCAGGACATAAAGCACAAGAGTATTGCGTATAAGATGGAAGACATGCAAACTTGTATATGCTGCAACAGCCTTGAGGTGCATGGAATACCTGAAGGCCAAGAAGGGCGACAACTCATGGTGGTATACATTCCATTTATTTAGGCAAGGATTCTGGCAACTTAATAGCTGGGACATTGACAGTCAGGTGCAAATGGCACACCAATTTCCCATTTGAAAACCAGTCAAGGGGAGAGCTGCACAATACACTTGGGCAATTCAGATTCCTGTGGGCAACTATATTTTGCGTCAATTGATTTACCGCATGCTAGTCCCTATAGGTCAAATAAATATTTTTGCGCTCAGTCTTCTGCCATGAAACGGCAGAGTGCAGATGAAAGCTCCAATAACTGATTCCTGATTTTGTTAATCTGAGGGCCACTGCCTTGTTGTTAGGATATGCCAATCTCAAGTTCTCTTTATCAGAAAAAAAAAACATACTTTTGCCAGGGTTCAGTGAAAGATTCTAAAATGTTGGGGCACTGGCACCACAAACTGAAAATGACAAAAGGCGGTTAGGGTTCCTCTTGATTAAACTGCATTATTTTATCCATTATTCTTATGCTGGTTGCATCTATGTACATCCTTAATCTGCATTATCTATGGCTCGTTCATTGGGATTGGTGTCAGTGGTATACAGTGCCTGCTGCTTCGGTTTCTCCCTTTCCTGTTTTTATTTGCATGTCTGATTTTCTTCTTTTCTTTCTTTGTATCTCTCCTTTTTGTATGCAGGCTCTAGTGTTATCAGGAGGTAGTTCGGATCTCAAGACTTGCAGGGGAATGGTCTTCTGATTAGAAATTATCCAATAGCTTATTGTCTTGTATATCCGTCTCGGGGAGGGATTTTCCAGGGGGGTAAAGATCTTTTGGGAGATTGGGATAGGTCTGGGTTTCTGGGAGGCTTCTTTGCTGGGGGAGGGTTGGTGAGGGATGGCTGTGGTCAGGGGAAGGGGTTTTTGAAGGGATATTTTTTTCACTTAGGTTTAACATGGGTTTTGAAAATATGAAAAAATGGGAAAGTATCAAAGGGTGATGGTAAATATTTTGTCACACGTAGAGATCAGATTTTCTATAATGGCTGAGGACAGTCATATTCTTAGCTGGAATGTGAATGATTTGAGGAATTCTGCTAGGCTTAGATTTGTCAATGAAAAGCTAATAATGTTCAAACCACAACTCTTATGTTTACAGGAGACACATTTAAGTTTGCAGGAGGGCAAGTTACTGGAGAGTCTGGGCTACAAGATACTTGCTACCTCCGACTGCATAGGGTCACAGGGGAGGAGGTAACATTGCTAGCAAGTAGCTGTAAGTGATCAGCGACTAAAATCAATATTGACAAAGGGGGTCGCTGGCTTATTGCGAAGGCCAATTTTCAATTTACTATCTGTGGGTTGTATATTCCTAATATGGATAACCCCCTCAATTTTTAACTTTCTTTTCTTAGAATTTAGTCAAAGGGAGCACCCGATCATAATCTGTGGGGTCTTCAATCTGACACTTAAGCTGGAGAATTGGAGAATTTGGAGCCGCACATTCCTCAGCCATGGTGTTAGCAGATTTGCCCCCTGCAGTGCTTTTCCCAGGTCAGCTGTTTAGAGATTAAAAAAAGAGGGGCGAGAACGCATCCGTGTTTGAGGTCGTTATTGGTTGGAACCTTGGTTGTTACAGTCGATTGGCTGGTTTTGATGCCAACCCGAGTCCCCTCGTGAAGGGCAATTATTGCCTTTAACAGCTTTTGAGGAACGCCCCAGCAGTCCATTTTTTCCCACAGCTTCCCACGGTCAACTCGGTCGAAGGCTGCACTGTAATCAACGAAGCAGCAAAACAGAGGTAGTTGTGGTGGCTGGGTCGCATGGAGTGACTGGTTTCCCAGTGCTAAGATGTTATCTGCGGTAGAACTTTGGGGCCTGAAACCAGATTGAAAGAAGGGAAAGATGTTATGTTCTTTTGCCCAGGTTTCTAGTTCTTTCAACAGAATTCTGGCAAATGCTTTCGCTTCTATGTCTTACAGAGCGAGGAGCCGGTGGTTTTCAGCTTTCGTGCAGTCCCCTTTTTTATGAATTGGAAACAGTATTGAGCTTCTCCATGATGATGGAACGGTAGAAGTGGCATATGCATACTTGAAAAGTGATGTTAGCTATTCTGCCCAGAATCTGTGAGAGGCTTTAAACACTGTTGCAGGGACTCCGTTGGGACCTGGAGTACCATCTGTCCTCATTTTTTTAAACAGGTTGGTTATCTCAACCTTAGTGATGACTGGTATCTTAATGCATTTTTGTATTTCTGAGGGAGTCTGTTGTGTTTGGGTATAAGTCATATTCTGATGTGTTGTATAAAGTTGCTTTGCGTATTTAACCCACTCCGAGGGTGCCACCCCATTTTCCTTGATCTGGCTGATGTGGCTATTTTGCTTAATGTATCTCCAAAGTTAGATGTGTCCCTTTTCTTTGAGAAGATTAAATATGTTCAGCCACTCTGCCTCAATTTTCTTTAGTCGTGTTTCCCATACTTTCTTTCTGTGTTCCGTACGAAGTGCTGTTATTGCCGGTGTTTGTGGATTTAGGGCTCCTTTTCTTCTTGCCTTTAAGGCCTTTGAGAGACAATACTTGGTTTGAGCTAGGGCCCTTGGTTTTATTTGTGATGGTAGGCATGGAGGATAGGAGACCTGTGCTTTAGAGATTCTAGTTTGTCCCCCAAGAACGGTTTTCAATTCAACTAGGAGTGCTTTCCAAAGCTCCAAGGGGGATACAGTGCTTATGTTTTTGGAGCACGACTCTTTATGTATAATCCACTCTAGGAGTTTTGGACCTAGATTTGTGGACCATTTTATTCTGCCCAGAACTTTGTGGTGCTCTTCTCCAGCAACACCCCGACAGCTTCCCATTCTTGCCGGATTTCTCGAGGAAGATTAATTCGCCTCATCGCGCCGATCACTCCTGGATCGGAACACTTTCCCTACGGAGCACGCGGGCTTGAGTGCCTCTTCACAGTGGATGTTCAATTAATTGTCTCCACGGCCGTCTGGATCCCAATTCCACGGAGCATCCATCCACTCCCCCACTTGCCGGATGCCCACCCGGGCACCCGATTCTCGTGCAGCTAATTGGATTACCCCCACTACCTCGGCTTGATGTCCGCGGCCGTCCAGCTGCGCCCCACGCACTGCCACCAACCCTCCTTGTCCTGAAGATGATCCTAATTCCTATGGATCGAAACGCCGTCGACTCATCTGCCAGACTACAGACGCCCCTTACATAGTGGTTATCCCAAGAATACCAGAAAAGGAAAATAACTCTGCTGAATCATATGGAAGCCACTCCTTTTTGTTTTTATTCACTGTAAATATATATGCACTCACACCTTGCGCCGCTCACGCTGACCACTCTGTCACTTGTGTCGCCGTAGTGTCTCTCACTTTGTCACTCGCGCACCTTGTACAACGTTGGGTTTTTATCCTTGAATTACATCTTGTAGTGCTGATAATTACCTGTATATGTACTTGTTGATTCCATTAAAATGTTCAGTAAAATGATGCTTTAAGCACCCCCTTTAAATCAAATAGAGCCTCCTTGTTTCTCCTTGGATAATGTTTTCATATCCTTTTTATTTGTCTTCAATTGTTACCGGTTGGGATATTGTTTTATTTACATACTTCTCTAGTTGAAGCACCCAAGGTTTCCAGTTGTTTTGCAGGTTTCCTGTTTAGCTGGAGAAATACCCTCAATGGTCACTCTCGTCCCTATTTTCCACTTCAAAGTTGTTAAAATATGGTACCAGGTTATCTGACATAAAGATGTCAAGTCAAGTCAAGTCAATAGATTTATATAGCGCGCTACATACCCATAGGGTCTCAAGGCGCTAGAAGAAGGATGGGGAGTTACTTGTCAAATATCCATGTTTTGAGTTGCTTTCTGAATGCTAGGTGGTTCTGAGTAAGGCGAAGGTGAGTGGGGAGTGAGTTCCAAGTTTTAGCTGCTAGGTAGGAGAAGGATCTACCTCCCATGGTGGTTTTGTTGATGCGAGGAACAGTGGCGAGGGCTTGGGTGGAGGATCGTAGCTGGCGGGAGGGGGTGTAGAAGGATAGTCTTGTGTTGAGGCATTCGGGTCCTATTTCGTAGAGTGCTTTGTGTGCGTGGGTTAGGAGGCGGAAGGTAATCCTCTTGTTGACGGGGAGCCAGTGGAGGTTTTTCAGGTGATCAGAGATGTGTTCTTTACGCGGGATGTCTAATATGAGCCTGGCTGAGGCGTTCTGGATGCGTTGTAGTTTTTTCTGGAGTTTAGCGGTGATGCCGGCGTAGAGGGTGTTTCCGTAGTCCAGTCGGCTCGTGACCAGAGCGTGGGTGACTGTTTTTCTAGTTTCGGTAGGGATCCAGCGATATGTTTTTTTGAGCATGCGAAGAATGTTGAAGCAAGATGATGAAACGGCGTTGACTTGTCTGTTCATCGAGAGTGAGGCATCCAGGATGACGCCCAGGTTCCGTGCGTGGTCCGTCGGGATGGGTGCTTTTCCAAGGGCCTCTGGCCACCAAGAGTCGTCCCAGGCGGAGGGGGAGGTACCTAAGATGAGGACTTCTGTTTTGTCTGAGTTCAGTTTCAGACGGCTGTGCTTCATCCATTCGGCTACTTCTTTCATTCCTTCGTGCAGGTTGGTTTTGGCCGTGTTGGGGTCTCTGGTGAGTGATAGGATCAGTTGAGTGTCGTCGGCATAGGAGATGATGTTGAGGTTATGTTGGCGTGCGATGGCCGCGAGGGGGCTCATGTAAACGTTGAAGAGGGTGGGACTGAGTGAGGACCCTTGGGGTACGCCGCAGATGACTTCAGTGGCCTCTGATTTGAATGGTGGAAGGCGGACTCTCTGCGTTCTTCCGGAGAGGAACGAGGTGATCCATTCCAGTGCTTTTCCTTGGATTCCGATGTTTTTGAGGCGCTGTAGAAGGGTGCTATGGCAGACCGTGTCAAAGGCTGCGGAGAGGTCGAGGAGGATGAGGGCGACTGTGTCTCCATTGTCCAGTAGAGTTCGAATGTCGTCTGTTGCTGCGATGAGGGCGGTTTCGGTGCTGTGCTTGGCTCGGAAGCCGGATTGTGAAGAGTCGAGGGATTTGTTTGTTTCGAGGAATGTGGCGAGCTGGTTATTGATAGCTTTCTCGATGACTTTGGCCGGGAATGGAAGGAGGGAGATAGGGCGATAGTTTTTGAGTTCGGTGGGATCAGCTGTGGGTTTCTTCAGGAGGGCGCTGAGTTCGGCGTGTTTCCAGCTTTCCGGGAAGGTTGCGGAGTTGAGGGAGCAGTTGATGACATCTCGGAGGTGCGGTGCAATAATGGAGTCTGCTTTGTTAAAGATGTGGTGAGGGCAAGGGTCTGTGGGGGATCCTGAGTGGATAGAGTTCATCAGACGGATGGTGTCCTCAGTGGAGATTGGCTTCCAGTCATTGAGGATGTTCAGGGGGGGTGGGGGTCCTGCAGTGGATTGGGTGGGTTGGTCTCCGGGTTGGTTGTCGAAGCTGTTGTGGATGTCTGCGATTTTGTTGTGGAAGAATGAGGCTAGGGAGTCTCAGAGGGCTTGAGAGGGGGTGATGTCGTTGGAGTTGGCTGAGGGGTTGGTAAATTCCTTGACGATGTTGAATAATTCCTTGCTGTTGTGGGCGTTGTTATCTAGACGGTCTTTGAAGGCTGTTTTCTTGGCGTTTCGGATGAGTTGGTGGTGTATGCGGGTGGCGTTTTTGAAAGCGTCTTTGGTGCTGGTGGTTGGGTCTTTTTTCCAGGCCTTCTCGAGGGATCGACAGAGTTTCTTGGATTTCTTAAGGTCATCGTTGAACCAGGAGGCCTTCTTGCTGCCTAGTTTTATTTGTCGTTTTTTCAGTGGTGCTAGGATGTCGGCGCTGTTGGATAACCATTGGGTGAGGTTGGTGGCTGCTTGGTCTGGGTTTGAGGAGTGGGCGGGGGGGTTTTGAAGAAGCGATGAGGAGATCTGGTCGATGGTGATTTTGTTCCAGTTTCTTTGCAGAGTGGGATGGTGGTGGTTGTTGGATGTGGGCTTGTTGTAGGTGAAGTGAACGCAGCTGTGATCAGTCCAAAGGAGAGCTGTGGTGTGGCTGAAGGAGACATGTTTGCTGGAGGTGAAGATAGGGTCGAGTGTGTGACCTGCGATGTGGGTGGGGGTAGAAACAAGTTGTTTAAGTCCGAGGTTTGCGAGGTTGTCCAAAAGGGTGGTGGTGTTGCGGTCGTTGTTCTTTTCAAGGTGAAAGTTGAGGTCTCCCAAAAGGATGTAGTCCTCGGAGGGGAGTGCGTGTGGAGTGATGAATTCCGTGATGTCTTCACTAAATTGTGCGCGGGGTCCTGGTGGCCTGTAAAGGAGGGTGCCTCTGAGTGTGGTCTTGGGGTCGATGTGGATCTGGAAGTGAAGGTGTTCAGAGTTGACGAGATTGACGTCTGAGCTGGTTGAGATGCGGATGGATTTCTTATGGACGATAGCGATGCCTCCTCCTGTGTGTCCGGTACGGTCCTTGCGAAAGATCTTATAGGCTTCTGGGATGGCGATGGTGATGTCTGGGGCTGAAGAGGCATTCATCCATGTTTCAGTTAGGAAGGCGACGTCCGGGGAGATGGTGTCGAGTAGATTCCAGAGGTCGATGGCGTGCCTGTGGACCGAGCGGGTGTTGAGCAGGATGCATTGTAGGTGGTTGGGATCGGATATCTGTTGTGTGTTCGTAGTTGAGGAGTTGGTCTTGGTGCTGTCGTAATTGCAGGAGTCGCAGGAAAAGGGTCCATGGGTGTGTCCGGGAGCGGCTTGGACGCAGTTGGTTGTAGTCGGTTGTGGACTTTTCCCTAAAGGTGGGGAGGGGAAACCAGACAGGATCCGCAGATTTTTTGATGGTGTGGGCAGAAACCATATTTTGAGTGAAAAGTAGCTGCTGCAGGGGGGCTAATTCAGTCTGGGTACGGGAGTCCATTTTTGAGTGCCCAAACTCCCGTGTGTTCATGTCCCCGACAATAATTGGAAAGTGTGAGACATATTTGTTTATGAGGTGGTCCATTTTTGTTGTCAATATTTTTAGTACTTGCTTTTTTTTGCTGGGAGGTAGTTTGACGTGGCAGGTAATTAACAAGAGACGAATTGGGTCGTTGTTGCTTTTTAAACTGCAGATCAGTCCCGCTTGCAGATTGGCAGTGTTCGTTCTTAATAAGGTTGCCTCTATTTTGCGGGCTTGGTTAATATAGATTGAGAGCCCACCAGATGCTCTCCCGAAGATGTTACGTTTTATGACTGCAGAGTAAAATTTGTAAAAGACAGGGAAAATTAGAGGTTCAGTGTCCCATGTTTCTTGTAAGCACAAGATGTCATTTTCGCGATGGTAATTGCTTACTGAATTGCACCCAAGCAATCTTTTAAGCCCATCAATATTCCAGGATATGATGGACAGCTGTATGTTATTTCCTGGTGTTCTGGTCATGATCTGATGACGAGCAGCATTTATAGTGTTAGAAGTGCCATCGTGGTGGCTGTCCTCCTGGACCAGTACGAGTGCCATGCCTGAAGGTATGCTTTGGCCCACTAATATAGACTGTCCAGTGGTCAAGTGTACTTGTTATCCTGTAGACAGTGTAAAGTTGTGGCTCTGCAGCTGAGCTTTTCCCTGGTTGAATGCTCGCTGTCCCCCTTAGGACAGAATGGACTTTATTCATTGGCTGTGATGCTGCTAGTACGTGTGGGTATTTCTCAGGTATGGGGAAAGCGATGTCAATACCCCATTCAGCCATTTGGGCTATTTCTTCTGGTGTTAGCCCCACCTGGGAGTGACGTCTCAGCCCAATCGAGGTTGATTCCCCGTGAGAGTCACTGGAGAGACATAGGAACTTAACCCAGGCTAGGTCGTCTTTGTGTGTTTCTGAGAGGGAAGGGATATGCTTAAAAAGTTGAAGTACGTTGCCCCTATTTAGAATGTCATGTTGGCCTTTAATGAAGTATCTGGGGGTGAGGATTATATCATGAGTAGTTTTGCTGTCTTGATTTGCTTTAGGCTCGATACTTAGACTCGTCTGTACAATACTTAAATTAAGGCTTGGGTCTAGATCCCATTGACGTGGCTCTGGACAGTAGATGGGGTTATGGAATGGCTGCACAGTTTGATCACGAAGCCTTTAGAAGTCCGGGGGTAAGAGGCCCTGAGATATATTGTCCCTGATTCATGCTGCTGGAGACTTTAAAAATAACTTTTTGTCCGGGACTGCGTTTCGTGCACTTCTTAGGATTCTAGGTGACACTTGAGTCGGGGGATTGACTTTATGAGGGCGTTTTCTTGGCTCTGAGAGGCACAACGTTTCTCCACTGTTCCAGCACCCTGGGGACTCACTCCTGCCACAAACTTGTCAGCAGGCTGTTGTAGCAGGCTTTTGCAGCAGTCAGCAATAGGGTGTCCTCAGGGTAGTTGTGGTTGGTCCCGGGGCTGATCCCGAGGCGTTTTGAACTGCCGCGGCTTGGTTATCGGCTGATTTCTGGCCAATTTTTGGCTTGTTTTCAGCCATTTTGCGGCCGATACACACATTTTCCACGTCTCCTGTAGTTTGCGGTTCACAGCTCCCACAGCCCCTTCTCCTTGGGTCAGGCGTCAGGCTTGATTTTGAACTGATCCATGAAGTAGAATCAGTTTTAGTATTGTTTGTACAGTGGGCCTAAATGTGGTGGCATTGGTGCCTTCTATCAGATTCTTTTGAATAACAAACCACTTAAGCATTATTTTGATCAATTGGCGACCAAGTGGTCAAAAAAACTGTCTCTTTATGTTTCTTTGGAAGACATTAGGTTCAGTAATCGAATGGCTAAGAAATCTCACAATGTATCTCGCTTTAAGATTCAATCATTTAAAATTCTCTATGATATATGTAATATTGCATTGTATTGTATTGTAGTTGCATTTATATAGCACTTACTACCCCTGACGAGGAGTCAAAGCTCTTTTTCGGCGGGTAGCAGTCTACTCCTGGACCCATAGAGGATTAGTGGTGAATTACTATACTGAAACATGCAAGTACATTTTAAGTGGTTGATAGGTTAGTCAGTTATTTGGGTTTGGAATGATAGCAGAGGGATAGAGGAGGAAAAAAAGGTTTGTATTTATATAGCGCTTGTTACCCCTGATGGGGTGTTGAAACATGCTATTTTCAGGAAGCCCATACAGGATTAGTGGTGAATTAATATGGTAGAATATGAAAGTAATTTCAGTGGTGGATATTAGTCAGTTATTTGGATCGAGAAGGATAGCGGAGGGATAAAAGTGGAAGAAAGGTTTGCATTCATAGGGCACTTGTTACCCCTGGTGGATGTTGAAGCGCTTTTCTGGCGAGTAGCACGCCACTCCAGAACTCATAAAGGATTAGTGTTGAAAATTAGTAAAATATGAAGTACTTTGAGTAGTGGATATGTTATTCAGTTATTTGGGTAGAGAAGGGGAGGTGGCGGGATAGTGAAGGGAAAGAGGTTTGTATTTATATAGCGCTTGCCACCCCTGATGGGGGTTTGAAGCGCAAGTAGCACGCTACTCTGGAACCCATCAGGATTAGTGTTGAATTAGTATGGTTAAAACTGAAAGTAATTTTAGTGGTGGATATGTTAGTCAGTTATTTGGATTGAGAAGGGTTGGGGAGGGGTAGAAAAGAGGGAAGAGTTTAGAAAGGTTTGTTTTGGGGGATCGGTATAGAAAAAGAGGCGTAAGATGATGCAAGGAGGGGTACAGTAGGAAAGAATCTAGAAAGGGTTGTTTTGGGGATCAAAAAGTGGTATGGGGTTTGGGGTTAAAAGAGAGTGTGGATGTAGAGGATATATTGAGCGAAGTATAGGCTGAGAAATAGGGAAGTGCATTGTAAATGCTAAATTAGAAGACAGTGATACATATATAGATTCATAAGTACATTGAAAGTATATAGATGCATTACGGAGGTGTGTATTTTGGGAAGCATTTCTGGCCCTGGTCCTGATCAGTCTCGAACACGCTCAAACAGGCAACTGCCCTTGTCCTCTCCACCCTTAACAGGCTCAAACAGGCAACTGCCCTTGTCCTCTCCGCCCTTAATAGGCTCAAACAGGCAACTGCCCTTGTCATCTCCAACCTTAGCCTCGACGCCCGGGCTGAGACGCCCTAAGCCTGGCCTTTTATAGCCCTAGTAATCAGGTGACCCCGTCAGCCAATGGGAATCCTAGCCCTAACACTATCCAATCACAACACTAGCCCTAAAAATCTAGAACCAATAGGAGACTAGGACTTTACAGCCAATCTTAGCCCTAGTCCAAGCACCCAATCAGTTCAAAAACCCTAATCTCTACGTACAATAGAGGCCCTAGCCCTACCAGTAGTCCCACCCCAAGTCAAAGCAACCAATGGCACAGGAAGCCCTTGTCCCTACTTCCAATAGAAAGCCTAACCCTACTCTTAGTCCCACAACCAGTCCAGCAACCAATCACACCAGAAGCCCTAATCGCTACTTCCAATTAAAAGTCTAACCGTTGCCCTAGTCTCACCCTAATCCCAACAACCAATGACACAGGAAACCCTAGTCCCTACTTCCAATAGAAATCCTAACCCTAGCCCTAGTCCCAACCCTACATTGATTGAATCACAGACCCAGAAACCAATCAGAACACTCAAATACCCAACCAATGAGGACACTAACCCTAATCCAATAGAAACATCAGATACAACCATCAATCAGTGTACACATGTACCAAACAATATCAAACCATATAAGGTCCCAGCGACCTCAGACAAGGTTTGCTGGCCAGGGAGTTGGAAGCTGCTTTTCCTGTTCAGAATCTCCTAGGAGACAGACAGGCTCAATCAACACTTTGGACTTCTGCAGGTAAAGGCCGCACTAACTTGAAATCTAACAATACTGTTTGAATAAAAACTTTACTCCCTCTACTGGCCAAAAAACGAAGTGCACACAGTAAACACAGTTTAAACAGGTCACAGAAGCACCCTCGGATGTAAAATATCCCTGTTGCTGGGGGGGAGGCAGGGGGGCTGGTTTCAGTGGCTTGTGAAAACAAAATGGTGGCTGGGGGTGCACTGTTTTAACATACAGGTCTTAGCACAGAGCAAAGGAGAAATTTGGAGGGAAAACTGAAAGTCATCAGCAATGAGAGGGAAAACCAACAGAGTTTGGACTTCAAATCCCACAATTCAACACGTTAAATGAAAGCAATCATGGGCAGGAGAAAACACAAGTTGAAAACACAAAACAGGTGATAAAAAATCCAATCACAGGCAGGTTAAAACTACAATTTTTAAACTGTAACAACCACAGGCAAAGACAGAAATCACAGAAAGGGAAAATCGTTTTTTTTAAAACTTTTGTTTTGGGGAAGAGACAGCACTAGTCTGCCATCTTACCACTTCCTGGACTCTGCTCACTGCAATCTGTTGGGCACAGGGAGACTGCAACTCACAAGATGGAGGAGAATGAGTTGGGGTGCACCCAGCAAGGCCTTAAGGGGCCTGGGCTAGTGTGAGGGGACGGCTCAGAGTTGCCTGGTAGTTGAATAGCCAATCCCCAGTCCTGGGTCTCCTGGCCTGGGGTAAGGGGGTGGGGGGCTGGGGAGCTGCTTTTCCTGTTCAGAATCTTCTAGGAGACAGGCAGGCTTAATCCACACTTTGGACTTCTGCAGGTAAAGGCCCCTCACAACTTGAAATCTAACAATACTGTTTGAATAAAACTTTAATCCCTCTACTGGCCAACAAACGAAGTGCACAGTCCCTAGTAAACACAGTTTAAAAAGCTCACAGAAGCCCCCTTTGATGTCGAATATCCATGTTGCTGTGGGGGGGAGAGGCAGTGGGGCTGGTTTCACTGGCTTGTGAACACAAAATGGTGGCTGGGGTGCACTGTTTTAACATACAGGTCTTAGCACAGAGCAAAGGAGAAATTTGGATGGAAAACTGAAAGTCATCAGCAATGAGAGGGAAAAACTACAGCGTTTGGATTGCTATTCCCACAATTCAACACGTTAAATGGAAGCAATCATGGGCAGGAAAAAACACAAGTTTAAAACACAAAACAGGTGATAAAATATCCAATCACAGGCAGGTTAAAACTACAATTTTTAAACTGTAACAACCACAAGCAAAGACAGAAATCACAGAAAGGGAAAATCCTTTTTTTTTAAAACTTTTTTTTTGGGAAGAGACAGCACTAGTCTGCCTCCTTACCACTTCCTGGACCCTGCTCACTGCAATCTGGGGCACAGGGAGGCTGCAACTCACAAGATGGAGGAGAATGAGTTGGGGTGCACCCAGCAAGGCCTTAAGGGGCCTGGGCTAGTGTGAGGGGACGGCTCAGAGTTGCCTGGTAGTTGAATAGCCAATCCCGGTTCCTGGGTCTCCTGGCCTGGGGTAAGGGGGTGGGGGGCTGGGGAGCTGCTTTTCCTGTTCAGAATCTTCTAGGAGACAGGCAGGCTTAATCCACACTTTGGACTTCTGCAGGTAAAGGCCCCTCACAACTTGAAATCTAACAATACTGTTTGAATAAAACTTTAATCCCTCTACTGGCCAACAAACGAAGTGCACAGTCGCTAGTAAACACAGTTTAAAAAGCTCCCAGAAGCCCCCTTTGATGTCGAATATCCCTGTTGCTGTGGGGGGGGGGGGAGGCAGTGGGGCTGGTTTCACTGGCTTGTGAACACAAAATGGTGGCTGGGGTGCACTGTTTTAACATACAGGTCTTAGCACAGAGCAAAGGAGAAATTTGGATGGAAAACTGAAAGTCATCAGCAATGAGAGGAAAAACTACAGAGTTTGGACTGCTATTCCCACAATTCAACACGTTAAATGGAAGCAATCATGGGCAGGAAAAAACACAAGTTTAAAACACAAAACAGGTGATAAAATATCCAATCACAGGCAGGTTAAAACTACAATTTTTAAACTGTAACAACCACAAGCAAAGACAGAAATCACAGAAAGGGAAAATCCTTTTTTTTTAAAACTTTTTTTTTGGGAAGAGACAGCACTAGTCTGCCTCCTTACCACTTCCTGGACTCTGCTCACTGCAATCTGTTGGGCACAGGGAGACTGCAACTCACAAGATGGAGGAGAATGATTTGGGGTGCACCCAGCAAGGCCTTAAGGGGCCTGGGCTAGTGTGAGGGGACGGCTCAGAGTTGCCTGGTAGTTGAATAGCCAATCCCCAGTCCTTGGTTTCCTGGCCTGGTGGGGGAGGGGAGGGGGCACGGAGGCTGGGGAGCTGCTTATCAGGTTCAGAATCTCCTAGGAGACAGACAGGCTCAATCCACACTTTGGACTTCTGCAGGTAAAGACCTCACTAACTTGAAATCTAACAATAATGTTTTCAGACACTCACCCCAGTCACAGATCTGGGTTTAATCCATCATCGTTCTTTACTCTGCCACCCCAGTTCAAACTTAGCCATATGCAAATCAGTCTTGACCCTATGCCTCATGGGAACAGTTCAGCCCGAACTGCCAAGCCAGGTCTTCTCTGGAACAGAAACAAGCATCCTGGTATCAGATTCGGGGCAACACCTCTCATCAGCCACGCTAGCTTGAATCCAGTGGCAAAGTGAGCAAGGGACCCACATCTGGGCATACCCTGCCAACTTAGGGCAAACAAAGCAAAGACAAGGAGATGATGGACGGAGCACTGACACTTTTCAAACACTCACCCCCAGACACAGATCTGGGTGAATCCATAATCGTTCTTTAGCTCACTTTCTTGACTGTTTTACCTTTAATCTTGTGTTAATTTGGGGACACTTACTTCCTTTTGCACTCCAGGCCATCTCACGCATCTTTCCACTCCCACCCCGTACCGCCGCGGCTGACGTGCCGTTTGAGCGGTGGGCGTGGCTGTTGCTCCCTGCCTCACGCTATCGGCAGTTCCGGGGTTTTGTTTAGATAAACCCATGCCGTGGTGGGCACACAGCGGACGCGCCGCTGGCGTGCCTAAGGCATGCCCGTCTGCACCCGTCCGTGCCGGGACACCGCCAGACGCCAGGCGTGCTGCCGGTTCTGTCAAAGACATAGTCCGGTACTCTGGGGTCGACCTCCTCGAGATTAGGAAAGGAATTAGCCCGTGTGGTTGTCGACCCTGCAGCCACTATGAGGGCCCTTTTTGCTGTATATCCTGTGGCTATCATTCCTGGCCACTGGTTGCACCCCATCAGCCCCATATTGACCATAGGTTCACGATTAAACTTCTGAGCTTAAATTGTCGCTCATTAGTTAAACACCATTTGGATGTCTATGTCTTACTACACACTGATTCCACGGATATCCTTTTCTTGACCGAGACGTGGTTAACAGAGGACACAGTGATAGAACCTGGCCTAGCTCTCCCCCAGGGATATAGCATCTTGACACTAAACAGAGGCTCTAGGGGGGGCGGCATAGCAGTCATTTTTAAGTCAGGCTACATGTGTTCCCTGTTATTAATCTACCGCCCGCCAGGACCCTTTAAGGAGTTTAGAGCCGCTCTCGTCGAAGTTTTAAGTCTGTTAGCGATGAGGGCTTCTAATTTCAGTGTCATTGGTGACCTGAATTTACATCTGGATAATTCTCATGACGTTGAAATCACCAACTTCTTGGCTGATTTGGCAGCTTGGCAGCTGTCTCAACGGGTCCAGGGAGCTACGCATTCTGCTGGCCACTTATTAAATCCGGTCTTTTCCAACCTATCCTCCCTCACGGTCCATGACCCATCACCGGTATGCTGGTCTGATAATTTTCTAGTGTCTATGATACTAACAGATGTCATGCCGGTTAAGAGGGTCTCCGAGAAACTTTCCTTCAGGCGTCCGGGCATATACTTGATATTACTCAATTTAATGAGCTCCTTTCTACCACCACGCCTAAGATGCCGCCTGACCCTGTGCTGGCTGATAGAGCTTTTTCAAATTGGATTTCTCATACTTTGGACTCCCTGGTTCCTGTGAGGAAAATGAAATTTTGCCTGACCAAGATGCCCCCTACGTGTACCCTATGTTACATGTATGTGCATGTCACCCATGCATATTTCTCTTAGTGGCCTGAATCACAAGGCCTCTGAAATCACGTCCTGCATTAAGGTGCCTGTCATCAAGTTTCCCAAACGTTAAGCTAACATGAAGGCCCATGTATTTGCATTGTGCACTTTTAAATAAATATCGTAATGAACCCTTTTTGTGGTTCAGTCTGAGCCACTTTCTGAATCAGGGTTTTCATGACTCCTGACACACTGAAAGCTGCAGTTACGTATCTCTGACCTCGCATACTTCTAGCTCAGCCGAGCAAGGGTTGCCAAGACAGTATATTTTGCTTAACAGTTATCTGCATGCCCGGTGAAAAAGGTAAACAGAATCCGTCTGCAGAGATAGGGCCCAGCTTTTCTGTCTCTGTTTAAATGAAATTACAGTACTTGCATCTGTAGAAAGCTCACAGCCCCCATGCAATGAACGAAGAAATATATGCCCTTTCTGTCTTTTAGTGATGAGCAACCTTTGCTTCAGATAATACATCCCCGACTTAAGATATCAGTTAGTACCAGACGTGCTGGTCGCCTTGCCACTAAAGATCTCTCTACTAGACTGAAAGTCAGCTCTCCCCCCAGTTACACGTCAATTGCACGTCATGACCAAGTTACGCACACAGTAGGGCAAAGTTCCAGCTGGCCATGCAACTCCTCCTCTATGTAGCCACCCACCTATCACACACCTATGACTCATCAAGTGTACACCCTCATGCACGCCCACATGCTCCTATCTCTTTTTTACTTGCTCTGCCTTGAGCGCCTCCTCCCTATGTACAAGACAAAATGAATAAATGTATGTACTCTACAAATAATGTTAGAAGACCCTTCCTGAACCTCAGTGGTGATGGAACAGATTCTCCCTTAACTCGAGTTATTGGAATAAAGCCCTTTTAACTTGGACACCACGGACTCTCTGCCTCTCATTTGATACATGCTAATTGTTAATGCCTAAAATTTATGCCAGGGTAATATTTTATTTACCACATTAATTTGGCGCCCTTACAGGGACGTATCCCTTTCCCCACGCGCCGGAGTTGTAGGTCCAGTTTTGCCCCCTTCTACAGCCGTGAAGGACTTTAAAGTGTACACGCCATCGGGATTTCCCGCTACTCCCTCAGGCCCAGGAGGAGGGCGGACTGTGACCAGGCATCCATACGAGGCGGTGAGGATTGCGGATCGTCTCAACCAGAGCCCGACCCGTGAGAGAGCAAGGTCCGAGGTTTCCGAAGCCCACCAGTTCCAAGGCGCAGGCGTAGTAGTAGCAGTATCAAGTTTTCGAGGCCTTCAAGTCCTGCTTCCCGGTGAGTACCACTATGGGGAATGCATCAAGTTCAAGACGGGTTCATTTTATATGAACACGGTCAAGACGGGTTCACGTTATACGTGAGCACGGTAAAGACGTGTCTCATTCACGTGAGCACGGTAAAGACGGGTTCGTTCACACGAACACGGTCAAGACGGGTCCACGGTAAAACGTGGGCACGGTAAAGACGGGTCCACGGTAAAACGTGGGCACGGTAAAGACGGGTCCACGGTAAAACGTGGGCACGGTAAAGACGGGTCCACGGTAAAACGTGGGCACGGTAAAGACGTGTCTCATTTCTGAGACCGGTATGGCTGTACTGTATTTCAGTGCATAACGTTTTTCAAGTACATGTTTAGCTCTCTGTATCAGTTTAGGTTGTAACTGTTTTAGTGTTTAATATTTGAATATTTGTTTGTGTGTGAATGATTGTTGATTGTTTCAGTCCATTTTTGTGAATATTGGTTTCAAACATGCCATTGTTTTCGAAGTTACGTCAGATAGGGACCAGAAAAGGTATACTAGAAGAGTCAGTTAACATCCCGCCTAGAGACACACCTGGTCATTATATGTATAATAAGCATGGATTAGACGCCATCTTGTTTTTAGATTTATGGGTAGATTACACAAAGGACTTAGAGGAGAAATATAGATGGCCTGTCTCGGGAACATGGGATCCTGAATGCATTATGAGAGTAGAGGAAGCGCTATGGAAAAAGAAGTCAAGACCCTCTCAGAAAGATGCCATTGAATTGTGGCGCAAAGAGTCACATAGGAGAATAGAGAAAGAATTGAATAAAGCAGAGAGAACTAAACAAGCAGCGGAAAAAGCCAAAGAGTGGAGTTCCTTGTAAATAGCTCCTTGTAAATATGGTTTATGAAGAGCATGTCATTATTATAACTTGTTGAGTTTCTTGTGAATATGGCTTGTGAATAGCACCATGTGGTTATGGTTTGTGCAGAGCATGTTATCATTACGTTAGGCAGGAGAGAGCTGGATCTCTTTCAAGTGCTTGGAGAAAACGTTTTGAAGATGTGCGTACGTGTTATGTGATAACGTGGAGAAATGAGTTCATGACTTTCCCATGTACTGCAGTCATTGGGGAATGATTGTGCTTCAGCTGCCAAAGGGTTAATATCTTGTATTGAGAAGGCAGTATTTGTTTTAACATGCTGTTTAACATGCATGGTTATGTGAGCTGACACTAAAAGTCAGTGAGTGGTTAGATGAATGATGGTTTGGTTTAACATTTTTCATTGGTTGCTGGGTCTGCCTATGTGCTTTGTCAGCTTGCAGACTGAATGGTAACATTTTGCATGGAGAGTAAAGAAGTGTTCATTTAACATTCTATTTCAAATGCAGTCTGCGTATTTGTGTAGGTCTGCCTTGGAACACTTGATTTAATGTGTTTGACTCAGAAGTCGGTAAGTTGTAAATAAACCAGTCGAATTGAGATAAGGGTTTGCACGGAGGGTGCTTTAATGTTTTCACGGTTGAGAAGAAAATATAAAACAGACCCATCATAGAATGTGCTTTTAATTAGTGTAATGCAACCGTGTGTTTTTTTTAAATAAAAATGTGTTCTACAAAATATGCATTATTATTTTTCCAAATGCATGCTGCCCTTTAGAATAGCGTGTGACAGTTAATGCACTCAATTAGAAAACATGGCTTTTTGAAAAATGATGAATCTGGCCCTTTTAATAGATAGAATAGAAGAGCTTGCACACTTAATTATGAAAATAATGGTTTTGCAATGCAAAATTATGGTGTTTCACATGTTATTTTCAAGAAGTAAAATGTGACATGTTTCCATGTCATGTTGTTCTGTTTCTTTTTTTTCCTTTGCAGCTAGTGACAATATTTTATGATATAATTATTTTAAAATGCTAGCATGTGTCTAAGTTACTAAATAAAATATGTCCTTATTAATTACTGATTTTAGGATGCTTTTTATCACGTTTTAAATTTGCTTCAGTTAAGTTAGAGAATGTTGGTTAGCTCTCTGGCCTGGGTACAGATATGTTTTGAATTACAAAGACTGTATTTTTCGACCTTGAGGTGGCCTGGCTCCCGGGGAAAGATATTTTGTGAAGGGAGGGCTTTTCCCTCTGCTCAAGCCGAGCAGTGCCTGTCTTGTTATTATTGGCCATACTCCAATTCTTTTCCGCGGACAGGCTTCCTACGCATGCAGATAAAGAATGCTTGCAATTTGACCAAGCTCTCTCTTCAGTAACTTGGCAGCTGTTCTTAGCTCTCAGAGTTTTGAAAGGGTGGAGGAACCGCCCTGTGGGTGACATCACAATGAAGGGGAAGGCAGTGTAGAAAAAAAAAACTTGATGAGCCGCGGAAGAAATGTTTATATAAGGAGGGGGTCAAGTTGCTCTTCCTTACAGTCAGCACTGAAAGCTTCATTGACTTCAGATAAGGCATGCTTGCAAATGAATAGTTTTTCCCTCGTAGTGTAAACAGAATAATTGGCAGGAGTTTCGCTCTTGCAATGAGTCCTAGCATTTACAGTCAAGCACTGAAAAGACAGCTAGACAGTGTTCACATGCCTGCCAACACTGCGCTACTTCAGTACGTAGACGACATCCTGATTACAGCACGTTCAGAAAAAGAATGCGAAAATGCATCACTGACAGTTTTACATTTTCTGGCTGACAAGGGGCACAAGGTGTCCCCTTCAAAGTTGCAATTCTGTGAAAAGCAAGTGGTGTACCTTGGACACTTGCTTTCCAAGGAGGGTAGACAGCTAACACAAGAACGTATACAGCTCATTGCTAACCTTTCACAGCCAAAGACACAAAAGGAAGTACGTGCCTTTATTGGCCTCACTTCATACTGTAGGCAATGGATTCCCCAGTATGCCTATCTAGCCAAACCACTCATACAATTGACAACACAGGAAGCAGCGTCTTCGTCTGTACTTCCTTGGACACAAGAACACACCTTGGCATTTGAGGAATTAAAAAGAGCATTATGTCAAGCGCCAGTTTTAGCGACTCCAAGTTACAGTAAACCTTTTATGCTTTTCGTAACTGAACGGGATGGAACAGCGTTATCTGTCCTCACACAAGATCAAGCAGGAAAACACAAGCCTTGTGCTTATTTTTCTAATACACTAGATCCAGTGGCCCAGGCTCTGCCTGCGTGCCTGAAATCAGTTGCAGCAACAGCCCTAGCCATAAGACAAAGTGACTCGATAGTGTTGGGTCACCCTCTGACAGTACAGGTTCCACATGCAGTGGAGGTTCTCTTAAACAGGACACAGACACAACATTTGACTGTAGCAAGACTGACAGGATATGAACTGACATTATTTCAACCACACATAGAGATCAGACGTTGTAATATTCTGAATCCTGCAACACTTTTGCCCTCAAGTACAGTAAATGCACCACCACATGACTGCGTGGAAGTAATGAATATAGTGACGAAACCAAGACAAGACCTGACAGATATTGCACTTCCAGACCCTGACCTAACACTCTATGTAGATGGATCATGCATGAGAACGAGTGCAGGAGAGTTAGTAGCAGCATATGCCGTGACCACTGCTACTGAAGTCATAGAGACACAAAGAATAGACACACTGTCAGCACAAGCAGCAGAGCTCATCGCTCTGACACAAGCCTGCATAAGAGCTAAGGACTTGAAAGTGAACATTTATACAGATTCACAATATGCCTTTGGCGTAGTTCATGATTTCGGAGTACTTATGGAGGGAGAGAGGTTTCTTGACCTCCCATGGGACCAAGATCCAGCACGGCCAGCTCATTCAAGCCCTGTTGGAAGCAATACATTTACCTACAGCCATTTCAATCCTGAAGTGCAAAGCTCACACCAAAGTTACAGACACCATTACCCAGGGTAATGACCTGGCAGACCGAACAGCTAAACTTACAGCCCAGACACCAACAGACACGACAAGGACAGAGGTACCATTACTGACAAAAAGCATGACAGTCAGGGATCCTTCTCAAGATGTACTCGACATACAGACACATGCCACTATAGATGAAATAAAGAAATGGACAGAACAAGGAGGGGTCCAGACTGAACAAGGTTGGATGACTAAGGGAAAAGGCTCATGGTTTCTTCCAGATTCTATGGTACAAGTAATCATAAACACAGCACATAGTCCAGCACACTTAGGAGAAAAAGCAATGATAGACAGCCTACAGAATATTTGGTTTAACAAGCACCTGCGTGCAGCAGCGAAACAGAAAGTACGAACATGTATGATCTGTTGCCAGTTCAATCCAGGTAAAGGCATCCCGGTGGAACAAGGCGGATTTCATCCTCCTGACCATCCTTTTGAGGTTCTCCAGATGGATTATATCCAAATGGACAGATGTAGAGGTTACAAGTATGTCTTGGTAGTTGTGTGTGCACTATCTAGATGGACAGAAGCATATCCAGTTCCAGATTATACTGCTGTGACAACAGCCAGGCAATTAGTGCCCGAGTACTTCCCCAGGTATGGATTGCCTCGGGTCGTATATTCCGATAACGGTCAGCCATTCTCCTCTGAATTAATGAAACAAGTGTCTCTTCTGTTAGGATATACTTGGAAATTCCATTGTGTAAGACACCCTGAAGCAGCAGGCCTTGTAGAAAGACATAATCAGACAATCAAAACAAAGCTTGCTAAGATATGTGCAGAAAAAGGCGTGGATTGGATGGTAGCCTTGCCGGTTGCCCTCTTTTACATGCGTATGGTAGCCCATTCCAGAACAGGCCTATCTCCATATGAAGTAGTTTTCGGTAGACCGTCAAATATGTGGGGTACGCCTATGCCTAAAAGAATAACTGATGTTGACAGTAACATGCTGACAGATTACCTGGCTTCCTTGATGTCTGCACTACTCTCTTGTCGTTCACAGGTTGCTGCCGCTTTCCCTGACAACACCCAGGTCAAGGAGCATGCCATATCACCAGGCGATTTTGTATGTGTCCGGAATTTTGATCGTTCAAGCCCCCTCGAGCCTCGCTGGAAGACCCCGAAATTAGTGCTTCTTACCACGAGGACCGCAGTGAAAGTGGAAGGACGCAAGGGGTGGATCCACGCTCAGCATTGTAAAAGATACTTTGGACAATCTGGTACTTTAGTAAAAGATACAGACACTAAAGACATTAAAGACAATACAGACTTTGCGCCGCTGGCGCCGCCTGCGCCGCCTTTGCTAGAAAAGACTCCACAGCAGGAGTATAGGTCTAAGTTAAGATCTAGTAAGTCAGACGTAGTTTAATTGTTTAAGCCCACCCGGTGGTGAATCGGTTAGACTAGATTTCTGACATGTATAAGATCACATACGAGAATAGTAAAAAGAGCGAAAAGAAAGCTAAATACTGCAAGTTATTACGCAGTAGATGTATAGTTACTTTGATCATTCTTTTTATTCTGTGCATTGTTATAATCTGTGTCAGTTTATTACTACATGTTTTCTTTCCTATTTCCTCACATATACACTCTTCCAGTAACAGCACCATAGAGCATACATTTAGTGAACTGCCACCTCATGAATTGTCATATCGACTTGCATTGCGTAACAATACTTTTATTCGAATGTTACACCATTCTCACCAGACCAGCAATGCGACTGATTGCTGGGTATGTGGCCAACTGCCTCCTTATCAAAAGACGAAGGGAGTTCTGCCCTTCTATCCTCTACCGTTCTCACACAATGGTTCATGTGGAGCATGGTTTGCCTTAATGACCTCAATAGATAGAAAGTACATAGCTTATCCAGGTGGCTGGATATATGGAAACCTGAATAAAGTAATGAATAAGGCATGTTTTCCAGACAAAGACGGATTTCCCCAAAGGAAGGGAACCGATCTAGAGAATGAAGAGTACGAGCAGGGAAATGCATCCGTTAATTTTATAATGTTAAACGTTCAGCCCAAGCAAAATACAGGTCCACCGTTTATTTCAGTTCTACCAGCAAAAGGTGATTTATGTGTTAATAAGAAAGGCTCAGTACATATGGGACACAGCGAGTGTAAGGTTGTAGTAGAGTTTAATGATAAAGGACTTTCTTCTTTCAAAACATCACGCCATACCTATTTCATTTGCGGTCAGACAGCCTATGTACATCTGCCCTTAGACTGGGGTGGGACTTGTTATATAGCATTCTTATTGCCACCTGTATTCTTGGCCCCATCCCATTATCATAGAGATTCATGACTAGAACATGTTAGAGTAAGGAGAGAGACAGATGCCTCAGGGATTGATCAGACTGAAACAGCTTGGGAGCAATATACAGATTTCAACATAGGATTCTTTTTCTTCGTAGGTCCCGTCCAAAACAGTAAACTGATACGCAAGTTAACAAGGACTCTTGAGGCAGTAGTGAATGTGACTGCATCTGCCCTGGCGAACTTGACCCAGGAACAGTCTGCTATGAGACTTGTTGTTCTTCAAAATCGCCTCGTTCTAGACGTCATCTTGGCGGATAGGGGCGGAGCTTGTAGCGTGATCCGATCTAGTTGTTGCATTTTCATCCCAAATAACGCGCCATCTGTGTATGCAGCGATAACAAGGCTCCACAAGATTGCTCATGTCATACATCAAGACCCAGGCACATGGACTTGGTCCAGTTGGCTCTGGGGTGTGATATCTGCTTGGGGATGGAAAGTGTTGTCCTTCCTAGGAGTGATCCTACTTATGATATTTGGTTGCTGTCTCTGTCTGCAGTGTGGCCCGGCCATTTGCGGCCTGTGTGCAACTGCATGTGTTCCACATCCAAGTATACAAAGGGTTAAGGACGAACAAATGATGCTGTATGATCAACTATACGGTCTCATGAATATAGATGTATCCTGAAGGGTTAAGTAGGGGACAAGGAGGGAATGAGGAAAATGAAATTTTGCCTGACCAAGATGCCCCCTACGTGTACCCTATGTTACATGTATGTGCATGTCACCCATGCATATTTCTCTTAGTGGCCTGAATCACAAGGCCTCTGAAATCACGTCCTGCATTAAGGTGCCTGTCATCAAGTTTCCCAAACGTTAAGCTAACATGAAGGCCCATGTATGTGCATTGTGCACTTTTAAATAAATATCGTAATGAACCCTTTTTGTGGTTCAGTCTGAGCCACTTTCTGAATCAGGGTTTTCATGACTCCTGACACACTGAAAGCTGCAGTTACGTATCTCTGACCTCGCATACTTCTAGCTCAGCCGAGCAAGGGTTGCCAAGACAGTATATTTTGCTTAACAGTTATCTGCATGCCCGGTGAAAAAGGTAAACAGAATCCGTCTGCAGAGATAGGGCCCAGCTTTTCTGTCTCTGTTTAAATGAAATTACAGTACTTGCATCTGTAGAAAGCTCACAGCCCCCATGCAATGAACGAAGAAATATATGCCCTTTCTGTCTTTTAGTGATGAGCAACCTTTGCTTCAGATAATACATCCCCGACTTAAGATATCAGTTAGTACCAGACGTGCTGGTCGCCTTGACACTAAAGATCTCTCTACTAGACTGAAAGTCAGCTCTCCCCCCAGTTACACGTCAATTGCACGTCATGACCAAGTTACGCACACAGTAGGGCAAAGTTCCAGCTGGCCATGCAACTCCTCCTCTATGTAGCCACCCACCTATCACACACCTATGACTCATCAAGTGTACACCCTCATGCACGCCCACATGCTCCTATCTCTTTTTTTCTTGCTCTGCCTTGAGCGCCTCCTCCCTATGTACAAGACAAAATGAATAAATGTATGTACTCTACAAATAATGTTAGAAGACCCTTCCTGAACCTCAGTGGTGATGGAACAGATTCTCCCTTAACTCGAGTTATTGGAATAAAGCCCTTTTAACTTGGACACCACGGACTCTCTGCCTCTCATTTGATACATGCTAATTGTTAATGCCTAGAAATTATGCCAGGGTAATATTTTATTTACCACACCTGCCAGGTGGTCTAAGTGTTGTGGCACTAAAGCTAATGCTTGGTACAATGGCAGGGTGGCATCCTTACAAAGAGGTTGTAAAAAGTTGGAAAGTGCCTGGAGAAGAGACTATGATTCGATGTCAAAAAGATGCTATCAGTTAGCAATTAAGAGATATCATAATGCGATCCAATCTGAGCGGGCAGCCTATTACTCAGATGTGATTAGAAACAGTAGCAACCATTTTAAAAGCGTCTTCTCCATAGTAAAGGATCTTAAAACCTCGACAGATATTCTTACACCCTCAGTAATATCAGATTTCAATGTGAGACCCTTGCTTTTTTTTGTGAAGAAGGTAGACACAATATACGGCTCCTTCCCTCAACAAGTGGTTCAAAAGGGATCTAGGTCTGGACCCTCCTGTAATCGTACATTGGGTGCCTTTCCACCTATCTCTCAAGAGGCACTGGTTATGCTCTGCCACAAGATTAAATCTGGCTCTCCTGCTGACCCCCTTAAGCCGGATCAATTCTTGAAACCATTGCCTGTGTTTCTACCATTTTTGAGCCATTTGATCAATCAGTCCCTGCTCGCATCAATGGTCCCTAATGCCTGGAAGCAGGCGTGGGTGGTCCCGTTGTTGAAAAAGCCTAAGCTTGACACCACTAAACCAGAGAACTTCCGTTCCATCTCTCTCCTACCTCGGGTATCCATGATTTTGGAATCCCACATTAATTCCATACTTGCAGGTTACCTGGAGGAGAACAACCTTCTGGACCCCTCCCAGAACGGTTTTTCGCCCGGGTCCCAGTACAGAATCAGCTCTTCTGGCTGTGACCGAGCATTTAAGGGGGTGCCCTAGATGAGGGTCATACATCGGCACTGATTTTGTTAGATCTCAGTGCCGCATTCGACACTGTCTCCCACCAGATCCTGCTGCAGAGGTTGAAGGAGGTGGGGATCAGGGACTCTGCCCTTGAGTGGTTTGCCTCCTTTCTTGCTGATAGGACCTTTCAGGTTGCAGTGCCCCCTTTTTCATCTAAGATCCATAACATCAAATATGGGGTACCGCAGTGCTCAGCTCCGAGCCCTACGCTGTTCAGCGTATATGTGCAACCCCTAGCAGCAGTGGTAAAAAGTAGAGGGCTCACTGCAGTGTCCTATGCGGACGACACACAGTTGGTAGTCACTCTCTCAGATGACTGCAGTCAGGGCGCATGCAAGTTCCAGAGGGATTTAGAGATCATATCTGAGTGGATGACTGCCAACTGTCTTCAGTTAAATGCCAACAAGTCAGAGGTCCTGCTGGTTGGGAGAAATACTGAGGTGTGGAGTGAGCATTGGTGGCCTGCCAAGTTGCGCGGTGCACCCGCCCCCAAACAGCTGGTAAAAAAATGTGGGTGTGTGGGTGGATTCTGCCCCTAGCTTTCAAACATAAGCAAAGAATGTAGCTGGATCTTGTTTTGGCATTTTACGGGGGCTTAAATCAGTGTTGGGGTTCTTCAACCCAGCAATGAGGCAGGTGATTATCCAGGCATCTATTTTGTCTAGATTAGACTTCTCTAATTCACTTTACTTGGGAGTCAACAGAGCAGAAGTCAAAAGACTGCAAAGGGTCAAGAACACTGCTGTCAGAGCTTTGTTAGGTTTGCCCAGGACTTGCCCCACTTCCAGCGCTATTCGTCGGCTACATTGGCTGCCTCTAGCTAAAACGCATTGAGTTTAAAACTCTTTGCCTGTCCTATAACATCCTAAATATGTCATCCCCAGATATTCTAGCCAATCTGCTCACACCCTGCATACCTTCCCGCCATCTTCGTTCCACGGGCCAGCATTTGGCGGTTGTTCCACGGGCGAGGAGGGTTTGTGCTGGTGGTCGCTCCTTTGGTGTATTGGCCGCCAGACTTTGGAATGCGCTCCCCACTGCTATTCATAGCATGGATATTTACTTGGCTTTTCGTAAAGCCATCATTCAAAACGTACCTCTTTCCTTCCCCGTAGAGTGTTGTTTGTTGTCTATTGTTCTGCTGTTTTCTGTTTCAGTGCTGGGACACCCTTTTGCTAGGGCAGCTGTGCGCTATATAAAACCGCATAGATAGACCTCACACCGCTCAAGTTCAATACCGAGTATGGTATCAAAACTGGAGTTGAGACATGCACCAGTCTCAACAATGAGGTGTTCAGAGCCATACATGGGTTAGATAGAAATCCATCCCTGCATCCATTGCTTAAACCTTTTTAGACTTAATATTATACATTTTAAGGTAGCTTTACCCATACAAAAAACATAGCACCAGGACAAACCCCCATGTAGATGTAATAATACTACAGAAAAAAAGCATGAGCTGTTTCATTATGTTTTGTTCTTTACACCAAGATCCATGTAAATCTTTTCTGGTCCCGGTGTTGCTTTTATTTAAGATCAGAAAGCACCAAAATATGTTACACTGTCTTAAAAACTTTTTAAAATGCCTTTTGCAACCCAGGAAGTATTTTAAGAGATATTTAGTTGAACAAATGCTTCATGAGTAACATTTTGGAATTGCACTTGTCACTTTATGCATGTAACTTTGAATTTTATCTGCGCCTAGCATTTTATCTTTTTTTTATCGGGGTTTTATCGATTTGTAGTAATAAGGATGACTGTATGTTTTCTAATTGTTTGAAATGTTTTACTGCTCTATGGCATAATCCCGAATACAGTATTTTGAAATGGAAATAGATTCTGCCTCTCAGACATCTTTAGCAAACTTGATGCCAACAACAGGATCCCAGCGGCAGGTTATGTGCCACAAATAAAAAGAAGAAGCAGGTTATGGAGAGGTTTGCTCAGGTGCACCAGGGATATAATGGAAGTTCTGTTGATAGAACTTTGCTGGGAACGGGGCAAGTAGGAGGGTCTGTGATTGATGATACAACTGAGGACCTTCTCTGAGACTCTGATGGCACTGAATTGATGTCCACAAATTACCTCAGAGCTAGGTTCAATACGACATAACGATAGTGGCTCTATCAGTAGGGCTGACGCACTTGGGAGCACTTTAGTTGCTGCATCTTTATTACATAATATTGGCTCAAGGGCCAGTGATAAAATGGAAACTTTGTCAGAACTTGGCCTGGGCGGTGAACTCTGCTCCGTTTGCAGAGTTTGCAGAGTTTTCTGCTCCCCGCGCTCCATGGAGCACGAGGAGTTCCAAAAAACTCTGCTCCACATTGCGGAGCAGAGTTTTTTCCTTGTTCGCTCTCACCAACATCAAGTAGGTGAACGTGAGTGAGGAAAATCCTCCTCCCAGCGGGATTTCTCAATGCAGGAGGTCAGATTATTCAACACGGACAGTCGAGGATGTTTGCGACCTCTCACATTGTGAAACCTTCCGTTTGCGTTGAGAAAGCTGCTGCTCGGGTAGAAAATCTACTCAAGTGGCAAGAAAAGAAGTAGCGCCCTCATACACTGCACATGGTGCAGTATGTGCTGATTTTACAGTGCAGGACAAACACCTGGCACTAAAAATCAACGTGAATGGCATGACCAAACGCGCTCTGCCGCTTACGAATTTCCATGTAGCGCAGAGTTTTTTGTTCACTTCGCGAAGTTCCAAGTTGCGGAACTCCACGACCTCCACCAAGGTCTAGTGAGAACCTAATTCCATTCAGAGTGGGGATTCTTCATGCTCACCCACACTGGCTCCCATCTATGAGTTGCTGCACGTCCATAGGGAAGAATATAGGAAGGACTCTCTCTCCTTAAAAACTGTGCATTTTAAGACTCTAGTGTCCTACATAAAGTTTCAAAGAACATGGACGTACTTCGGGACAGTTTGAAGAATATGAAAAGCTGCTCAACTCAGCTGCAGACAATAGAACAGCAAATAAAGGGTAAGGTGTGTGAGCAGGACATAAAGCACAAGATTATTGCGTATAAGATGGAAGACATGCAAAATTGTATATGCTGCAACAGCCTTCAGGTGCATGGAATACCTGAAGGCCAAGAAGGGCGACAACTCATGGTGGTATACATTCCATTTATTTAGGCAAGGATTCTGGCAACTTAATAGCTGGGACATTGACAGTCAGGTGCAAATGGCACACCAATTTCCCATTTGAAAACCAGTCAAGGGGAGAGCTGCACAATACACTTGGGCAATTCAGATTCCTGTGGGCAACTATATTTTCCGTCAATTGATTTACCGCATGCTAGTCCCTATAGGTCAAATAAATATTTTTGCGCTCAGTCTTCTGCCATGAAACGGCAGAGTGCAGATGAAAGCTCCAATAATTGATTCCTGATTTTGTTAATCTGAGGGCCACTGCCTTGTTGTTAGGATATGCCAATCTCAAGTTCTCTTTATCAGAAACAAACATACTTTTGCCAGGGTTCAGTGAAAGATTTTAAAATGTTGGGGCACTGGCACCACAAACTGAAATTGACAAAAGGCGGTTAGGGTTCCTCTTGATTAAACTGCATTATTTTATCCATTATTCTTATGCTGGTTGCATCTATGTACATCCTTAATCTGCATTATCTATGGCTCGTTCATTGGGATTGGTGTCAGTGGTATACAGTGCCTGCTGCTTCGGTTTCTCCCTTTCCTGTTTTTATTTGCATGTCTGATTTTCTTCTTTTCTTTCTTTGTATCTCTCCTTTTTGTATGCATGCTCTAGTGTTATCAGGAGGTAGTTCGGATCTCAAGACTTGCAGGGGAATGGTCTTCTGATTAGAAATTATCCAATAGCTTATTGTCTTGTATATCCGTCTCAGGGAGGGATTTTCCAGGGGGTAAAGATCTTTTGGGAGATTGGGATAGGTCTGGGTTTCTGGGAGGCTTCTTTGCTGGGGGAGGGTTGGTGAGGGATGGCTGTGGTCAGGGGAAGGGGTTTTTGAAGGGATATTTTTTTCACTTAGGTTTAACATGGGTTTTGAAAATATGAAAAAATGGGAAAGTATCAAAGGGTGATGGTAAATATTTTGTCACACGTAGAGATCAGATTTTCTATAATGGCTGAGGACAGTCATATTCTTAGCTGGAATGTGAATGATTTGAGGAATTCTGCTAGGCTTAGATTTGTCAATGAAAAGCTAATAATGTTCAAACCACAACTCTTATGTTTACAGGAGACACATTTAAGTTTGCAGGAGGGCAAGTTACTGGAGAGTCTGGGCTACAAGATACTTGCTACCTCCGACTGCATAGGGTCACAGGGGAGGAGGTAACATTGCTAGCAAGTAGCTGTAAGTGATCAGCGACTAAAATCAATATTGACAAAAGGGGTCGCTGGCTTATTGCGAAGGCCAATTTTCAATTTACTATCTGTGGGTTGTATATTCCTAATATGGATAACCCCCTCAATTTTTAACTTTCTTTTCTTAGAATTTAGTCAAAGGGAGCACCCGATCATAATCTGTGGGGTCTTCAATCTGACACTTAAGCTGGAGAATTGGAGAATTTGGAGCCGCACATTCCTCAGCCTTGGTGTTAGCAGATTTGCCCCCTGCAGTGCTTTTCCCAGGTCAGCTGTTTAGAGATTAAAAAAAGAGGGGCGAGAACGCATCCGTGTTTGAGGCCGTTATTGGTTGGAACCTTGGTTGTTACAGTCGATTGGCTGGTTTTGATGCCAACCCGAGTCCCCTCGTGAAGGGCAATTATTGCCTTTAACAGCTTTTGAGGAACGCCCCAGCAGTCCAGTTTTTCCCACAGCTTCCCACGGTCAACTCGGTCGAAGGCTGCATTGTAATCAACGAAGCAGCAAAACAGAGGTAGTTGTGGTGGCTGGGTCGCATGGAGTGACTGGTTTCCCAGTGCTAAGATGTTATCTGCGGTAGAACTTTGGGGCCTGAAACCAGATTGAAAGAAGGGAAAGATGTTATGTTCTTTTGCCCAGGTTTCTAGTTCTTTCAACAGAATTCTGGCATATGCTTTCGCTTCTATGTCTTACAGAGCGAGGAGCCGGTGGTTTTCAGCTTTCGTGCAGTCCCCTTTTTTATGAATGGGAAACAGTATTGAGCTTTTCCATGATGATGGAACGGTAGAAGTGGCATATGCATACTTGAAAAGTGATGTTAGCTATTCTGCCCAGAATCTGTGAGAGGCTTTAAACACTGTTGCAGGGACTCCGTTGGGACCTGGAGTACCATCTGTCCTCATTTTTTTAAACAGGTTGGTTATCTCAACCTTAGTGATGACTGGTATCTTAATGCATTTTTGTATTTCCGAGGGAGTCTATTGTGTTTGGGTATAAGTCATATTCTGATGTGTTGTATAAAGTTGCTTTGCGTATTTAACCCACTCCGAGGGTGCCACCCCATTTTCCTTGATCTGGCTGATGTGGCTATTTTGCTTAATGTATCTCCAAAGTTAGATGTGTCCCTTTTCTTTGAGAAGATTAAATATGTTCAGCCACTCTGCCTCAATTTTCTTTAGTCGTGTTTCCCATACTTTCTTTCTGTGTTCCGTACGAAGTGCTGTTATTGCCGGTGTTTGTGGATTTAGGGCTCCTTTTCTTCTTGCCTTTAAGGCCTTTGAGAGACAATACTTGGTTTGAGCTAGGGCCCTTGGTTTTATTTGTGATGGTAGGCATGGAGGATAGGAGACCTGTGCTTTAGAGATTCTAGTTTGTCCCCCAAGAACGGTTTTCAATTCAACTAGGAGTGCTTTCCAAAGCTCCAAGGGGGATACAGTGCTTATGTTTTTGGAGCACGACTCTTTATGTATAATCCACTCTAGGAGTTTTGGACCTAGATTTGTGGACCATTTTATTCTGCCCAGAACTTTGTGGTGCTCTTCTCCAGCAACACCCCGACAGCTTCCCATTCTTGCCGGATTTCTCGAGGAAGATTAATTCGCCTCATCGCGCCGATCACTCCTGGATCGGAACACTTTCCCTACGGACCACGCGGGCTTGAGTGCCTCTTCACAGTAGATGTTCAATTAGTTGTCTCCACGGCCATCTGGATCCCAATTCCACGGAGCGTCCATCCACTCCCCCACTTGCCGGATGCCCACCCGGGCACCCGATTCTCGTGCAGCTAATTGGATTACCCCCACTACCTCGGCTTGATGTCCGCGGCCGTCCAGCTGCGCCCCACGCACTGCCACCAACCCTCCTTGTCCTGAAGATGATCCTAATTCCTATGGATCGAAACGCCGTCGACTCATCTGCCAGACTACAGGCGCCCCTTACATAGTGGTTATCCCAAGAATACCAGAAAAGGAAAATAACTCTGCTGAATCATATGGAAGCCACTCCTTTTTGTTTTTATTCACTGTAAATATATATGCACTCACACCTTGCGCCGCTCACGCTGACCACTCTGTCACTTGTGTCGCCGTAGTGTCTCTCACTTTGTCACTCACGCACCTTGTACAACTTTGGGTTTTTATCCTTGAATTACATCTTGCAGTGCTGATAATTAACTGTATATGTACTTGTTGATTCCATTAAAATGTTCAGTAAAATGATGCTTTAAGCACCCCCTTTAAATCAAATAGAGCCTCCTTGTTTCTCCTTGGATAATGTTTTCATATCCTTTTTATTTGTCTTCAATTGTTACCGGTTGGGATATTGTTTTATTTACATACTTCTCTAGTTGAAGCACCCAAGGTTCCAGTTGTTTTGCAGGTTTCCTGTTTAGCTGGAGAAATACCCTCAATGGTCTGTCGTCACTCTCGTCCCTATTTTCCACTTCAAAGTTGTTAAAATATGGTACCAGGTTATCTGACATAAAGATGTAGTCGGTTGTGGACTTTTCCCTAAAGGTGGGGAGGGGAAACCAGACAGGATCCGCAGATTTTTTGATGGTGTGGGCAGAAACCATATTTTGAGTGAAAAGTAGCTGCTGCAGGGGGGCTAATTCAGTCTGGGTACGGGAGTCCATTTTTGAGTGCCCCAACTCCCGTGTGTTCATGTCCCCGACAATAATTGGAAAGTGTGAGACATATTTGTTTATGAGGTGGTCCATTTTTGTTGTCTATATTTTTAGTACTTGCTTTTTTTTGCTGGGAGGTAGTTTGACGTGGCAGGTAATTAACAAGAGACGAATTGGGTCGTTGTTGCTTTTTAAACTGCAGATCAGTCCCGCTTGCAGATTGGCGGTGTTCGTTGTTAATAAGGTTGCCTCTATTTTGCGGGCTTGGTTAATATAGATTGAGAGCCCACCAGATGCTCTCCCGAAGATGTTACGTTTTATGACTGCAGAGTAAAATTTGTAAAAGACAGGGAAAATTAGAGGTTCAGTGTCCCATGTTTCTTGTAAGCACAAGATGTCATTTTCGCGATGGTAATTGCTTACTGAATTGCACCCAAGCAATTTTTTAAGCCCATCAATATTCCAGGATATGATGGACAGCTGTATGTTATTTCCTGGTGTTCTGGTCATGATCTGATGACGAGCAGCATTTATAGTGTTAGAAGTGCCATTGTGGTGGCTGTCCTCCTGGACCAGTACGAGTGCCATGCCTGAAGGTATGCTTTGGCCCACTAATATAGACTGTCCAGTGGTCAAGTGTACTTGTTATCCTGTAGACAGTGTAAAGTTGTGGCTCTGCAGCTGAGCTTTTCCCTGGTTGAATGCTAGCTGTCCCCCTTAGGACAGAATGGACTTCCTTCATTGGCTGTGATGCTGCTAGTACGTGTGGGTATTTCTCAGGTATGGGGAAAGCAATGTCAATACCCCATTCAGCCATTTGGGCTATTTCTTCTGGTGTTAGCCCCACCTGGGAGTGACGTCTCAGCCCAATCGAGGTTGATTCCCCGTGAGAGTCACTGGAGAGACATAGGAATTTAACCCAGGCTAGGTCGTCTTTGTGTGTTTCTGAGAGGGAAGGGATATGCTTAAAAAGTTGAAGTACGTTGCCCCTATTTAGAATGCCATGTTGGCCTTTAATGAAGTATCTGGGGGTGAGGATTACATCATGAGTAGTTTTGCTGTCTTGATTTGCTTTAGGCTCGATACTTAGACTCGTCTGTACAATACTTAAATTAAGGCTTGGGTCTAGATCCCATTGACGTGGCTCTGGACAGTAGATGGGGTTATGGAATGGCTGCACAGTTTGATCACGAGGCCTTTAGAAGTCCGGGGGTAAGAGGCCCTGAGATATATTGTCCCTGATGTCGAATCCTTGTTCCTAAGTTGAGCATAGTCGACTTGTCTGCTCTAACTTCTTGATGTTTGATGAATGAGGTAGTTGAGTTGTTGTAGCCGGGCCTGATGGACTGTGCGAGCCCCCCATTCTGGGAATTCTCTGGCCCGTCAGATTCTTGTTTGGCTTCCAAAGGGCTTGGTGATATAGATGTTGAGTTACTTGGGCCGTGCTTTATAGTAAAGATTAAATAGAACTGTGTTTTGTCTTTGTAAATTTGTGAATTTTGAGTATGGGTTGGTAATAGGAGGGCAGCTTTTTTTCATGCCCTGGCCTTTTTCTCTTGAGTCTTTAAATTTTTCTTGGCCCTCCTTGAGAAGGGTTCTTCTTTCCTTGTAAGAATGGAGGTGTTGCCCTCATGGTTCCCTGCATTTAAGATTCGGGAGCTAGAATTGAGACTGGGTGGACTGATGGAAAGTTTGGTGGGTACAAAGAAACCTTGAGTGTCTGGCTTTATTAAGGAGTTGCCCAAATTGTTTATGGCTGAGTTACCATGAGGGTCGGTGAGCTTTGAGGTTGGTGCAGTACTACTGCTGTTAGTCAGGCCCCGGGTGCATCCTGTTTGAGTTTTAATGAGACTAACAGATCTGTTAAAATTTTTGGAAGTGTTGCCCATTTGTCCATGAGGTCTGCACGCGAACAGGTGCAAGGCCGGTTATTCTGATTGACACTAAGCTTGCTCTCTATGAGGTACACCTTGTTGCTCAATTCCACTAGCCGTTGATCCATGGTCGATTTGCAGCACCATTTTGTTTGATTGCCAGAGTAATGCCCTGGCCATGGAGTGGACTGGGTCGTTAATGAAACTGCTATTGTGAAGACTATGGCTTTGAGAGCTCTGTGTAGGGGAGGGGGAACACCGGGTTACATTGGCCGTTCTGAAGAGCTTTGGGGTGAGCTCCAGTGTATTTTGTATCTTTGATTCCAGGTTTTGAAGAAATAACGGTGATAATTACCCAATGTTTTGTTGACGCTCCAAATATTCAGTCTTAGTTGGTCCAGGACCTATGGGTACTAGGGGAGGTGGTGGAACAGAAGACTGCAGAGTAAATTGTTGCTGGCGATGTATTTGGGCTGTCTCAACCTGCATGTGATTTCCTTGGGTTAGAGCAGTGGTGTCAACGGGTGAATCACTTGCATGTCTCTGTTTAGATCCTAGGGGGCAACAGGGCCAAGAGCAAGATTGAGACCGGCATCTTTCGATGTTCATGCTTCCGCTATTTGTACTTTGTACTTGTATTGCAAGGAACTTGTTGTTAGTAAGGCTCCCTGTCCATTGGTACATTCCATTACTGGCTTTGACCCTTCCTGATTGGTCTGTTGGGGCGGGGGAGCTCTCATCATTAGGAGGACGTTTATATAAAAATTGAGTTATGAGTCCTGCTGCTGGAGACTTTAAAAATAACTTTTTGTCCGGGACTGCGTTTCGTGCACTTCTTAGGATTCTAGGTGACACTTGAGTCGGGGGATTGACTTTATGAGGGCGTTTTCTTGGCTCTGAGAGGCTTTTTGAATTTTTTTGCCATCCTTCAATAGGGGTGCCCAAATGTTAGTGGCTATATACTGCCCCAGTAAACTGAACTTTTTCCTTGGGGTTTAGAGTTTAAACAAGGAAGATGTCTACGCCCTGAGTCCTAGCGGGGTGGCTGAATGACCTTTGGGCTGTTGTTTTCGCCTGGTTACTCCCTCGGTGAGCCACAATACTGCTAGCCACTCCACCGCCCAAGCAATTGAATGCCAGCTGTACACTCATCTTCCAGCACCGAGGTCCAATCCTTGTACCTCAATTTTTCTGCAACCAGTGGCCCCCTGCAGCACACCCAAGATATTAGCCCTCCGGGGGTGAGCCAAGACAGGCAACTTCTCCCCAGGCGGGCCAAGGTCAATTTCCACTGACTCAAGGATTTACCTCAAGGAGGGCTCTGGAAGGCTCCGGGAGGGCACGATATTTCAGAGCAAATCTTGCAGTCAGCCATGCTTCCCACGACGTGCAGCGCTTGTGTGCCTTGAGCGTTCCTCTCTAATGGTGACCTTCAAAGTGCTGCACCTCTCTGCACGGTGACAGGGACGGCGGAGGATGGACCCAGCATCCTCCGCTCCTGGCTGCGGGTGCCACTGCATCTCCCCCACCGGGGCAGGTCCATCCGAGATGGCCGCTGAGAGTCCTATGTTCTGGTGCACCGAGAAACCTGAACTGGATCTGCTTCTCGGACAAAAGGAGTTACTCACTCGTGTTGTCCCTGTGAGCAAGTCCACCACTTTCTCCTCTTCCCAGATGCCGATCACAGAAGGGTCCGGTTAGCACCGGACAGTACACGACAAGGCTGCCTGGGTCATTCCCAGCTAGAGGTGCTCGGGCCCTAGCCACCCCACAGTTTTTTGCTTTCTGCTTCAGCTTTGATCAGTTCTTGACACACTTCTCAGATTTCCCCTGCTCCAGGCCCCCGGGCTCACCTCTAAATGCTGGGTCCGGTGGACAGTGCGCAGCGTCTGCCACTGCCTGACTTCGCTGCCTCGTTTCAGCCTTTCTCAGCCCCTCACAGCACAACGTTTCTCCACTGTTCCAGCACCCTGGGGACTCACTCCTGCCACAAAATTGTCAGCAGGCTGTTGTAGCAGGCTTTTGCAGCAGTCAGCAATAGGGTGTCCTCAGGGTAGTTGCGGTTGGTCCCGGGGCTGATCCCGAGGCGTGTTGAACTGCCGCGGCTTGGTTATCGGCTGATTTCTGGCCAATTTTTGGCTTGTTTTCAGCCATTTTGCGGCCGATACACACATTTTCCACGTCTCCTGTAGTTTGCGGTTCACAGCTCCCACAGCCCCTCCTCCTTGGGTCAGGCGTCAGGCTTGATTTTGCACTGATCCATGAAGTAGAATCAGTTTTTGTATTGTTTGTACAGAGGGCCTAAATGTGGTGGCATTGGTGCCTTCTATCAGATTCTTTTGAATAACAAACCACTTAAGCATTATTTTGATCAATTGGCGACCAAGTGATCAAAAAAACTGTCTCTTTACGTTTCTTTGGAAGACATTAGGTTCAGTAATCGAATGGCTAAGAAATCTCACAATGTATCTCGCTTTAAGATTCAATCATTTAAAATTCTCTATGATATGTGTAATATAGCATTGTATTGTATTGTAATTGCATTTATATAGCACTTACTACCCCTGACGAGGAGTCAAAGCTCTTTTTCGGCGGATAGCAGTCTACTCCGGGACCCATAGAGGATTAGTGGTGAATTACTATACTGAAACATGCACGTACATTTTAAGTGGTGGATAGGTTAGTCAGTTATTTGGGTTTGGAATGATAGCAGAGGGATAGAGGAGGAAAAAAAGGTTTGTATTTATATAGCGCTTGTTACCCCTGATGGGGTGTTGAAACATGCTATTTTCAGGAAGCACATACAGGATTAGTGGTGAATTAATATGGTGGAATATGAAAGTCATTTCAGTGGTGGATATTAGTCAGTTATTTGGAGTGATAAGGATAGCGGAGGGATAAAAGGGGAAGAAAGGTTTGCATTCATAGAGCACTTGTTACCCCTGGTGGATGTTGAAGCGCTTTTCTGGCGAGTAGCACGCCACTCCAGAACTCATAAAGGATTAGTGTTGAAAATTAGTAAAATATGAAGTAATTTGAGTAGTGGATATGTTATTCAGTTATTTGGGTAGAGAAGGGGAGGTGGCGGGATAGTGAAGGGAAAGAGGTTTGTATTTATATAGCGCTTGCCACCCCTGATGGGGGTTTGAAGCGCAAGTAGCACGCTACTCTGGAACCCATCAGGATTAGTGTTGAATTAGTATGGTTAAAACTGAAAGTAATTTTAGTGGTGGATATGTTAGTCAGTTATTTGGATTGAGAAGGGTTGGGGAGGGGTAGAAAAGAGGGAAGAGTTTAGAAAGGTTTGTTTTGGGGGATCGGTATAGAAAAAGAGGCGTAAGATGATGCAAGGAGGGGTACAGTAGGAAAGAATCTAGAAAGGGTTGTTTTGGGGATCAAAAAGTGGTATGGGGTTTGGGGTTAAAAGAGAGTGTGGATGTAGAGGATATATTGAGCGAAGTATAGGCTGAGAAATAGGGAAGTGCATTGTAAATGCTAAATTAGAAGACAGTGATACATATATAGATTCATAAGTACATTGAAAGTATATAGATGCATTATGGAGGTGTGTATTTTGGGAAGCATTTCTGGCCCTGGTCCTGATCAGTCTCGAACACGCTCAAACAGGCAACTGCCCTTGTCCTCTCCACCCTTAACAGGCTCAAACAGGCAACTGCCCTTGTCCTCTCCGCCCTTAATAGGCTCAAACAGGCAACTGCCCTTGTCATCTCCAACCTTAGCCTCGACGCCCGGGCTGATACGCCCTAAGCCTGGCCTTTTATAGCCCTAGTAATCAGGTGACCCCGTCAGCCAATGGGAATCCTAGCCCTAACACTATCCAATCACAACACTAGCCCTAAAAATCTAGAACCAATAGGAGACTAGGACTTTACAGCCAATCTTAGCCCTAGTCCAAGCACCCAATCAGTTCAAAAACCCTAATCTCTACGTACAATAGAGGCCCTAGCCCTACCATTAGTCCCACCCCAAGTCAAAGCAACCAATGGCACAGGAAGCCCTTGTCCCTACTTCCAATAGAAAGCCTAACCCTACTCTTAGTCCCACAACCAGTCCAGCAATCAATCACACCAGAAGCCCTAATCGCTACTTCCAATTAAAAGTCTAACCGTAGCCCTAGTCTCACCCTAATCCCAACAACCAATAACACAGGAAACCCTAGTCCCTACTTCAAATAGAAATCCTAACCCTAGCCCTAGTCCCAACCCTACATTGATTGAATCACAGACCCAGAAACCAATCAGAACACTCAAATACCCAACCAATGAGGACACTAACCCTAATCCAATAGAAACATCAGATACAACCATCAATCAGTGTACACATGTACCAAACAATATCAGACCATATAAGGTCCCTGCGACCTCAGACAAGGTTTGCTGGCCAGGGAGTTGGAAGCTGCTTTTCCTGTTCAGAATCTCCTAGGAGACAGACAGGCTCAATCAACACTTTGGACTTCTGCAGGTAAAGGCCGCACTAACTTGAAATCTAACAATACTGTTTGAATAAAAACTTTACTCCCTCTACTGGCCAAAAAACGAAGTGCACACAGTAAACACAGTTTAAACAGGTCACAGAAGCACCCTCGGATGTAAAATATCCCTGTTGCTGGGGGGGAGGCAGGGGGGCTGGTTTCAGTGGCTTGTGAAAACAAAATGGTGGCTGGGGGTGCACTGTTTTAACATACAGGTCTTAGCACAGAGCAAAGGAGAAATTTGGAGGGAAAACTGAAAGTCATCAGCAATGAGAGGGAAAACCAACAGAGTTTGGACTTCAAATCCCACAATTCAACACGTTAAATGAAAGCAATCATGGGCAGGAGAAAACACAAGTTGAAAACACAAAACAGGTGATAAAAAATCCAATCACAGGCAGGTTAAAACTACAATTTTTAAACTGTAACAACCACAGGCAAAGACAGAAATCACAGAAAGGGAAAATCGTTTTTTTTTAAACTTTTGTTTTGGGGAAGAGACAGCACTAGTCTGCCATCTTACCACTTCCTGGACTCTGCTCACTGCAATCTGTTGGGCACAGGGAGACTGCAACTCACAAGATGGAGGAGAATGAGTTGGGGTGCACCCAGCAAGGCCTTAAGGGGCTTGGGCTAGTGTGAGGGGACGGCTCAGAGTTGCCTGGTAGTTGAATAGCCAATCCCCAGTCCTGGGTCTCCTGGCCTGGGGTAAGGGGGTGGGGGGCTGGGGAGCTGCTTTTCCTGTTCAGAATCTTCTAGGAGACAGGCAGGCTTAATCCACACTTTGGACTTCTGCAGGTAAAGGCCCCTCACAACTTGAAATCTAACAATACTGTTTGAATAAAACTTTAATCCCTCTACTGACCAACGAACGAAGTGCACAGTCCCTAGTAAACACAGTTTAAAAAGCTACCAGAAGCCCCCTTTGATGTCGAATATCCCTGTTGCTGTGGGGGGGAGAGGCAGTGGGGCTGGATTCACTGGCTTGTGAACACAAAATGGTGGCTGGGGTGCACTGTTTTAACATACAGGTCTTAGCACAGAGCAAAGGAGAAATTTGGATGGAAAACTGAAAGTCATCAGCAATGAGAGGGAAAAACTACAGAGTTTGGACTGCTATTCCCACAATTCAACACGTTAAATGGAAGCAATCATGGGCAGGAAAAAACACAAGTTTAAAACACAAAACAGGTGATAAAATATCCAATCACAGGCAGGTTAAAACTACAATTTTTATACTGTAACAACCACAAGCAAAGACAGAAATCACAGAAAGGGAAAATCCTTTTTTTTAAACTTTTTTTTTTGGGAAGAGACAGCACTAGTCTGCCTCCTTACCACTTCCTGGACTCTGCTCACTGCAATCTGGGGCACAAGCAGGCTGCAACTCACAAGATGGAGGAGAATGAGTTGGGGTGCACCCAGCAAGGCCTTAAGGGGCCTGGGCTAGTGTGAGGGGACGGCTCAGAGTTGCCTGGTAGTTGAATAGCCAATCCCCAGTCCTGGGTCTCCTGGCCTGGGGTAAGGGGGTGGGGGGCTGGGGAGCTGCTTTTCCTGTTCAGAATCTTCTAGGAGACAGGCAGGCTTAATCCACACTTTGGACTTCTGCAGGTAAAGGCCCCTCACAACTTGAAATCTAACAATACTGTTTGAATAAAACTTTAATCCCTCTACTGGCCAACAAACGAAGTGCACAGTCCCTAGTAAACACAGTTTAAAAAGCTCACAGAAGCCCCCTTTGATGTCGAATATCCCTGTTGCTGTGGGGGGGGGAGGCAGTGGGGCTGGTTTCACTGGCTTGTGAACACAAAATGGTGGCTGGGGTGCACTGTTTTAACATACAGGTCTTAGCACAGAGCAAAGGAGAAATTTGGATGGAAAACTGAAAGTCATCAGCAATGAGAGGGAAAAACTACAGAGTTTGGACTGCTATTCCCACAATTCAACACGTTAAATGGAAGCAATCATGGGCAGGAAAAAACACAAGTTTAAAACACAAAACAGGTGATAAAATATCCAATCACAGGCAGGTTAAAACGACCATTTTTAAACTGTAACAACCACAAGCAAAGACAGAAATCACAGAAAGGGAAAATCCTTTTTTTTAAAAACTTTTTTTGGGGAAGAGACAGCACTAGTCTGCCTCCTTACCACTTCCTGGACTCTGCTCACTGCAATCTGGGGCACAGGGAGGCTGCAACTCGCAAGATAGAGGAGAATGATTTGGGGTGCACCCAGCAAGGCCTTAAGGGGCCTGGGCTAGTGTGAGGGGACGGCTCAGAGTTGCCTGGTAGTTGAATAGCCAATCCCCAGTCCTTGGTTTCCTGGCCTGGTGGGGGAGGGGAGGGGGCACGGAGGCTGGGGAGCTGCTTATCAGGTTCAGAATCTCCTAGGAGACAGACAGGCTCAATCCACACTTTGGACTTCTGCAGGTAAAGACCTCACTAACTTGAAATCTAACAATAATGTTTTCAGACACTCACCCCCGTCACAGATCTGGGTTTAATCCATCATCGTTCTTTAGCTCACTCTGCCACCCCAGTTCAAACTTAGCCATATGCAAATCAGTCTTGACCCTGTGCCTCATGGGAACAGTTCAGCCCGAACTGCCAAGCCAGGTCTTCTCTGGAACAGAAACAAGCATCCTGGTATCAGATTCGGGGAAACACCTCTCATCAGCCACGCTAGCTTGAATCCAGTGGCAAAGTGAGCAAGGGACCCACATCTGGGCCTACCCTGCCAACTTAGGGCAAACAAAGCAAAGACAAGGAGATGATGGACGGAGCACTGACACTTTTCAAACACTCACCCCCAGACACAGATCTGGGTGAATCCATAATCGTTCTTTAGCTCACTTTCTTGACTGTTTTACCTTTAATCTTGTGTTAATTTGGGGACACTTACTTCCTGCACTCCAGGCCATCTCACGCATCTTTCCACTCCCACCCCGTACCGCCGCGGCTGACGTGCCGTTTGAGCGGTGGGCGTGGCTGTTGCTCCCTGCCTCACGCTATCGGCAGTTCTGGGGTTTTGTTTAGATAAACCCATGCCGTGGTGGGCACACAGCGGATGCGCCTAAGGCATGCCCGTCTGCACCCGTCCGTGCCGGGACACCGCCAGACGCCAGGCGTGCTGCCGGTTCTGTCAAAGACATAGTCCTGTACTCTGGGGTCGACCTCCTCGAGATTAGGAAAGGAATTAGCCCGTGTGGTTGTCGACCCTGCAGCCACTATGAGGGCCCTTTTTGCTGTATATCCTGTGGCTATCATTCCTGGCCACTGGTTGCACCCCATCAGCCCCATATTGACCACAGGTTCACGATTAAACTTCTGAGCTTAAATTGTCGCTCATTAGTTAAACACCATTTGGATGTCTATGTCTTACTACACACTGATTCCACGGATATCCTTTTCTTGACCGAGACGTGGTTAACTGAGGACACAGTGGTAGAACCTGGTCTGGCTCTCCCCCAGGGATATAGCATCTTGACACTAAACAGAGGCTCTAGGGGGGGCGGCATAGCAGTAATTTTTAAGTCAGGCTACATGTGTTCCCTGTTATTAATCTACCGCCCGCCAGGACCCTTTAAGGAGTTTAGAGCCGCTCTCGTCGAAGTTTTAAGTCCGTTAGCGATGAGGGCTTCTAAATTCAGTGTCATTGGTGACCTGAATTTATATCTGGATAATTCTGGATAATTCTCATGACGTTGAAATCACCAACTTCTTGGCTGATTTGGCAGCTTGGCAGCTGTCTCAACGGGTCCAGGGAGCTACGCATTCTGCTGGCCACTTATTAAATCCGGTCTTTTCCAACCTATCCTCCCTCACGGTCCAAGCCCCATCACCGGTATGCTGGTCTGATAATTTTCTAGTGTCTATGATACTAACAGATGTCAAGCCGGTTAAGAGGGTCTCCGAGAAACTTTCCTTCAGGCGTCCGGGCATATACTTGATATTACTCAATTTAATGAGCTCCTTTCTACCACCATGCCTAAGATGCTGCCTGACCCTGTGCTGGCTGATAGAGCTTTTTCAAATTGGATTTCTCATACTTTGGACTCCCTGGTTCCTGCCAGGTGCTCTAAGTGTTGTGGCACTAAAGCTAATGCTTGGTACAATGGCAGGGTGGCATCCTTACAAAGAGGTTGTAAAAAGCTGGAAAGTGCCTGGAGAAGAGACTATGATTCGATGTCAAAAAGATGCTATCAGTTAGCAATTAAGAGATATCATAATGCGATCCAATCTGAGCGGGCAGCCTATTACTCATATGTGATTAGAAACAGTAGCAACCCTTTTAAAAGTGTCTTCTCCATAGTAAAGGATCTTAAAACCTCGACAGATATTCTTACACCCTCAGTAATATCAGATTTCAATGTGAGACCCTTGCTTTTTTTTGTGAAGAAGGTAGACACAATATACGTCTCCTTCCCTCAACAAGTGGTTCAAAAGGGATCTAGGTCTGGACCCTCCTGTAATCGTACATTGGGTGCCTTTCCACCTATCTCTCAAGAGGCACTGGTTATGCTCTGCCACAAGATTAAATCTGGCTCTCCTGCTGACCCCCTTAAGCCGGATCAATTCTTGAAACCATTGCCTGTGTTTCTACCATTTTTGAGCCATAATGCCTGGAAGCAGGCGTGGGTGGTCCCGTTGTTGAAAAAGCCTAAGCTTGACACCACTAAACCAGAGAACTTCCGTTCCATCTCTATCCTACCTCGGGTATCCATGATTTTGGAATCCCACATTAATTCCATACTTGCAGGTTACCTGGAGGAGAACAACCTTCTGGACCCCTCCCAGAACGGTTTTTCGCCCGGGTCCCAGTACAGAATCAGCTCTTCTGGCTGTGACCGAGCATTTAAGGGGGTGCCCTAGATGAGGGTCATACATCGGCACCGATTTTGTTAGATCTCAGTGCCGCATTCGACACTGTCTCCCACCAGATCCTGCTGCAGAGGTTGAAGGAGGTGGGGATCAGGGACTCTGCCCTTGAGTGGTTTGCCTCCTATCTTGCTGATAGGACCTTTCAGGTTGCAGTGCCCCCTTTTTCATCTAAGATCCATAACATCAAATATGGGGTACCGCAGTGCTCAGCTCCGAGCCCTACGCTGTTCAGCGTATATGTGCAACCCCTAGCAGCAGTGGTAAAAAGTAGAGGGCTCACGGCAGTGTCCTAAGCGGACGACACACAGTTGGTAGTCACTCTCTCAGATGACTGCAGTCAGGGCGCATGCAAGTTCCAGAGGGATTTAGAGATCATATCTGAGTGAATGACTGCCAACTGTCTTCAGTTAAATGCCAACAAGTCAGAGGTCCTGCTGGTTGGGAGAAATACTGAGGTGTGGAGTGAGCATTGGTGGCCTGCCAAGTTGCGCGGTGCACCCGCCCCCAAACAGCTGGTAAACAAATGTGGGTGTGTGGGTGGATTCTGCCCCTAGCTTTCAAACACAAGCAAAGAATGTAGCTGGATCTTGTTTTGGCATTTTACGGGGGCTTAAATCAGTGTTGGGGTTCTTCAACCCAGCAATGAGGCAGGTGATTATCCAGGCATCTATTTTGTCTAGATTAGACTACTCTAATTCACTTTACTTGGGAGTCAACAGAGCAGAAGTCAAAAGACTGCAAAGGGTCAAGAACACTGCTGTTAGAGCTTTGTTAGGTTTGCCCAGGACTTGCCCCACTTCCAGAGCTATTCGTCGGCTACATTGGCTGCGTCTAGCTAAACGCATTGAGTTTAAAACTCTTTGCCTGTCCTATAACATCCTAAATATGTCATCCCCAGATATTCTAGCCAATCTGCTCACACCCTGCATACCTTCCCGCCATCTTCGTTCCACGGGCCAGCATTTGGCGGTTGTTCCACGGGCGAGGAGGGTTTGTGCTGGTGGTCGCTCCTTTGGTGTATTGGCTGCCAGACTTTGGAATGCGCTCCCCACTGCTATTCATAGCATGAATATTTACTTGGCTTTTCGTAAAGCCATCATTCAAAACGTACCTCTTTCCTTCCCCGTAGAGTGTTGTTTGTTGTCTATTGTTCTGCTGTTTTCTGTTTCAGCGCTGGGACGCCCTTTTGCTAGGGCAGCTGTGCGCTATATAAAACCGCATAGATAGATAGATTCGCCACCCCAGTTCAAACCCAGCCATATGCAAGTCAATCTTGACCCTGTGCCTCATGGGAATAGTCTAGACCGAACTGCCAAGCTAGATCTTCCCTGGACTGGAAACAAGCATCCTGGGGCTGGATTCGGGCTAACACCTTTCATCAGTCAGGTTAGCTTGTATCCAGTGGCTAAGTGAGCAAAGGACCCAAGTCTGGGCATACCCTGCCAACTTTTTGCAAAAATAACTTTATGAGACGTGCATGAAATATTGTCTATTTATACACAGATTTGTATTTGTTATTTATTTTCATTATTAGCTTTTGATACTTTTCCAGAAACAATTTAGCAAGCACCCTTAGCTGAGGATTATCTGTCAAACAGTAAATTTCAATATGAACTCAAAAAAACAACTGCATTGTGTTTTTTACCTCCTGAGTATGTGGACGACTTCTACACTTCAAATGAACAATCAGAATTTCTTTCTCAAAATGGGGAAAAATTGGCTCCACTTCTAAATTACTTTAAAGACACATGGATTGGCCATCTAAGCAGGTCGTTCACAGAAGGAAACCAAGGTTTCATATTGAATGGTAGAAACATTACTTGACCTGCATAGGTAGAGGTGCAAAAAACAAAAATGCCATCAAGGGTTGGCACAATGTTTTTCACAAGTCCAATGGAAAAAGTCACCCCACACTTTATCATTTCCTGGACACAAAAAAAACAGTTTCCAGGAATTGAGAATAGCACAATCATTGTCAGGTAGCCTGAAACCCCAAATATCCCAAGATGTTGCGAAAGACTAGTGACAGAAATTCAACAATTTCCATTGTTGGGAGCTTCAGGCTACCTAGACAATACTACATACATTTTACACTACTAATACCTACCAATATCTTCAAAAACGACCCTCCTGTTTTGACCGAATAATTAAGTTCAATTGACTTTTTAGCAATAATTTCTTTTAATTATAGAAATGTTTTACTTAGTACCAGCAGTTGTCTTGTTATTTCATCAACTGTTAGTGATATTTTAAGAATCTCTCACCAAGAGTCAATTTTAATCCAACAATCTATAACGTTCACATCAAACTCAAAACGAAATAAACAGCACACAATCCAATCTTCATACTACCTTCTTCAAGCCTCACAACATGTGACAATCTAATAACAGGAGAAGTGTGGCTCACTGGTTAGAGGAGGCAGACCCTGAAGCAGAGGTCAGACCCGGGACCAGGGTTCAATTCCCGACGCGGCAGTGTCTTGAGCCCAAATATCCACGGACTCGATAATTCTCGTTTCGGTGCCTACTCGAATCATGGGTTCACACTCTGCAGCTCTGGGCATTAGCCTGCTTAATCTCCACTACGGCCCCCCCTGCGGCGGGATGCCTGGCTTTCACCTTGGGGGAAGCCAGGACGGGTTCCCAAGGCAAGCGCCGAGATGCCTACGGGTAATCGAGCGCTATATAAGAACGCATAATAATAATAATAATAATAATAACCATGTGGCTGCAAAAATTTAAGTTTTTTTAAATAAAAAAAAAGACAATTCCGAAGCAATTTGAAGGAAAAAGTGATCCAGTGATTTTATCATCCATGAAAAAATTAAAACCCCAAAAATGTAAAGGCTGTTTTTTATTCATAATTAATTAATTAATTAATTGCGGGTTTATATAGCGCTAGGAATCGACTCCCGGAGGAGTATCTCCACGCTTCGACCGCTGGGGAACCCGTCCTGGCTCACCCTGAGAGATGGTCCCTGATGGGTATCTCTAAGGTGCAACCAAGCATCCCCAGCGGTCTGGGGGGCCGTTGTGAAGATGAGGCAAGCTGATGCCCAGAGTTGCCGAGTGTGGTTTCTGACTAGAGTAGGCACCGAGGCGAGAATTATCGAGTCCGCTGACCCTGGTCCACGACCCTGCCGCGTCGGGAATCAAACCCTGGTCCCGGGCCGTTTTCTGCTTACGGGTCTGCCGCCTCTAACCAGTGAGCCACACTTCTCCAGGGGTTTAAAAAGAGATATAAACATTATTTTCACTTCTTTTTTAAAACTATGTTGAAAAAAAAAACTGTTCGGATTAATGTTCCCTCTAATTTTTTTCCTCTGTTTGCGGCAGTATAAGGTCTCTGTGCGCTGCAACTAAGGCTATGTGCGCCGGGAACCAGACCGCGTATGTGGGTGCAGCACTAAATATCAATCCATACCTTTGCTTAAAAAAAGTGAAAAGAGAGTGCATTTCCACACATGTAGCGCCGCATGAAGTGTCTTAAGGCAGGATTTCCTTGTAGACATACACGCAATGACATGAATTGGTTACACAGGGGAGTACACTATGGGTTTAGAAAAGCACAGGACTCCAATGGAGGTATCAAAATAAGATGTTACTGAAGATCCTCAGCTCAAGGACTGTTCATAGGGTGGGGAATGTTGGAAGCCTATACAAGATCACATATTTACAATTAGACTTGCAAGCTACGGAGTAATGTCTGGATATCCCATCAGAGATAGTTTGTCACCAGTCCAAAAACGAGTCCCATACAGCAATTCGTCCTAACAACTTCTGGGTTAAAGTAACTTGTGGAAAAGTCGCAGTCGGGGTAGTGAATGCTTTGCAAAGGCTGGTTGTTGTTGGGACTGCGAGGTAAAGGAGGTTTCCCGTGATTAATATTTCTGCTGGAGAGAGATGTTTGTCTGGTTGCAGTTTTGATTCATCATAAAGTAGTACAGAGGGTTAATATGCGTGTTACCAAAATGTGCACCATACACAGAACAGAACTGTATTTTATGGAGCTAGCTCAGTAGGTTACTGCTTTTTTTGTAGAGAACCTTTTGTTACTTGCAGTTCATAAGTTACAATTATGATATAGGATAGTAACCTATGAAGTGTCAAAGAGCTGCTTGCAAACTGCATGGTATAGGTTAAAGAGTTATGTTTTTTTACTTATCATTCACTATACTAATGAAGGCAAAAAGGGTTGGTTTGGGTAGAAATACATTCTTATTAGTAAAGACAACAGTATGTGGGGTCTTTAGTTTTCCTAATTGCGTTCAACGAAGGGCCATCAAATGTATTTCCGCTGATGTCTTCTGGCTGTGGCAGAGGTAATGTTACTTGGTCGCTAAATGCAGACTTGTGTTCATTAATTAGCTCTTCTTGGGTTAATTGCTCAGATGAATCTGAGATTTAAGTAGCAGATTGCTCATGCCCTACAGGATCATCAACCAGATTGATGGTCTTAACTTTCCATTGCCTGTACTAGATCTATATGATTTGCTAGTAAAATTGAGCGCAGCCAGGAGTTCTCCGCTTCCTCTATGGAGTCAATGATGGAGTTGTTTGTATGAGGATAGTGTTTGTTTGGGTGAGGTCTTGGCATTGATTAAGAATAGCTTGGTGCGTGAACCTGGGCCTGTATCATGATAACTTTATCCACTGACATTTCACTGTTTCCAGGTGCTGTTACTTTTAAATTCATAGAGAGACTTATGCTGGACTGTTGATCTGGATTCAATAGTGAATCTTACTTTTGAGGAATTAGTGGATTGGTAGTTCTGCAATATTTTCTGTCGTTGAATAAATGACAGCTGCGGATGCTTTTAAAAACATAAAATTACAGCAACGGTTCATTTTCCCAAATGTCTGTATTGGCAATATCAATGGATTGCCATGGCCTTCACTTGCTTTAGTCGTGTTATCTGGCACAATGTCTGTCTGGGGTTTCCATGCGATCTTTTTTTGATTCAATCATTTCTGCGCAGCCTGTTGTCCGATCTTACCGGATTTCATTTTTCCTGTAGACACCTTGGTTTCCTTGATTAGTCAAGCCTGTATTGCAATCTTAACAATAACAGGAGGCTTAAATGTTTTTGGTATGTTTGGTGTGTCATGGGAGAGCAAGCACAGAGCTCACTAACCTTGTGGGGCCGTCTCAACGAGGTTGCGCTCAACTCAGTATGGCTACACTAGCATCCACCCTACCGCAGCCCCTTTTCAGGATTCTTGAGTTGCGAACTTCAATTTCAATTTGGTTCAAGACTGTGCACTGGGCCACAAACATCTCAGGGCATTTCATGGCAGAACGCTTCAGTAATTCAGCCTCAAGCGATTCAGGGTTGAGCACCGTGCTCCAACCCTAAGCACTCCCTGGCTTCGCACAGATGTAGACCTCCGTACCTCTGTGCCTTCACCCACTGCACGCCGCTTTCCCAAGATAAACCAAGCAAAAGCAGACGAGGGAGGGAGGCTTAGGAGTAGAACTTCATTGCTTCACAGCCCCTGTAAAAAACTCACTGTAAACCACTGTTCTCTCCACTTAATGATGTTCCTCGGGCTTGATACAAGTGGGAAGTGGGCATAAGAAGGAGGCCCAGAAGATCAGAGGGAGAGCTTAGCCCGCTGAAAGACCTCTGAGGACTGCTGAGAACCGCCGTGTAGCTCTGCTCTGTTGCTGCGGGTACATAGCGGGGTTGCAAACAGAGGGGCATGAAGAGGTCAGGAGAATAGAGACACACCGAAGGGTGCATAAAGTGAGATGAAGAAAGTGGGACAGATATCAAGATGAGGATACAGACAAGAGCAAACCATGTGACGGAGACAGTTGTATAGAGAGAGGCTGCAAAATCAAGATAGAAGTACAGAGGCAGACAGTGTGACAGAGTTAGAGAAAGGAACAAAGAGCAGAAGGCAGAGGATCAGAGACAGGTAGAAGGAAAGAGGTCAAGAGAACCACAGGATGAAAAAGAAAAATATGCTCTGAGCCAAAGCTGGACAGACAGGCAGAAGTGGATGGTGCCATAGAGATAAAGGCACAGGCAGGAAGGTGCCAGGAGAAGAAAAGGGGCATAGACAGTCAGAGGGATAGGACTGGGATAACACAGAAGAACAGGCCCAGAGAGAGGAGCAGGCAAAAGGATGAAAAAAGGTTTAATGTGACTGCCGGAAATGACCACCTTTTTTGATGGTGATCTGTGTGATATAGCAAGCCGGGCCGAAGAAGGCTGTGATGCCAGAAACCGGTCCCCGGAAGTTTGTTTCCTTACCAGTATAAGAATTGGCTTGGTAGTTTGGTTTGCCCTGTTCCCATCATGCACTGGGACAGGAACAGACTAATTTGCATATAGCCAGGTTCTGAGCTGGGATGGTGCATTGAGCTAAAAGATGGTGATGGATTAAAACCATGATCTCTTGACTTGGTAAGAGTATTCTGCATCATTCAGAAACTCTGTCCATCACCACCCCCCTTTTCCAAAATCGGTTTATCCACACTATGTGTGGGAGGGTATGCTCAGACGTGAGTCCCTTGCTCATTGCACCATCAGGATTCAAGCAAGCCGGGCCGAAGAAGGCTGTGATGCCAGAAACCGGTCCCCGGAAGTTTGTTTCCTTACCAGTATAAGAATTGGCTTGGTAGTTTGGTTTGCCCTGTTCCCATCATGCACTGGGACAGGAACAGACTAATTTGCATATAGCCAGGTTCTGAGCTGGGATGGTGCATTGAGCTAAAAAATGGTGATGGATTAAAACCATGATCTCTTGACTTGGTAAGAGTATTCTGCATCATTCAGAAACTCTGTCCATCACCACCCCCCTTTTCCAAAATCGGTTTATCCACACTATGTGTGGGAGGGTATGCTCAGACGTGAGTCCCTTGCTCATTGCACCATCAGGATTCAAGCAAGCCGGGCCGAAGAAGGCTGTGATGCCAGAAACCGGTCCCCGGAAGTTTGTTTCCTTACCAGTATAAGAATTGGCTTGGTAGTTTGGTTTGCCCTGTTCCCATCATGCACTGGGACAGGAACAGACTAATTTGCATATAGCCAGGTTCTGAGCTGGGATGGTGCATTGAGCTAAAAAATGGTGATGGATTAAAACCATGATCTCTTGACTTGGTAAGAGTATTCTGCATCATTCAGAAACTCTGTCCATCACCACCCCCTTTTCCAAAATCGGTTTATCCACACTATGTGTGGGAGGGTATGCTCAGACGTGAGTCCCTTGCTCATTGCACCATCAGGATTCAAGCAAGCCGGGCCGAAGAAGGCTGTGATGCCAGAAACCGGTCCCCGGAAGTTTGTTTCCTTACCAGTATAAGAATTGGCTTGGTAGTTTGGTTTGCCCTGTTCCCATCATGCACTGGGACAGGAACAGACTAATTTGCATATAGCCAGGTTCTGAGCTGGGATGGTGCATTGAGCTAAAAAATGGTGATGGATTAAAACCATGATCTCTTGACTTGGTAAGAGTATTCTGCATCATTCAGAAACTCTGTCCATCACCACCCCCCTTTTCCAAAATCGGTTTATCCACACTATGTGTGGGAGGGTATGCTCAGACGTGAGTCCCTTGCTCATTGCACCATCAGGATTCAAGCAAGCCGGGCCGAAGAAGGCTGTAATGCCAGAAACCGGTCCCCGGAAGTTTGTTTCCTTACCAGTATAAGAATTGGCTTGGTAGTTTGGTTTGCCCTGTTCCCATCATGCACTGGGACAGGAACAGACTAATTTGCATATAGCCAGGTTCTGAGCTGGGATGGTGCATTGAGCTAAAAAATGGTGATGGATTAAAACCATGATCTCTTGACTTGGTAAGAGTATTCTGCATCATTCAGTAACTCTGTCCATCACCACCCCCCTTTTCCAAAATCGGTTTATCCACACTATGTGTGGGAGGGTATGCTCAGACGTGAGTCCCTTGCTCATTGCACCATCAGGATTCAAGCAAGCCGGGCCGAAGAAGGCTGTGATGCCAGAAACCGGTCCCCGGAAGTTTGTTTCCTTACCAGTATAAGAATTGGCTTGGTAGTTTGGTTTGCCCTGTTCCCATCATGCACTGGGACAGGAACAGACTAATTTGCATATAGCCAGGTTCTGAGCTGGGATGGTGCATTGAGCTAAAAAATGGTGATGGATTAAAACCATGATCTCTTGACTTGGTAAGAGTATTTTGCATCATTCAGAAACTCTGTCCATCACCACCCCCCTTTTCCAAAATCGGTTTATCCACACTATGTGTGGGAGGGTATGCTCAGACGTGAGTCCCTTGCTTATTGCACCATCAGGATTCAAGCAAGCCGGGCCGAAGAAGGCTGTGATGCCAGAAACCGGTCCCCGGAAGTTTGTTTCCTTACCAGTATAAGAATTGGCTTGGTAGTTTGGTTTGCCCTGTTCCCATCATGCACTGGGACAGGAACAGACTAATTTGCATATAGCCAGGTTCTGAGCTGGCATGGTGCATTGAGCTAAAAAATGGTGATGGATTAAAACCATGATCTCTTGACTTGGTAAGAGTATTCTGCATCATTCAGAAACTCTGTCCATCACCACCCCCCTTTTCCAAAATCGGTTTATCCACACTATGTGTGGGAGGGTATGCTCAGACGTGAGTCCCTTGCTCATTGCACCATCAGGATTCAAGCAAGCCGGGCCGAAGAAGGCTGTGATGCCAGAAACCGGTCCCCGGAAGTTTGTTTCCTTACCAGTATAAGAATTGGCTTGGTAGTTTGGTTTGCCCTGTTCCCATCATGCACTGGGACAGGAACAGACTAATTTGCATATAGCCAGGTTCTGAGCTGGGATGGTGCATTGAGCTAAAAAATGGTGATGGATTAAAACCATGATCTCTTGACTTGGTAAGAGTATTCTGCATCATTCAGAAACTCTGTCCATCACCACCCCCCTTTTCCAAAATCGGTTTATCCACACTATGTGTGGGAGGGTATGCTCAGACGTGAGTCCCTTGCTCATTGCACCATCAGGATTCAAGCAAGCCGGGCCGAAGAAGGCTGTGATGCCAGAAACCGGTCCCCGGAAGTTTGTTTCCTTACCAGTATAAGAATTGGCTTGGTAGTTTGGTTTGCCCTGTTCCCATCATGCACTGGGACAGGAACAGACTAATTTGCATATAGCCAGGTTCTGAGCTGGGATGGTGCATTGAGCTAAAAAATGGTGATGGATTAAAACCATGATCTCTTGACTTGGTAAGAGTATTCTGCATCATTCAGAAACTCTGTCCATCACCACCCCCCTTTTCCAAAATCGGTTTATCCACACTATGTGTGGGAGGGTATGCTCAGACGTGAGTCCCTTGCTCATTGCACCATCAGGATTCAAGCAAGCCGGGCCGAAGAAGGCTGTGATGCCAGAAACCGGTCCCCGGAAGTTTGTTTCCTTACCAGTATAAGAATTGGCTTGGTAGTTTGGTTTGCCCTGTTCCCATCATGCACTGGGACAGGAACAGACTAATTTGCATATAGCCAGGTTCTGAGCTGGGATGGTGCATTGAGCTAAAAAATGGTGATGGATTAAAACCATGATCTCTTGACTTGGTAAGAGTATTCTGCATCATTCAGAAACTCTGTCCATCACCACCCCCCTTTTCCAAAATCGGTTTATCCACACTATGTGTGGGAGGGTATGCTCAGACGTGAGTCCCTTGCTCATTGCACCATCAGGATTCAAGCAAGCCGGGCCGAAGAAGGCTGTGATGCCAGAAACCGGTCCCCGGAAGTTTGTTTCCTTACCAGTATAAGAATTGGCTTGGTAGTTTGGTTTGCCCTGTTCCCATCATGCACTGGGACAGGAACAGACTAATTTGCATATAGCCAGGTTCTGAGCTGGGATGGTGCATTGAGCTAAAAATGGTGATGGATTAAAACCATGATCTCTTGACTTGGTAAGAGTATTCTGCATCATTCAGAAACTCTGTCCATCACCACCCCCCTTTTCCAAAATCGGTTTATCCACACTATGTGTGGGAGGGTATGCTCAGACGTGAGTCCCTTGCTCATTGCACCATCAGGATTCAAGCAAGCCGGGCCGAAGAAGGCTGTGATGCCAGAAACCGGTCCCCGGAAGTTTGTTTCCTTACCAGTATAAGAATTGGCTTGGTAGTTTGGTTTGCCCTGTTCCCATCATGCACTGGGACAGGAACAGACTAATTTGCATATAGCCAGGTTCTGAGCTGGGATGGTGCATTGAGCTAAAAAATGGTGATGGATTAAAACCATGATCTCTTGACTTGGTAAGAGTATTCTGCATCATTCAGAAACTCTGTCCATCACCACCCCCCTTTTCCAAAATCGGTTTATCCACACTATGTGTGGGAGGGTATGCTCAGACGTGAGTCCCTTGCTCATTGCACCATCAGGATTCAAGCAAGCCGGGCCGAAGAAGGCTGTGATGCCAGAAACCGGTCCCCGGAAGTTTGTTTCCTTACCAGTATAAGAATTGGCTTGGTAGTTTGGTTTGCCCTGTTCCCATCATGCACTGGGACAGGAACAGACTAATTTGCATATAGCCAGGTTCTGAGCTGGGATGGTGCATTGAGCTAAAAAATGGTGATGGATTAAAACCATGATCTCTTGACTTGGTAAGAGTATTCTGCATCATTCAGAAACTCTGTCCATCACCACCCCCCTTTTCCAAAATCGGTTTATCCACACTATGTGTGGGAGGGTATGCTCAGACGTGAGTCCCTTGCTCATTGCACCATCAGGATTCAAGCAAGCCGGGCCGAAGAAGGCTGTGATGCCAGAAACCGGTCCCCGGAAGTTTGTTTCCTTACCAGTATAAGAATTGGCTTGGTAGTTTGGTTTGCCCTGTTCCCATCATGCACTGGGACAGGAACAGACTAATTTGCATATAGCCAGGTTCTGAGCTGGGATGGTGCATTGAGCTAAAAAATGGTGATGGATTAAAACCATGATCTCTTGACTTGGTAAGAGTATTCTGCATCATTCAGAAACTCTGTCCATCACCACCCCCCTTTTCCAAAATCGGTTTATCCACACTATGTGTGGGAGGGTATGCTCAGACGTGAGTCCCTTGCTCATTGCACCATCAGGATTCAAGCAAGCCGGGCCGAAGAAGGCTGTGATGCCAGAAACCGGTCCCCGGAAGTTTGTTTCCTTACCAGTATAAGAATTGGCTTGGTAGTTTGGTTTGCCCTGTTCCCATCATGCACTGGGACAGGAACAGACTAATTTGCATATAGCCAGGTTCTGAGCTGGGATGGTGCATTGAGCTAAAAATGGTGATGAATTAAAACCATGATCTCTTGACTTGGTAAGAGTATTCTGCATCATTCAGAAACTCTGTCCATCACCACCCCCCTTTTCCAAAATCGGTTTATCCACACTATGTGTGGGAGGGTATGCTCAGACGTGAGTCCCTTGCTCATTGCACCATCAGGATTCAAGCAAGCCGGGCCGAAGAAGGCTGTGATGCCAGAAACCGGTCCCCGGAAGTTTGTTTCCTTACCAGTATAAGAATTGGCTTGGTAGTTTGGTTTGCCCTGTTCCCATCATGCACTGGGACAGGAACAGACTAATTTGCATATAGCCAGGTTCTGAGCTGGGATGGTGCATTGAGCTAAAAAATGGTGATGGATTTAAACCATGATCTCTTGACTTGGTAAGAGTATTCTGCATCATTCAGAAACTCTGTCCATCACCACCCCCCTTTTCCAAAATCGGTTTATCCACACTATGTGTGGGAGGGTATGCTCAGACGTGAGTCCCTTGCTCATTGCACCATCAGGATTCAAGCAAGCCGGGCCGAAGAAGGCTGTGATGCCAGAAACCGGTCCCCGGAAGTTTGTTTCCTTACCAGTATAAGAATTGGCTTGGTAGTTTGGTTTGCCCTGTTCCCATCATGCACTGGGACAGGAACAGACTAATTTGCATATAGCCAGGTTCTGAGCTGGGATGGTGCATTGAGCTAAAAAATGGTGATGGATTAAAACCATGATCTCTTGACTTGGTAAGAGTATTCTGCATCATTCAGAAACTCTGTCCATCACCACCCCCCTTTTCCAAAATCGGTTTATCCACACTATGTGTGGGAGGGTATGCTCAGACGTGAGTCCCTTGCTCATTGCACCATCAGGATTCAAGCAAGCCGGGCCGAAGAAGGCTGTGATGCCAGAAACCGGTCCCCGGAAGTTTGTTTCCTTACCAGTATAAGAATTGGCTTGGTAGTTTGGTTTGCCCTGTTCCCATCATGCACTGGGACAGGAACAGACTAATTTGCATATAGCCAGGTTCTGAGCTGGGATGGTGCATTGAGCTAAAAAATGGTGATGGATTAAAACCATGATCTCTTGACTTGGTAAGAGTATTCTGCATCATTCAGAAACTCTGTCCATCACCACCCCCCTTTTCCAAAATCGGTTTATCCACACTATGTGTGGGAGGGTATGCTCAGACGTGAGTCCCTTGCTCATTGCACCATCAGGATTCAAGCAAGCCGGGCCGAAGAAGGCTGTGATGCCAGAAACCGGTCCCCGGAAGTTTGTTTCCTTACCAGTATAAGAATTGGCTTGGTAGTTTGGTTTGCCCTGTTCCCATCATGCACTGGGACAGGAACAGACTAATTTGCATATAGCCAGGTTCTGAGCTGGGATGGTGCATTGAGCTAAAAAATGGTGATGGATTAAAACCATGATCTCTTGACTTGGTAAGAGTATTCTGCATCATTCAGAAACTCTGTCCATCACCACCCCCCTTTTCCAAAATCGGTTTATCCACACTATGTGTGGGAGGGTATGCTCAGACGTGAGTCCCTTGCTCATTGCACCATCAGGATTCAAGCAAGCCGGGCCGAAGAAGGCTGTGATGCCAGAAACCGGTCCCCGGAAGTTTGTTTCCTTACCAGTATAAGAATTGGCTTGGTAGTTTGGTTTGCCCTGTTCCCATCATGCACTGGGACAGGAACAGACTAATTTGCATATAGCCAGGTTCTGAGCTGGGATGGTGCATTGAGCTAAAAATGGTGATGGATTAAAACCATGATCTCTTGACTTGGTAAGAGTATTCTGCATCATTCAGAAACTCTGTCCATCACCACCCCCCTTTTCCAAAATCGGTTTATCCACACTATGTGTGGGAGGGTATGCTCAGACGTGAGTCCCTTGCTCATTGCACCATCAGGATTCAAGCAAGCCGGGCCGAAGAAGGCTGTGATGCCAGAAACCGGTCCCCGGAAGTTTGTTTCCTTACCAGTATAAGAATTGGCTTGGTAGTTTGGTTTGCCCTGTTCCCATCATGCACTGGGACAGGAACAGACTAATTTGCATATAGCCAGGTTCTGAGCTGGGATGGTGCATTGAGCTAAAAAATGGTGATGGATTAAAACCATGATCTCTTGACTTGGTAAGAGTATTCTGCATCATTCAGAAACTCTGTCCATCACCACCCCCCTTTTCCAAAATCGGTTTATCCACACTATGTGTGGGAGGGTATGCTCAGACGTGAGTCCCTTGCTCATTGCACCATCAGGATTCAAGCAAGCCGGGCCGAAGAAGGCTGTGATGCCAGAAACCGGTCCCCGGAAGTTTGTTTCCTTACCAGTATAAGAATTGGCTTGGTAGTTTGGTTTGCCCTGTTCCCATCATGCACTGGGACAGGAACAGACTAATTTGCATATAGCCAGGTTCTGAGCTGGGATGGTGCATTGAGCTAAAAAATGGTGATGGATTAAAACCATGATCTCTTGACTTGGTAAGAGTATTCTGCATCATTCAGAAACTCTGTCCATCACCACCCCCCTTTTCCAAAATCGGTTTATCCACACTATGTGTGGGAGGGTATGCTCAGACGTGAGTCCCTTGCTCATTGCACCATCAGGATTCAAGCAAGCCGGGCCGAAGAAGGCTGTGATGCCAGAAACCGGTCCCCGGAAGTTTGTTTCCTTACCAGTATAAGAATTGGCTTGGTAGTTTGGTTTGCCCTGTTCCCATCATGCACTGGGACAGGAACAGACTAATTTGCATATAGCCAGGTTCTGAGCTGGGATGGTGCATTGAGCTAAAAAATGGTGATGGATTAAAACCATGATCTCTTGACTTGGTAAGAGTATTCTGCATCATTCAGAAACTCTGTCCATCACCACCCCCCTTTTCCAAAATCGGTTTATCCACACTATGTGTGGGAGGGTATGCTCAGACGTGAGTCCCTTGCTCATTGCACCATCAGGATTCAAGCAAGCCGGGCCGAAGAAGGCTGTGATGCCAGAAACCGGTCCCCGGAAGTTTGTTTCCTTACCAGTATAAGAATTGGCTTGGTAGTTTGGTTTGCCCTGTTCCCATCATGCACTGGGACAGGAACAGACTAATTTGCATATAGCCAGGTTCTGAGCTGGGATGGTGCATTGAGCTAAAAATGGTGATGAATTAAAACCATGATCTCTTGACTTGGTAAGAGTATTCTGCATCATTCAGAAACTCTGTCCATCACCACCCCCCTTTTCCAAAATCGGTTTATCCACACTATGTGTGGGAGGGTATGCTCAGACGTGAGTCCCTTGCTCATTGCACCATCAGGATTCAAGCAAGCCGGGCCGAAGAAGGCTGTGATGCCAGAAACCGGTCCCCGGAAGTTTGTTTCCTTACCAGTATAAGAATTGGCTTGGTAGTTTGGTTTGCCCTGTTCCCATCATGCACTGGGACAGGAACAGACTAATTTGCATATAGCCAGGTTCTGAGCTGGGATGGTGCATTGAGCTAAAAAATGGTGATGGATTTAAACCATGATCTCTTGACTTGGTAAGAGTATTCTGCATCATTCAGAAACTCTGTCCATCACCACCCCCCTTTTCCAAAATCGGTTTATCCACACTATGTGTGGGAGGGTATGCTCAGACGTGAGTCCCTTGCTCATTGCACCATCAGGATTCAAGCAAGCCGGGCCGAAGAAGGCTGTGATGCCAGAAACCGGTCCCCGGAAGTTTGTTTCCTTACCAGTATAAGAATTGGCTTGGTAGTTTGGTTTGCCCTGTTCCCATCATGTACTGGGACAGGAACAGACTAATTTGCATATAGCCAGGTTCTGAGCTGGGATGGTGCATTGAGCTAAAAAATGGTGATGGATTAAAACCATGATCTCTTGACTTGGTAAGAGTATTCTGCATCATTCAGAAACTCTGTCCATCACCACCCCCCTTTTCCAAAATCGGTTTATCCACACTATGTGTGGGAGGGTATGCTCAGACGTGAGTCCCTTGCTCATTGCACCATCAGGATTCAAGCAAGCCGGGCCGAAGAAGGCTGTGATGCCAGAAACCGGTCCCCGGAAGTTTGTTTCCTTACCAGTATAAGAATTGGCTTGGTAGTTTGGTTTGCCCTGTTCCCATCATGCACTGGGACAGGAACAGACTAATTTGCATATAGCCAGGTTCTGAGCTGGGATGGTGCATTGAGCTAAAAAATGGTGATGGATTAAAACCATGATCTCTTGACTTGGTAAGAGTATTCTGCATCATTCAGAAACTCTGTCCATCACCACCCCCCTTTTCCAAAATCGGTTTATCCACACTATGTGTGGGAGGGTATGCTCAGACGTGAGTCCCTTGCTCATTGCACCATCAGGATTCAAGCAAGCCGGGCCGAAGAAGGCTGTGATGCCAGAAACCGGTCCCCGGAAGTTTGTTTCCTTACCAGTATAAGAATTGGCTTGGTAGTTTGGTTTGCCCTGTTCCCATCATGCACTGGGACAGGAACAGACTAATTTGCATATAGCCAGGTTCTGAGCTGGGATGGTGCATTGAGCTAAAAAATGGTGATTGATTAAAACCATGATCTCTTGACTTGGTAAGAGTATTCTGCATCATTCAGAAACTCTGTCCATCACCACCCCCCTTTTCCAAAATCGGTTTATCCACACTATGTGTGGGAGGGTATGCTCAGACGTGAGTCCCTTGCTCATTGCACCATCAGGATTCAAGCAAGCCGGGCCGAAGAAGGCTGTGATGCCAGAAACCGGTCCCCGGAAGTTTGTTTCCTTACCAGTATAAGAATTGGCTTGGTAGTTTGGTTTGCCCTGTTCCCATCATGCACTGGGACAGGAACAGACTAATTTGCATATAGCCAGGTTCTGAGCTGGGATGGTGCATTGAGCTAAAAAATGGTGATGGATTAAAACCATGATCTCTTGACTTGGTAAGAGTATTCTGCATCATTCAGAAACTCTGTCCATCACCACCCCCCTTTTCCAAAATCGGTTTATCCACACTATGTGTGGGAGGGTATGCTCAGACGTGAGTCCCTTGCTCATTGCACCATCAGGATTCAAGCAAGCCGGGCCGAAGAAGGCTGTGATGCCAGAAACCGGTCCCCGGAAGTTTGTTTCCTTACCAGTATAAGAATTGGCTTGGTAGTTTGGTTTGCCCTGTTCCCATCATGCACTGGGACAGGAACAGACTAATTTGCATATAGCCAGGTTCTGAGCTGGGATGGTGCATTGAGCTAAAAAATGGTGATGGATTAAAACCATGATCTCTTGACTTGGTAAGAGTATTCTGCATCATTCAGAAACTCTGTCCATCACCACCCCCCTTTTCCAAAATCGATCTGTGTGATATGTCACATCTTCACTGTAAGTAATTTCTGTTCATAATAAACATGTTGGTGAACAGACTGAAACTGAGCAATAATGAACTATTAATGGGGGATCTGGCTCTGCAACAGGAAGCCCCAGAATACAAACATTAGTTGGGGTTAACTTTCAAGAAATGCTTCCTTTTTAAATTTATTTTTAATTTTTTTAAGCAATATATAATCGTGCCATGTTACAAATATTTGAAGATACTGGGACTGGGGAGACCACAAAATAATTAAAAAGAAGACTTTGGAGCTTAAAAAATTCGAATTAAGGAATACATTGAACATTTTCTCAAAAATTAAGATGAACCAAAGGTTCTTCATTTACACTGCCCGGAATTCACAAATTCATGGCAGGAATTAATTGTTTCATTACTGCGCATTTCTCTGCCATGAGTGTGGGTAACAGAGAAGTAGTAGTTCATCAAGGTCTGGCTAACCTTGTAATTTTGTGAACACTCACAAACTTGTTCATCTGTGGCATTCACAAATTCTGATTTGACCCTTTCACACCCTACAAGTGGTTGGAGATTTACACCAGCAATTTATGGAGTAACTCCACTTTTAGGAGGAGGAGAACGAGAACAGATCACCTTAAAACTTGGAGGAGATGTAATGGAACAAGTCTTTTTTACAGCAATGTGTAAGCTTAGTTACACCAGTGATTCTTAATCTTTGACTTTTGTGGACCAACACTTAATAATTACTGGAATCCGGGGACCCCACTGAATCAGTATTGGAATCTGGGGACCCCAACTGAGTCATTATTGGACTTTGGGCAATAAACTATAAGCACAAAACAATGCACAAAAATACAGAAAGAAGGATTCATGAAACAAATACACACGTTATGACATGCTTTATTTAATCCACAAACTAATATAAATAAATCAAATCAATTTTGTTATTTTAATGAGAAAGTTGAGCTTTTACTTCTTTATTCATATACACTTTATTAATCTGTTAAAACCATTTAATTTTCTATGCAGTTATGGACCTCCTGAGTAGGCGGCACAAGCGCCCCCTCTTTCTGGATCACCGGACCACAGTTTAAGAATCACTGGGTTACAGTGTTGCTGCAACACAGTTTCAGGAGTTTGCGCCCAACACATATGACACCAAAACATATCCCCCATAGGTCACACAGCACTCACATTTGATCCATCCACACTGTAGCATTGAATGCCTAAACAAACTATCCTGTTTCTCACTCCTTTCAGTTACAATGTATGCTCTTCTGTTTATAGAGCTGCCACAATGTAGCATGCTAGTGGTCTAGTAGGGCTAGCTTTGCCATTCTGCCACTCTGGCATTTTCCCGGTGGGCTGGAGGCTAGGGTTGCTTACAGACCTGGAGGGACTGCCGCGATGCAACCTTAAACTCCCATGACTTTGCGCAACTAGAGGCAAACTTCGGGGAGGGCCCCCCTCCTGGGGGATGGGGGCTACTAAAAATTTTGGGAGGGGGCTGATCTTCCAGCAATATGCAGAGTGGAGATGCAGGGGCTCTAAGAAGGGGTGAAAACATAACAAAGCCTCGTTAGCAAGTAGATGGTCTTTTAAAGACCTGTGAAGTACTCGGTGCGGCTGTGTGTGTGCCCAGGAAGCTGTCTCATCCAGGGCTGACACACACAATGGGAGGGGGAGGTCCGGGGCTGAAGCCCTTTGAGCCCAATGGGCGTTGCGCGCCCGCTCATGACCCATATTAATCTTGGTCTTGTGCACTGTATCAATGGTTTGTACATTTTTGCATCTGCTGATTGTGGTTTCTCTCCGCCCCTGGTAGAGGAAGTGAATAACACACACAAAATACACACGTTTGGCCAGATGCCAGAACTGGATCTCCATGTTTCAAGGTCACCAGACCACGCCCCCTCTCGCAGGCTTAGTGAACTCATCTCCCCCCGAACAGTTACACTCCCTTGCCTTCACATGCACAACACACGTCCAGATTCACAGTGGCTGACATCACCAGGCAGGCTTGTCTGAGCTTGTTTCGATGCATTTATTTATTTATTTTTATTTATTTATTTGTTGAGCTTTTAAAGCGCGACAGCTACCCAAATAGGGTTTCCCGGCGCTAACAAGATAGAAAGCTGTTGAGCAGGTAATAATGCTCTGAAGAGAAGCAGGATCCAAATTATTGATTGAACAGTCAGGTCTTTATGGTTCTGCGAAACTGAACATAGCTTGTTTCTGTACGTAAGTTAAAGGGGAGGGAATTCAATAAATTTGGTCCAAGAAACGAAAAGGACCTGCCCCCCATCCTAGCTAGCCGGACTTTAGGCACGCTGAAAAGGCCCTGAGATGAGGATCTCAAGCAGCGGGCAGGAGAGTAAATGTGAACCAGAGATTGTAAATATCTTGGGGCAGTGCCGCTTTTAATTCTGTGCATGAAACACAGAGTCTTAAACTTGACTCTGTTATCGACTCTGAGCCAGTGTAATTCCTTAAGATGACCCGACATGCGTTCTCTTCTGTGACATTTGCACAGTAATCTGGCAGCGGCGTTTTGCACCAGCTGAAGGCGTCTCAAGACAGCCTGCGAAGATCCTAAATAGAGGACATTGCCGTAGTCTAACCGCGAGGTGATTAGGGCGTTGACTACACACTTTTGTAAGTCTTCGGGTAGCATCCAGATGATTTTCCTAAGCCATCTCAGGATGGTGAAACAAGTAGCTGTTAGATTTCTGACTTGAGGCTCCATGGTTAGGCTTTTGTCGATAATGATGCCTAAATTGCGCACCTGGCCAGTGTCTAGGGCTCCAAAGATCCGGATTGGGGCCGAGTATTACAACCTCCGTTTTGCCGCCATTGAGCTTTAGCAGGTTGTACCTCATCCTTGATGCAATTTTGCTAAGACCTGCCTGCAGCGGGGAAGAGGAATCCCGATCTGCGCTGGAAAGTGAAAAAGTTATCTGCGAATCATCCGCATAAGTAAACATGGTCAGGCCTTCCGATTCGGAGATCTGAGCCAGTGGGGTTACGTACAAGTTAAAAAGTAATGGGCTGAGCACCGAGCCCTGAGGAACTCCATATGGGGACAGATGGATGTTAGAGGACCCAGTATTGGAAGTTATTTGAAATGTTCTTTGGGTCAGAAATGAAGCAATCCAGTTCAAGGCCTTACTCCTTATGCCCATGGCAGAGAGGGACGTTAACAAGATGTTATGGGAAATGGTGTCGAATGCTGCGCTGAGATCGAGTAGAATCAGCGCAGCTGAGTCCCCTCTGTCTACCAAATAGCGCAGCTTTTTCATCACCCCAAGCAGTGTTGTCTCCGTCGAAAACCCTGAACGGAAACCTGACTGCGAGGGATGGAGTATGTTGTTGACTTCCGTAAAATGGGTAAGATGGCAATAAACATGTTTCTCCAAAACTTTGGAGAAAGCCGGCAGGAGGGAAATGGGACGAAAATTGGCCAGAATTTTAGGATCGGCCGTTGGTTTCTTCAACAGCGGCGAGACCATGGCATGTTTCCACGTGGTAGGGAACCTGGCCTGAAGAGAGCATGAATGCACAATGCCTCCCTCTCCCAGCCGTGATCTCGAAAGAGAAACTGCAACCGGACAGATCCTGATTTACATTTTATTGTAGGCTCAGGGTGCGGGAAACGAAAGTGGCGTTTATAAAGTATGTAGGCTGTGGTCTAGTGCATAAAAGAGTGGGGTGTTGGGCAGTGACGTCAGTGTGGCAGGCGAGAAGCGTGTTGTGAAAGAGGATAGCTTACCTTTCAGTGTGATGCTAGCCTTCCACTGACCTATAACCACTTATAAACATACATACAAGCTTCAACTGCACAGTCAAATAATGGGTATACATTTTTATTCACTACTTGAGGCATGCAAGAATTCTACATACAGGGGTTCCAGCTGCAAGTAAGGGCTTGGATGCACTGCATAGTTTGTTACATGGCTCCCACCTCAGCAATAGCGAGGGTGACCCAGAATGGACTGAGGGTTATTGTCAGAGCTGTGAGAAGGTCCGCGTACCTCAGAATCAGATAGTGTACAGTGTCAAATTTGAAGAGCTCCTGTCGGGGATGAACCAAGACTAAAGAGATTACTTTTGTTAGTGTATTTTCTAATATGGAGTTTTATAATCATGCGTAACGCTTTGTGTTCAAGCCAGACTCAAATAATTCACTATAACCCTTTCCCACAGTTGGCAAAATGCAGGGTAGTTGTTCCCTTCCGCCCTGGCATGAGGTATGGTTACTAACTACAGAGACACAATACTGCGGAAAATACAGAGAAGGTGGTTGCCTGGATTTTGCGCCGCTCGCGTTTTAAAAGCGACGGCGCGAATGGTCTCAAAGGGATGTCTCACAGTGTGCGCGGTAATTCAAGGACACTGCGCGCTCCGGGTGAACATCGTGTGCCCGAGCGCGTGCACGCACCTTAGTGAGAACAGCGGTCCGGATGTATGCATATGAAAAAAACCTGTATGGGGATGTATATCTAGTTAAACCACAGCTTACATAATATTCTTTCAAAAGAAATAACATTTACCTTTCTGCCTCTACCTAATGGGAAACCCAGGAACATCTTAAGGATTTGTGGGACCCTGGGCAAGATGTATTTTGAGGGCCTTCTGCTTGGAGAAGCTTTGAATTGAATACCCCTTTTTGATTCATTCAAACCTTTATGTTGCCAAATCTGCTTGTTACTCCCATTGTAGGAAAACAAGTTAACGGTGGCTTGTTAAATGTTTAGTGGACTCATACATAATATTAAATTAAGACATAAACACATAGCACTTGAAATTATAGCTTTAATTGATCATTATTTGTAATCGCAGATATATCCCCCTTAACTACTGGCATTCTTGCTGCAACTGTTAAAATCAAAGTGCTTCTCTGAGGATTTTCACCAATCCCTTGGTAATAATCTCATAATGTTTTGCTATTTTCTCTTTCTCTGTCTTGCCCCTCTTCTCTTTATATGTGTTCACTTCACTTGCTAAACAGTTACATGTGACGCTGCTGAATAACAGAATTGGAACAGGGCAGGATAAAAGAGGTGTACAGGGACATCAATAGATCAGGAAAGCAAGAGACATGAAGTAGAGGGAGAAGGGGTTAGATATAGAGATGAAGCAGAAAGATATGTGGGAGAGAAGTAAAGTAAATTAAAAAAAGGTGATGTAGTATGAAGGAAACATAAGGAAAGGTAGAAAGGAAGATCTAGGGAAAGAAAAAAGTGTGGTAGAGAAAGATAGGTAGAAGTAAATATAGAGAGAGATAGAGGAGTACAGTACTCCAAGGATTGAGGTAGAGAGAGGCAGTGTAGAAAAGGTGAATTCGAAAGAGAAAGGTAACAAGCGGTAGACATAGACTTGAAAAAAACAAAGATAAAAGCTAGGGGGAGGGAAAATTGAATAGAGATGCATAAAATGGGTCAAGTAAGGAGAGCAGTGAAGAAGAGAGAGATGGGTGAACGGTGGAAGGAAAAATGTGGTGTAGAGCAAAAAGAGGGAGTTGAGAGACATAAGTGAAACTGAGAAAGAAAAATTAGAGTTTTACAAAGGTAAAGAGTTATGACAGAAAAACAGCAAGTGATGGTGAGGTAGAGAGATTTATAAATAAAGAGGTTGAGAGGGATATTTGTGGAGGGGTGAGTTGAAATGGAGAAGGAGGTCTGTTATGAGATGTGTGTGTGAGAGGCAAAGGAGTTGATGATTGAGAAAAAGAGGTAGGAAAACAAATGTAGCCCGAAAGAAGCCTGATATTGACACAGATGATGAAAAGGGACCAGAGGTAGGATGAGATAAAGAGCAGGTGTAGCGATGCGATAGCAAATTAATGGTGAGGTAAATGTAGAGGTTAGGTAGCGAGAGAGAGAGAGAGTGCAATGGGGTATAGGGAGGTGCAGTAGTGAGAAATTAAATTAAGAGGTAAGGCGAAACATTGACATTGAGAAAGAGCAGTAAGGTAGAGAGATAAGGTAGCAGAGACATGGAGAGATGTAGGTGATAGAAAGATAGAGGTTGTGTGAGAAATGAAATAGAGTAGAGATCTAGGTCAGGCGGAAAAAGTGCAGTGAGGTAGAGGGAAGAGGATGAGGTAGAGAGATGTGAGGTAGAGCTTCTGCTAAACATGCTTGGATGGTAAATTAAAAAAGAAGCTATTCAGCAATATTATTGTGGCAGGAATTTTGATTGTCCATTCACGTTACCAGGGGATCCCATGGAAGGTTGGGGTCCTGGACAATAGCCCACTTTGCCCATGCCTTAAAAAGTCTCTGGGGAAATCGTGGGAAAATTTACAAAAAATGTAAATTACCAATTGGGAGGGGAAGCTAACACTCGCCACCCCGCTATTGAGCTCGGAGAAATTGGGTCGCCTATGGAAGTCCAATTGGTTCGACAAGTGGGACCTCATCGGGATTACATAGATCAAAGACGTCTGAGGGAAAGACACAATCCACACGTTTGATTCCCTCAAGCAGCAATATCACCATCATGATAGGGAGCACTTCCGCTATCTCCAGATCAGGCATGCACTGCTTTTGCTCTTCCCCGTGGGCACATCACTCCCTGACGCCTCCCCCCTTGAAGACCGAGTGTTGGATGGTCTCCTCCCTGAGTAGAACATCTCTTTGATATATAAAAAAATCATCAACAATATGGAGGACCCACTGGTGCTAATCAGGACGCAATGGAGTGCAGATGGGTTGGTGCTGGACGACGAGGATTGGCAGGAGGCGGTTTCCCCTCCATGTGTAGTGGCCATACAGATGAGGCTCAGGTTAGTGCAGTTAAAGATCCTCCACAGGTCGCATATCACAGGGCCTCACCTGTTTCGAATGCATATATCAGAGAGTGGGGAATGTCGCAGGGGGTGCGGAGAACTTGGAACTTTCATGCATATTTGTGGCACTGCAGCGAGGTACAGACCTATTGGGTAGAGATCCAGGATAGACTGCGGGCTGTCCTCGGGGTCGAGGTGTGGCCAGCGGCTCATAGGTGTATTTTAAATGTATGGGCACCCACGGATCTGTGCGTGTATAAGAGACAGTGGGTGACGTTGGCATGCATGGTTGCCAAGTGCAACATCGCACAGCTGTGGGGAGCTAGACAGCCACCCCGGGTTGGGAAATGGGCGGAGGACATGGATTGGTACATGTTTAGGGAGAGATCGGTCTACGTAGCCATAGGTTGTCCCCACGGAAAGGTATGGGTGGACTGGAAAAGTTACTGAGGCAACATCTGTGCGCCACCGATCCATCTGGAAGGAGGGGAAGTGCAGGAATCCCTATGATCCCCTGATCATTATCTTGTATGTATTGTTTGAAGTATGGACCTGTATAACGGTCAAATGTGTAGCTGGCCAAGTCACCTGATATCTTTCTTTTGTTGAATTGTTAATAAAAAGAATATTTAAAAAAATGTAAATCACATTGTTCTATCTCATTAAAACATAGGTTTTAGATTGTTGTTACATATTTTAAATATTTAATATATTTTAATTTATTTAATATATAGTTTTATTAAGATTCAATTTATTGGTTTTATAATACTTAGATTAGATATTAAAAATGTATTATTGCACTTAATAAAAAAATAGAATTCCTGTTGTAGCATATTTCATACTTTTAAGTTGCTTTAAAAAAAAATCAAATATATGTTTTTCGAAATGATTTGGTGTAAAATATATTTACATTAATGTTCATATTTAATACCCATGTATCTTAGTTGATACCTGACTATTAATCACTTCCCAACCCATTACATCATATCCCTAATATCCTATGCCTAATACTTTATTTACACTTTTTTAGAATAATTTGCATTAATCAGTTTAAAACTATTAAGTGATGTTATAATATATTACATATGTAATACTCGGGTATCTTAACTTGATAACTGAGTATTGATGCACCTCCCCCCATTACCATTGTATCTCTAACACTCCACTCCTAATGATTAATGTCCATATTTTAGAAATAATTTGCATACATTATTAAAAAAATATTAAATGCTTTTACATTAGAGTACATATTTACAAATCAGGTATCTTAGTTGATACCAGAGTACTTATGCACCACCCCACCCCACCCCACCCATTCCCCAACAGCTCATTCCTGAAACTTTATTATCGTATTTTGTTATATAAGTTCCATAAATTATTTAGCAAATATTAAATGCTTTTATGTTATATAAAAAATATTAAACAATGGTATATTATATTATATATTTAATACTCAGATATATTAGGTGATACCTGAGTATTAATACACTTATCTACCCATTACGCCCAATATCCCACTCCTAAAGATGTATATATTAAAGAATTTTCATAAATTAATTTAAAACGAATAAATACTTTAACATTACATAACACATTTAATACTCGGGTACCTCAGTTGATACCTGAGTATTAATACACATAACCACCCATTACCACTATATCCCTAACAGCCTGCCCCGAATATTTTATATCCATATTTAAAAAAAAATTTGAATACATTATTGTAAAAATATTAAGTATTTTATATTATAATACGTTTTCAACCCTCAGATATTGTCATTTATGCACTAAGTATTAATACATTTCCCCACCCATTACCTCATATCACTAATATCCAGCTTCTAAAACGAGCCGACACGCCGAAGGGTTTTCATTCAGACTGATTTATTGTAGTATGACGATATTTTATATATATATATATATACATATATATTACCTACTGGCGGTCGCCAGTAGGTATATATAGTTATGATTTTTTCTCTATGGGATTTTTGAAAATTCTATGTCTAATAACTTTGGCGTTTGTGCACGGAATTGGCTGAAATTTTCAGGAAAATGGCACATTTTGTTTCTGAGCAGCCCTTGAAAATTTGGGGGGGGTTCGTCAAGGGGGGGCCGAGAAAAAAGGGGGGTCCCAAAATGTATTTTTAACATTGAGTTTTCCATAGGGCGGTTGGCCTCACTTTTAGCCCGAACGGCTGAATGGATTTGCACGAAACTTGGCAAAATTGTAGGGACTGGTAGCCCGATGTGCCTTTTGTAGGTCTCAATATATGTGCTCCAGTGGATTTTGAGAAATTAACGTTTAAAAAAAGATATATATCTGTAACAGCGGACCGGGCAGCGTCCCAGGACGCGTACTTTTCGCGCAACGGAGCTTTGTGAAGCGAAGCTGATTGGTTCTCTGGCGTCTGTCAACATTCCAAAAAGTCCGTAGCGGCCGCCATCTTGTCTCTCGGTAGGATCGAGAGACAAGAGGAGGCCAAAACAAAGGGGGAAATAACCATAAGGGGGCATAGTAGATCCTCGCTGACCCCCTAGGTTTGATGTGGAGGTTTTAAAAGGGCCCCGTGGGGCAAAAAAAATAATAATAATAATAATCGAACGGCTGAATGGATTTGCACGAAACTTGGCAAAATATTAGGGACTGGTAGCCCGATGTGCCTTTGCTAGGTCTCAATATATGTGCTCCAGTGGATTTTGAGAAATTAACGTTCAAAAAAAGATATATATCTGTAACAGCGCTCCGCTTCGCGTAACGGAGGTTTGCGAAGCTGATTGGTCATTCTGTCACTGGGCTATAGTTGGGCTACATCTGGCTGATATTTGGGCTACATTTGTTTTTTTGTGTGTCTGGCGGCCATCTTTGGGCTACATTGGGCTACATTGGGCTTCATTGGGCTACATTGGGCTACATTTGGGCTCCAACATATATATAGGCCAATGTAGCCCAATATATATTTTTCAAAGTTAATTTTCGTAAAAACCACTGGAGCATATATCTTGAGACATAGCAAAGGCACATCGGGCTACCAGTCCCTACTATTTTGCCAAGTTTCGTGGAAATCCATTCAGCCGTTCGAGCTAAAAGTGAGTCCAACCGCCCTATGGAAATGAAGGAAATGAATGGGTAATTTGTAATTAGCAAATAGCTAATGGCAAACTAGGAATGGTAAAGAATCGCTATTTATTCCTTAAAGTTCGCTATTTAGGAAATGCAAAAAACTTTGATGATACATATGGCGGTTCATCTCTAACAAGATAAGAAGCATAGGGATACATTTATGATGACTGGCGCATCACCAGGGATGTGTTAGTCATTCTGTGCCGCTGTTCCGTCACCTATGGTGTGCTGCATTTACAATGCGGCGCATCATGGGGCAAAAACAGCACAGATGCGTGATGTATCTGTGCCGTAAAGGTGGCGCATTGCTGGAGTTGTATCGCAAGTGTGATGAAGCTCCAGCAAGGGTCGGGGGTGCCCCTGTCGCAGGGTTTCTGTTCTCACACAGAACTGTGGACAGAGGATTGGAACCTCGGCGAATTAGGGTGTCCCAAAACTCACGTTAGTAATCAAAAACTCCTTAGCAAGCTAGGTACAGTGTCACATTGGATATAACAAACTCTCAATGTTTAGACAATCCAGAATATGAACTTATAGTACCTCAGGATACGTGGAACTCATGAACAGTCGGTCGTTATATATTTCTTAGAAACCAGAACATGGAGTTAAGAAGAACACATGTGTATTTGAAATGTTTATTTACTAATGCCGTCTTCTCAGGCGTAGTATCTTAGATAATACAAGTACACATATTATCAGTAGCAAAATTACCAGCATAGTTACTAGTACATAAAAAGCGAATGGTGATAGTATGTTAACATGCTGTAAATGAATAAGAGTTAGCAACACTTATAAGCAGCCGCGGGCCGTGGAGGGAGTTACGGTGAGGCAGGGAGGCGGGGAGGGGGAGAAGCAGGGTGGAGAATACAAGTACACATATTATCAGTAGCAAAATTACCAGCATAGTTACTAGTACATAAAAAGCGAATGGTGACAGTATGTTAACATGCTGTAAATGAATAAGAGTTAGCAACACTTATAAGCAGCCGCGGGCCGTGGAGGGAGTTACGGTGGGGCAGGGAGGCGGGGAGGGGGAGGAGCAGGGTAGAGAGGGCTCCACCCTGCTTCTCCCCCTCCCCGCCTCCCTGCCTCACCGTAACTCCCTCCACGGCCCGCGGCTGCTTATATCTCACCCTCCCTAATACACATATTATATTATTTGCTAAGAAGGTCTCTTTGTGTTGGTTTAGGGCGTGCCCATACTTTAGTGTCTTAGATTTGAAGGAATCACATCAGCATACACCAGCTCTCTCTTCATGTGAACCGCATCAACTGTTGTGTATGTGTGTTCGGCAAAGCAATATAAAACCCGCCTCATGCCCAGAATTGGCAGAAGTTGCACTTATGTTATGAGTATGAAGTCGTGGAGATCAGACCTCATAACAATTCTGTATCGTGTTGTTCTTGAAACTTTAGCACTCGCTGTACAGATATAGTTTAACAAGCAAAGCAGATAGTAGAGCAATAACATATTATTCTCATGTAAACCACGATGAACTACTAGGTGGAAAGCTAAAGCAACAACTAAGTGTCGTGTGCAGAAGTTGCAAAAAAGGAAAAATGGCGATAAACCGGTAATGAGCCCATGCTAACTTAACACGGTGTAAAGATATCCAGGACCTAGATGACACCTCCCCATGATCCGGAAACGAACTGAATAAGATAATAGAAGTGCCATCTCATGAGAGCAGATTGCAAGTTTATATGTGGACGGTCCGCAAGGTAAAGCATTAAAAACTAGGAAAACTTAATGCTAAAGAAAAATAAAACAGCCAAGTACTTTATCGAGTCTTAAGCCAATAGGCAAGGTAAATAATAAAAACTTGACAAATAAGTCAATGAATTGTCAATGAAATGCTAGTACTCAGAATATCAAACATGAAAAAGGTCTATGACATAACTGTGTATGCAAAATAAGCTGCAACAGCCTCCAATAGGAAGTCACCGTCTTCATCCGAAAACAGTTCAGCCATCCAATTTAAAAGCGGAAAAGAACATACGTGCTCTCCCAGCACCGGATCCTCTATCACCATCAGAGGACAGCTCGGTGGGTTTTCAAGAAAGCTCTGTTCCAAGAAAGACTGTGCTGCCGCCAATAAATTCCAGGGACCAATTAGTCCATGCATCAATGCCACAGCCATAATCCTTTCGCCAGGACAAACCAACTCGTGAGTAATGATAGGAGTCATCAGCTGATTAAAGTCGACGTCAGGAGAAACCGGTCCACAGAGACACAAATCAATGGCCCAATCGAAATCACAGGTCAGGCAGTGAAATACAGGCTGGACACAGGTGAAGTAGGAGAATCGAAAAGATAATCCATAGGCCGTGCTTAATATCGCCAACGGCATTGTGCCATAATATTCTAGCATGCGATTGCGGAACAGTGTCAGCAGCTGCAGGGTGGGAGGTTGCATAGGAGGGACATCCATATTTAAAAATGTAAAAAAGCACAAGAGCGTCCGCTGGTAATGCAAGTAAAAATGCCAATCCACGAAGCAGAGTGGAGAAAATAGAATGAAAGAAAGCAGGGATGACTCCAAAGATTTTCTCAAATGAAGTCACGAGACCACTGGTAACAACTTTAAAAAAGTGCGCCAGGGTCTTTGTGGAGGATGCGTTAAAGATAGTCCGAACCATCTTGCTGAAATTGAAAGGCAAATCTGAATTGAAAAGGGTCTGCACCTCTGTACGGGTGTTCGCTATGTGAAGCACGAAAGTTTCACGGGCCGAACTCAAGGCCACCTCTCTCTGAGACAAAAGAGCTCTTATTCTTGCCATGCCGTTGAAATCTCTCCCAAGGTTGGTATTTGTGGCCAGATTGAAAACTCCCTATGTTCATGTGTGGGAGAAAATAGAACATTTCTGCAGCAAATAACCCGTTCACTTACTGTTACGATAAAAGGAATACTTTTAATTAACTCAGAACAATCTTCATTATTGAGCATCAAATAACTACCATTTTCCAACAACTTGAACGTGGGGATGATAGCAGGAACTGGCGTGCCTTGCAACACGCAAGCCATATTTGGTCGGTGTTTGTTGCATGAACCGTGTAACTGTATGTGCCTACACATTAGTGAATGATCTGGCGTCTCAGTGCATTCCTCTCCATTCAGATAAACTTCTTGATCATCTTTGAAACATCTGTATGTGTATGGAAGCGACCAGACCTCATGAAGAAAAGCACTACCTAAAGGTTCATAACGACCTATTGGTATATATTTCATACAATTTGAAAACTTATATAAAGCAAAAGGCAGCGTTATTAAACCGTGGATAAGGCACGTTGCCAAAAAACCCGCAATCCTCTGCTGATGATGTCACTGAGCATGTCATGAATGATGTAATATGTGACATCATCAGCAGTGGATTACGGGTAATAGTATCTCTAGTTTACTCCCCTATAGCTGTCTTTCTTTTAACATAAGTGTCTGTTTCCTTCCCTTATACTTACTGTTTTTGGTTCGCTTCCGGTTCGCGTACCGGCGAGCGAACTGGGAAGCGAACTAAGAGAAATAGAGGTTGGCACAGTTCCAAATATTGTACCAATTTTTTAATAACGGGGAGGTAGTTCTGAAAAGAACTTTTTTTATTGTTTTTGTTGTTTTATATTTTTTTTATTATTTTTCAGAACATTTTTTTACTTTTTTTGAATTTTTCTGAACAGTTTTATATTTTTTGGGGTTTTTCTTGGAGGGGGCAATGAAAACGATTCATTGTAAAGGGCTCAACAGGAGCAACAAAACAAAAAAAAAGTATTTATTATTTTGGGCGTTTCGTACAAACTTGCATATGATAGTCAATAGCTCTGTTGATCAGAGTGATGCTTCTTTCTCCGTAGCAAATGAATCCATCACAAAATACGCAGATGTGTTTTACTTCACCAAATCTCATTTGTATATTTGGCACCATCTCCCTGCCCTCTGGTCCCGTTACTTCCGGTACAACAGATCTTCTGGCCATAATAGGGAGATTATCTAGGTCGTTCCAAAACTGTGCAGCACTGTAGTTGTTAGGATGCCACCTAGTCATATGGCGATGCATTGTGTAGTTTCCGAAACTGTATTTTTTCTCGGTTCCTCTGGACAGTCTATCTTGACATATAAGGCAAGTTACGTATCTTGCATTTACTTTTTTCTGACCTTTGGGAATTTAAAAAAATTGCCAAATGAAGTTTTCTTTCCGGTGAGACGTCCTGGGTTCCTCAGGCAAAAACTGCCTCTCTTCCTGCTCTTCCTCGTCTTCCTCTTCTTCCTCTTCTTGCTGAATTATAACTTGAGCAGGTGGTCCACTCTTCCTTGGATGTGGTGGAGGTGGTGGGGAAGCACCAGCTGAAGCTACTAAAGAAGCCATTGCTCAGTGATCACAAAGGGTCTTTCTCTCACAATGATGAAAGTCAGAGTGAGGAAAGAAGGAGGGATTTTCATCATTTGGGAAAAACAAGAGTTCTCAACCAATCAAAAGTGTTCATTTTAGATTATATGACCTAGTCTTACATCATTAGGAAACCAAAAGTGAAATGAACCAATGAAAAGTGTTATTACCAAGTCACATGACTTGCTGTGTTTACGTTAAGCGCTTTGCAGGGCCTCCCGGTTTGCTTCCAGAAACCTGCGCTTTGCGACTCGCTTCGCGTACCAGTTCGCTAACGTAGCACGTCATATGATGTATCACGCGACAACGTGAAACGTCATGCGGACGGGAGGCGTCACGATGTTGTTTTCTAACGCGGCACTTGCGGTAAAGAAACGTTTACCGGCTCGCGGTCTATTTCGCGGCATCAAGGTCAGCTAACGGGAAGCTTCCCGATTCGCGAAGCGGGAACGAAGAAAAAAAAATATTTTAAAAAAAAATTATTCATAAACATATAAAATATATTTTTGGATTTAAAGAAGAATACATTTTACAGCTACAGATATTAGCTGTTAAAAAACCAATGAAATTCACTGAAAAAACCATAGGTTATAGACCATATATAGTTAGGAATTAGCATTTACAAAACCTTGAAAATTCACTGAAAAAACCATAGGTTATAGACCATATATAGTTAGGAACATCACTGATGACATCATGACACACCAATACCAGTTACTACATACGCACTCACTGATTCCTACGTCTACACACACATTCACTCATTCACCCATACAATAACTCATACATACAGTCACTTATTATTACAACACTATCATATGCACTCATACACCTATGCAGACAGTCACACACTGCCACTCATCCATGGAGTTACTCACACACCAAGTCAGTCCTGTAAAGAATCAATCACACTTCCATTTCTTCATCTATACAGTTAAACACAGAACACCATACTTCAGTGACATCACTGATGACATCACTAATGACATCTGAAATGACATCACTGATGACATCTCAAATGACATCACTGATGACATCATGACACACCAATACCAGTTACTACATACGCACTCACTGATTCGTACGTCTACACACACATTCACTCATTCACCCATACAATTACTCATACATACAGTCAGTTATTATTAGAACACTATCATATGCACTCATACACCTAGTCAGTCCTGTGAAGAATCAATCACACTTCGATTTCCTCATCTATAGTTAAACACAGAACACCATACTTTTCACACATATACTAACACATACTTACTCTCTTATACAATCACTGATACAAGTACACATTGATATGCACAGAGTCACACACCTCCCAGCCAGCCACACACACACTCAGTCTTCCATACATCCAGTCATTCTTCAATATGTAAAACGTATTTAAACTTTACAAAAACACACAGACACTAGATGATGTCTTCAGTGATGTCATTTGAGATGTCATCAGTGATGTCATCAGTGATGTCACTGACCATGTCATGAATGATGTAATATGTGACATCATCAGCAGTGGATTGCGGGTGCGCGATATATAGTTAGTGCAACTAACTATATATGGAATTTCAATGGTTTTGTGTGAGTAAAATAAGGTTTTCTAAATGCTAATTCCTAACTATATATGGTCTATAACCTATGGTTTTTTCAGTGAATATATATTCACTGAAAAAACCATAGGTTATAGACCATATATAGTTAGGAATTAGCATTTAGAAAACCTTATTTTACTCACACAAAACCATTGAAATTCCATATATAGTTAGTTGCACTAACTATATATCGCGCACCCGCAATCCACTGCTGATGATGTCACATATTACATCATTCATGACATGGTCAGTGACATCACTGATGACATCACTGATGACATCTCAAATGACATCACTGATGACATCACTGATGACATCTCAAATGACATCACTGATGACAACATCCAGTGATTATGTGTTTCTGTAAAGTTTAAATATGTTTTACATATTGAAGAATGAGTGGATGTATAAGTGTCTGAATGAAGGTTTTAGTAGGTGCGTGATTGACTGTATGAGTGAGTGATTAAATGCGTCTTACTAAATGCACGGGTTAGTGACTAAACTGTCTGAAAGTGTGCATCAGCATGTCTGTTGTTGTGCAAGCTGCTGCATGTGTTGATCAGTAGCTATATAAGTAGCTATATGGGTTATTGATTGGTTGCACAAGTATTTGTATGGGAGACTGAGTGTGTGTATGGCTGGCTGGGAGGTGTGTGACTCTGTGCAGATCAATGTGTACTTGTATCAGTGATTCTATAAGAGAGTAAGTATGTGTTAGTATATGTTTTAAAATGTAAGGTACTCTATGTTTAACTGTGTAGATTAGAAAATGGAACTGTGATTGATTCTTTACAGGACTGACTAGGTGTGTGAGTAACTCCATGGATGAGTGGCAGAGTGTGAGTGTCTGTATAGGTGTATGAGTGCATATGATAGTGTTGTAAAGATGAGTGATTGTATGTATGAATGATTGTATGGGTGAATGAGTGAATGTGTGTGTAGACGTAGGAATCAGTGAGTGCGTATGTAGTAACTAGTATTGGTGTGTCAATGGTTTCAAAAATTATACTCTGTATTTAACACTGGGTGTAACAGAGGTTATATTAAAGTGTGAGGAGATGCATTGTATTGTCACATTAATGATATCATCATTGATGTGACCATTGATGTCAAATGAGATATCATCAGTGATGTCATTTGAGATGTCATCAGTGATGTCATCAGTGATGTCACTGACCATGTCATGAATGATGTAATATGTGACATCATCAGCAGTGGATTGCGGGTGCGCGATATATAGTTAGTGCAACTAACTATATATGGAATTTCAATGGTTTTGTGTGAGTAAAATAAGGTTTTTTAAATGCTAATTCCTAACTATATATGGTCTATAACCTATGGTTTTTTCAGTGAATTTTCAAGGTTTTGTAAATGCTAATTCCTAACTATATATGGTCTATAACCTATGGTTTTTTCAGTGAATTTCAATGGTTTTTTAATAGCAAATATCATAAGCTGTCGAATGTCAAGTACGTGGTAAGTAAAAACATTTTCGTGTTTATGCACACTGATCTGCTTTGAATGCTACCCCCCACCCCTCATTTCTATTAGGAGTACTCTCTCTTTGCAGATAGTGAAGGGTAGTTAACGCAGCCCTTTGCCCCCTTTGTAATCCGTCGTGCCTGCTTCTCTCTCCATTTGATTGATTGTTCTCTTTGGTTCATTCTCTATTTACAAACAAGCACAGAGTCAAAATACTCTGTTTAGTCTTTGCAGATAGCGAAAAACCGTGTAAAAAAACAAAAGGAATCGAGCAAAATCAGTAGGCCACTAATGGGATCTCTTTTTGACCTCGCTAAAATAGAAACATTAGGAACAACCTGTTGAAAATAGCAATGCGTATGTACATAAGCGGCGTTCATTTGTGTTCACAGTACCCCTTGTTGATTGTTTGAATCGAGCATTGAATTGTTCGAAGTTGGTTCTCTTAAGGATCTTCTCTGCCTGCAAACGAGGAAGAATAGGAATATTCTCTCTCCCTTTGCAGATAGTGAAGGGTAGGTAACGCAAGCCTTTAACACGTCGTACCTATTTCATTCCTCATTGATTGATTGATTGTCCGAACATTGACTGTTTGGGAATTAGTTCTTTTTGGAGGTATTCCCTGTTTGCAAATAAACGTAGGAAAATCTTTGCAAGTAGTGAAAGGGTACGTAATGCGGACCTTTCTCCCCCGTTGTAATCTGTCATGCCTATCTACTCCCCACTGATTGATGCACCTGTTTCACCCGGACCATTTACTAGACATACGTCATCTGGCCCGACCAGAGAGCACCCCTAGTGAAAAAGACATATGCAATAATAACGAAGTGATCACTGTATCCTGTTAACAGAAACTTTAGCATGAAACAACCTGGAAAGAAAAGAATAGGAAATCGAAAATCAGTAGGCCACTGATGAACATGAACTTTTATTAAACAACGAACAAAGAAACGATAACATAACGTAATGATAAAACCTATTAATGTCCTAGAAACAAGAAAACGTTAGAAATATGCCAGTGGTGAGAGACCAGAAAAACAGTAAGATAAACCAAATCACCCCTCGCTGTCCCACCGCCTGCCACGCCCAAAAAATCGATAGACTAGGGAAAATGCAAGTCAGTAGAACATCCGCCCCCACTCTGGAAACTTCCAAGGTGGGGCAGGGTTCCGGCTACGCCCAGCCGGGAGCAGCCCATATAAAGCAGGTCCTGCTGCCACGCCTCGGCCAGGAGATCCTAACGTAGGGTGTAGCCGGAGGAGAGGCCGAGACCAGCGGGACCCGGCCAGGGGATTGCCTTTACAACGCTGAACAGTTGCAGGGGGGGGGGAATGTCTCCTCGACCCTCCCCTCTCTCTCCCAGTCCGGCCGCGGTGGCCCTTGAGAGTTGCAGGTAGTCCCGCCACATGCTCTTCCGGTCCGGCCACCAACGGTCGGGGGGCCGAGGCCGACGGGATCCGGCTGCAGCCAATAAACCAAGAAACCCGTTAATGGGGCCAGAGCCAGGGGCGTCCGGCCGACATCTACCGGAAGCCCGGCCCGAAGACGGACGGGACACTTCTTCTTTCTTGAAAAATGGCTGCGACAACACTGGGGGGGGGATGTCTTGCACATGCCTCCGACCCCCCCCCCCTCGTCCTCATCGCCTGGTCCGGCCATAACAAATCTCAAGCGAGACGCCGTGGGGTGCACTGGGAGGGAGAGACGGTGCGAACAGGCCTCTCCCGCCTCCCCAGGTGGAGGCTTCCCAGCTGCACCCTCAGCGCTCCAGGCGCCCGGAAAAGGGTTCTTCCACTGTGGCTATGCTGCAACGTCTCGCCCGGCAGGGTGGAGCCCGTCCGCTCATTTGACCCCGCGATCGCCAGTAGCTACCGAACTCTCAAAATGGCGGTCGACCTGGCAAGAGCGGGCCCAGCATAAAGAAATGGCCCGGTCACTGGTTGACTCCACCACCGTAGTCCTCCACGACCTTGAAGATTCTAGAGGAGCCGCGGGAGTCTCCGACCCCCGATGGGGAATGACTGCCATGATCACCCGTGGAGTGACGAAACTGTATCCGCGGGACGTCGGTGCCAGCCTCACTTTGAATTACTAGAATCCTGCAGACCTCACTTCCGGTGAAAGCACAGTGTGACCCGGTAGGAAAAATTGTTGCACCCCCTCCCCTTTTTGACTGATAGTTCAAACCACCGATCCTTTCCTTTGCCCTTTTAACGGAACTTTGGACTGCCTCCCCCTCTTTTACATTTTCTAGAGAAAACAAAACATTAACCACTACAATAGCATAGCAGTTGACACCAGAACTGTTTTCAAATTGAAAACCAACAACATCTTCAACAGAATCCTTTTTGTTTCTGCTGTGACCCTGCTACAGCACAGGCATTGTCCCCAGCAGTAATTCTGCAATGCCGCTAAGAATAGCTGTGGTGCCTACTGGACTCACTCACCCCCGCGGCGCCCCACGCCGTTATTTGCTGGGCGGCAACTTGCTAGACATCACTTTCGTGCCATCTAGATTTCAGCGCGTTCTGCTGCCTTGGAACTATTCGCACAACAGACCGCTACTGACAACAATATTTCATTATTGGTGCTGTCAATTTCAATAAATCTATTGGATAATTCAAAAGAAATTGCCACGGTCTCTTCGTTGTTTAAATGTTTTTACTGTTTTTGTTTTGTTGTATATATTTATATGTTATTAAAGTTTTATATTCCTACTACTTTGTTGGAGTGCTATATATTTTTAATGTGACACATAATTGTAAAAACTTTGATGTACAAAGAGTCATTCCTGGAATCTTCCGCTTCAGGCTCTGTCCCCTCCCCAATCACAATACAGGATAGTTTTCAGATAGTAGGAACACGTGTGGTGTGACGGATCTCATCGGGTGTGGGCCTTGATCTACTATAACTCCTTTGAAGAGGGGTGATTCTTTACAGCTGGGGCCATAAACTACATCTGCAGGGCTAGCTGATAGCCTGGACAATCGGACACAGAGGAAGAGGAGTGTCAGAGGGTGCGGTAGTGAATAGGGCGAAAGGGAGGTGTCGGGCGGGCACAGTGTGATTCTCAGGGAAGAGCAGCGCAGATGGGGGGAGGTTTATTGCCCATGCATAAGACAGAGAGCGGGGGTGACCAGTGCCTGGGGAAGATGCTTGCGAGGGTGAGGAGCCATGCTACGAATCGACAGCGTGCAGAGAGTGGGTCTGGTCAAGACATCTAAAATGGCTGCCGTGCACGACAAAAGTGTGGCATTTCAAAAAAGGCAAGATGGCGCAGACAATGTTTTTCAACACTTCCTCATTTCCTTCGAATCGAACGTTAACAGACGTTGGGGCATATTACCAAAGTTAAGCGATATTTATCGCTAACGATGCTTACCAACGAATTTTTTACCGCTAAGCATCATCAGAAATTATCGAAGATAAACCTTGCTATTATCAAGGTTTATCACAAATGCGATAATAAACGGCCGCAATGCATGAATATCGCTAAAAACTCAGCGATATTCATACATTACCGAGCTAATGCTCTTAGCCATGTTATCCACCTCCCATTGGATAACATGGCTAAGAACTGCTCAGGGCAGGTGTTACTTTTTGGAGATATTCGCGCTTAGCGCGAATATCTCCAAAAGTTGGTAATAGGAGATAGATATCTTGCATGTTGTAATGCAAGTTATTGTGGTATATTGAACTCATACCATAATCTCTCAGGAAAGCAGAAACTGATCCTTTTGGGACCGCCTAAAAAGGCCTAGGGGGTGAGGAGTACTCTACTTTGCCCCCTTTTCACGTTCCGAACTATTTTATTTTACTCTCTTCTGTAATTACACAAAATAGCAGCGATAAGATGCATCGGAGACACACAGTGAGAGAAAGGAGGCCGGAGATGAAGAAGAGATGTCAAATACACATTGGAGATAATATAGTGGCAGAAGGGAAGTAAATATGAGTAAACTTACCATGTAACATAAAAATGTTGCACTCTATACTATAAGTCTCATTTTATACTACAATCACTTCGCTACAACCTCATAAATTAAAAATAAAAATGAATAATGTCTCAAACAATTTTTGATTTCTAAATATACATTTATTCTTCAGAATTTTCTAAATTTGAAAGAACTAGTAACATGTCCTCATCAGCAATGTCCTCATGAAAAGTCTCCAATAATGATTCTTGTAACTCTATGGTCTCCAAACACTCGATAAATTCGCCATCAAGAGATTGATCAAAAAAATCATTCAAGTCATCTCCTCCTTCTGACAATATTTCATTATTGGTGCTCTCAATTTCAATCAATGTAGTGGAATCATTCAAGTCATCTCCTCCTTGTGACAATATTTCATTATTGGTGCTGTCCATTTCAATCAATCTAATGGAATCATACAAGTCATCTCCTCCTTGTGACAATATTTCATTATTGCTGCTCTCAATTTCAATCAACGTAGTGGAATCATTCAAGTCATCTCCTTGTGACAATATTTCATTCTTGGTGCTGTCCATTTCAATCAATCTAATGGAATCATACAAGTCATGTCCTCCTTGTGACAATATTTCATTATTGGTGCTCTCAATTTCAATCAATGTAGTGGACAATTCAAAAGAAATTGCCACGGTCTCTTCATTGTGAGCCATTTTATTTTGAAATTGCTTGCTGTAAATTGCAGAAAAAAATAATCACTTTCATTTATCGTTTTTAGTAATACATAATATAAAACTAACGTTATCAAGTATTTAGTATAACAGAAGGACTGCAAATAAATAACAGAAAACATTTTTCAAATTATCTTCAAGTGTACAACATAGTTCCCCTTACAAATTAACAACTCACCTTTTTAAAAGTAGGAAAAGTGTTAGTACTGTGTAAATCAAACACCAGAAATTCACCACCAAAAATTCCTCACAAATGTACCTCAGACAGTAGTATCACAAAATGGCTGTGGTTTCCTCTCATTTGACATATATACATAACCAATTAACTTTCATCACACACAAATACAAACCAAAGTAACATTTTAATTGGTTCTAAATTTCAACACTTTCAAATGTGTTTTCTCCATGCAATTTTCCATAGGACATTTACATACGTCTACAGCCTGAATGGCTGAACGGAATTACACCAAACTTGGCAAAATGGTACATCAAACCTAAGAGGTCAGGAAGGATCTACTATGCCCCCTTATGGTCATTTCCCCCTTCGCTTTGACCTCCTCTTGTCTCTCAATCCTACCGAGAGACAAGATGGCGGCCGCTACGGACTGTTTGGAATGTTGACAGACGCCGGAGAACCAATCAGCTTCGCAAAGCTCCGTAACGCGAAAAGTACGCGAAGCGGAGCGCTGTTACAGATATATATCTTTTTTTGAACGTTAATTTCTCAAAATCCACTGGAGCACATATATTGAGACCTAGCAAAGGCACATCGGGCTACCAGTCCCTAATATTTTACCAAGTTTCGTGCAAATCCATTCAGCCGTTCGATTATTATTATTATTTTTTTTTTTTGCCCCGCGGGGCCCTTTTAAAACCTCCACATCAAACCTAGGGGGTCAGCGAGGATCTACTATGCCCCCTTATGGTCATTTGCCCCTTCGCTTTGGCCTCCTCTTGTCTCTCGATCCTACCGAGAGACAAGATGGCGGCCGCTACGGACTGTTTGGAATGTTGACAGACGCCAGAGAACCAATCAGCTTCGCTTCACAAAGCTCCGTTGCGCGAAAAGTACGCGTCCTGGGCCGCTGCCCGGTCCGCTGTTACAGATATATATCTTTTTTTAAACGTTAATTTCTCAAAATCCACTGGAGCACATATATTGAAACCTACAAAAGGCACATCGGGCTACCAGTCCCTACAATTTTGCCAAGTTTCGTGCAAATCCATTCAGCCGTTCGGGCTAAAAGTGAGGCCAACCGCCCTATAGAAAACTCAATGTTAAAAACACGTTTTGGGACCCCCCTTTTTTCTCGGCCCCCCCTTGACGAACCCCCCCCAAATTTTCAAGGGCTGCTCAGAAACGAAATGTGCCATTTTCCTGAAAATTTCAGCCAATTCCGTCCACAAACGCCAAAGTTATTAGACATAGAATTTTCAAAAATCCCATAGAGAAAAAATCCTAACTATATATACCTACTGGCGACCGCCAGTAGGTAATATATATATATATATATTCACGCTCCAAGGTTGTCCACCATGTGAGTAGCACAATAAAGCTGCTGCTCGCGTGCTACTCACATGGTGGACAACCTTGGAGCGTGAATATATATATATATATATATATATATATATATTACCTACTGGCGGTCGCCAGTAGGTATATATAGTTAGGATTTTTTCTCTATGGGTTTTTTGAAAATTCTATGTCTAATAACTTTGGCGTTTGTGGATGGAATTGGCTGAAATTTTCAGGAAAATGGCACATTTTGTTTCTGAGCAGCCCTTGAAAATTTGGGGGGGGTTCGTCCAGTGGGGGCCGAGAAAAAAGGGGGGTCCCAAAACGTGTTTTTAACATTGAGTTTTCCATAGGGCGGTTGGCCTCACTTTTAGCCCGAACGGCTGAATGGATTTGCACGAAACTTGGCAAAATTGTAGGGACTGGTAGCCCGATGTGCCTTTTGTAGGTCTCAATATATGTGCTCCAGTGGATTTTGAGAAATTAACGTTTAAAAAAAGATATATATCTGTAACAGCGGACCGGGCAGCGCACTGGTTCGCGGACTTTTCGCGCAACGGAGCTTTGTGAAGCGAAGCTGATTGGTTCTCCGGCGTCTGTCAACATTCCAAACAGTCCGTAGCGGCCGCCATCTTGTCTCTCGGTAGGATCGAGAGACAAGAGGAGGTCAAAACAAAGGGGGAAATAACTATAAGGGGGCATAGTAGATCCTTGCTGACCCCCTAGGTTTGATGTGGAGGTTTTAAAAGGGCCCCGCGGGGCAAAAAAAAAAAATAATAATAATAATTGAACGGCTGAATGGATTTGCACGAAACTTGGCAAAATATTAGGGACTGGTAGCCCGATGTGCCTTTGCTAGGTCTCAATATATGTGCTCCAGTGGATTTTGAGAAATTAACGTTCAAAAAAAGATATATATCTGTAACAGCGCTCCGCTTCGCGTAACGGAGGTTTGCGAAGCTGATTGGTCATTCTGTCACTGGGCTATAGTTGGGCTACATCTGGCTGATATTTGGGCTACATTTGTTTTTTTGTGTGTCTGGCGGCCATCTTTGGGCTACATTGGGCTACATTGGGCTTCATTGGGCTACATTCGGCTAATTAGCAAATAGCTCATCGCAAACTAGGAATGGTAAAGAATCGCTATTTATTCCTTAAAGTTCGCTATTTAGGAAATGCAAATAACTTTGATGATACATATGGCGGTTCATCTCTAACAAGATAAGAAGCATAGGGATACATTTATGATGACTGGCGCATCACCAGGGATGTGTTAGTCATTTTGTGCCGCTGTTCCGTCACCTATGGTGTGCTGCATTTACAATGCGGCGCATCATGGGGCAAAAACAGCACAGATGCGTGATGTATCTGTGCCGTAAAGGTGGCGCATTGCTGGAGTTGTATCGCAAGTGTGATGAAGCTCCAGCAAGGGTCGGGGGTGCCCCTGTCGCAGGGTTTCTGTTCTCACACAGAACTGTGGACAGAGGATTGGAACCTCGGCGAATGCATTGCTGGAGTTGTATCGCAAGTGTGATGAAGCTCCAGCAAGGGTCGGGGGTGCCCCTGTCGCAGGGTTTCTGTTCTCACACAGAACTGTGGACAGAGGATTGGAACCTCGGCGAATTAGGGTGTCCCAAAACTCACGTTAGTAATCAAAAACTCCTTAGCAAGCTAGGTACAGTGTCACATTGGATATAACAAACTCTCAATGTTTAGACAATCCAGAATATGAACTTATAGTACCTCAGGATACGTGGAACTCATGAACAGTCGGTCGTTATAGATTTCTTAGAAACCAGAACATGGAGTTAAGAAGAACAGATGTGTATTTGAAATGTTTATTTACTAATGCCGTCTTCTCAGGCGTAGTACCTTAGATAATAAAAGTACACATATTATCAGTAGCAAAATTACCAGCATAGTTACTAGTACATAAAAAGTGAATGGTGATAGTATGTTAACATGCTGTAAATGAATAAGAGTTAGCAACACTTATAAGCAGCCGCGGGCCGTGGAGGGAGTTACGGTGAGGCAGGGAGGCGGGGAGGGGGAGAAGCAGGGTGGAGAATACAAGTACACATATTATCAGTAGCAAAATTACCAGCATAGTTACTAGTACATAAAAAGCGAATGGTGACAGTATGTTAACATGCTGTAAATGAATAAGAGTTAGCAACACTTATAAGCAGCCGCGGGCCGTGGAGGGAGTTACGGTGGGGCAGGGAGGCGGGGAGGGGGAGGGGCAAGGTAGAGAGGGCTCCACCCTGCTTCTCCCCCTCCCCGCCTCCCTGCCCCATCGTAACTCCCTCCACGGCCCGCGGCTGCTTATATCTCACCCTCCCTAATACACATATTATATTATTTGCTAAGAAGGTCTCTTTGTGTTGGTTTAGGGCGTGCCCATACTTTAGTGTCTTAGATTTGAAGGAATCACATCAGCATACACCAGCTCTCTCTTCATGTGAACCGCATCAACTGTTGTGTATGTGTGTTCGGCAAAGCAATATAAAACCCGCCTCATGCCCAGAATTGGCAGAAGTTGCACTTATGTTATGAGTATGAAGTCGTGGAGATCAGACCTCATAACAATTCTGTATCGTGTTGTTCTTGAAACTTTAGCACTCGCTGTACAGATATAGTTTAACAAGTAAAGCAGATAGTAGACCAATAACATATTATTCTCATGTAAACCACGATGAACTACTAGGTGGAAAGCTAAAGCAACAACTAAGTGTCGTGTGCAGAAGTTGCAAAAAAGGAAAAATGGCGTTTAAACCGGTAATGAGCCCATGCTAACTTAACACGGTGTAAAGATATCCAGGACCTAGATGACACCTCCTCATGATCCGGAAACGAACTGAATAAGATAATAGAAGTGCCATCTCATGAGAGCAGATTGCAAGTTTATATGTGGACGGTCCGCAAGGTAAAGCATTAAAAACTAGGAAAATTTAATGCTAAAGAAAAATAAAACAGCCAAGTACTTTATCGAGTCTTAAGCCAATAGGCAAGGTAAATAATAAAAACTTGACAAATAAGTCAATGAATTGTCAATGAAATGCTAGTACTCAGCATATCAAACATGAAAAAGGTCTATGACATAACTGTGTATGCAAAATAAGCTGCAACAGCCTCCAATAGGAAGTCACCGTCTTCATCCGAAAACAGTTCAGCCATCCAATTTAAAAGCGGAAAAGAACATACGTGCTCTCCCAGCACCGGATCCTCTATCACCATCAGAGGACAGCTCGGTGGGTTTTCAAGAAAGCTCTGTTCCAAGAAAGACTGTGCTGCCGCCAGTAAATTCCAGGGACCAAGTAGTCCATGCATCAATGCCACAGCCATAATCCTTTCGCCAGGACAAACCAACTCGTGAGTAATGATAGGAGTCATCAGCTGATTAAAGTCGACGTCAGGAGAAACCGGTCCGCAGAGACACAAATCAATGGCCCAATCGAAATCACAGGTCAGGCAGTGAAATACAGGCTGGACACAGGTGAAGTAGGAGAACCGAAAAGATAATCCATATGCCGTGCTTAATATCGCCAACGGCATTGTGCCATAATATTCTAGCATGCGATTGCGGAACAGTGTCAGCAGCTGCAGGGTCGGAGGTTGCATAGGAGGGACATCCATATTTAAAAATGTAAAAAAGCACAAGAGCGTCCGCTGGTAATGCAAGTAAAAATGCCAATCTACGAACCAGAGTGCAGAAAATACAATGAAAGGAAGCAGGGATGACTCCAAAGATTTTCTCAAATGAAGTCACGAGACCACTGGTAACAACTTTAAAAAAGTGTGCCAGGGACTTTGTGGAGGATGCGTTAAAGATAGTCGGAAACATGTTGCTGAAATTGAAAGGCAAATCTTAATTGAAAAGGGTGTGCACCTCTGTATGGGTGTTCGCTATGTGAAGTACGAAAGTTTCACGGGCCGAACTCAAGGCCACCTCTCTCTGAGACAAAAGAGCTCTTATTCTTGCCATGCCGTGGCCAGATTGAAAACTCCCTATGTTCATGTGTGGGAGGAAATAGAACATTTCTGCAGCAAATAACCCGTTCACTTACTGTTACGATAAAAGGAATACTTTTAATTAACTCAGAACAATCTTCATTATTGAGCATCAAATAACTACCATTTTCCAACAACTTGAACGTGGGGATGATAGCAGGAACTGGCGTGCCTTGCAACACGCAAGCCATATTTGGTCGGTGTTTGTTGCATGAACCGTGTAACTGTATGTGCCTACACATTAGTGAATGATCTGGCGTCTCAGTGCATTCCTCTCCATTCAGATAAACTTCTTGATCATCTTTGAAACATCTGTATGTGTATGGAAGCGACCAGACCTCATGAAGAAAAGCACTACCTAAAGGTTCATAACGACCTATTGGTATATATTTCATACAATTTGAAAACTTATATAAAGCAAAAGGCAGCGTTATTAAACCGTGGATAAGGCATGTTGCCAAAAAACCCGCAATCCTCTGCTGATGATGTCACTGAGCATGTCATGAATGATGTAATATGTGACATCATCAGCAGTGGATTACGGGTAATGGTATCTCTAGTTTACTCCCTTATAGCTGTGTTTCTTTTAACATAAGTGTCTGTTTCCTTCCCTTATACTTACTGTTTTTGGTTCGCTTCCGGTTCGCGTACCAGCGAGCGAACTAGGAAGCGAACTAAGAGAAATAGAGGTTGGCACAATTCCAAATATTGTACCAATTTTTTAATAACGGGGAGGTAGTTCTGAAAAGAACTTTTTTTTTTATTTTTCTGAACATTTTTTTACTGTTTTTGAATTTTTCGGAACAGTTTTATATTTTTTGGGGTTTTTCTTGGAGGGGGCAATGAAAACGATTCATTGTAAAGGGCTCAACAGGAGCAACAAAACAAAAAAAAGAAGTATTTATTATTTTGGGCGTTTCGGACAAACTTGCATATGATAGTCAATAGCTCTGTTGATCAGAGTGATGCTTTTTTCTCCGTAGGAAATGAATCCATCGCAAAATGCGCAGATGTGTTTTACATCACCAAATCTCATTTGTATATTTGGCACCATCTCCCTGCCCTCTGGTCCCGTTACTTCCGGTACAACAGATCTTCTGGCCATAATAGGGAGATTATCTAGGTCGTTCCGAAACTGTGCAGCACTGTAGTTGTTAGGATGCCACCTAGTCATATGGCGATGCATTGTGTAGTTTCCGAAACTGTATTTTTTGTCGGTCCCTCTGGACAGTCTATCTTGACATATAAGGCAAGTTACGTATCTTGCATTTACTTTTTTCTGACCTTTGGGAATTTTAAAAAATTGCCAAATGAAGTTTTCTTTCCGGTGAGACGTCCTGGGCTGCTCAGGCAAAAACTGCCTCTCTTCGTGCTCGTCCTCCTGTTCCTCTTCTTCTTCTTCTTGTTGAATTAGAACTTGAGCAGGTGGTCCACTCTTCCTTGGATGTGGTGGAGGTGGTGGGGAAGCACCAGCTGAAGCTACTAAAGAAGCCATTGCTCAGTGATCACAAAGGGTCTTTCTCTCACAATGATGAAAGTCAGAGTGAGGAAAGAAGGAGGGATTTTCATCATTTGGGAAAAACAAGAGTTCTCAACCAATCAAAAGTGTTCATTTTAGATTATATGACCTAGTCTTACATCATTAGGAAACCAAAAGTGAAATGAACCAATGAAAAGTGTTATTACCAAGTCACATGACTTGCTGTGTTTACGTTAAGCGCTTTGCAGGGCCTCCCGGTTTGCTTCCAGAAACCTGCGCTTTGCGACTCGCTTCGCGTACCAGTTCGCTAACGTAGCACGTCATATGACGTATCACGCGACAACGTGAAACGTCATGCGGACGGGAGGCGTCACGATGTTGTTTTCTAACGCGGCACTTGCGGTAAAGAAACGTTTACCGGCTCGCGGTCTATTTCGCGGCATCAAGGTCAGCTAACGGGAAGCTTCCCGATTCGCGAAGCGGGAACGAAGAAAAAAAAATATTTTAAAAAAAAATTATTCATAAACATATAAAATATATTTTTGGATTTAAAGAAGAATACATTTTACAGCTACAGATATTAGCTGTTAAAAAACCAATGAAATTCACAGAAAAAACCATAGGTTATAGACCATATATAGTTAGGAATTAGCATTTACAAAACCTTGAAAATTCACTGAAAAAACCATAGGTTATAGACCATATATAGTTAGGAATTAGCATTTAGAAAACCTTATTTTACTCACACAAAACCATTGAAATTCCATATATAGTTAGTTGCACTAACTATATATCGCGCACCCGCAATCCACTGCTGATGATGTCACATATTACATCATTCATGACATGGTCAGTGACATCACTGATGACATCACTGATGACATCTCAAATGACATCACTGATGACATCACTGATGACGTCTCATTTGGCATCATTCTTGTGCTAATACGATAAACTTCTTCAGACTCTAATATAACCTTAGATACACTCAGTGTATACAGACACTCACACACTGCCACTCATCCATGGAGTTACTCACACACCCAGTCAGTCATGCAAAGAAACAATCTCACCTCCATTTCTTCAACTATACAGTTATACACACCTTACTTATTGAAACATATACTAACACATATTTACTCTCTTATACAATCCCTGATACAAGTTCACAATGATCGATACAACCACTCACTCAGTGGCTCTCATGCACAGTTATTTATATATGCCAACTCTCACATGTACTGTGTTTTACATATGTACTTACTATGACATGTAGCATTGAGATATCCATTCACTCATCAATACACTCATGCACACAGTCAACTGCCCATGTAGCTGTTTCCACATGCACTCTTGAACTCATACACCTAGTGAATAAACTGCTCACACATCTATGCACAGAGTCACACACCTTCCAGCCACCCCCACACAAACTCAATCTCCCATAGAAATACTTGGGCAACCAATTAATAACACATATAGCCTCTCGTATAGCTAATGATCAACACATGCAGCAGTTTACATCACAACAGACATAATGATGCACAAATTAAGACAGTTTAGTCACTAACCCGTGCATTCAGTAAGACGCATTTAATCACTCACTCATACAGTCAATCACGCACCTACTAAAACCTTCATTCAGACACTTATACATCCACTCATTCTTCAATATGTAAAACATATTTAAACTTTACAGAAACACATAATCACTGGATGTTGTCATCAGTGATGTCATCAGTGATGTCACTGACCATGTCATGAATGATGTAATATGTGACATCATCAGCAGTGGATTGCGGGTGCGCGATATATAGTTAGTGCAACTAACTATATATGGAATTTCAATGGTTTTGTGTGAGTAAAATAAGGTTTTCTAAATGCTAATTCCTAACTATATATGGTCTATAACCTATGGTTTTTTCAGTGAATTTTCAAGGTTTTGTAAATGCTAATTCCTAACTATATATGGTCTATAACCTATGGTTTTTTCTGTGAATATATATATATATATATATATATGTATATATATATATATAGTATATTACCTACTGGCGGTCGCCAGTAGGTATATATAGTTAGGATTTTTTCACTATGGGATTTTTGAAAATTCTATGTCTAATAACTTTGGCGTTTGTGGACGGAATTGGCTGAAATTTTCAGGAAAATGGAACATTTTGTTTCTGAGCAGCCCCTGAAAATTTGGGGGGGTTTCGTCAAGGGGGGCCGAGAAAAAAGGGGGGTCCCAAAACGCGTTTTTCCCATGTTAATTTCCATAGGGCGGTTGGCCTCACTTTTAGCCCGAACGCTGAATGGATTTGCATGAAACTTGGCAAAATTGTAGGGACTGTTAGCCCGATGTGCCTTTGCTAGGTCTCAATATATGTGCTCCAGTGGATTTTGATAAATTAACGTTCCAAAAAATATATATATCTGCAACAGCGCTCCGGGTAGCGCTCCGGTTCGCGTACTTGACGCGTAACGGAACTTCGCGAAGCGAAGCTGATTGGCTCTCCGGTGTCTGTCAACATTCTAAACAGTCCGGAGCGGCCGCCATCTTGTCTCTCGGTAGGATCGAGAGACAAGAGGAGGCCAAAACAAAGGGGGAAAGGACCATAAGGGGGCATAGTAGATCCTCCCTGACCCCCTAGGTTTGATGTGGAGGCTTTAAAAGGGCCCCGCGGGGCAAAAAAAAACAACAAAAAAAACGTTTTTTTTGCGTGGGGAGCGCCCGGTACGCTTTTGTGCAATGGGCGTTGGTAGTCTAAATGATGAGGGGGGGGGGGCAGCGTTCAAAGCACATCAGCGTGCATAAACACGAAAATGTTTTTATCTACCACGTACTTGACTTATCTCTCTGAGATGCATTCCCTTGTGTTTCGGCAATGGTAGTCTGTTCATTACATAGATCGCCCGAGGGCGGTAGTACAGACTGCGCGTAGGAAAGGGTCAAAACCCAGGGGTATAGGAGTATGTTACAAGCGAGCCATTTAATTGAACAAACTAAACGTGACAAACGGTTGCAGGATCAGTGAAGGTTGATTTTATAATTGAAAGTATAACAGGATCAGTTACAATAAAATCGTCCATGCGCACACCATGGGTGAGTATCATGGGTAACATTACTTCGAAGCTTTATTAATACAATAATCAATAATGAAAAATCGACATCAATAGGGTTGTCCGTATGCCCAGTCAGTACCCTTCCCCGCCCGCCATGTGCACAAAGACCGTATACATCCCCCACAACGTCAAGGCTAAGTAACTAGAACGTCGTAAGGAGTTGCAAGTCGCTCCCATACTGGCGCTATTTTGGTCGAGGCCAGGCAGGTCCAGAGTATAGTTCAATGTCTCCAATAAGTAGCGGCAGGACCAGAATCCCTTTCGGCAGTGCCGCAAGAGCGGGCGCAACTCAGCTGGCCGAGTGAAGCGCTGGGGTGCAGCTGAGGAACCTCCACCTGGGGAGGTGGGGGAGGCTCGTTCGCGCCGGAATGAAATGCTTTACATTTGTAGACTTCAGTTCGGCGAAGACCCAGCAGAATGTTATAAGTGAATGTCATGGCACGAAGTTCAGTGGGCGGTCTGTCATTGTGAAAGCCTCAATTAAGTTGAATGGCTGCAAGAGCCCCGATTACACCAGCAGCCCTGTTAATATGCCGATCTTGGAAAAAGTTCCTCTGTTGGATTGTAATGGCTGCAGTGATGGTCTTGGGAAAGTGCTTCGGAAAACTCTAAAGGCCAAGAAAGCTTGCTATGCTGTTTCTTTGGAAATGCGGTGCTGGGTGATGGAAGTTATTGAAGAGTTGGCAGTGGTGTTTTTTGTAGATTTTGGACGCTCTGCCACAGTCCTGGCTTTACGAGCACTAGAAAACAAGTTAATTTGAACTTTCAATAGTACAGTAATCAATAATACATCAGAACTTAATATCAATAGGGATGTCCAAATGTTCAATCAGTACCCGTCCCCGCCCGCCATGTGCTCCAAAACTGCATACATATCTCGTGATATCAAGGCTGAGCAACCAGTACACATCAAGGAGTTGCGAGTCTCATTTATACCGGCGCCATTTTGGGCGAGGCCGGGCAGGTCCAGAATATAGTCAAAATGTCTCCACCAACCAGCGGTCGGAACAGAACCCCTTTCAGCAGTCCAAAAAGTTCCGTAAAATGACAACAGAAGGGACAGGCAACAAGAACCATCAGTCAAAGAGGGGAGGGCAAGTTCTTCCCTACCGGGTCACGTTGGGGCTCCACCGGAAGTGATCGAATTGGTAGTCTACAGTGTTTCTGGATGTTTCAGACTGAAGCTGGCATCAGCATGAGAGCACCACCAACTCGTGGCTACGTCATGGCTATTCCGCGAGCAATCATGGCAGTCGCTCCCCACCGGAAGCCTGCGGGAGTCGGGGGCCCCGGTGACTCTTGTAGAATCTTCAAGGCTGAGGGGACGCTTTCGGGAATGGGGCCCATGCCCTAGCAGTCAAGCGTCCAAGTTCCAGGGTTGCCCAGAGCCATCCTTGCAGGCCAGGCCCAAGTCTGTGGAGCCGTCTGCCATTTCGTGAGCTCCATGGCAGCCGCCTGTCGCTGTACCGCAAGAGTGGGTGCAATTCAGCCGGATGGTGGGTGAGACGCTGTAGCCGCAAGAGCAGGCGAAACTCAACCGGCCGAGTGAGGCACTGTGCCGCAAGAGCGGGTGAGACTCAGCTGGCTGAGCGAGGCACTGTGCCGCAGGAGCGGGCGCAACTCAGCTGGCCGAGTGAAGCGCTGGGGTGCAGCTGAGGAACCTCCACCTGGGGAGGTGGGGGAGGCTCGTTCGCCCCGCCTCTCCCTCCCAGTGCACCCCACGCCGTCTCCTGGCGCAGGTATATGTGATGGTCGGACCAGGCAATAAGAGGGGGGGTCATCAGCAAGGCATTCACCCCCCTCCACCCGTGGCTCGCTGGATGCCACCTCAGGGTGGACGAATGGGAAGGCCAGTACAACAACATCGTGGCCGTGGTGCTTCCGGGCCATCCACCCAACGACCTCTTCGGCCGATGGCTGCCAGCAAGGCCCCACCCTATACGTGCCGGGGGCCTCGTCTTCCGGATGGGCGTAGCCGCGGACCTGCTGCACTTCGGGACGACCCTGGGTTTGAGCTGGCCGGATCAGGCAACAAGAAGGTTGGGGGGGGGCGGCATCAGCAAGGCATCCCCCCACACAACTTGTCTGACATCACCTCTGGATGTACTGAGGACGAGCCTTGGCGCGTGGTGTCGCCCCCGGGCTATGCATTTGGATCGATGTTGCAGCAGGCTGCAATGTAAATAGTTATTTAATAAAAAGTTTTACCGTGTTACTTTGCTGGTGTGTTGTATATATTTATAATATTTGCATAGGGTTTGTCGTTATTTTGGGCGGGGTGGGCGGCGGAGCCGAGCTAACTTCTCTTATTTAGTCAGCACATAAATTGACCTACTGGTGCGCATTATTTTGGGTGTACATTTGGGATATTGGTTGGGGTCGGGTTCGTCGTACTGAAATAACCCTTCAAGTTTCTGGTGTAGGCTACTCTCCCATTCACTAGCTCCAGAGAGAGTCGTTCCTAAGTAAGGAAAGTGCTATATTCTTTTTCGTCCTTCACATGCGGATACCATGTTCGGGCTTATTTTTCCCATTCCATTAACCGTTCGATCAACGCCTCAGTCATACAAAAAGCATTCTTTTATTGACCCAGTCGTGCGCCACACATACGCATTCAAACCGTACAAATCAGGGCCCATGCGCACATTCATACCATGCAATCTTTCACGCTCCCAGAGATAGCTCCTACATATAATGTACCGTCTCACAGAGTTAGCCTATTTTTCCTCGCGTGGAACACGGTGCGGTTTAGGTCTTCTCCATACTTCAGCTGAAATTCCAATGTAACCTGCAGAAAAAGAAAAGAGGGGGGGGCAGCGTTCAAAGCACATCAGCGTGCATAAACACGAAAATGTTTTTATCTACCACGTACTTGACTTATCTCTCTGAGATGCATTCCCTTGTGTTTCGGCAATGGTAGTCTGTTCATTACATAGATCGCCCGAGGGCGGTAGTACAGACCGCGCGTAGGAAAGGGTCAAAAGCCAGGGGTATAGGAGTATGTAACAAGCGAGCCATTTAATTGAAAAAAATAAACGTGACAAACGGTTGCAGGATCAGTGAAGGTTGATTTTATAATTGAAAGTATAACAGGATCAGTTACAATAAAATCGTCCATACGCACACCATGGGCGAGTATCATGGGTAACATTACTTCGAAGCTTTAATAATGCAATAATCAATAATGAAAAACCAACATCAATAGGGTTGTCCGTATGCCCAATCAGTACCCTTCCCCGCCCGCCATGTGCACAAAGACCGCATACATCCCCCATAACGTCAAGGCTAAGTAACTAGAACGTCATAAGGAGTTGCAAGTCGCTCCCATACTGGGGCCATTTTGGTCGAGGCCAGGCAGGTAGTTTCAAGTGGTGTGGGACTTGCCTGCCTTGGGGAATCTTTCAAGTGATGTGACTGAGGAGCAAATTGTGGACCTCTTTAAAGACTTCAACTCACTACACGTCAAGAAATGTCAAAGCGGAATGAAATGCTTTGCATTTGTAGACTTCAGTTCGGCGAAGACCCAGCAGAATGTTATAAGTAAATGTCATGGCACGAAGTTCAGTGGGCGGTCTGTCATTGTGAAAGCCTCAATTAAGTTGAATGGCTGCAAGAGCCCCGATTACACCAGCAGCCCTGTTAATATGCCGATCTTGGAAAAAGTTCCTCTGTTGGATTGTAATGGCTGCAGTGATGGTCTTGGGAAACTGCTTCCGAAAACTCTAAAGGCCACGAAAGCTTGCTATGCTGTTTCTTTGGAAATGCGGTGCTGGGTGATGGAAGTTATTGAAGAGTTGGCAGTGGTGGTTTTTGTAGATTTTGGACGCTCTGCCACAGTCCTGGCTTTACGAGCACTAGAAAACAAGTTAATTTGAACTTTCAATAGTTGAGTAATCAATAATACATCAGAACTTAATATCAATAGGGATGTCCAAATGTTCAATCAGTACCCGTCCCCGCCCGCCATGTGCTCCAAAACTGCATACATATCTCGTCATATCAAGGCTGAGCAACCAGTACACATCAAGGAGTTCCGAGTCTCATTTATACCGGCGCCATTTTGGGCGAGGCCGGGCAGGTCCAGAATATAGTCAAAATGTCTCCACCAACCAGCGGTCGGACCAGAACCCCTTTCAGCAGTCCAAAAAGTTCCGTAAAATGACAACAGAAGGGACAGGCAACAAGAACCATCAGTCAAAGAGGGGAGGGCAAGTTCTTCCCTACCGGGTCACGTTGGGGCTCCACCGGAACTGATCGAATTGGTAGTCTACAGTGTTTCTGGATGTTTCAGACTGAAGCTGGCGTCAGCATGAGAGCACCACCATCCCGTGGCTACGTCGTGGCTATTCCGCGAGCAATCATGGCAGTCGCTCCCCACCGGAAGCCTGCGGGAGTCGGGGGCCCCGGTGACTCTTGTAGAATCTTCAAGGCTGAGGGGACGCTTTCGGGAATGGGGCCCATGCCCTAGCAGTCAAGCGTCCGAGTTCCAGGGTTGCCCAGAGCCATCTTTGCAGGCCAGGCCCAAGTCTGTGGAGCTGTCCGCCATTTCGTGAGCTCCGTGGCAGCCGCCTGTCGCTGTACCGCAAGAGTGGGTGCAATTCAGCCGGATGGCGGGTGAGACGCTGTAGCCGCAAGAGCAGGCAAAACTCAACCGGCCGAGTGAGGCACTGTGCCGCAAGAGCGGGCGCAACTCAGCTGGCCGAGCGAGGCACTGTGCTGCAAGAGCGGGCGCAACTCAGCTGGCCGAGCGAGGCACTGTGCCGCAAGAGCGGGCGCAACTCAGCTGGCCGAGCGAGGCACTGTGCCGCAAGAGCGGGCGCAACTCAGCTGCCCGAGCGAGGCACTGTGCCGCAAGAGCGGATGCAACTCAGCTGGCCGAGTGAAGCGCTGGGGTGCAGCTGAGGAACCTCCACCTGGGGAGGTGGGGGAGGCTCGTTCGCGCCGCCTCTCCCTCCCAGTGCACCCCACGCCGTCTCCTGGCGCAGGTATATGTGATGGTCGGACCAGGCAATAAGAGGGGGGGGTCATCAGCAAGGCATTCACCCCCCCCACCCGTGGCTCGCTGGATGCCACCTCAGGGTGGACGAATGGGAAGGCCAGTACAACAACATCGTGGCCGTGTTGCTTCCGGGCCATCCACCCAACGACCTTTTCGGCCGATGGCTGCCAGCAAGGCCCCGCCCTATACGTGCCGGGTGCCTCGTCTTCCAGATGGGCGTAGCCGCGGACCTGCTGCACTTCGGGACGACCCTGGGTTTGAGCTGGCCGGATCAGGCAACAAGAAGGTGGTGGTGGTGGTGGGGATGCACCAGCTGAAGCTACAACACTTGCCATTGCTCAGTGATGAAAAAAGGTCTTCCTCTCACAAAGATGAAAGTCCGAGTGAGGAAACAAGGAGGGGTTTTCATCATTTGGGAAAAAAAATAGTTCTAAACCAATGAAAAGTGTTATTTTTAGGTCACATGACCTAGCCTTACATCATTAGGAACCCAAAAGTGAAATGAACCAATGAAAAGTTTTATTAACAAGTCACATGACCTGTTATGCTTACGTTACGCGCTCCGCGCCGCGCCCCGGATCGCTTCCGGGAAGCTGCGCTTCGCGCCTCGCTTCGCGCACCGGAGCACTTCCGGGTGCGCTAACGCGGCGCATCATATGACGCATTACGCGACAACGCGATACGTCGCGGTTACGCGACGCGTCACGATGTTGTTTTCTAACACGGCAGTTGCGCAAACAGAACGTTTATCGGTTCGCGGAACGAGTCGCGGCACCAAATTGAGCTAACGGGAAGCTACCCGGTTCGCGGATCGGGAGCGAAACAAAAAAAAATAATAAAAAAAATACATTAAAAAATTGTATTAAAAACATATAAAATATATTTTACGATTAAAAGAAGAATACATTTTAAAGCTTTTGATATTTGCTATTAAAAAACCATTGAAATTCACTGAAAAAACCATAGGTTATAGACCATATATAGTTAGGAATTAGCATTTACAAAACCTTGAAAATTCACTGAAAAAACCATAGGTTATAGACCATATATAGTTAGGAATCAGCATTTACAAAACCTTATTTTACTCACACAAAACCATTGAAATTCCATATATAGTTAGTTGCACTAACTATATATCGCGCACCCGCAATCCACTGCTGATGATGTCACATATTACATCATTCATGACATGGTCAGTGACATCACTGATGACATCACTGATGACATCTCAAATGACATCACTGATGACATCACTGATGACATCTCATTTGACATCAATGACCACATCACTGATGATATCATTCATGTGACAATACAATGCATCTCCTCACACTTTAATATAACCTCTGTTACACCCAGTGTTAAATACAGAGTATAATTTTTGAAACCATTGACACACCAATACTAGTTACTACATACGCACTCACTGATTCCTACGTCTACACACACATTCACTCATTCACCCATACAATCATTCATACATACAATCACTCATCTTTACAACACTATCATATGCACTCATACACCTATACAGACACTCACACTCTGCCACTCATCCATGGAATTACTCACACACCTAGTCAGTCCTGTAAAGAATCAATCACACTTCCATTTTCTATTTTTTCCATTTTCCATTTAAACATAGAGTACCTTACATTTTCAAACATATACTAACACATACTTACTCTCTTATACAATCATTGATACAAGTACACATTGATCTGCACAGAGTCACACATCTCCCAGCCAGCCACACACACACTCAGTCTCCCATACAAATACTTGGACAATCAATCAATAACCCATATAGTTACTCATATAGCTACTGATCAACACATGCAGCAGTTTACAGAACAACAGACATAATGATGCACAAATTAAGACAGTTTAGTCACTAACCCATGCACTCAGTGAGACACATTTAATCACTCACTCATACAGTCAGTCACGCACCTACTAAATCCTTCATCCAGACACTTATACATCTACTCATTCTTCAATATGTAAAACATATTTAAACTTTACAGAAACACACAGTCAATGGATGATGTCATCAGTGATGTCATTTGAGATGTCATCAGTGATGTCATCAGTGATGTCACTGACCATGTCATGAATGATGTAATATGTGACATCATCAGCAGTGGATTGCGGGTGCGCGATATATAGTTAGTGCAACTAACTATATATGGAATTTCAATGATTTTGTGTGAGTAAAATAAGGTTTTGTAAATGCTAATTCCTAACTATATATGGTCTATAACCTATGGTTTTTTCAGTGAATTTTCAAGGTTTTGTAAATGCTAATTCCTAACTATATATGGTCTATAACCTATGGTTTTTTCAGTGAATATATATATATATATATATATATATACATTAAATATATTACAACTTTTACATTATTTAAAAAATATTGCATAAAATAGTCTTTATAATACTTACTAATAGTTCCATATACTTACCATTATGCATGGGAAAATGTTGTGAGGTAAAGGCATGCGCAGTAAAGTCATTTGAGTTGTAGGCTTATTCATGGTAAAGACTGTGTGGTAATAGCATTGCTTGGTAAAGACGGCCTTGACTGAAGAGAAGGGATGTTTCCCTTCTCAGACTATTCAGAGGCCTTGCTGTGCTATTAAAACCTGCATGACCTCTGTGATATGCAACATGCCTTCAACAAGTACAGTGAATTTAGAAGGTGGTGCATACTATAGCCTTATAGCCCGCCGTTGCGGGCTATACCGGCTATTAAAGGCCCGCTGAATCGGTAAAAGCCCGAGCCGAAGGCGAGGGACTTTAACGAGAGAGCGGGACTTTCATTGCCGGTATAGCCCTGCTACGAAGGGCTATAAGGCTATTCGAACATTCTGCCACTAGAGGGCAGAATGTTCTAACAAATTAAACAAAGGGTTCTCGAAGCTCGAGGGGATAAAAATCCCCTCGAGCCTCGAGAAGCCTTTGTTGAACATTGGAATGTTGCTCTGCGGGCCTTTACCGGCCCGTAGAAGCAGGGAGCACTCCATTGTCTGCAATGGAGCTCCCAACATTCCAATGTTCTAATGAACATCACGTAACGCTACCACATACAGAAATCTGCAAATACAGAACATTTAGCCTTGTAATTTATTGTTACTGCCACAGACTGCAATGTCAAATCCAGCAAAACCATGGCCATCAATTACCACAGGGAGATCTAATAGGTACAGGTCGTGCCTCAAAACAATGAGCAGTGAATTTAAGAGAACTATCGTACTATAAATAACCATAGCTGGTTAACTGTAAGTAACCAGCTATGTTTGTTTTATTAACATTGTAAAGGTTTTAATTAACCATGTACAATAAAGTATTACTTACTTACATAGCTGGTGAAAATCACTGGAAAATGTTTTTGAGCATAATGCTAACGTTTCACCCTTTATTACATATCATAACATAAGTTACCTATTTTACACAATTCATGGCTAGTCAAGGATGTAATGCTATTCAATACATAATAAATGGAATCCTTTCTGGAAAAACTCAGGCATCAATCTCTTATTTATAACCAAGCGTCTGTTTCTGGTGGGAGATGAGATACGGGGACTGGTTAGTAAGAGTTAGGGTTTGGAAAGGGTGGTAAATCATGAACAGTTCTGTCAGTAGAACTCCAGACCAAAACAGAAGCCAATGTTAGACTTGGCCTTCATCTGTCAGGCGAATACCGTAGTCTTTGTATTCCATATGTATAATGTATGTAGTTGGTCGTTCAGGTAATGATAAATGGTTTATAAACAAATAAATACTTAGTTCCCCAAACTAGAAAAAGATGAGAAGGAACGAGGTGTATCGAGCTAGGGGAGCGTGTCAGTCAGTCAGGGAACAAGGTGTTCCCTTGTTGGAACTAGGGGACCTCACACACCCAGACGGGAGCCTAGGTGTCATGCTTCATCATCGGTCTCCTGCTCCTCGTCAGACTGGCGCTGCAATGTCTGACGGGCACCGTAGGCGCTCTTTGTTGGAGATCTTTTGTTCCAGCCAGTTTTTGCGTGAATGTGAGGGGTCTGGGGTAAGTGTAGTCGTGAGTGAAAAGGTGAGGTTAAAAGGAGGTAAGTCAGTCCACAATGAACTTTATTTGGGGTGGCTGACTCCCTAGTTAAAAAGGGTGGGAGGGGAGAAAGGGACTGTATTGGCTACAGTGAACTTACTCAACCCTCTAAGAAGGTCGACATGTTTTATGCCAATGTGGCAATTCTTCAGGACCTCAAGTGTTGGGTACTACACAGTGATAAATTATAATTAAAATAAATAAAGTTTCTAAATACAACCTCATTGGGTCAATCAGGGAGCAAGCCAGCAGGTCTTGCTCTGGAGGGGAACCTAGAAAAGACAAGTGGAAGGGTTGTAATCTCAGAGAGTAGTATGTTTTACCCTTCATTAACCAGGTTCCAAACAAATTCTCCATACACCATCTAGCATCGGTATACAGTGTGGCACATCAATCACACAAGAAATGGGGCACATCGGTCAATGGTGCGACCATACAATGGTTAAACAAGAAGTGTGATCGCAGGCTGACACTGCCAAGACCATGCATTCAATCTGAAGTAGGAAGGTTAAAAAGACGGAGGCTAAAATTGTACAACATCACATTTATATTGATGACTAGAAAGGTGCTTACCCTAGGAACAACCCTAAAGGGCCCCGCAGTCTGTTCCCGTGGGGCAGTTCAAGTGGTAAAGTACCTGTAAGAGAGAAGCACATACAGGGACCCCACCGGGTATGTTCAAAAAACGCATGGTAGCAAGTTAAGGTCACGGTGGTATAAGGACCCCCTGACCAAACCAGGGTTGGAGAAATGCGGATGTAACACCCACAAAGACCTGATTCAGTCCCCCTCTGGGGCCCTGGAGTGAGCCCTTGACGCATGCGTGCCCTGCACCGGAAGCGCTAACAAGGCTGGATGGAGCACCGGCCCCACATGGGAGTCTGAGGAGGACTAATGACCGTACATATGGTAGTCACACAGTTCCAGGGGCTCGGGTAATCCCCCAGACCATTGCACGGCAAACCCGAACAGAGGCACCCAGCGTACCAGAGACTGTGTGTCAGAGCCGCGCTGGGGGAGTTGGCCAGTATCTCCCTTTAGTAAATAAACCCGCAAATCACCGAAACCACTAGGCGGACGGGCATAGTAACGTTCCAAAGCTTACCTGAAACGAAGAGCTGCCAGGGCGGAAACCTACCCACACCACGAGGCGCTCCTGCCGGTAGCGCGGAACAGCTGGTGTCATCTCGGAGGAGACACCGTGGTTTAAAGGCTGTGATCCGCGACTCTGCCGAGTTACGCCCCGCTGGTGGGCGTGTCCCACGTAAATCCCGTCACCTCAATGCGTCAGAGCGCAGGAGCTTAGCGCCTGAGGGTCTTGGAGAAATGCCTCTAATGTGGCGGCCATCTTAGAATGGAGTGAGACTAAAGGACAGTTACTAGAAGGTTTGTACTGTGTATCATAAGTGGCATAGAAGGCCACAGGGGACTACTAATACAAGTGTAGGCGCTATACTGAATCTAAAAAGGGGAGGTTAGATTCAATAAAGGTGATAGCGGTAACTAGTGGTTCAGGATTAAAAATGAATACCTAGTCACTGACGTGAATGTGGGGATCTGGAGGCCGCATCGGTTAGTTGTCTCATAGACATGGTGGAGGTGGTGTAGTAGTCCAGTCCTCAACAAGTTGGGGTATATATCAACGGGTGATATTGCAGGGGAATGATTCAGTGATTGGGATGTGGCTCATGTGATCCTAGTTTCACAGGGCAGAAATGCGAGTAGAGAGACTAGACACAAACAGGTGGCGGTTAGCGGTGGCGGTGTAAGTAGTGGCATAAACTTGGGTACTGTCTCTGTATGTATCTATTACGAAGGACTTAACAGGGCACTGTATGTAAGTGAATACAGAGCGTGGTCTCATCCATGAATAGAAGCAGCTAGGAGTCTATCCAGGACTCTAAGTAATTATATACTTGAAAACACCTAAAGGGGCCTCTTGAAGGTGAGCTGATCAATAGCAGGGTGGTAGGGGCAGGCAAACTCCCCGAATGGGGGGTTATCTCGCTAGTAATGTCCAGGCCACAGAATCGTTGAGGCCCCGGGTGTCCAACTGCAGGCGATGTATCCACCGTTGTTCAATCCTGAACAATGCTTGGTGGGTAATCGACGTATGAGATTCAAGGACCACCCATTTAATGTTGTCAGCTTTGTGGCCATGTAGTGCATAGTGTTCGTAAAGTCTGGTGTGCGTTTTGGAGCAACGAATGTTGCTTTTGTGTTCCATGATCCTCAGTTTGACTGATCTCATCGTCATGCCTATGTAGTGTTTGTTGCAGGGGCAGGTCAACAGATAAATGCATCTTGAGCTGTTGCAGTTGGTATGTCTGTTGAGGTGCCAGGTGAAGTTCTCTGAGAGTTTTATCTCTTTACATTGTGTCGTTTGTTGACATACAACGCACCCACCGCAAGGATAGTGACCCACCACTGGTGGCAAGTTCCACAGAGTGCTCTGGTTGGCAGTCACTTGTTTTTTAGGGCGTGTGTGGATCAAGGAGTCTTTTAAGTTGGCGGTACGCTTAAAGGCAAAGCGGGGGCGTGGAATTTCTAAATCCCCTGTGTTTAGTAAGCCCCAGTGTTTGTTGATTGTTCTTTTCATCCCAGTTGAATTCTGTGTGTAACAGGAGACACAGGTGATGACATCATCAGGCTCTTTCGGGTGTGACTCCAAGAGAGCCTCTCTAGGATTGTTGAGCGCTCTTTTGCGTGACTTATAAATAAGCCTGGCGGGGTAGCCTCTGTCTTGTAATTTGTGTTGTAACTGCATGGACTCTTTCTTATAGTCGGAGGTAGCTGAGCAGTTTCTCCGGATTCTCAAGAACTGCCCGAATGGGAGATTCTCTCGCAGCGATCTGGGATGGTGGCTCCCAAAGAGCAATAAACTGTTCCTATCAGTTTCTTTCCTGTACAAAGAGGTACTAAGACCCTCTTGGTTGAGGCTGATTGTGAGATCCAAGAAGGGTATCTTGATGTCTGAGATAGTGGCTGTAAATTTGAGAAACTGGTTTTGCTGGTTGATCCAGGAGCAGAAGGCTTCACAGTTCGCCCGGTTACCATGCCATAGAATCAGAATATCATCGATATATCTGCGCCACATTGTGATGTTCTGGCTATAGGGATTATTGTTTGAATAGATGTGGCGGTTTTCAAAGGTGGCCATGTAGATACATGCCAGACTGGGAGCAAAAGTCGAACCCATAGAGGTCCCCTGTATTTGATGGTAAAGTTGGGACCCATATTGGAAAAAAATTTCAGTTAGTGCTAGACTTGCACAAGCCATTATGGTAAATGGTTCACTGTGATTTTTGTAGGTCGCCATTGTTTGGATTCCATCATCAGCATATTTTTAGGAAGGAAAGGAAAAACCCTCTACAATCAATGTTATTATTTACACAACTACAACTGGCACATGAAGGGCCCAGTTAGGTTGATCTCAGGTAATTGCAGGCAGCTCCTGTTTTTTCAGTTGTTTTCATCACCAGAGGAGATTGGTGCCAGATGTACAGAAATAATGGTGCCAAAAAAGGTCACAAATTATAACCAAACATTTTGCAAACTGTTTCTACTTTAGCAAATCAACCTACATACTAAAATGTAGGTTTGCAAAATATAGAAACGTAGGGGGTTGCAGAATGACCTGACTAATGTATATTAATAAGGCAGGTTGCAATTTGTGACCCCCTTGCCCTTGTCTACAATTAGCTTCAATTATAGGGCTGGTGGCCTGCAAGAGACAGCGGACCACCATCTATGTGAATGCAGTTCAAATCAAAAAGTTGTTTTTGTTAGCAGCTGATTTCTTTTTTATGGTCTAGTCTGACTGCTCAGCTGTTGCCAGACAATTATGGGAGCATTACTAAAAAGGGGCTTGACTCCACCCACATGTTGGGAGCCAGGGATATATGTTTTGATTGTGCAGAAACTGAGTGCTTCCACAAAGAAAGTACTTGCCGTCCATGCATCTGTGGTAAAAAAAAAATGTATCCAGCTGCATAAGCTTGAACTTTCAGGGGCACACATATGACATTGGAATGTTGTTAAAGTGCCTGCGTTAACTGGATAATTAATGCTGTTTTTCTCTGGCAACAACAAAGATGAGAGGAGGGCAGTCATTAACCTACATGGATGTTTGGGTCTGGCTTGGCAGTGCAACTGTCTCCTGGTCTTTTAATCTACACCAATATATTTCAACAGTTCTTTGCTTCCACACAAATGTGTATTAATTTTAATGCACATTACTTGTAATGTTCATATTACCATACAACATTCATTTAAAGCCAGGCTTATTGGAATTGCCAAAGCTTGTTCTTTAAATTAAATATGACTGGTTCAAAATAAAAGTTTTCTATTTTGAAAAACCTCAATGACAGTTGACAGTGGTCTGTCTATTCCCCCCCCCGAGTTGCCACCCGCATTAACATCACTTTGTGAATGAGTTACCACCCCAACTGTAGCTGTTCGCAAAACATTGACATGTATTGCACCAATTCTCAATTTGGAAGGAGTGCCCAAACAGGCCTCTTCCAAATTCCAAATCTGCAACCATTTTTACCGATTTTATGAGTCTGAAAATATTTACAGACTCATAATATGGTTTAAGTTGGGATTTTGTGGTCCAAACATTGAGGTTTTGTGAATTGCAGGGTATGTAATTGTAAAGTCCCTTAGTTCATCTTGCCCCTTGGTTTTGATCTCAGAGTAGATTTGAGGGCATTCCCATATTCTAGTCTTTGGACTCTTAGGCCTATATGCACTAACATATTTTTCCACAGATACAGAATGGTAAAAAAAAACCTTAGATACATCAGGCCATAATGCTCTGCCTCTGTGCTGTAACCATTTACACTTTTAAGTCTTGTTTGAGACAGTGCATTGCACTGTCGCTCACGACAATCTATTTTTTGTGAGAAAAAACAAGTCTAAAAAGGGGCGATTTACCCCAGTTTTTACTTACCATCGTTGGCTCTATTGTTACTCTTCTTTTTTCCATTCCCTTGGTTTATCGTGTAAATGCACGTCAGCTTTACTTTGTCTCTGTGTTTTTGTTTGTTTTCTTCCCTGGAGCATGGACCAAGTACTGATTGATTTCTTGATCAGTGTTCCTCTGCACTACATGTGCTCTGATTTTGGCACTTTTGTTTTTGTGACTGTGTAATGTTGGTTTGTATGTTTTATTAACAAGCTTCAATGCCACCCTATCTCATTTTTAAACTGCTTTCATGGCCCTTTTTTTTTGCTTTTCTATCTTGGACCCAACACTCCCCTCACTCGTTGTTTGCAGTGGCAGCCGGCACAGGTAAGAGCGGCCGGGCGGGGTGGGGTTCTGGGAAGTCGACATATAATGGAATAAGTTAAATTAAATTAAAAAAATAATAATACCATTTACCTTGCACTCACTGCATCACTGACTCAGCGATGCAGCGGGCACAAGGTAAGTGGTTTTAATATTTTTTAATTAAATTGAACTTGTCCGATTGTATATGGACTTCCCTGACCCGCACACCCCCGTCACTGTCCCACCACCTCACCGCTCTTACCTGTGCCAGCCACCAGTGGTTGTTTACTCTCTAGATTTATCAAAATGTCACTTTCCAGTAAGCTGGTTTTCTCCAGTGAGTCTATTCCGAGCCGCATGACACCTACATTTATTACATTTTATATGGTTACATATTGCAGCTTTTAGTAAAGGTGTATCATCCTCATTTTGGTTGCATTCCATGTAATGGCACTTTCCTACCCAATCTGGGAAAGCCAATATAAGTAAAATATTCTCAAATTGTACTAACTGGCGATATTGCCTAAGTGCATATGCATGTGTGCTATAGAAGTTCATAGGTTGCATGCCTCATTAGCACACCATATAATACTCATACAATAAAATATTATACAATAAAAGGCCATGACATACCACACTATACCACACTATACAATAAAAGACGGTAACATACAATATTATGCTATATGTATACAATTCAACAAACCATACCATACTCTACAATAAAAGGCCATACCATACGATACAAAACAATGATAGTCCATACCATATCATACCATATTAAACCATATTATACAATAACAGGCCATACCGTAACATATCATAGAATAATAATCCATACCATACTATACTTTAAAATGACACCATACCAAATCATACTGTACCATACTGTACAATGACAGGCCATAACACACTATACTATCCAATCCAGTCATCTTCTCCTCTTTTTACCTCTGCCTACCCCGGAACCCTCAACTCCCTTTACCTCTACCAACCCCTGAGCATCAAGTCACCCTCAACTCCCTTTACCTCTACCCACCCTTGAGCCCTCAAGACACCCCAACCTCCCTTTATCTCTACCCACCGAGCCCTCAACTCACCCACACCTCCCTTTACTTCTACCCAATCCTGAACCCTCTAGTCCCTCTCACATTCCTTTAATCCTATCCATACCCAAATACTCAAGTCACCCTTGCCTTCCTTTACCTCTATCCACCCCTGAAACCTAACGTTACCTTTACCTCCCTCTACCTCTACCCACCCCGAACCCTCAAGTCACCCTCACATCCCTTTACCTATATTCTTCCATCAGCCCTCAAATTACCCACACTTCCCTTTAGCTTTACCCACTCCTGAACCCTCTAGTCACCAGCACCTCCATTACCTCTACTCACCCTGAACCCTCAAACCAACCAGACTTCCATTTCTATCTACCGAGCCCAGATCCCTGAAATCACCCTCTCTTCCCTTTACCTCTACTCAACCCAAACCCTCAAGTCATACCTCCCTTTACCTCTAACCATCCCTGAACCTTCAAGTCACCCTCACCTCCCATTAACTCTACCCACCCTTGAGCACTCAAGTCACCCTCACCTTCTTTACCCCCACCCCCATGAGCCCTCAAGAGGCTCTCACCTCCCTGTACCTCTATCCACAAATGAAGCCTCAAGTGACTCTCACCTCCCTGTACCTCTCCACCCTTGAGCCATCAAGTCACTCTCACCTCCTTTGCCTCCACCAGCACCCAAACCCTCAAGTCACCCTCGCCTCCCTTTACCTTTACCCTCCCATGAGCCCTCAAATCACCCTCACCTCACTCTACCTCTACCCACCCCTGAACATTCAAGTCACCCTCACCCCACCTCACCTCCCCTTACCTCTGCCAACCCCTCAACTCTTAAGTCACCCTCACCTCCCCTTACCTCTACCCACCTCTGAACCCTCAAGTCACTCTCACCTCTTTTTAGCTCTACTCACCCCTGAACTCTCAAGTCACCTTCAACTCCCCTTACCTTTATTGAGTCCTGAACCCTTAATTCATCCTCACATCCCCTTACCTCTACCCACTTGTTAATCCTTAAGTCATTCCCAGCTCCCTGTACCTTTATCCACCCCTTAACATCCAAATCACCATCACCTTCATTTACCTCTACCCACGCCATAACCCTAAAGCCACCCTTACTCCCCTTTACCTTTACCCATCCCTTAGCCCTTGTGAGAAATTGGGTTGTTGGTTGGAAGGGGGGGGGGGTGAAACCATACTCAAGCAATAGCCATAATCCTTATCATGGTGAAAAAGAAAAAGTCACTAAATTAACCTTGCTTAATCCTCTGGTAGCTTGGCACAAAAGCATTCAGGCTTAACTTAGAGGCAATTTGTAAAGTATTTATGGAGCACTTAAACAGTTATAAAATAAAAACTCAATACAGTTAAATCCTACACTAATTTAGAAAAATAGTCAATTGTAATAAATTATTTAACACCTGCATGTCTAAAATCCAATAAGTAGAGCTGGAGTTATTCGTTTTTAAAGTTTAAAGTGTAAAATAACTCCTAAAAGATAAAAACTCAGACTGCGGATATCTAGTTGTGTAAGACCAGGGTAAGGTCGAAATGTATGTCTGACCACTATAAAGCATTGGTATTATACATATGGTGGATTCGGCCCGTTCACCACTTACCTTTCGACTTAGAAGAAACTTTACAGAAAAATGTCTAAGAAGGTAATGTTCAGCGAGGCAAGGGAGCCAGTGGGGTCCGAGAAGGAGGCATTGTTGCCAGGGGGGGCTACTGGACAAAGTTGCAGTGAAGATGTTTCAGTTCTGACATAGTATCCTCTATGGAAATCCGAAATCTCTAGTGAGACGAAACAGTAATCGGTAGCCAATGAGGTCTGCACATGGCTGGATAGTCCTTCAGCAAGTAGCCACTGAACAGGATTTGCTGCTGCAGAGAATAAGGTAGTGGGAGCTGCTGCGAAAGTCAGGCCGACAGGCGATGCACCTTGGGTGGATCGGCAAGCAGGTAGGTCCCAGTCTTCTCTCGGCTCGCAGATAACTTTATGGCAAAAAGTCTTTGAGGTCCTAACTTTGAATTTTGGCTATCTGGGAACCTTTAGCACCACTTCCCATGATTCAGGACTGGAGGTACACCACTTAAAGGGTCAACACTCAAAGCCAAGTCAAAGCCAAAGCATACTTTATTTGATTAATTAAAATCATAAAAGCAATAACATCACATATATAAAAAGACAGTTCATGTATTAAAAACAATTCTTACATTTTTTAAAAATCAGTTTCATATATTTACATAGGGTGGAGCATTTCATCTTTAGAGGTAATAGTTTGCAATTAAGAAATACGTGTTAAACATTTGGCGTCTTTTTTTTAGACTTAATACGCATAGCTGCGACCAAGAAACTTGCGACCCCATATATTACTCTAGTGCTACTCAGGAGTTGTAGGTAGCGGAGTGCAGGCCGGACTTGTGTAAAGCCTGCTTCTCTCAAAATTGGGACTAAAAACTGTTTCCTACAGTCCTCATAGTGGCCACAGAACATGATAAAGTGCAACAGAGTTTGATCTGAAAAATTATCACAGTTACAGGGGATAGAAGAATCTGATTTTCCCCAAACTGGATAGTTCCCCAAAGAATACTGGATGAAGTTAAATCTAAATCTCACGAGGAGGTTACGATGGAAGGGTCGAGTAACGATATTCAAATAGGGTTCAATTTTTGGGGTAGTCTGCAAGATGTAATTAGCTCTGACTCCCGTTTTCAGAACCTCTACTGCCTCCCTTTCCAGCTCTGCTTGGCCCAAAACATTTTCCTTAATCCATGCAACATCGCCCTTCTTAATCGAGCTCGGAGCAGAGTACAGATCAGGCCTCCCCAGTTTACAAAGAGTATGTTTGATATACATTAACCATGGGATTTTATTAACTTTATCCAGTGCCATACAGTCTTTAATGTTAGAGTGGTTTAGACTGATTTCCGAGTTCAGCCAGGTCTTCGCCCAGCAGATTAGTGGTGCCATCTGCAACTGATCACTAATGAAACCAAGACCCAGCTCTGTGTGCACTGAAAGTACTGGGGTAGATTGGGAGACCACTAACAGAGATCTAAAGAATTTATTCTCCTCTACCTGGAGTTTACTTTGTGGTAAAAAACCCCAGATGGAAGCACCGTACTTGGCTATAGAAAGGCATTTTGACTTGTAAACTGTCAACAGGGCTTCTATTGGGCGCGATCCCAATCGTTTTGCGAAGCTCAGTAGAGCTGAAGTTGATCTGATGACAGCTATGCCTTTGGCATTTAGTTGAGGCCTCCAAGTGCCCCTTTCGTAAAAAATGACGCCCAAATAGGTAAAAAACGGAACTCTAGAGATCTCTTCCCCATTGCAGTTAAACTTTCTTATTTTTGCTGTTTTTGAGCGTTTCCCCTCTACCATGACATGTGATTTTTTATTATTTATCTGTAATTCCAAGGAGGACACAAATTCCCCGAAATCATCCAAGAGTCTCTGAAGCCCTACCCCAGTTCGGGCCAGTAGAACCGCGTCATCCGCGTAGAGGAGTACTGGGACTACATAGTCCCCCAAGCGTGGAACGTCTGGTGTAGACCCCTTCAGGGAAGATTCAAGGGAATTTATGTAAAGGGTGAATAGGAGGGGTGCCAAAATGCATCCCTGCCTAACGCCTCTTTTCGATCTAAAAGAGCTAGTACTTCCTCCCTCACTGTTGGTTCTGATCGAGGCTCGTAGGTCTTGGTGCAGGGCTGCTAAAAATTTTACCAAGGGCGGATCTATCCCTATATTAATTAAAATAGTCCAAAGTTTTGTGCGATTGACCAGATCGAAGGCCGATGATAGGTCCATAAAGGCCATGTATAACAAACCCTCCTTAGCCAAGGTGTATTTGCTAATTAACATGTGGAGGTTAAGGCATTGATCAAGAGTCCCCCTTTTGGCCCTGAACCCATATTGTAGTTCGGAAAGGACCTTCCTCTCTTCCAGGTGTTCTCCGAGTCTCTGCAAGATCACTCTGCCCAAGATTTTAACGGCAGAGTCAATCAGAGAGATCGGCCTGTAACAGGCAGGGTCAGATCTTGATCCTTTTTTGAACATAGGTATAATGGAAGAAGTGGCCCAAGACGAGGGGAACCCCGATGTAATTGTGGAGTTAAAAACATTTGTGAGCGTCTTAGTCCAAAACTCCAATGGGGTCCTATAGAGGTCTGCGGGTACGCCATCTGGGCCCGGCGCCTTATTTTTCGTCATTTCCACAATGGCCCTCTGAACCTCTTTTTCTTTAAACGGCAAAAGGGGGACTAAATAAATGTGAGTGGGGTCCATCACTGGAATATAATCCTCCTCACTATTATACATTTTACTAAAATGCGCAACCCATATCTCATCTGGGATCACGGAATCCATGATTGAGTTGTTTGTGCCAGTGAAGTAAGGGTGGTTAATTACGGCCCAAAATTTGGAGCTGTCTCTAAGAACATCTATTGACATAAGATTTTCCCATGCCTCATTTTTAATGCATTTTTTGCGGTTAGCCATGGCAAGTTTATAATTTTTTCTAAGTAGAGCCACTAGCTCCCGATTTCTAGGTTTTTGTTTTAATGCATATAATAGTTCTTTATGGGTTTTTGAGCATGTCTCATCAAACCACCTTGGGTGATCTGGACAGTCCCTCTTCTGGGTCAACACTCCCAAAGGCTTGCTCCAGGTGGGGGTTCAAGATGGTTGCAGCCTTTTCTGTCCCTGAGTCTCTGATCAGGAGGCCAGCCAGCTAGCCCTTGGAGTAACTCTGGAAGGCTTGGTTTAAGCAGGAAATCAGGTCTCAAGCAGCAGGACATTCCTCTGGGGTCACAGGGCACACTTCAGGCAGCAGATCAGTCCTCTTGGTGCAGCAGGGCAGTCCTCTGAAGTACAGAGCTGGCCATAGGCAGCCATGCAGTTCTCGGAGAGACCTTCCACTGGTCCAGAAGTAAACTTAAGAGTGAGCCTGAGAGCTCTATTTTTATGCATGGTGCCCACTTAGAAGTGGACGACAATTCTGGAGTCCCCCCCACAGATGTGTCTAAAATTTCCATCCTCCCTGCCCTGGCCCGAGGATGTCTGGAGACACAATAGCCTAGTGTGCAGTTCTTTGTGTGTGAGCTGAAGCAGTGTCTTTGAAGTTCAAATGGAGCTGTGCACAGCTGCACAACCATCCTGCCATGGATGGCCCATCCCGCCAACACCACTCCTTTTATTACATGGCTTTCTGGGAGGAATGCACAAAGTCCAACTACCACCTACACCTAGTCAGATGAGCAGGGAACAGGCTGCAGGCAAGGAATGGTTAGGACAAGAAAATTAATATTTCGGAATTATAACTTACAATTCGACTTTACCATTAAGGAGGGTTTAAATTTACAATTCTTTAGACACTAAACATGATAGTTCTACTGCCCCCAAACAAAAGTTAACACTTATTAAATGTAATAATATAACCCAATGTTATCCTATGGCAGAGGTTACCTTCACAGTAGTGAGAAATAAATGAGAAGTTTTTCACTACCACAACATATGAAACTTAAAAGTATGATGGAGCAAGGTTGCGTATGTAAAACGACTTGCTTGTAATCAACCCTCTCTAATAACCCGTAATGTACTAATCAACATGGTTTGTCCTATTAATATTGCATTACATGACATCTAGGTGAAGCTTGCATATTTGCTTTTACTAATGATAACCCGCTTGCACTAAAATGGACGCTGTTAAGCGGGTTTTCTTATTGCGTTTGCGCCTGTCACACTCAAGGGACATGACGTACTTTCTGCTTTGGAGGGAATGTTTTGCTTCTGCGCACTAGAACTAAGATGGCTGCTCTATGTCCTCACATACAAGAAGCTTGCACTGCTGCTTTTGCCAAGCTGTTTGTTCTGCCTAATTTATAACGCAATAGTTAAAATAAAGTAAGGGGAATAGAATAGAGATAAGTCGTATACAGTGCATTAATTTATTCTGTGTTCTCAAACTGTTTCTTTTCTATTCTTACATGTAAATCAATTCGGGCCTGACGCCTATTGCTGAACTCCATCTTGGAGAAACTGCGAGTGCGCATAAATCAGAAAGTCCATGAAGCAGAATGACCTTTGAAATGCTGCCAAAGAGCCAACTTGCTAGAAGATGCTTGTGGGAATCTTACCTCTTGACCCCTACGGAGGAAGCTAAACTCTTGCATGGACTAAAATGTAACCAATATTGGAACATTCATTGCTGGGTGGAATAAACATACATGGGAAAATAAAATTGATGTGCGGGAACGTAAATATTAATATTCATCGTAAAAGGTTCATTTTGGTATGGTGTGATGACCTCTCCTCACCCTTTTGTCCAATCAAAATTGGGGATCCTTACACTTGCAACATTGTGGGGGTGGTACACTGACATGGAAAATAGTATAACTAGGGTAGGCTTGGCTAGTTAATTTGTCCGACTTGTCCGAATAGCTTACCTGTCACTGACCGAACGCACTCAATAGGTGATCGTGAGCAGAGGTGCAGGCGGAGCACTCTGTCAGAAGATTCGATAACCCAATCGGGGTTCGGAAGTAAGGGTGCTGGTGGAGCCCTGTTAGCTGCAGAGAGGGTTGTAGAGCTGGCGTAGCAACTTTAACTATGGGTGCCGGTCTTAGCCTGTGGTGGTCCTGTCCTGATCCAAATCTGGTTGCACCTGACCTGATTTCTGGTCGGCACCTGTTATCTTGCTGGCACTTGCACTTTGGGCTCTATCCTTTGACTGATCCGTTGGCAAGGTTGGTCTCCACACCATTCTAGGTAATTATACCGTGTGGGTAAATGTCATTGTATTGCTTCCTTTTCTTTACCCTCCCTGATATCAAATGCTTGATGACTGTCTCATAAAATCTTTGCATATCTTCATCTTAAGCGTTATATCTCTAATAGAAAAATATTTGATGTTTAATATTTGGATTAAGACATTTAAGAAATTTAGATAAAGAGTTTAAACCTTTCCCGAGTTTGCAAATGTTATTTTTTTCCTACCTATTGTTCTAACACCTTTGACCCCCTAGGACTTTAGGTACCGATGACAAGGATTGGTAAGTCAATGGTATAGGTCCTAAATGAAATTTATAAATCACTGATTAGAGCAAGTGCACAGGTTACCTGATTTAAACTCACGATAAGTTGTGTTGTTTTATGGGCCCAGGTGAGTATGGTAAACCGAGTCGGGTGACCTGCGCGCTCTATCAGTAATTATTTTGGCAGCAGCAGAATGGTTAAGGTTTAGTTAAGATAGGTAGTTAGTTAGTTATGTACTGATTATTGATCGATCAAATCTGATTTTACATTGGTTATATTAATGATGTATTGAATTTATGTATTAACCAAAATATTTGTTCGTACCTGTTTAATGTTTTGTCTGGAATCCCCGAGGGCAGAACAGTGGGTGGTAAATAGAAACCACACTGCAGTGAGGTCACTTACCTGTAGGAAATAAGTGCATAGTTAGGTAAAACCGGAAGCATTATTTAGGGATTTTCTGAATTAATGTGTGAATAAAAGAGAGCAAAGAGTTCGCTAGCAAAACTTTTTTGTGTGATACCACCTAGAAAGGTTCACACGGAAGGAGTAGCAGGTTCTTCTGAGCTTGATTGATAGCAAAGGGGTTCGCTGGTGAAACTTTGGCCTTAGTATATCCCAGAAGGGAAAAGTCTGAAGGAGTAGCAGGTTCTCTAATGCATGCCTGAAGGGTAGACGGAAGGGATCTACTCGTAGTATATGAAGAGTAAGTGGAAGGGATTTACTCGTAGTGAGTGAAAATGTATCTTTCCTTTGAATTAGTCACTCAGGTACAGTGGCATTGAATTAGTCACTCAGGTACAGTGGTTTTTCGTTGTTAATAAATGAAATGTGCATTTAAAAGTGAAAAAGAATAAGTTTCGTATTACCTTGAAAAAGAGGGAGTCAGTCGCGGAGCTGCACTGACGTCATTCAGAGCCGCGCTGGTATTAGTTGAGACAGTGGGCGTGTAGCTGAGGTAATAATTGTAAAGGAGGGATGAGTACAGGAGCATGAGAACTAGTCTCAAGGGAAAAGCCGCGCAATTATTGGTTGGATTTATTTGAATTCAAAATTTTGATTGGTCACTGAAAATAAGAGACCGCTGGTATTGGAAGTATTTTGTAAACAATTTAGCAATTACCATAAAGGTTTACATTTTTCAAATTATATGTGGCACTTAGATCCAGGATTTATAGGAAATCAACCTGATTGAAAATACCTGGGTTTTACAAAAGAACAGATGATAAGAGGAAGAGCCTATATCATCTATGGGGGAAACATCCTTTACAACTAAACTTTTACAACGCACTACCATTACGACGCAACTTTTACAACGCAAACCATTACAACGCATAGCGATGGGGGGCGCTCTAGGATAGGGAATGTATTTAATATACTATCCAACACCTTCCCTACTATCCACGGGGACTGGAATTGGAATAGTAAATTAAATAAATCACTATCCAGCGCCTAAAAGCACTATGCGTTGTAATGGTATGCGATGTAAAAAACGCGTTGTAAAGGCATGCGATGTAAAAGTATGCGTTGTAACGTCATACATCCCATCTATGGAGGTGAAAGAAAAATTTGATTTGTCAAGGAAATTAAGAATTTCTTTAAAAAGGATAAACCGATTAAAACTAGAGAAGGAATTATTATCCCACCACCGAAAACGCCCGCATCATACATGATGTTTGAAAGGGGCTATCACACATGTGTGTGGTTAGAGAATTGGGCGGAATACACTAAAGATGACAGAGTTTTAGCATTCCCAGAACATTGTACCTTTAATGGCAGAATTTTGTATGATTTGAGAAATCGCATGAATGAGTTAGATCCCAGACCTAGACTAATGCAGTATGAGGCACTAGAAGAATGGGAGAATGAAGCTTTTGAGCGAGATAGACCCAGAAGTGACAGAAGTCTGAGCAAGTTTTACCCTAAGTTTCAGCGTGAAACTAGAGATAAGCAAATGAAACAATGGAGACAGTCCATGGTAGTGGAAGGGTTGTATCCTGTATTTACTCAAGAAAATATGTCAGGAAATAAAAGTATAGACAAAACGAGGAAGCTGATGCTTAGCGATAATCCAGAAGACGATTATTTGGAGGATTTATTAATGAAAAATCCACCACCGTATAATGAGGAGCCAAGCACAAGTAACCCTAGTGCTCCGTTCCTGAAACCACCTTTGATTCCGCAAGTAATACACAAGACCTCATTAGAAAAAGTATTACAAGACAGAGAAAGAGAAGCATTGAATAAACAAAGAAGGGAGTTAATTCAGAAAATTTCCTTATTGAATACAAGTCCTGAAGCCCTAACAATTCCGGTAACTATTGGCCCAGGTGTTCCTTTGTACGGAGATAAGCAGGCTAATCCTAAAACTCCCGTTCTGACTACATCTGTAGTTCTGTAGTTCAGCCAAGAAAAGAACCTTTAATAATTGATGATCAAGCAAGTAAATGCGAATCAGTAATTTCCCTTATGGATACCCATGAGAGCCAGAAAAAAGTTCAGTCAGGAAGAGTACTCCTGGAAGTTCTGGAGAAGTACAGATGAAGAAACCCACATGTACTATGAATGCTACAGTAGTTACCCCAGAAGAAATAGAGAGATGGACACGAGAAATAGAAATACCAAAGTCACAACCAAAGGTATTGGATGTATTCAAAGTAAGAGTCGAATTAGAAGGAATGATGGCTGGAAATGTGGGATTAGACCGATTAAATACATACAGTGAAGATGAATTATTATTCATGTGTAAAAGTATTACTAGAAATGCAAGAGTGTTTCATGAAAAATTAATGGACACAGCACCTAATATAGGAATTGACACTGGCAAATCTAAAGTGTTACAGAAACCATATTGAGCTAAGTTTTTTGAAAAAGACTTCGAAAATATGAATGTGTCAGGTAGAAAAGTACAAATTAAGGAGCTTATGACATTGTTACAGAAATGGGGAGCAATATAAAAATTAAAAACAAGGTGGGCAAAGAAAAAAGAAGAAGCCCGATCAAAACAAACTGCATCCGAATATGTGTTAAAAGAAGCAGAAAATGTGGAAAGGTTGTGTCCCATGAGAGAGGTACCAGGTGGAGGATATGTACATGTCCCATGGTCCCGACAGGATATTTTGTCATTTACAAATGACTTCCCAAAACTTCGTGAGAAACCTGTAGAGTGGTACAGACAAGTCGAGAGGTTTGTGAAGGTTTCGAAATGTCTTTTGAAAGATTTAGATGGATTATTTGACATTGTTGTTCCTGTAGATTTGTGGACAGAATGTAAAATTGCTATTGATTGGCCTAGTGAAGAATATCCTAGAAACCCAAAGACAGGAGCACCTTCTGATGAAGTCATGAAAAAATACAACCAAGTAATACTCTACCTCAAAGGGAAGGTACCTGCAAAAGAAACTGATTGGACTAGAATAGATAGAACCACTCAGAATAAAGATGAATCTGTGCATGCATATTATGAACGCTTGTTACAAGTATTCAAATAGTATAGTGGTTTGGAAAATATCGACATGAAAGACATGACGCATTTCATCTGTCGGTTTGTGTCAGGATTAAGATTTCACAATGGATTAAAGATCATAATATGGCAGGCCAAGCCGATTGATTAAATTCTTAAATATGCAAAGTACTGTGAAGACAAACTCGACAATAAATGAAAAGAATTAAAGGAAAAAGTAATGTGGGCACAAGCAAAATTAGGAGAGCAACAGGAATTTCAATTGAGCCAAATGAACAATAACCAGACTCATGGTGATGGTAATGGGGGTAAGCCAAGGGGAAAATTCAATAGAGAGAAAGCGAAGAAGAAATTCCCTTGTCACGGGTGCGGCAAGTTGGGGCACTGGAAGAACGAGTGTAAGGCTGTGCAAAACAGTAAAGTGCAAACTAATGATTTGTATCCACAGACGCAGAATGAGGTGCCACAGAAGCAACAGCAGCAGGTAATACAAGACCAGTTACCCCTTGTACCTATGCCAAACTTTAGGGGCAAAGCACAGCAGAGTGTGGATACCACAAATTGGAAGGGAAGTGAGAGGAGAGACACAGCAACATCACAATTTCTTTTAAGTGATATGTTTTTCAGTGAGGACACATACTGACGGTGCCTGGGAGGGGAGGACGAGGAGTGCGTACTTGGTGCATCCTTGCCGGTAGATCAGTCAGGTCCATACATTGAAGGAAAGGTTGAAGGAAATGTTTTCACCTTTCTATTGGACACTGGTTCTACCCTTTCTACTATGAGAACAGCAGACGTTCCAAACCTACCCCTCCCGGGAGAAGCGATCCAAGCAGTGGGCATTTCTAATAAACAAATTAGTACCCCAGTCACAGAACCAATGGAAGTTAAAATAGGCAATTTTAAAGAAATGCATAGATTTGTTGTGTGTGATTCAAGTCCAGTGAACCTGTTAGGCAGAGACTTGTTGTGCAAAATGAATTGCACCATCTTTTGCACCCCAAGGGGTGTTGAAATTCAAACCCCAGACGAAGACGGAATCTATAAATTAATGTTAGCAAAACAGGAAACAGAGAATAAAAAGTTAACTGTAGAAGACCTACCAGAAGAATTACAGCATACGGTAAATCCCAATGTGTGGGATTTCACATGAAAAGATGTAGGATTAATGGCAAATGTCGATCCGATAAAAGTGACAATAAAAGAAGGTGCAGTCTACCCAAATATTAGACAATATAAAATGAGCCCAGAAATAAAAGCAGGAGTTGCAGCAGAAATAAAGCGCCTGGTTGAAACAGGTATTTTACAAGAAATAATGAGCAGTCCATGTAATACGCCCATAATTGGCATAAAGAAACCGAGCAGAAAGTATAGGGTCGTACAAGACCTCTGAAAAATGTATACGATTGTTGTCCCATGCTGTTCAGTTGTGCCAAATACTGCAGTGATTCTGTTTCAGATACCGTTGGAAGCTGGATGGTTTACCGTAATAGATTTGTGTCACGCATTTTTCTCGATTCCATTGCACCCAGATAGCAAATGTATTTTTTCTTTTGAATTTGACAGTCATGTGTACGTCTGGACCCGCGTTCCTCAGGGGTATACAGAGAGTCCATCGATTTTTAATCAGATTTTGAAAAAGTACCTTGAGTCTTTGGTGCTGCCCGGACAGTCAGTCCTGGTCCAGTATATAGACAACCTATTGGTGGTGTCTAAAACTCAAAATGACTGTTTGTTGATACCATTGCCTTGCGGAATCATTTCGGTGAAGGAGGGCATAAAGTGTCACCTGAGAAATTACAATTTTGTACCATGTCAGTGAAATATCTGTGGCACCAGATAGAAAGAGGGGTCAGAAGAGTTACCTCAGAGAGGATCAGAATAATCAAAAACATGAATCTACCTCAAACTCAGAAAGAGACCAGAATGTTTCTTGGAGTTGAAGGTTACTGCAGGCAGTGGATTGTGGGATTTGCAGTCCTAGCAAAGCCATTGATACAAATGTCAAAGAAGAGAGCAAGAGACCCAGTAGAATAGGATGACGAAAGCATGACTGCTTTCTTGAAATTACGAGAATGTTTGTGTACAGCTCCAGCATTAGGGATGCCTAAACATGGGCGGATTTTGCGGATCCACGATTCACGAATTTGCGGATTCACGGATCGTGGATCCGCAAAATCCGCGGATTTTGCGGATCGGCGGATTTGGGGGCGGGGCTTCCTCGAGTGTGTGGGCGGGGCCAAACGGACGGGGCTTCCATGCGAGCGCACATGCCTCTTGTGTGTATAAAAGGTCAGAGACCGATCAGAGCAGCAGATTAAGAGACAGAAGCTCCTGGTCACAGGAACAGCACGGGGATTGCGCTCGTGAAAGTCAAAGATGCAAATGCCTCTGGCCAGCATCACAGCGGATTTTCGATGGTATATTTGGGAAGAAGGCACACCTGCCCAGCCCCCACAATGCTCACGATTGTTTTTGGGCTGACGAATGAGTCACTGAATTTAAGCTTCAACTAGGGCACATGCTTTATTGATATCCGCAAGTGTTTCCTGTTGAGGTATATTTTTTGTGCCAGGACCGTCGTGCCAGAATGAACCCAGCCCCTCATATTTATTCGAGAAGACACCTCCACCCTGCCCCTCATATTTATTCGAGAAGACACCTCCGTTTTTCACCATTGTAAACAATTTACGATGGCGCCGGCAAGCTGCCGGCGCCATCCTGCAAAAGTTACTTAATTAGCTTCAACAGGAAGCTCCAACTGATAAAATAAAGCAGGCGCTCGAGCCCCTGCTTTATCTTATCTATTAGAGCTTCCTGTTGAAGCTAATTAAGTAACTATTTGAGGATGGCGCTGGCAGCTTGCCGGCGCCATCGTAAATTAGGCTGGCTTGAACTTTTGACCGCAAAATCCGCTCTGATCGCGGATTGCGGATTTTCAGTAAATTCGCGAGAGTTCGCGGACCGCGAATTTACCGAAAATCCGCAAAATCCGCGATCGGAGCGGATTTTGCGCTCATGCTTAGGGATGCCTGACTATTCAAAAGATTTTGCGCTATTCTGTGATACACAAGATAATTGTGCACTTTCAATTCTGACCCAAACTCACGGTCTGATGAGACGCCCTGTGGCATGTCTTTCTTCCACACTGAACCCAGTAGCATCTGCATTACCAGGGTTCCTGAAAGCAGTAGCTGCAACCTGCATGAGCCTTGAGCAAAGTGAGTCCATTATTATGGGACATCCAGTGACAGTGTATGTTCCACATGCAGTGGTGATTTTGTTAACAAGAACCAAGACTCAGTACCTAACTCCTAGTCGGCTGACTAAGTATGAGCGAATCATTGTAGGTGCAGGAAACGTCACCATTGGCAGGTGTCATATTCTGAACCCAGAAACACTGCTACCTGATTCACACTTTGCAGAAGTGAAGGGAGAAGTCGAACATGATTGTATAGACCTGACATTCAGTCAGGTCTATACAATTAGTACAATTAGTACAAAGCCACGTCCAAACATAAGAGAAGAGCCATTAATAAATTCCGAATATGAGCTATTTGTAGATGGCTCATGCATGAGACATGAGGAAGGAGGTTTGAGTGCTGCCTATGTAGTGTGTACTTTGGGGGGTCCAATTGAAGCATCCTATTTACCTGGAGTCAAGTCTGCACAAGTAGCCGAATTGGTTCCATTAACAAAAGCTTGCAAATTTGGGAAAAATTGGAAAGTAACCATTTACACTAATAGCCAGTATGGTTACGGGGTTGGGTACTCCTATTAAAAATGGTCATTATGTAAAAGATTTGCTTGAAGCAATCCAATTGCCAAAAGAAGTGGCTGTGGTCAAGTGTGCTGCTCACCAATCTGGAAATGACAAAGTGACAGCTGGTAACCGATATGCTGACCAGTTAGCCCAACGTTGTGCAAAATTTAAAATGGCTATAAACAAGAAATTTGAAGCGGGTGGAAACAGCTGCCAACTTATGTTACTTGATGGTGAGGACCAGGATCAGGCTCAGCACTCCTGTGCTTCGCCCCTCCCGCCCACCCGCCCTCGGCCACTACATAATGGAGCCTCCATTCCGTAGGCGCAGCGGACGGGCGCAGCGGGCGCGCCGGCGGCGCGCCGAAGGCGAGCCAAAGGCAAGCCAGTCTTCGCCCGTCCGCGCCCGCCCGGGCCCAGGGGCCAGGACTTCTGGTCCTTTCATTACATATCCAGCGAAAGCACTCAAAGATTTGCAGCACTCCAACTTTCCCCTACCGCCCGGCGTGTGGGAGCGTACGGCCCGTCTGGAAATTGCCAGTAAGTCATCTAACCTTGGCACCCAGCCAGATCATGGTCTCTCCCAACCTTGTCCCATGACCCCCCCATCGGCACTTATTAATAATGACACTCTCCTTCGGGTGCTTTACCTCAACACCCGTTCCATGGTGAAGCACCAGCTTGACATATTCTTGCTGCTCAATTCGGACAAGCCCGATATCCTGATCCTAACAGAGACCTGGCTTACACCAGACTCTCATCCGGATATCCTGGCGTCCCTCCCCCCGGATTATTACATCTTCAATGTAAATCGCCCATTGAACCGCCCTGGAGGGGGAGTAGCGGCCATCATACACAAGAACTTTAGATTCCTCACCTCTGCCTCACTTACTCTCTCGGGGGTAGACAATATAGTTATCAGCCTGGAAACCTCTGGGGGTGCCTTGGCGATTGTTCTCCTCTATCGCCCCCCCCAGCTGATGCCATCGTTCCCTTTGTCTTTCAGTGAGCAGGTAGCTGACCTGCTTACTCATCACTCCTGACTCGCTGTATTCGGCGATTTCAATTATTGGTTTAATGATGACCAAGCTGGGCCCCATGCCACTGAACTCTTCGAAATCCTGACAAACCTCAATCTGTCTCAACACATTTCCTCCCCCACCCACATTAAGGGTCATATCCTGGACCACATTTGGTCTCATAATCTCGTTTTGTCTTGCCCAGTCATTTCCCCCTGTTTATGGTCAGACCATCACCTGATTGAGGTCACCATCTCCATTAAAGGGAAACTCAAGGCTCCCTCTCACCCTGGGGGACTGGGTCATAAATGGAATTCCTATGACCATCAGGGATTCATCGACCACCTCACCAACACCCGTCCCATCGCCTCTTTTGAACTCGACACCGATCCTATGCTGGACGGGATAACCACATGGCTGTCATCAGCCAGTGATATTTTCGCCCCTATCACTAAATTTGCCCATACCAGACATGGCAACTCTCATCGCTGGTTTTCGGAGGAACTGAAAGCCCAAAAACTCAAATTACGTCACCTAGAACGAACCTGGAGACGGGGCTACACCAAGGAGGCTCGCACGGAGTTCGCGAGGGCCCGCAATGAATACAAAAACTCCATCACTAAAGCGAAGGTTTCACACATTTCAGAAAGAACTGACACTGCCAGTGATAAATCGAAAGAAATTTTTAAATTTCTGAACGATTTCTCGTCCGACCACAGAGTACTTCCAACCCAGGTCCCCACCCAAGCAATCTGTGACTCGCTCAATACTTACTTTGTTCAAAAAATTGTAAATATCAAGAATGCTATTCCTCTCTCCACTCTGGTCAACTCTCCCGATCCCCTCCCTCTCAACCCCTGCTCTTTTACCCAGTTCTCACCAATCACTCCCAGTACTCTTTCCGAGCTCACCACTCGTGTCAAATCTGGATCTCCAAGTGACTGTTGCCCTCCCCAAGTTTTTAGGGCAATCTTTTCCGCCCTGCCTGATTGTATTCTCCCCCTTTTGAATTCCTCCCTCAGTTCTGGCTCGGTACCTAGGGCACTTAAGGAAGCCATACTGGTTCCCCTCTTTAAAAAATCAGGTGCCGATCCCGCCAACCCTGCCAATTACAGGCCCATTTCCCTCTTGCCCTACTTTTCTAAACTCCTGGAGGCCCACGTTACCACCTGCCTCTCGGCATTTATTGAAAGTTCCGGGTTCCTGGCACCCAACCAGGCTGGCTTTAGACCAGCACATTCCACCGAGGCAGTCATCTTAAAAGTCCTGGACACCCTCCGGGAGAATGCCGACAGAGGGTCCCCTCAGGCCCTGGTTCTTCTGGATTTGTCGGCTGCGTTCGACACGGTGGATCATGACATCCTTGTCCACCGTGTCGGACAGGCAGGTATTCAGGGACCTGCCTGGGAATGGATTAAGTCCTTCCTCTCGGGCCGAGCTCAAACAGTCCACCTAGGCCCCTTCACCGCCTCCCAGGTCCCTACTACCTGCGGAGTCCCCCAGGGCTCCTCCCTCTCCCCATTATTGTTTAATTTATACCTGCGCCCTCTGATCCACTCGCTAAGCACCTGGAATTGCACTGTCCTCAACTACGCCGATGATATGCAGATCATCTTTCCACTAGACTCCCCGGACGCTGTACTCACCTTCCAGGCAGTAATGCTGCACATCCAACAATGGATGATTTCCAACCAGCTCAAACTGAATCCTGAGAAGACCGAATTCATCCTGCCTGGAACCAGCTCACTACATTGGGGCCCCCACTTTTGGCCAAACGAGCTTGGCACTCCACCTAGCCCCTCGAACTCGGTAAAAAGTTTGGGTGTTACCATTGATATTGACCTTTCCTTAAAAACTCATGTTGGCTCCATCATCTCTGCCAGCATGTTTCAGTTACGAAAAATTCGCAAGATATCCCATTTATTCTCCCACGAATCCTTGGTACAAATCGTCATCTCTCTTGTTCTCTCCCGCCTGGATTTCTCCAACTCCATCTACTGGGGGATACCCAAGTTCCTCCTCCGTCTTCTACAGCTGGTGCAGAACCAGGCAGCCAGACTCATTTATAGAACCCCCAAATGGCAATCTGCCAGGCCCCTCCTGGCTAAGCTGCACTGGTTACCTATTGAACAGCGAGCTGCTTTTAAAATTTGCTGCCTGGTATATAAGGCCCGGCAGTCTAAGGGCCCGGCGTCCTTGGAATCCCTTCTCAACCCCCATTGCCCGGTCCGCAATCTTCGCTCCGCCCATCTCCACCTTTTCACTATTCCGATGGTCAAACTAAAAAAACTGGGCGGCCGCAGATTCAGCTTCCTGGCACCCAAACTGTGGAATTCCCTTCCCCTCCACATTAAAACCTCTGGCTCTCTGCTCAGCTTCCGAAGAAGCCTAAAAACTTGGCTCTTCTCAAACCTTAGCTAAACTCTGACTCCCACCCTTAATCTCAATCACAGCGCCAGGAAACCTCTGGTGTCAGCGCGCTTTATAAATACAGCTTGAAATGAAATGAAATGAAATGGTGTGAGAACGTGGGAAGAAGTGAGAGATTTGCAAAATGAAGCAGAACCAAAGGAAAGGGGAAATTGGAGAAAGATAGGTTGTCAGAGAAGGGCTGAAGATTGTGTCATTGTTTACCTTGATTGTAGGCCTGTGTTACCAGACTGTATATTTGCCCCTATGGCTAGGATGTACCACGGAGACTCTCATTTGGGAAGAGATGCCATGATACGTTTGTTCAGACAGTCATGGTTCAATGCGAAATTCAGAAACATAGCAGAAGCACTTTGCCATAGATGTTTAATTTGTCAACAAATGAATCCTGGGAAGAATACTGTAGTGTTACCAGGGAAGATTGGGAAGGCAGAAGGTCCCTTCATACGATTACAGATTGATTTCATTCAGTTACCCCCAGTCCAGGACTAAAATACATTCTTGTCATTGTCTGCTTATTTTCAAAATGGGTGGAAGCTTACCCCACACGTAGGAATGATAGCATCACTGTAGCCAAACTCCTACTCCGAGAACTCATACCTAGGTTCGGTTTTCCAGTAACAATTGAATCAGACCGAGGCTGTCATTTTAATAATGAAATAATTGGCCTAATCTGTGAAGCATTCAACGTTAAGCAAAAGCTGCACTGTGCATACTGCCCAGAGGCTTCTGGAGTGGTAGAACAACTAAATGGCACAATCAAGTCAAGTTTGGGAAAGATGTATGAATCTACCCGATTAGAATAGCAAGATTCTTTACCTCTTGTTCTGATGGGCCTCAGAAGTATTCCAGACCGGAACACAGGCTTGAGCCCTCGTGAAATACTAATGGGAAGAACAATGAGGCACGCATGGGTGCCAGGACACAAGCTGATAAATATATCTGATGATTTAGTACTGGAGTACTGCAAAGAACTGGCTGACCAAGTGCTTTCTATCTCTCACCAGGTTGGGGAAGACGCTTTCGCCAGACAAGCAACTCCAGCACATGACCTGAACCCAGGTGATTGGGTTGTGTTAAAGAAACACACTTGAAAATCTTGCCTTGCACCAAAGTGGGAAGGCCACGTCAAGTAATCTTGGTTACCACCACAGCTGTAAAGTGCGAAGGAGTTCCACACTGGATTCATGCAAGTCACACGAAAAGAGTGACTGAACCTGATGAAACTGAAGCTGAAGGTTGTGCAGCTGAGGGGTCTCAAGATAGCGATCCTGAAGTAGCTGAAGAGGAACAACTAAGCACCAGTCAGGATGATTGGATTCCAGTAGTTGACATACCTGCAGAATACGTGAGAACCAGAAGTCAAACTTATCTAGACAGCCAGAGTGATAGTGAGGACGAGATAGGTTTAGAAGAACATACTCAGATTACAGAAATCCAAGCCAGTAGTAATTCTGAGGAGGACCAGATAAGAAAAAAAACAGAATACTCAGACAATCAACACCCCACCAAGAACTCCAGAGACTGAGGAGGGACAGATAGGTAAAAGGGCGAGAGCTCAGGCAGAAGAAAATCAAGGGTTCTAGGAGCTTGAGCAGGACCAGATAGGTGTAGAAAAAAGTGTTCAGGAAGAAGAAGGTGAAACAAATCAAAATCAAGGTCAAATTCAGCAGACACCTGAACAAGGCCAGATTAGTAACCAGGCAGAAGAGACAGAAATAAGACCTGGACCTAGTCAGATAGAGAGGGATACAGAAGACAGCATTGAAATAGATGTGCCACAACTGAATGAAAATAAGAGAACACTTGAAGAAGGGCAGAGCACAGTGCCAGCTAAAAGGCTCAGAAAAGGATTCAAGTGGCCTAGGTTTGTCAAAAGACTGAGATTTCATCTAAAGACAATAAATGAAGAACCAGAACAAGTAAATGAAATAACAAGTCAAACTGAACAATCTACAGTACAACCAAGAAGAAGTCCATGACTGAAAAGGCTGAATAACAAATTTAGAGGCCCTGAATGGACTTACGTCGTTCTTGAAGATTTCGAAAACTTAGAAATAAGTGAAAAAAGTTATGACGAATTGATTGTTGATCAGACTGAGGGAGAAGTGAAACCCACTTGAAAATTTTGCAGGTTAAAAGACAGTGTAAAAGCTACAAAGAGGGGTTAAGTCTCCTTGGTCAGAAATGGCTGATCATACTGTTAATGGAAGACCGAAAAGAAACTATTTAAAGTCATGCTGTAGAATATGCACATGTAGTATAGTAATAGTACTCGTAATATGGTTAGGATTAACAATAGCTATTCCCTGTCTAATGAGTAAACATACACAGAATGACACTAATATACATGAGAAGGTAGATGCTCTTGAAAAGATAGATACACATGAGAAAGCACTTAGCATTAAACAACAGAAGGTAGATTTAGAAGCATCAGATGAGGAAGGACTACATTATACTGGAATTAAAAACAGAACTCACTTAAATGTATTTGCAAACCTATCAGTACACTATGTAGAAGCTATGGAAACAGAAGATTGCTATGTTTGTATGAAGTTACCTACTAAGGTAGCCGAAGGTGTAACTTACCACCATTTACCGCTAACATATGGTATTTTTTATGTAGTATTTTAGCTAGTTTATTCTATAAGAAAGGACATTTGCAGTATTATTATTCTAATTCAAATATGATATTTTCTGAACTTCCAATATGTAGTAACCTGAATCCTGTACATACTAAGAGTGATGTAACACGTTATATGGGTGAATACTTTCTGACTATATGTACAATACATATAGTTGAAGCACACAAGAATAATTTACCATGCTTATTACGTGAAAAAGAGAAAATATTTTTGAATATGGTTGAGAAAAGGAGAGAGAATTTCCAAAGAAAGGCAAATGATAAGAATCATAAAATTCCTAAATGGGCTGAAAATATAGGGTTCACCCCAAATGGCAAGACTCATGCTGCTATGTTGCTGGATTTTGAAAAGAA